>NC_136254.1:13535000-14735000 GCF_053564925.1 Oryzias latipes
ATATTCACCTATATTGTATACATACACACATTCATGATATTTTTTTACCTTATTTTCAAAAAAAAATGTAAATATCTTCAGATACACATTCACAGAGTTTTTAGAAAAACTGATTTTTTTTTTTTTAACTACAACTAGAAAAGAGAATAAGAAGTAGAGAAAAACCCGTATTTATGCCACCTCTTACACATTCATAAATTTACATGCTACACCTGGTGGCTTATTCATATAAGGCAGGGGTGTCAAACTCATTTTCACCGAGGGCCACATCAGCATAGCGGTTGTCCTCAAAAGGCCAGATATAACTTATATGTAACTAAACGTAATGAAAAATAAATGTAACTACTCCTTAATGTTCAATAACGCATTTATTTATTTACTATAACTTTTTAAAGTAACAATTACAGTTGCATAGAAAACCAATGATGGCTTGTTACTCTAGCATAAATACTTTTAAATTGGATTCTGTCAGATTAGGTTATATTGACAGTGTTTGAGTCCTAATGTATAGTGGCGCAATCCGATTTATCAAGTCCAATTCCCCTAAATGTGAATAAATACACACCAAGTTTTATTTTTTATTTTTTAAGAAATTAAAAACCTTTATGCTCTTGCGGGCCATAAAATGACATGGCGGCCTACATTTGGCCCGCAGGCCTTGAGTTTGACAAATGAGATAAAAGGCATTAATCATTTAGACATCCCTGCTATTTTTCAATGTCTATTGTGCATTAATAACATTAACAGTTGTTATAACAGAGTAATCCTGATCAAAACTATACAATACCCCAAATTTAAAGCAATAGTCTTTATACTTGGGTGACATATTTTATCCCAAATCTCTCAAAGACCATTTTCTTATATATAGGTTTAAAGCAGGGGTGTCAAACATCAGGCCCGCCAGATGGTTTAATCTGGCCCAGTCATGAAGAGTAAAATTATGAGGATGTTTAAAAAAAAAGCACGTTTCTAGTCTATTCTTGTGGGGAGTTATGATTTTTTTTTTTTAAAACCTGAAATGCGTAATTCCGCCACTAGGGAAAATCAAAACAGGTGAAACAGCATATCTCTACATGTGCCAAAAGCAAAACCTAAAAGCTCTGCGTCTGGGTAAGGTGCAGTTTGGTTCCGGTGTAGGTGCCATAACCATTCGGTATGCAATAACCGTTCGGGGTCCTTTCGACTACCACACTACGGTAACCTCACTTGGAAAAACTACATAGCGTGGAGATCTGCTCGGGCTCTACATATTTTCATTTCACGTTTCCTTTTGTAACCTAAACTTCTTTTCCCTCATAAGTTGTGTCTGACATTATTCTTTGTAATATTTATGGAGAGAGGGTTTGCCATAACCCACTTTGTAAAAAGATCTGTAGCTGTTAGAATGAACCGGCTGCTTCACAAAAGTGAACCGTGTCTCTGAGCAGAGCAGCTGGAGTCTCGTAGCTTTGTGATCGCAGGCAGGGAAGGTGCTTTGTTATAGTGTGCGTTCCGGAGTAGGGTTCGGACCGCAGTCCGTTTGGCTGCAAATGCACTTAATAATAATCATCACAATAATAAAAGCACGTTTACAAGATAATCTCGTTCTATGTCGGAGCTCTGTTTGTTTACAACGGACTGCATAAAATCTTCTTCTATGTTAGTATAGTAATTTGTTCAGACCAATCACTATCTGACACGTCATTGGACCAACGGACAGCCAATCACAAAATGTGACGTCGGCACTAGTCGGAGGAACCCAAATGATTGTTGCAGGCCAATTGGTTATGGTACCAACACCGCACGAGCCTTATAGCTGTTAAGTTAAGTTGCTATAAGAAAAAGCAGTACAGTGACACCTTAATGACAAAAATGTTGTCAGAAAGAAAAAAAAGGTCGAAGTAAAGTGCTGAGCTTTCCAGGAAAAATGGAAATAGTTTTATTTGTTCACGGAGTTGAATGCAAAACCTGCATGGTTGGTATGTCATCAACAGGTGCGCAAAGAATACAACATTCAGCATCACTATGAGACTCACCATAAAGAACAGTTTTACCGTTTGAAGGGCAGTTAAGAAAAGAGAAGATTTACCAACTATTAGGTGGACTAAAACAACTGTCTGCATTTAAAAAAAAACTGAAATGCATTTTATTTAAAGCCATTTGCCTCTGTGAATGAATGTGTAATAATAAGTAGTTAGAATACAATGTTGGTTGAGGCATTTTTCCCAACTGAGTAAAAAACCAAAAATCTAAGCTGTTATTTGTTATATGTCACTGGTCCGGCCCACTTAGGATCAGACACCTTGAATTTGACACCCCTGGTTTAAAGAATAGATGTCTTTGTAGTGTTTCAGCTGAGTCATTTCAGAGTCTAACCCCACACACTGATATACACATCTTTCTTTGTTGTTCTGAGTTATATGTTGTCTAAAGTTCGTAGCTCCTGTCAGATAATGAGAAACCCCTCTCTTTTTCTGAAAAGGATTTTTGGGTAATGCACGGCAATGCTTTTAAATGGCATTGTGTACAAGTTGCATTGTGTAAAGTTCCACTGAATCTGAAACCTTGAATACTTTAGAATGACAAAATAATGGATTTTCATTCTGATTTTCTGTTTACTATTGATTATTCAAATGTTACTCTTTCGTGTTAGATTCAAAACCTACGTGGAACTGTAATTGTGATTTGTCTGTCTTTTCAGGAAACCTTTTCTGTAAATGAAGATGGTTGCGTTACATAATTACGATTTACCAGTTGTATTTTGAAAGGTTAGAATATATGGTGAATTTGTAAGTTATTCTTTCTTACTGCTGGCTTGGTACCTCTGCTCCATCTCAATAACAGACTGGGAGTGAAAAGCTTAGATTTCTCAATTTCTCCTTTCCTTTTTGGCTTATGCCTTTAGGGGGCGCCACAGCTCAGTTGGACTGATGTTAGAAGTTTTCGCTGACACCATAGACATTGTTTGTGCCTGACACAACCCTCTGCATTCCCCTGAACCTGGGCTGGGAAACAAAAGCACCAGATTGTGCCCCCTTGTGGTTGCATTAGTCAGACACATCTAAAACTAAAAGAAATGCATTTCTAATTTTTTTTCAAATTCTTTGATGAAAGTGTAAAGCAGCTTCCACAAGTTTGACAAACAAGGAGCATGAAGCTCCTGATTGTACAATGTCTAAAATGTGTAAAC
Organism: Oryzias latipes; assembly: GCF_053564925.1. Taxonomy (NCBI): domain Eukaryota; kingdom Metazoa; phylum Chordata; class Actinopteri; order Beloniformes; family Adrianichthyidae; genus Oryzias; species Oryzias latipes. The sequence continues at coordinate 13,538,170 of NC_136254.1, forward strand.
TCAAATAAACTGAATGAAGAAAAGTTTCTGATGTGCTTTTCTCCTGAACATCAGTTATAAAATAAATACTATGAATATTGCTGGAGCCTTTCCAGGCTGATCTTCAGCTTTTTATTGTATTAGTACTAACAGAACAAACTAAACAACACTAAAAACAACCAAGTAAAACAAAATCAAAAAAATGGAACCAAAGACGCAGGTCTTTTCAAAGATTGCTACATGCCATTATGACTGATTTACAACCACAAACAAACCATTACTTTGACAGGACTGCCAAGGTGTGAACGAGCAGTTGAGTGACTTGAGTTATCTCACAAACTTTTGTGAACAAGGAAACAGACAGACGTAAAGTTTTGCAAATAAATAGCAGCACAGGAAGAATCTCTGGCAAAAATCCTAAACCTCCATGGTATGGTGTTGACCTCACACAACAAACAACCATTTTGAGTCTCACCCTTGAAATCTTTTTAAATTGATACTTCACATTAGAGATTTGATGGCAAGTCTGTGACCAATGAAATTTGATCTTGATGTAACTTTGTCCTTTTGCTTTGAGGTAAACAGTCCAGAACATTAGACTCACTGCTTGTAAAAGGTTAGATAAATTTATCTTTTTTTTGGTGTGTTTAAAGTTATATAACTTTATATGACATGAAGGAGGGATCCTCTCCCAGGACGGACAGGAGATGTACCAGGACTGTTAAGAGAAGACTTATCTTATCTAACACTACAACTACATGCTTGAATTGTGTAGCAGTTGAGCTTCATCCAGATGGAGTTGGGGGACGGCTGGGGGCACGAGGCGAGCCAATGTTACGGGGGAGAAGGGAAGTACCCAGGCGCAGAGAGGAGAGGAGGCAGGAGGTTGCAGGGGAACGGGGGCTTAAAAAACAAAACTAAAGATACCAAACCAAAACCACTGGATACGGCAGGCTAGAGACTCGAAACATGAAATACAGAAACGCTCAAAACCAGGGAACAGCACAATTACAAACTATAGACCAGCACGGGAGGAAGGGAATGACAAGACTTAAATACATGCAGACAGACGAGACACAGGTGGAAACACTCAGGAAGGATGGGGACCAAAGTAAAACTCAAAACTACAACAAACCAGGAAACACTACAAAATAAAACAGGAAGTAACTCAAAACATGCCAGAACTAAAAGGAAACAATTCACAAGGGCAAAGAAACAGAAACCGTAACATAACCCCCCCCTCAAGGAACCGCACCGAGGTACCTCCTAGAGTCCAGGAGGAGGGGGCCCGGAAGGCCAAAACAAGTCTGGTGAGACGGGTCGGGAGGACGGCCGGGAGGCCGCTCAGTCAGACGTGACGGGTCCGGAGGACGGCCGGACGGCCACGCAGTCAGACGTGACGGGTCCAGGGGACGGCCATGAGGCCGCTCTGTCCATCGAGGCGGGTCCGGAGGGCGGCCAGGAGGCAGCTCCGTCCGGCCTTGATTGTCCGACCAGCAAACGGCTGGCAGCTCGGGCTCAGGGTCCGCGGCAGGCGGCTCGGGCTCGGGGTCAGCAGCAGGAGCTGGGGGTTCGGGGTCCGCGGCAGGGGCTCGGGCTCGGGGTCCGCGGTAGGGGGCTGGGGGTTCGGGGTCCGCGGCAGGGGGCTCGGGCTCGGGGTCCGGTGCAGGAAGGGGTTGAGGTGTCTCCGGTTCCCTTCGGTCTGCCATCCCCCTGTCCAGGACCCTCCTGGGAGCAGGAACGGGACGGGGTGCGTACGGCACCCTCCTCGGAGCAGGAACGGGTCGTGGTGGGTCCGGCACCCTCTTCGGAGCCGGAACGGGTCGTGGTGGGTCCGGCACCCTCCTCGGAGCCGGAACGGGACGGGGTGGGTCTGGCACCCTCCTCGGAGCTGGAATGGGATGGGGTGCGTCTGGCAACCTCCTCGGAGGCGGAACGGGTCGTGGTGGGTCCGGCACCCTCCTCGGAGCAGGATCGGGTTGGGGTGCCTCCAGGTCCACCTCCGAAACCAGGACGGGACGTCGAGAAGGGCGGCGGCAATTACTTCGGCGGTTTCCCCCCCTCACTGCCAGATGACTCCTGTCAAAGATGGAGGTAGGGAGCTGGGGGCAGTTCAAGGCCCACTGGGTCTCGACCCCCTCATCCTCCGCGTAAAAGTCCTCCCAGAGCCAAAAATCCTCGTCCAGAGGGTCCAGGAAGGACTGCTGCCGGAGAACGTCTGGCTCCATTCAGGGAATAGGAAAGGACTTACGATGAGGACGGCGTCGGCTGCGATGACGGCCGCCTCTCACGGCCAGACGACTCCTGTCGAAAAAATAGGAGGGGATCTGGGACCATTCAGGGGTCCACCAGAAACAGATCCTCTCTGCTGGGTACAGATTGGGCTGGTCCATAATGTTACAGGGAGAGGATGAGGGAGTACCCAGGCGCAGAGAGGAGAGGAGGCAGGAGGTTGCAGGGAAACAGGAGCTTTAATAACTAAACTAAGGAAACCAAAAACCACTGCAAAAGCAGGCAAACCACAACTCGAAACTCGAAACACTTATCACGCAAAACTGGGGAAGAGGAGAATATGGACCAGCACAGGAGGAAGGGAAAGACAAGACTTAAATACATACAAGGGAACAAGACACAGGTGGAAACACTCAAGACTGATGGGGAAAGGTAAAACTTGAGACAGCAACAAAACAGGAAATGCTACAAAATAAAACAGGAAGTAACTCAAACAGGCCCGAACATAAAACAACTAGAACATAAAGGCAAAGAACCTAAAACCGTGACATAACCCCCCCTCAAGGAACCGCTCCGAGGTTCCAAAGTAAACCAAAGAGGAGGGGGGGCCCTGAGGACCAACTGCATGGGTCAACAGAGATCAGGGAGTCCGGGGGACGGCCGGGAAGCCGCTCAGTCCGACGGGGCGGGTCCGGGGCACGGCCAGGAGGCCGCGCAGTCCGACGGGGCTCGGAAGGCGGCTCGGACCCGGGCCAGACGTCCGGTGCAGGGGGCTCGGGCTCTGGGTCCGTGCAGGGGGCTCGGGCCAGACGTCCGGTGCAGGGGGCTCGGGCCAGACGTCCGGTGTAGGGGGCTCGGGCCAGACGTCTGGTGCAGGAAGGCGTTGAGGCGTTTCCAGTTCCCTCCGGTCTGCCATCCCCCTCACCAGGACCCTCCTGGGAGCAGGAACGGGTCGTGGTGGGTCCAGCACCCACCTCGGAGCAGGAACAGGTCGTGGTGGGTCCGGTATCCTCCTCGGAGCCGGAACGGGTCGTGGTGGGTCCGGCACCCTCCTCGGAGCCGGAACGGGTCGTGGTGGGTCCGGTACCCTCCTGGACGCAGGAACGGGTCATGGTGGGTCCGGCACCCTCCTGGACGCAGGACCGAGTCGGGGTGCTTCCAGGTCCACCTCTGGAACTAAAACAGGACGCCGAGAAGGGCGGTGGCGACGACGGCGGCCCCCTCTTACAGCCAGTCGACTCCCGTTGAAGTCGGAGGCGGGGAGCTGAAAACACTCCGAGGTCCACTGGGTCGCGGCCCCCTCTTCCTCCAGGAACAAGTCCTCCCAGAGCCATAGGTCCTGGTCCAGGGGGTCCAGGAAGGACCTGTGCCGGAGAACGTCCTGCTCCAACCAGGAAACAGGGGAGAACTTAGAATGGGGGCGGCGTTGATGTCGACGACCCCCTCTTACGGCCAGGCGACTCCCCTTGAAGTCTGTGTAGATCTGGGATGAGCCAGGGGTCCACCAGAGACAGGTCCCCTCTGCTGAGTACTGGTATAGCTGGTCCATAATGTTACGGGGGAGAAGGGAAGTACCCAGGCGCAGAGAGGAGAGGAGGCAGGAGGTTGCAGGGGAACGGGGGCTTTAATAAACAAAACTAAAGATACCAAACCAAAACCACTGCATACGGCAGGGTAGAGACTCGAAACATGAAAATACAGAAACGCTCAAAACCAGGGAACAGCACAATTACAAACTATAGACCAGCACGGGAGGAAGGGAATGAGAAGACTTAAATACATGCAGACAAACGAGACACAGGTGGAAACACTCAGGAAGGATGGGGACCAAAGTAAAACTCAAAACTACAACAAACCAGGAAAAACTACAATAAAAAAAACAGGAAGTAACTCAAAACATGCCAGAACAAAAAGGAAACAAACCACAAGGGCAAATGTAACGAGTGTTAAGTTTATTAGTTTAATTCCACCAAATCCATGGTAAACTGCCGTTTTCATACATTTGCACCAGAGTATTTCATCTGTCTGAGGGTACTTGAACTCACCACGAGCACGCTAGCAGGTGCTAATGAACATGCGCACTTAGACTGCTGGGAGCCGTGGCTGAGGTAAGACGTGAATCGCCGAGTGTCCACCCTTATTAGTTTTATTTCTTTGTAAATTGTTCGTTAGTGTGTTACACTCATAACTCACAAAGTTGGGAATCGTGTGGTGTCAATTTTACGTAATTTGTGTTGTTTTATTTATTTTTGGCTGCTCTATATCAGCAGATCTGCACTGCTTCGCGTGAACTAGTTGAAGTTCGCGCCATTTTTCTTTGATGTTTAAATTAACTTTTCTTTCTTTCTTTTTTGTTCATTTTTCAATTGTTTAAGGGGGAAAAAATCACACAGAAGAAACTCCAGACAGCATTCTGAATTTGTATTTTCTGTTAACCAGGTACGGTGCAGTTTTCTCTTTTTATCGTGTTCTTTTTGTATTACTTTACATGCTGTGGGGGGATGTGCTAATAAGCATGAGCACTTAGACTGCTGGGAGCCGTGGCTGAGGGGGAAAAAAATCACACAGAAGAAACTCCAGACAGCATTCTGAATTTGTTTTTTCTGTTAACCAGGTACAGATTAAAAGAGTTTGACTCGGCATCCAAGTGTGGTCTCTCATTCGCCTGAACACAACGCAGAGCGGAAAACTCCACCAGTTACATTGGTGCCGTGACCTCTTGGATTCCAGAAGCATCGACGTCATCTCGATCACCGGGAAGATCATCTCATCACTGCTTTTCAAGTTTGTTTGGTTTGGAGTGTTAATATTTTGGACTTAGTGATTTAATTAGGTCGAGTTGAGCATTTTTTTTTCGAATTCTGTAGTGTCTGATATTTTTTCAGTCCTGGTTTATTTTGGTTTCTCGCCATGTTTACGACACATAATCCAGACGTTGATGAATGTGTTTCTGATGGGGCGGTTAATTCGAATGTGGGTTTTGGGAGGGGATGGTTTAAAGATGTTACTGAGACTCCCCAGGTAGGAGCGTTAAGAACGCCGAGGTTGAGCTCTACTCGTGTAAACCCCCCCTTACATGTTACAAACTCACAAGACACAGACAGAGCTGAGCTCAGCATTTTAATATCTGACCTGGCTAATCAGATTGGTCAGTCTATTGCTGCTCAGATTCAGAACAATGTTGGGAGTTCTCCTTCACAGTCCCACAGCAGTTTTCAAACAGCTCCAAGTCATCCTGAGCTGAACCTGTCTGGTGTCAAACTTGTAATGCAGTCTGATGTTAAGGAACCACCAATATACAGAGGTGATGGGAGTGACAAATGCTCAGTTTATGAGTGGGTTCAGATGGTAGAGCTTTTTCTGTCTAAGAAAGAATTTCCAGTTCAACAACAGAAAACTGAAGTTTTAACTAAGTTGTTGGGAAAAGCTAGAGATGTAGTGACAGTGACTTTACTTTACTTTACTTTACTTTACTTTACTTCCATTGACTGACGACTCTCAAACACCTGCTGTTATATTCGACTTATTAAAGCAGCACTTTGGTGAGCTAGCCTACTCTGCTATGCCCATGGCTGACTTTTATGACACCAAGCCACTCCACACCGAAAGTGTGATGGACTACTGGATCAGGCTGAACAAGGCCATCGACGTTGCTGATGAATGCCTGCGGAGACAAGGTAGAAGTGTGGTGGACCCAGGCAGGGAGGTGTCTATGATGTTCATTAAGTATTGCCCAGACCCAGTCCTTGCAAACAGGCTGAGTTTTAAATCTGCAGAAGAATGGACAACTAGTGAGGTTCAGGAGCGCATCACCATGTTCCAGCGGGAGAGTCGGGCTAGAAACCGCCAGTTCTCCACCTCGCCAAGGGTTGTGACTAGTTACCCCCAATCTGCAGCTGCTGGAGAACATGCATGTGGACTAGGGTTGGGCGATGTCCCCTAATTTGGCCGTTGACGATGTTTGCTGTCAACCATCGGGATGGACGATGACATCGTCGGGGGGGGGTATTTTTTACATTTTTCGTTCTTATATAACTGCTATTCGTTATTTTGCTTTTTTCATTTTATTTCCCAACTAATGGTTAATCCGCGATGATCCAGTATAAACTGAGGGAAGTGACTTTAACAGAAAAAGTAACAAGCAAAATAGAAAAGAAGTAGTCCGCTCCCGCACTTAACTAGCGAAGTGGACCGGCGGAGGGCGGATTTACAGCTTTATGTTTGATGGGAACGGGGGGGGGGGGTACATGAGCGGTATGTGTGGGAGATTTAAGACTGCAATCCGTCCCGCAGCTCCAAAGCTAATGTTGTTAGCCCGTGTGTTAGCATACTGCTAATCCTGGCTACGTTCAGAAAAAGCACTGACCACACGGATTAAAATTCAAATGATGAGCGAACAGGTGTTTCATAATAACCGTAACATTATTAAAAGCACGTTTAGAAGATCGTCTCGTATTTTACCGAGCTGACATGTCAATGTATATAGCCGCTCGGAGCTGTTATCGTTTTGTATTGAATTGTTACCTTCAATAAAGTTTGGAAAAAAAGCCGCTCGGCGGAAGTTGTATCCTCTTCCGGTTTTCAAACTGCGCATGTGCGAATACTGCGCGTGTGCGAATGATTTATTCCGACCGAAATTGTGACCTTGGTGAACGTTTTTATATTCTGAAAACATTTTTCTGGGCCCATCTACACGGTTGGATACTAATCCGACCATTGATCCCATCAGGATATTTTGTACATGTAACCGCGGCTTATGGTGTCGACGCGCAACGTGGCGGGGGCGTGGCATCACGATGGTGGTCTCTCCATCGGGATGTCAGTCACCCATCACGATGGACGATGATATCGTCCATCGGCACAACCCTAATGTGGACCAACAGAAAAAGCAAACATAACTTCCAGTGCTCAACCGTCAAGCATGCAGGCTCTGCAGCAGTCAGTCCCTTTGCTGCCGTCATCTGCCCCACCCACGCCGCAGTTTTCTTCTGACCCAACAATGAATGCTTCTACCCCTGTCTTGAACCAATCTTTGCATTTGGAGGGTGTACGCTCTCTGACACGGTTATTGGACTGTTTGGTCGCTCACCACACTCCAGCATCATCAGGTTCAGGTCAGCATGCAGCCCCTGATCGCTTTCCAAGATCCTGCAAAATATGCGGTGATGCGGCTCACTCGACTCTTTCACACTGTAGAAGAAACAATCTTTGTCTGGCATGCTTCTCTCCTGGACACTGGAAAAAGAACTGCCCAAGACGGAACCAACTGCCTTTACAGAACCGTACTCAGAACTGTGCTAACCAGACCCAGCCTTCGGGAAACTAGGACACTCACGCTCGGAGAGGGGCAGTGTGAGTGATGAACCAAAAACCCTCATTGCTGAAACAGATCTTGAGCTTGTCTATGTCAACGCATGCTCCATCGCTCCAGAGGGATACCAAGTTGTAGTTCAAAAGACAACAGAGGTTCCAGCCTTTAGCGAGTTATTCTATGCCCAGGTTCAGGTTGACAATGTTGAACTGAGAGGCATGATTGATTCAGGGTCTATGGCTTGCACAGTGAGTGAAGGAGCAGTACACAAACTGTTGGAGGCAGGAGCAAAGATTGGAGATCCAAAGTCGGCAGAGCAAGTTCTTCTGGTCGGTTGTGGCGGTAAGCAGACTCATCCATGGTGTATATATGACTTTACGCTCACTATCTATGGGATGAGGTGCATTGTTCCTGTCTTGGTTGTTCCTGGCCAGAGAGATGACCTCATAATTGGTTCAAACGTTCTGAAGAAGTTGATGAGTGTTCTTAAGAATGACAGTGGGTTTTGGAAACATGTTTCCAACGACTGCAAACACTCTCTTCCTGAATATGAACATTTCCTTGACATGATGTCCTGTTCAGTGAGATGGAGGGGGGCGGACGCTCCTTCCCTCATTGGAACAGTAAGGTTGCCTCGTGCGGTTACTCTTCTTCCACAAAAGGAACATTTGGTGTGGGGGAAACTCCCAACCTTCTCTCCTGTTTCACCAGGCAGCACCATCCTGGTAGAGCCCTGCTCTTCTAGAGCCAGACCTAGGAACATGTTGGTGGGACGTCTCATCACCTCCATGTATGGGGACAGATGGGTTCCTTTGAAGATTACCAACCCTCTTACCAGACCGGTCATTCTCAGACGAAATTCCAAAGTTGCTGATGTCTCGACATGTGTTGCCATTGAGGATTTCAGCCTGAGCCAGAATCATTGCACCAGCGAGGTTCGAGATTCAGAATCCCAGACTAGGCCATCTGTCTCACAAAATGACCTTAAAGCCAAGCTGAATGAACTGGGATTGAGGGAGCTTGACATCGACTCCTGTCAGGCTAGCTCTCGCTCAAAGGAGAAACTCGTGGAACTGATAGAGCAGTATGAAGACATCTTCTCACGTCATCCCCTGGATTGTGGTGAGGCACAGGGTTTTGTTCATCGCATCCACCTGACAGACGAACGACCCTTTCGCATGCCATATCGCATGGTGCCTCCAGCTCATTACCAAAAGCTACGTCAGGTTCTGACAGATATGGAAGAGAAGGGAATCATCCGCAAATCAGTTAGCGAATGTGCATCTCCTCTGGTTATGGTCTGGAAGAAGGATGGAAACTTACGTATCTGTACGGATTTCAGATGGCTGAACGCACGGACACTAAAGGATGCACACCCGCTCCCTCACCAGGCTGACTGTCTAGCAGCTCTAGGCGGCAATACGTTTTTCAGCACAATGGACTTGACATCAGGGTTTTATAACGTCCCCATGTGTGAAGAAGACAAGCACTACACCGCTTTCACTACCCCTGTTGGGCTATACGAGTACAACAGAATGCCCCAAGGACTCTGTAATAGCCCTGCATCATTCATGCGCATGATGTTGAATATCTTTGGAGACCTCAACTTTACCAGTCTACTCTGTTATTTGGATGATCTGCTAGTTTTTGCTCCAACTGAGGAAGAAGCTCTTCAAAGACTGCATGTTGTTTTCCAGAAGCTGAGGGATAACCATCTCAAGCTGAGTCCAAAGAAATGCCATCTTCTGCGCAGATCTGTCAAATTCTTGGGACATTTTATTGACCAAGAGGGAGTATCTGTGGATCCTTCCAGAGTGGCTATGATCTCCAACATGCCCAAAGAGTCTCTGATGGATGTTGATGGTTCTACCCCCTCCGTAAAAAAACTGAAGTCCTTCTTAGGGATGGTGTTTTTTTATCAGAGTTTCATCCCTCGGTGTTCAGCTATTGCAAAACCTCTGTTCGCTCTCACGGCTGGACAGAAGCGGAAGAGCAAACACCCTCAAATGAGAAGAGGAGTCGGGACATTCAGGAAATTGACTGAAGCGGACTGGACTCCAGCTTGTGATGAGGCTTTTGAGAAGCTAAAGAGTGCTCTCTTGAACTGTGCTGTGATGGCCCACCCAGATTTCAACAGGCCCTTTATTCTCTCTGTTGATGCATCCTTAGACGGCCTTGGTGCAGTTTTATCTCAGCTCCCTGTTGGTGAAGATAAAGCCCGTCCAGTTGCATTTGCTAGTAAAACCTTAAGCAAATCGCAACAACGATACCCTGCTCACAGACTCGAGTTCATGGCCCTGAAGTGGAGCATCACAGAGAAATTCAGTCACTGGCTTAAGGGGCACAAATTCACAGTATGGACCGATAACAATCCTTTGGTCCACGTACTCACCAAGCCAAAGTTGGATGCTTACGAACAACGGTGGGTGGCGAAGCTTTCAGCCTACGACTTTGACCTGAAATACATCCCAGGTCCTAAAAATGTTGTGGCTGATGCTTTGAGCCGTGAACCTTTTGCCTCACCCGTCAGTGACAGACTCTTGAAGGAACCATACAGCAGATTGATCCAGGAAGCTGATGGGGCTGAGGTTAACATGGTGCAAGATGCTTTCAGACTCGGTCTCCAACATAACCAGGAAGTTCAGCTCTTGCACACCACCATCGTTCCCACCCCAAACTCAGTTCATTCTCCAGAGGTTAAGGCAGTTTTCCAGCACCATGATCACTGGCAAAGAGGTGCAGAAACTCAAGCTGTTTGTCTCCTTCAACATGTGCAATCACTGCAGCACACCGATCCTGAGCCTCTGCCGTCTTTCACCTTGAGTGAAATGGAGGACAGTCAACGACGGGATGTCACAGTCTCAAAGCTGCTGCCATTTGTCATCCGCAAAGTGCGCCCCTCGAGACGTGAAAGGTCTGGATTTAATCCCAGCCAACTAACTCTGTTGAAATCCTGGGAGAGACTTGTGGTCAGAGATGGACTTCTGTATAGGGAAACTAAAGATCCAGCAACCAAGATGAAGAGGCTCCAGTTTGTCCTACCCACTGATCTCAGGAAGAAGGCCTTGGAAGGTGTCCATGATTTAGCTGGTCATCAGGGCCAGGCTAGGACTCTCCATCTTTCTAGGCAGCGGTTCTTTTGGCCATATATGGAACGAGACGTCTCTGAATATGTCCGGTGTTGCCCACGTTGTGTTCTTGCCAAGACTCCAGAACCAGCCGCGCGTGCTCCGCTAGAGAGCATAAGGACCACTGCTCCAATGGAGCTAGTCTGTATTGACTTTTGGTCAGCGGAGGACAAGAACAAGCGTTCTGTGGAAGTGTTAGTTGTAACCGATCACTTCACGAAGATGGCCCATGCTTTTCCTTGTCGCAACCGGTCAGCGAAACAAGTTGCCAAAAAGCTCTGGGATAATGTGTTTTGCATTTATGGCTTCCCTGAGCGCATCCATTCTGACCAGGGGGGCAATTTTGAAAGCGAACTGTTGTCTGACCTCCTGCGTCTGTCAGGTGTGGCTAAGTCTCACACCACTGCCTACCACCCTATGGGCAACGGAGGAACAGAGCGTTTCAACCGCACATTAGGCAACATGATCAGAGCACTCCCTTTAAGAACAAAGCAGGAGTGGGCTCAGCAAATCCAGACATTGACGTTTGCTTATAATGCCACTGTCCATGAGACTACAGGGTTTGCCCCTTTTTATCTAATGTTTGGTCGTGTTCCCCGTCTTCCTGTTGATATAGTGTTCCGGTCAGTTCTTCATGACTCTGATGTGACTGATTTCACCACCTATTCAGCCACACTTCTCACAAACCTTGCAGAGGCTGCAAAAGTGGCACAGCAGCACGCCGTGCATCAGCAAAAACATCAGGCAAAGGGGTACTACAAAAAAATCAAGGGTGTTGCCCTCCAGATTGGCGACAGAGTGCTCCTAGCCAATAGAGGTGAACGTGGCAAGAAGAAACTGGCTGACAAATGGGAACCTACAGTCTACACTGTTGTGGCCAGTCAACCACAAATTCATGTCTACAAAATACAGGATTCGAACGGACGCTGCAAAGTTGTCCACAGGAATCTGCTGCTTGATGTAAGCTTCCTTCCTGTTGTTGAGTCACAACATCTTGGTGTTGGAGCAACTTCGGAGGGGTGTGACACAGAAAGCGTGGATCTGAGTGACCTGAATAGCCTCCTACATGATTCTCCGGAAGAGCGGACCGCTACTTGGGTTTCGTCTGGGTGTGACAACAGCATCATCGGTGGTTCAGTGAAAACTAGTCTGGGATCAGATGCGTCTGGTTCCCACAGTGTTTTGGGGGACCTTGAAGAGGATATTACCCCTGATCTCCCACCAGTCGTTGCCGGTGCTGATGGTGACTCACCAAGAGCTGATGTGACCAGTCCTCTGACTGACACTAGTCCCTTACTTGGCTCAGGACACAAAGAATCCAACAGTGACTATAGATCTGTACCACCAGTGAGTTCAGCCCATGTTCCAGGGTACTTTGTATCTAGAACGGGTCGCGTAGTTAAACCTGTGACCAGATTTATAGAAGTCATGATGCAGGAACCTGTGTGGGTGTGACCTACAGTTTAGTTGGGTCTTTTTCTTTTCATCTGCTGTCGATGTTTGTGTTTTATGACATTTGGTTATTAATTTATTTTGACCAGTGTAATTAGGGATGTAGGCTGCATCTCTGTATTCTAAAAGGGTTAACGGACTTGATCAACCTGTTTACTTCTTTTAATCTGTTAAATCAGATAGTTTTTCTATACTGATTCAAGAATTTGATTCTTGCGAAATTGGTCTCTGTTTCTTTGCACGAACCTGGTTCTCTGCCGATGTGTTGTGAATATTTGGTGGAATTCTAGGAGGGGTGAATGTAACGAGTGTTAAGTTTATTAGTTTAATTCCACCAAATCCATGGTAAACTGCCGTTTTCATACATTTGCACCAGAGTATTTCATCTGTCTGAGGGTACTTGAACTCACCACGAGCACGCTAGCAGGTGCTAATGAACATGCGCACTTAGACTGCTGGGAGCCGTGGCTGAGGTAAGACGTGAATCGCCGAGTGTCCACCCTTATTAGTTTTATTTCTTTGTAAATTGTTCGTTAGTGTGTTACACTCATAACTCACAAAGTTGGGAATCGTGTGGTGTCAATTTTACGTAATTTGTGTTGTTTTATTTATTTTTGGCTGCTCTATATCAGCAGATCTGCACTGCTTCGCGTGAACTAGTTGAGGTTCGCGCCATTTTTCTTTGATGTTTAAATTAACTTTTCTTTCTTTCTTTTTTGTTCATTTTTCAATTGTTTAAGGGGGAAAAAATCACACAGAAGAAACTCCAGACAGCATTCTGAATTTGTATTTTCTGTTAACCAGGTACGGTGCAGTTTTCTCTTTTTATCGTGTTCTTTTTGTATTACTTTACATGCTGTGGGGGGAGGTGCTAATAAGCATGAGCACTTAGACTGCTGGGAGCCGTGGCTGAGGGGGAAAAAATCACACAGAAGAAACTCCAGACAGCATTCTGAATTTGTATTTTCTGTTAACCAGGTACAGATTAAAAGAGTTTGACTCGGCATCCAAGTGTGGTCTCTCATTCGCCTGAACACAACGCAGAGCGGAAAACTCCACCAGTTACACAAAGAAACAGAAACCGTAACAGAGAGGCAGGGTACACGGCCAAGAACAGGAGAACAGACACGCCAACTGTAATCTGGAATCACTCCCCACTCCCCTCCGGCACAACACATGAAACGCACTGCACCAAGCAGAGGCATGGAGAACTAAATGATAAATAAATGAACAAGAGTAGAGGAGAAGAGAAGAAGATGAGAACAGAGGACAGATCCCCAGTGCGTCATACTTTCCCGAGCTTTAACTTCTAGCAGCCTAGGAGGAACTAATTGTTATTGTTATTAAATTCACTTCAAACATGTTAATAGTAAGTCACATGCACTATGGCATATATGGCAAATCTTAATAAAAATAAAATAAAATCTACATTTATAGCATATCAATATTGATATAATTGTTTATGAAACAACAACAACAGCTGAGAGGTGACGTGGTGTGAAAACTAATAATATAGTTAAGTTTTAGTGATGTGAACCGACAGGACACCCAGCTTGAAGCCCAACCCCTATTTTAAGTATGTCAGTTTAAAAAAAAAGAAAAAACAGAAACCAAATAGAGAATTAGAGCAATGTGTGCCTCAGTCTTAAGGCATAAGGAGAAAATTGCACCAACAAGTATCGAGATAAAAATAGCCATACTTATTTGCAACAGACAAAGCCTGACAGGAAATTTAGCTTAGTAATTTATGTGGGGAAAAAAAATAAACTACTGGCCACAGGCAGAAAATTGCTTATTCTGTTTACATCTCCTGCTCGCGTTGCTTAATTCAAAATAATTCTGGACTGAATTCTGAAAAAAAGTTGATACATAACATGTAATGGGTAAAAATATCATGTAAAATTCCCAACATTGCCCAACACCTTTGCTTTTTGAAACAACAAAAAGTTATGACACCACTTTTGTAAGTAGTTCCCAATAACATGTACATTTCAACGTGCCAGCTATTTTTCCAAAGTAAGAGATGGTACATTCTTGACATTTTTGCTCTGTTGCTTTCATACCATATTCAGACATATATTCTATGAACTGTTTGAAAATCACCATGTGTTGAAAAAATGTAAAAATATGTATGTATTTTTTTCAAATGGCAGGTTCATTTTCTGTTGGTGTGAATCACAAATTAGATGTGTACCTTTGGTGGTGAAGGATAGAAACCTTATTATGTGTATATAAGGGTAAATGATAAAAGGTTGAAAATGGAAGAAGATACAGGGGCAGCTGTTTCTGTGATCTCAAAGAGTCTATATAAACGTAGATTCAAGAAGGTTAAGCTAATGCCAACCAACTGTGTGCTAAAAACCTATAAGAAGCAGCCCTTAAAACTGAAGGGGAGCATTTTTGTTACTGCAAAATGTAATGGAGAGACGTCTGTTCTGCAACTACTGGTTATTCAAGGGAATGGTCCAGCCTTATTAGGAAGAGACTGGATTCAAAAGTTAAAACTAAAGTGGTCTTCTGTAAACAAGGTAGCATGTGTGGGGGTGCAAGAGCTATGTGATAAATACTCAGAGGTTTTCCAGCCAAGCTTAGGAAAAGTGGACGGACTTAAAGCAAAGCTTCATGTGGTGCCAGGTGCTGTTCCTAAATTTTGTAAACTGCGACCTGCGCCTTATGCCCTCCGAGATGCAGTGGAAGCTCAGTTAAGTAAAATGGAAGCTGATGGGGTTCTTACACCTGTTAATTACAGCGAATGGGCAGCCCCGACAGTTAACATCCCAAAGAAGGATCAAACGGTGAGGATATGCGGGGACTATAAAGTGTCTATCAATCCATGGCTTGAGGTAGATCAGTACCCCATACCAAAACCACAAGACTTGTTCACCAAACAAGCCGGAGGTGAACGATTTTCCAAACTGGACTTGTCCCAAGCTTACCAGCAGGTGGAGCTGGATGAGGGTTCGAAACAGTTCCTCACAATCAATACACATAAGGGATTATATCAAGTGAACAGACTCCCTTATGGCATTGCCAGCGCACCTGCCATTTTCCAAAAGTTGATGGATCAAGTGTTGCAGGGAATGGAAGGTGTCATCTGTTATTTAGCTGATATTCTGATAACAGGAAGTGACACAGAGTCACACATGCGACATTTGGAGGAGGTTTTCAAAAGACTAAAGGCTCACAACCTGAGAGTTAAAAGAGAAAAATGTGAGTTTTTTCAGCACAGCGTGTCTTATTTACGACATGTCATTGATGCGGAGGGAATTCACCCCATGCAAGACAAATGTGAAGCTGTAGCCAATGCATCTGTGCCCACTACAGTCACAGAGCTTAAGTCATTCTTGTCATTATTAAGTTATTATGGCAAGTTTATTCCAAACCTTTCAACTATCATTGCACCGATGACGGAACTCTTGCAAAAAGATATGAAGTGGGAGTGGTCAGTCTCCTGCCAGAAAGCCTTTGAGGAAGCTAAACGGCAGATAACCTCAAGTAAAGTGCTTGTTCATTACAACCCAGAGTTGCTTGTGATGCATCACCTGTAGGAATTGGGGCGGTGATCTCGCACAAATTGAGTGATGGTAGTGAAAAACCAATAGCATTTGCTTCCCGCATGTTGACTAAAACTGAAAAAAACTATTCCCAGATTGAAAAAGAGGCTTTGGGCTTAGTTTCTATAGTGATGAAATTCCATGAGTACTTGTTTGGTCGTGAGTTTACTTTAATTACAGACCACAAGCCTTTGCTAAAAATCTTTGGTCCAAAAACAGGGGTACCTCCCTTAGAAGCAGCTAGGATGCAGAGATGAGCTCTGATATTGGCAGCGTACACATATGAGATACAGTATAAACCTTCAGGACAGCATGGTAATGCTGATGGATTGTCTCGCCTGCCGGTAGCAGATCAGGGTTTCCCTACATCAAACC
Organism: Oryzias latipes; assembly: GCF_053564925.1. NCBI lineage: Eukaryota > Metazoa > Chordata > Actinopteri > Beloniformes > Adrianichthyidae > Oryzias > Oryzias latipes. Next base: position 13,554,201 of record NC_136254.1, read on the forward strand.
CAGTTTTCAGAGTGTCTTATTTGGACAGTTTGCCGATAACTGCAAAAGATGTGGCTCATGAAACAGACAGAGACCCAGTACTTTCAAAAGTGAAATATTATGTGAGAGCAGGTTGGCCTAAGCATGTCCCAGATGAAGCATTTCAGCCTTATGTGAAACGGAAGTTTGACTTGACAGTGGAACAAGATTGTGTACACTGGGGTTTCAGAGTAGTAATTCCAGAAAAACTACAAAACAGGCTATTGTCAGAGGTACATGAAAGTCACTGGGGAATAGTCAAAATGAAGTCGCTTTCTCTGAGTTTGTTTTAGTGGCCTACGCAAGATGAGGACATTGAAAGGGAAACACACCAGTGTGACATCTGTAAACGTCAGCGTAACATGCCAGCCACTGCACTGGTTCACACGTGGAGGAGTGCTTAAGCTCCTTGGGAAAGCATATATGTTGATTTTGCAGAGGTTCATAAGGAGACATTTCTGGTTGTTATGGATGCTTATGCACACTGGCCAGATGTAATACACATGAAAACTACTACTGCTAACAAGACTATTGAAGTTTTGCGATGTCTGTTTGCGTCCTATGGGTTACCTAAGCTGCTGTCAGATAATGGTCCGCAATTTACATCCAGTGAGTTTGAATCATTTCTGAGCCTAAATGCAGTGAAACATATAAAAAGTCCAGTTTATCATCCTGCATCAAATGGGATGGCTGAAAGGTTGGTCCAAAATTGAAAAGGTCCTTAGCCAAAAATAAGGCTGCTGGTGGGAAGTCGCTTCAAGATTGTATTTCTTGTTTTCTTGACATTTACAGAAATATGCCACAGACTGTGACCACGAAAACACTGGCAGAACTGTTTTTAAAAAGACAGGTTCGTACAAGATTGTCACTAGTGAAACCTGAAGTTCCTCAGTGCTCTCTACCCCGGCCTGTTGCATCAGCTAAGAGGCTGAGGTCTTTCTTGGTGGGTCAGAATGTGTTAGTGGGAAACTACAAGGGAGGAGAGAAGTGGTTGAATGGTGCAGTAACTAAGGTTTTGGTTCCTGTGACATATTTGGTGTCTGTAAATGATGGGAAATGTGTAAAAAGACATGTAAACCAAATGCTGACTACAACCCAAAACGGTGAAACATCAAAAGAAACGGATCTTGCAGTGATGAAAGTCTTCCGGGAATTCCCGGAAATCCGGGTTTTTGAGCAAACCGAAAGTACTTTCCGGGAAATAAAGACCTGATCTCTACGGACAAATCGCTTTCCGGATTAAAAAATGGTCTGAAATCAGCTAATTTTAGCTTTATTTTCTATATTTCTCCGCAGATCGCTTTCTCTATGGTCGTGGCCATCTCTCGTCTTCCCAGCCTAATTGACCAATGACGGGACGTTTTAGTTGCTTTCGGATGCGTCGACGGGTCTGATTGGCTCTGTCTGCACCACGTGGTCAGCGTGAGTTGCTTCCCTAGAGACCAAAACTGGCGGACCCACGCTAAACTTTCACAAACACATCTGAAGAGTTTGCGATCAAATTTGTGTTAAAATAATGGCAGGCATCGTCATTTTTGAGCGTGGTCACGACCTCAGTTGTGAGAAGACGATAAAAAACAAATTGAAGTGGTCTTGGCTGGAAAAAAAAAGATTTTTAAGGTAGTGTAGGTCAAATACTTTTTTGTGTAAAATAATCTCAAAACCACATTTTGAAATAATTTCAATTTTAGTTTTGAGTTTCAGTTTTTATTTTGAATACATTTCTCTATCTAATTTATTTGTATTTCCTAATTACCATGATTTAGTTCAGTATAGTTGACATTAATTATAAGTATTTGATGGTTTGGACCCGCACTCCCTTAAAAATAATGTTTACAATGTTTAGTTTAGTTTGTATGTTTATTTTGATATTTCCCAGATTACTTAGTATTGGTGTTAAAGAATTGATGTATTATGTTATAGAATTATAGTTTAAAGCAGATCCCATATTTTGATGTAATTATAGTTTGAGAAAACAGTGCAAGTGGATGTTGTACATTAGTCATTTCTAAAGCAGAAATAATGTATAAATAACTGAGGTACTTTCATAGAATATCATAGTTACTGGTGTTCTTTTTGCCATTTGGGGCTTTGATGTTACTATATTTTAGCAATTGTATGTTTTGCAGCTTTAAGGAAAAGCGTAGATTGTAGGATTGTGTTACTTTGAGCAATTTTCCAAAATCTTTTTTAGGACCAGCAAGTCCTTAATGGAGAGTCAAACTAGGGGTTTGAATGACAAATCATGATGCTCCAATTAGTCTTAGTTTCTTGATAAAGAAGTGAATAACTAGCTGCCAGAATGCACCAGAATGCATCTAAGACCACGTATTTTTCCAAAATTTCGCTCTGTGCCCACCATATCGCTCAAACAAAAGTTCAGGGATTTTTTCCTTGCCTGACTTTCATCACTGTCTTGAAACTGAACCGTTTTGTGACTACCATATTGACCACGGACAAGACTCTGAGCCTGTAGAGAATCAGGTTCCTATGGAGCCTATCCAAGCTCCTGGTAGAGGTAAGATCTTAAGCCCGAGCCCGAGTCAGAACCCGACTTTCGGGTCGGGCACTAAATGACAATCATTACATTCGGGTCGGTTCGGGCCGGGCTTCTCTCTCGCTGACTTTTTTAATAAATATATTGTAATGGCTGCAAAGAAGCTCCTTAGGCGGGCGGTTTTCAAACAGCTCTTTATTAATCCTGTATGTCAGAACGGTTACTGCACAAAAAAAAAGGCACAGCCAGCTTCTTCTTACTCAGAGGGAGAACATTCACTGAACGCACGCACACACATACACACACACACAAGCACACACAGGTAGACCCCGCCCCCTCCCATCAGTCACCAGCCCACAGTTGATTGACATACCCTGTGGTCCAGGAACTGGCAGAAAGAGGGGGGCGCCAGCCAGCCGCAGCTCTGCGCACGTGTCGTGAATGTAATCTTCCCTCCGCAAGTCCGCATCGATTTTGTTTAGGTATCCCCGATATGGAGCAGCAAGAAGTCAAGGATAAACTTAAGACAGGGGAACTGAAAAGGCAAACACGCACCGCAGCTGCAAAATTTCTCCGCGGAATGAAGCGAGTGCGCATCAAGATCTCTCTTTCACTCTCTTTGTCTGGCCTATTATTCTGTGTTCCAGCGTTATTTCGTTGTGCAAATGCATTTATCATGTAGGGAGGAACCTATGCGCAGCGCTTCCGACGGAACTCTATGCCACAACAGCGAGCTTGACTACGCGCGCGGCTGCAGCGACCACTCTCTGTTCGAAAGAAAATAACTTTCATGATCATAAAAATATGTAGATTATTTTACCTTTAAGAAATCTGACGTTTTTCTTCTGCCAAAACTTCTGTGGGATAAATTCAACTTTCGGGTTTGCTTCGGGCTCGGGCCTGCAAATCAAGTTAATTGGTCGGGTTCGGACCGGGTTCGGCTTTAATGCCGGCGGGCCTGTGTCGGGTCGGGCTGGATTTTTTAGGCCCGATCTCACATCTAGCTCTTGGAGATGCTACAAATGATGGACCCAGAGTGCGTCCTAAACGAAATGTGCGTCCTCCTGATCAGTTAAACCTGTAATGTTGTGCCTGCAAAATGTTGTAAGGTAGCTGTGTTCTATGGTTATGTGATCCACCAACTGAGTATTGTTTTGTGAATCTATATAGTTAAAAAAAATTAAAAATAAAAAAAATCTTAATTTTAAGCTACAGGGGAGGAGCTGTGGTGTCTTAACCATTGTTGCAAAACTCATCAGCAATGCCCCTCCTATCCACTAGAGGGGGCTTGTGGGTGTGAAAAAGTCCGTTCTGGAGACTGGAAGTATGTGTTGGAGCTAACTGTTGTGGTTGAATAAAAGAAGCTAAAAGACCAAGTACTGTCTGTCGTTTTTCACCAGCGGAACGTTCCTTTTTGTTTTTCATCTGGACACAACATAAACATCTGATAAAGTAAATAGTAAAGAAATACACTGGTTGTGCAATAGTTTACTCTCACCGTTGGTTATGAACACTTCTTCCAGTAATGTGCGAGTTTCGGTTAATCCCTTTGCGTTCCACCATGAAATGGGCAACATCGATATTTTCCCCACTCTTGTCAGAGCGCACATGTGACGGCAAACCAAATTTGTTGACGGCACCAATGAAGGCCTCCAACACTGCAGCTGCTCGATTGTTTGTTGCAGCACTCAGATAAACAATTAAACGGCTGAAGCCATCTATGCCACCAGGCACAACAAATCTCCATCTGTTGTGGTAAAAATAGATACCACAAGTTTTAGGAGAAAGAAATGACGCACTTGTACAAAGTGTCAAAATTGGGAAAAATACCGTATTAATTTGTGGTTTCCATCAATGTGCCACATTGTATTTGGTGCCGGAACAGAGTATTGCCTCCGTTTTGATGTCCGATTGGCCACAGCTCGAACTTCAGTCCCATTGGATCCACTCTTCTTAAGGAATCATGTACTCTTGTTACTACCACAAAGAAAAAAGAAAAAAATGTTAACTCTTAAAGACTGTTGGAAATATAATCTGTCGCTTTGAGATTACTTTCCTTGTTGCATGTTCAAAAAAGTCGAGAAGAAGAAAACCACGGGATTCGACCGGATTAAGTTTAACAAATTTATTCCCTAACAATATTTCTAAAAAGTAAAAGATAATAAAACAGAATAAAACAGATCGATCTGGGTGTCCAAAACCAAGGCCTGCAATACGCAAGAGGTTACATTCCGAAATCACATGCAGTTTGTCTGGAGACACAGGAAAATTCCTTGACTTCAGACTTTTAAGCATGTGGTCAGAACATCCTCCCCCGGGAGCAAGATGGCCGCCAAATCTCCGCCTCTGGTCGCTAGAGATTGGCTGACAGAGGAGCCCGCCTACTTCCTTCAGCCCATCACAGCATCTGGTCTCTGGGGGGAACCTCACAGATGGACACGGTACGGAATCCCCATGGGTGGCAGGAACTGTCACCGCAGGAAGTCGATCCTAGAGCTTTGTTCTTCTTGTGAACGGACGCCTGGAGTGGTTCCCACAGCTACAGTACCAGAGATAGTTAATTTATGGCCCATGTCAGACCTACAACCAAATGGCCTTAGAAGATCAAAGACTGTTTTCTCCTGAAGGGGGGGTTGAGATTGTAGCTGCATTCCTGAAACCTCTCACATATGCAACTATAGGAAGCAACTTCAGAGTTGAAAGGATGTTAAAGCACACACTTCAGCAAATGACTTATCTTCAATGTAATAAAAATTTAAGACTGACAACCCTAATGAAATTACCAAAAAATATAAATTCCTTCAAGACGAAACACATTAAATATGAAGAGCCTTTCCAAAAATTAGTGTTCATGCAAAATACAATGCATTTAATGGTTTTCAGTCTTTTTTTAAATCTTATCTGTTAATGATCCTTAAAAACACTATTTGTGTTTGAAAGGCAATATACAACATTTCAGGATAATTTAGGTCCAACAGAGAGACTGTATTTGCTACATAATTCACTTTATATTAACCCTTGTGCTATCTTAGATGATCCCCCCCTTACATTGACATGTTCTCCCTACCATGACAAAGGTGGATAAAGGTGGAAAGATTTCATGTAATCCATGGACACCAGTGAGGTTCACAAATCATTGAAGAAAAAAGGTTCAGTGCACTGTCTAGTGGGTCTAGATGACCAAAATCCCAACTTTAAAGTGCCTAGGATAGCACAAGGGATACAAATACTCTGCACCAGCAGTCCTCTGGCTTGAAGGAATGATTTCATCATTCTGTATTTGGGTGACTTTGTTGGATCTCTGCAACGATGGCATCCAGCTCTGCATCAGTCAGTTGTGAATACATGTCTGACTTCCTGAAAAAGAAAAAAGAAAGAAAAAAAGGTCTGATAATAAACACAGATGGTTTATTTATGAATTCTACTTTGATGTCGAATTATTTCCTCCATCCATCTTCTAACCCTTGGCAAGGGCCTTGCTGGAGCCCATCCTAGTCGCAGGAGTTGTGTGGGTTAAACCCTGGACATTATGTCCTCCGCCACTTGTATTGTTGTTACTACTTGGGTTTGTAACATAGAGATCTATATGATAGGACATTATTATTACAGTAGCGCTGCCTTAACTACTAATCGATACCCTCCTCTCTCAACTTCTGCAAACATCGGGATAATAATAAAAGTAGTTATTCGAACTTTACCTCAATCTATTTTTGTTCATCCTCCGATGTATGGTATGGCGAATAACGTCAAACATCTCCGTTATTTCCTGGACTTTGATGCCATGCAACAAATATCATTCGATCGCATGGAAAGGAATGTTGATGACTGGTCGTCCTCTTCCACGCTCGATGCTGTCCAGTTGCTGCAGGACTGAGAGCAAGTTGGCCACGACAACTTCGTCAAAATTGGTGTCTGTGACAGCAGTGTGTTCAGTCAAGCTCTCTAAAACCTGCTCAACTCTGTCACGGGCATCACAGTTTGACACTAAACGTAACTCCAACTGCGAAGCTAATTCCAACAAGAAATGTGAACAGATGTTTGAGAACGCCATTTGTTTTGCTTGTGGTAATACCGCCAACGCAGAAGGAGAAATGCTGTGCAGAATGCCACCGCCACCACAGAAGAAGAGAGAACATTGACGTCATCGCCCCGCCTCCCAATGGAAATGCTAACTGGGATTGAATTTTGCAACATTATTCGCGGGGGATGTGAGATTGAAAATGCAATCCCCTCTTTGCATTTTCGCTTTGATTATGCAACAAAACTAGCGTTTTTTAAGTAGAAAAGGAAAAAGCATTTTGAAGTATTGATTTTTCATTTTATTTTTGAGTCATTTGATGCAGTTACATTTAAAAAGGAAAAAGCATTTCTGTTAATGCATTTTAACTGTCAAATTACACATTTCTAAATTAATTTTGCTACACATTTACCAGAAAGCTTTCGAAAAATGAAATGTCAAATACCATTTTCTTTATCATTTTAATTAAGTGAAAGAATAAGCAGTGTTGAAGACTAAAATGAAAAAGCATTTTGAAGGAATGCTTTTTCATTTTAATTTTGAGTCATTTGATGCAGCTTCATTTTGAAAATGAAAAATCATTTCTGGTTTTGACTTTTACTTTTAATTATGCTACAGAATCACTTCCATAGGCTGCAGCCTGCGGAACAGGCGGAGCTCGACATTTAACCCTGCCCACGTTGAGCTCCGCCCACTCTATGCCCGTTCCATGTGCAATATTGCCTCATACCAGATTAGGAAGTTAATTCAATTAAGGCTCAAAATGTACTTTTTTTTTTTTTTTTTGGAAGGTGAGTGTCATCAGCCTGCAGGCGCATTACCTCTGGAGCTCAGGGATTATCAGATAGTGAGTTAAAGCTTTCTGGAACAGAAGAGGTTAAAGCATTTTTCAACTGGAGCACAATCTTTGGTTTCACATGAAAAGGCAATTCCAGGAACATCAGCTGCCTCCTCATTTCTGAAACTTAACGGGGAAAAAAGGATCACGTTGGTACAATCATAACTACCAATGCAAGCAATTGAGTTAAAAAAAAGAATACATTTACATGATATACATTTAATATTGCTATATACATCAATCCCTAAACAATTCTTTATCAATATATAATAATATTTGAAACTTTAGAATAATTTTTTTGGAGGACTATTTACTTGATGTTTCATGTCAAAGTCAAAGAATTTTCAAGGACACTGCAGGGAGTTGAACCCCGTCTAGCCGAAGCCAGAGTACCATCTACCAGTGCCTTTGCTTTTTTGCATATATCCCCTCTCCATTTCTATGGGCTTGGGACCATCACAGAAAGTACACAGGTTTGTGACTATCTGAGGCTGGATTATATTTATGTTTTCTTTGTTTTTTTATCTTTTTTATTTAAGTTTTTCTTTATTTTTCATTTTTTTTTATTTTTTAACTTTTTCTTATAACAAACTAAAAACTATTTAGTTATTGCACATTATATACATTTTCATACATAGATGGAAATAAAACCTAATACAGTTTTCAAGTGTCTTGAGTCATTACATCTAAGAACCTTGATTTTTATTTTTTCTGAAACGCGTGTTTGGATAAAGCACGGCAATGCATTTAAATGGCATTGTGTAAAATTCCACTGAATCTGAAACCTTGAATTCTTTAGAATTACAAAATAATGGATTTTCATTTTGATTTTCTGTTTACTGATGATTATTTAAATGTTCCTCTTTCATGTTAGATTCAAAACCTACGTGGAACTTAGGTAATTGTGATTTGTCTGTCTTTTCAGCAAACTTTTTCTTTAATTGATGGTCTTGTTACATACACTGTTACTATTTATTACCAGTTGCATTTTGAATGATTAGAAACGATGGTGAATTTGTAAGTTATTCTTTCATACTGCTGGCTTGGTACCTCTGCTCCATCTCACAGACTGGGAGCGAAAAGATTAAATTTCTCAATTTCTCCTTTCCTTTTTGGCTTCTGTCTTTAGGGGGCGCCAGAGCTCATTTGGACTGATGTTAGAGGTTTTTGCTGACAACATAAACATTGTCTGTGCCTGAAACAACCCTCTGTATTCCCTTGAACCTGGCCTGGGACATAAAAGCACCAGATTGTGCCCCCTTGTGGTTGCATCAGTCAAACACATCTAAAGATAAAAAATATAGATTTTAATTTTTTTTAAATTCTTTGATCAAAGTGTAAAGCAGCTTCCACAAGTTTGACAGACAAGGAGCATGAAGCTCCTGATTGTACAAAGTCTGAAATGTGTAAACTCACAAATAAGTTGAATGAAGAAAAATTTCTGATGTGCTTCTCTCCTGAACGTCAGTTATAAAATAAATACTGAGTATTGCCGGAGCTTTTCCAGGCTGATCTTCAGCTTTTTATTGTATTAGTACTAACAGAACAAACCTGACAAACTAACCAACACTAAAAACAACCAAGAAAACGGAACCAAAGATGCAGGTCTTTTCAAAGATTGCTACATGTCATTATGACTGCGTGATTTACAACCACAAACAAATCATTACTTTGACAGGACTGCCAAGGTGTGAACAAGCAGTTGAGTGACATGAGTTATCTCACAAACTTTTGTGAACAAGGAAACAGACAGACGTAAAGTGTTGCTAATAAATAGCAGCACAGCAAGAATCTCTGGCAAAAATCCTAACCCTCCACGGTATGGTGTTGACCTCATGCAACAAACAACCATTTTGAGTCTCACCCTTGAAATCTTTTTAAATTGATACTTCACATTAGAGATTTGATGGCAAGTCTGTGACCAATGAAATTTGATCTTGATGTAACTTTGTCCTTTTACCTTGAGGTAAAACAGTCCAGAACATCAGACTCACTGCCTGCAAAAGTTTGGTTAAATATATCTTATTTTTTGTTTGTTTAAAGTTATATAACTTTATATGACATGAAGGAGGGATCCTCTCCCAGGACGGACAGGAGATGTACCAGGACTGTTAAGAGAAGAATTATCTTATCTAACGCTACAACTACATGCTTGAATAGTGTAGCAGATAAGCTTCATCCAGATGGAGTTGGGGGACGGCTGGGGGCACGAGGCGAACCAGACGCAGGGTTCACGGCCAAGTACAGGGGCACAGACGAGCCAACTGTAATCTGGAATCACTCCCGCTCCCCCCGGAGGGGAGTGGGAAAGAAGCACAACACATGAAACGCACTGCACCAAGCAGAGACATGGAGAACTAAATGATAAATAAATGAACAAGAGTAGAGGAGAAGAGAAGAAGATGAGAACAGAGGACAGAACCCCAGTGCGTCATACTTTCCCGAGCTTTAACTAATGTAGCAGAATACTGTGTGTTGTAATTGTAACCAAACAGGTGAGACGAGGCAGGCAGCCTGTCAAAGTTGTCAAGACTGCCGGTTGATAAGCAAATGGCACAAAGGTGAGAGAACACCACACAGTTATGTACACTCATGGAAAGAACAGGGCAATGCTTTATGTTAAGAGTCCTGAATAAAACATTTATAAGACATCAACAAGGACTACTAATGTTTTATTAAGCCGCTCATAAGTACACTAATTAGCATTCATAAATGTCTTACAACTGACAAACAAGTTTAAATAAGCTGTTTATAAATACATTTAAATATTCCTTAATAAACGACTTAAAAGACATTAATTAGCATGAGTAATGTGGTATTAGGCCAATTATAAAAACATTTACTAGTATTTGTTAATCCTTTATGAAGTATTTGTTAGCACTTGCAATTTTATACAAATACCTTATAAGATAATAATACATGTTATAATTGTGTTCTTGATGACAGTTTATAGAGTGTTTTGCAGCCCCCCAATCTAAAGCGTGATTAAATAGGGGTTCATATTCACAAGCCATTTATAAATGGCTTGTATGGGATTTTTTTATTTTCTTTTTTGGGAGGTTAGTTAGATTGAAATTGACTATTCACACTTAATTTTCTAAATAAAGGTTGTCATCAGCCTGCAGGCGCATTACCTCTGGAGCTCAGGGATTATCAGATAGTGAGTTAAAGCTTTCTGGAACAGAAGAGGTTAAAGTATTTTTCAACTGGAGCACAATCTTTGGTTTCACATGAAAAGGCAATTCCAGGAACATCAGCTGCCTCCTCATTTCTGAAACTTAACGGGGGAAAAAAGGATCACGTTGGTACAATCATAATACTAACCAATGCAAGCAATTGAGTAAAAAAAAAGAATACTTTTACATGATATACATTTAATATTGCTATATACATTAATCCCTAAACATTTTTTTTCAACATATAATAATATTTAAAACTTTAGAATAATCTTTTTGGAGGACTATTTACTTTGATGTTTCATGTCAAAGTCAAAGAATTTTCAAGGACACTGAAGGGAGTTGAACCCCGTCTAGCTGAAGCCAGAGTACCATCTACCAGTGCCTTTGCTTTTTTGACTGAACATGGAAGGCAACAAAAAGCCTGTAGTCCAACCAGCATATATCCCCTCTCCATTTCTATGGGCTTGGGACCATCACAGAAAGTACACAGGTTTGTGACTATCTGAGGCTGGATTATATATATGTTTTTTTTGTTTTTTATTTCACTTTTTTTAAAACTTATTTTTATTACAAACTAAAACTATCTAGTTAATGCACATGATATACATTTTCATACATACATGGAAATAAAACCTGATACCGTTTTAATAAATGACTTGAAATAAACACTTTTTATAAATGTATTCAAAATATCAATGTTATTAAAATCTGTTTTAATGTTTTCCTGGATATTACCATTGTCTTGTGTCATTACGTCTAAGAACCTTGATTTTCACTTTGTGTGTGTGTGTGTGTGTGTGGGGGGGAAACTAGAGCACCCAGAGAAAACCCCACGCATGCATGGAAAGAAAACGCCAATTTAACCATGCAGCCCGTTTTTTTGGAAATGGTTCAAGTCTGTTTATTTGATCTAGAAGAGGATGTAGCAGATGTTGAAGTCCTTTTAGCAGTGATTGTTGTACAGTCCTAATATATTATTTTTGATTGTGGGGGGAAACTAGAGCACCCAGAGAAAACCCCACGCATGCATGGAAAGAAAACGCCAATTTAACCATGCAGCCCCTTTTTTGAATTCTGCGCAGTCGCTTGCTTTACTTTTTCAAGCAATACAATCTGCGGCAAAATTTGGTGAAGGAAAACCTCTTGACCTTCTTTCCTTTCTTTGGTTTCACTTTTACTTCAGCCTGTTGTTCTTTTTTATCCCTGCTTTCAAGGTTCTTGACAGAAAGTTCCTGTTGGATATCTTGAGGATCTTCCTTTATTCCATCACTCTCCTTTTCAGCCCTTCCATCATTTTCTGTGTCAGGAGAGTTTGTTTTTCCAACCTCTGTTGTCTTTTCCCCAGTCTGGTCTTTGGGATTTGTGGTTTCTCCCTCTTTGGTGATGCATTCCTGATTCACAGAGACAGTCTGTACAGAGACTGTTTTCTTCTCCTCAGCATCAGAGTCAGTCTGTACAGAGACTGTTTTCTTCTCTTTGTTTGCCTTCAGTTCTTCCAACTCCCCTTTTGCATCTTCGGCTTCTTTTTCCTTGAGTTTGACCAATTCAAGGAGTGCCTTTTTCTCCTCCTCATGTGTCTTCAGTTGTTGTTTCAGCTCAGCGATAGTGGATTCATGCTGAGCAGAGACCTCCAGTTTCTTGTTTAAGTCAGCCTTTTCTTTCTCCAAATCTCCAAATACATCAACCAGAACTTGATATTCTGCCTTTAATTCTTCATTTTCTTCTTGAGACTCTTGATATTTTCTTTTAAGGTCCTCAAAGGCTTTATTGTTGTCTGGTTTGGGTCCTTTGCCTCCCTTAGCAGCCTTCTGCTCTTTGAAATCTTTAAGCTGCTGTTTCAGCTTTTTGATGCAAGCTTCATTTTTGTCATTGATGTCCATTTGTTGGACCAACACGGCCTTGCACTCTTCAAGTTCCCAGACCATGTCAAGGTTGGCCTGTTTCAGGGTCAAGTGTTCTTCACTCGTCTGATCTTTCTCTTCTTTTAAGTTTTGGAATTTCTCTCTCAACTCTTTGGTGTCAGTTGAAACAGCAAGTTCTTCCAGTTCTTTCTTCAATTGAGCATTTTCACGCTCAAGAGCTACCACCTTGGTAGAAAGACCCTGGCCTTTTTTGTCCTGGATGAGGTTTTCGTGGGCCTTTTTCAGCGTGTTGAGTTCCTCCAGAACTTCACTGAGTTTTGGGCTTGGATTTTTGCGCCTGTTTGCCTTGGTTTCACGGGGCATTTTTACCACTCGTTCGGTGTAAAATAACTGAGATGACAGGGTTTATAGAAAGTTTCTGAAACAAAAGATTTTTGTCGCTGCAAAGAATGTGCTCCAAGTGCGTTTTCAAAGTACTCTTTCGAGAGCAATGACCTTTGATCTCTTCGACCACAGCGAATGTTTAGACTAGAAGTCTGAGATGTATATCTGGACTAGAGTGCCCAATCTGCATGATGTCATATGAAATCATTTGATGTCGTATGAAGTCATGTGATTACATAAACTAGCATCATGTGCTCTGACATCATCATTACATAAAAGCACTGTTGTCATATGATTACATGATGACATAAACTACCATCAGGTGCTCTGACATCATTAAATAAGGGCACTGATGTCATATGAGATCTATGACATCATTAAAGCCCGATTCTGTTCCCGTTATCTTTACACATTTACCTCTTGTTGTTTTTCCTCTATTTTTTAAAATTAATTAGTAATTTAAAAAAAATCTTCCACATGAAAAACAAGAACATTTTATTATGTTTAATCAATAAAAAATAAGTATGTAATCATGAACACCCATCAATCTTCTCTATCTACTTATTCCTTTCAGGATCAGAGATACAGGCTCCTGTTCAAGCCATTGAATGAAATGTTGAAGTCTTTTACCTTTTTATTGGAATACAATCAAATCTATATTTACCCAGATTGTTTGGTGTCTATTAAGGTACTTTTAAAAAAAAACAAAGGGAAATTGTTTGAATACATAGAGACATTTTGCATTTTTCAAATCTCATGCTCCATCTCTGAATAGAATAGAATAGAATAGAATAGAATAGAATAGAGTAGAGTAGAGTAGAGTAGAGTAGAGTAGAGTAGAGTAGAGTAGAGTAGAGTAGAGTAGAATAGAATAGAATAGAATAGAATAGAATAGAATAGAATAGAATAGAATAGAATAGAATAGAATAGAATAGAATAGAAAAGAATAGAATAGAATAGAATAGAATAGAATAGAATAGAATAGAATAGAATAGGTGGTGGGTGACAGGCTGCTGGCTAAACTATGGACCACCATGGACAATCCCTCCCATCCTCTTTACAAAGTGGTGGACAAATAGAAGCTTTTTAGGAGTAGACTCATTACATTTGACTGTCCTGTTGGAGGCTGACTCCACTACCAGCCCAGATTTAAAAAATGAAAGAAAAAATTAGTGGCGGGGCTAGGGTAGGTTACACTCACACTGAGTCTTCAGTATGGAGAGTGATCCAGTACATCGTGATGCCAGTTTCATCACAGAACTTTTTGTGGAGGTTGAGGATTTTTCTATGCTACCTTCCACTGAGGCAGGCGCTCATGGTCCAGGAATCTATTGTTTCAAGCCGCTGGCTCAAGACACTGCTTCAACAATGCCCAACGGCGGGGCCACTGGCACAGCTGAGGTTTTGCAGAATCCCAGTGTCTGAGTGATAAAATGACTCACATCATAGCTAATAATGTCTGATGTATTAAGCAAAGCATCCCGAGTGAATGTTCATTGCAAATCCCAAAAGGACAGAGTTTGCTGGATTCAATGCCAATTGCACTTAACAACGGTGGCGTAACTTCCTTGTCCGACCGTTACACATTCTAAGATGGCTAGGGTTGCTAGAGCAATGGCTAGAGCTGCCAAGCATGACGTGAAACTTCTGAAATGACATGAGACTTGTATAAGTTAAACAATCGTGAAATTAAACTTTAGTACCTTGTTTTAACCCCTAAGGGGCAGCAGACAGACTGTATCAGACCATAATATCATATATAATATAATATAATATAATATATAATAACTTATAAACTTGACAATCAGGGTCATTGTGAGTTTGTCAGCATATTGATTAAAAGGTTAAGGGAATGCAGTCGGAAAAGTTTTGGACCACACGAGTTAATATATGTCACGCAAACCTGCAGAGTACACAATTTAAATTCCTTGCTGGACCACCATTTCTATATTTCAGCACGTGTCCCTAATTAGGTGGTGGAGCATTACCGAAAGGGGCTCAAGGCCTAAAACAAAGGACGTACACTGTCCTCAGCAAATGCTCACATAAAGTGGGAGTCAATCGGAACACAAATGTTTGCAGTGCTTCGGTGGCAGAACTTGCCATTGCAGCCCCACAGAAATACTCAGAGCTAAAACAACTGCACAGTCCAAAAAAAGAAGCTCAATGACTTTACAAAGGCTTGCATCGACATAATAGTTTGTGTTGATTTAGAGATTGGAGACACAATTGACACTGTTAAAAGAAGTGGAAAGTTACTACCCCTTGAAAAGGGCAGATTCTAAACTGTTTGGTTCAAAATGTTATATAAAGAAGGGCACTATTTTTTTATTTTAATAAATTAAAAACTTTTAGGCTCGCGGGCCACATAAAATGACATGGTGGGCCACATTTGGCCCAAGGGCCTAGAGTTTGACACATGTGCCCTATTTATTCAAGCTTTAGATTGGGGGGCTGCAAAACACTCAAACTGTTAAGAAGAACACAATTATTACATGTATTATTATCTTATAAGGTATTTGTATAATATTGCAAATGCTAACAAATACTTTATAAAGGATTAACAAATGCTTATAAATGTCTATACAATTAGCTTAGTACCACATTACTCATTCTTGTAAATGTCTTATGAGTAGTTTATTAAGGAATATTTAATGTATTTATAAACAGTGTTTTTAAACTTGTGAGTCAGTTGTAAGACATTTACAAATGCTAAATAATGAACTTATAAGTGGCTTAATAAAACATAAGTAGTGGTTGTTAATGTCTTATTAATGTGTTGGAATAATGTATATAAGTTTTCTAATATTTGCTTTTTTATGCATCACCTAACTATATATATAGGTGATGTAATCATGTTTGCAGAAGTGTCTGTGTCCAAATCTGTTTCACAGGAAGGTGGAGGTGACACCCTTGGGAGAAAACGTTTATCTTTGCGTCTTTCCAGTATCTTGCTGCAAACTTCTGTGTTAGCTGTGTCTAGAATGAATCAAAGGTGTACGCGGTGTTTGCTCTCCTTGTAAAGGTACCTTGATCTGATTGTCTTTCTTTCCTTTTTGAATTGTTATGATGTTGCAGGTTATTTAACCCAACAAAATGGTCTATTAAAGACTCTTATTATAAAGCATTACCCAAAACAGCAAGGAATGAGGAAAAAGGAAACAGCGCTGCAGCCGTGACATTGCAGTCTGACTGACTCATGGTGAACGAAGTCTGTAAAAAAGAAATTCTGAACAAACTTGAAGATTTTGTGTCTTGGATCAATGGTATAAATTACATCACAATGTTTTGTCAATGATGGGATTTATTGATTTTTTTTGTAGAGGATTCAGAGGGGATTAAGTGAACCCTTCCTAGCACTTAGCCAATAGTATTCTAGTTAAGGGTGTATTCAGACTGGACACATTTGTTTGTGAAAAACACCGCCACACCTAAACTAAACCTGCTAAACTAAACAGACTAAGCTAAACTGAGCATCCCTGCCCTTAGACCCTTCTTTCTCGGTAAGGAACTCCATAAAAAAACGGATTCCGGGAAAAAAAATGAAAAACCTCAGGAATGTCCACCTGAAGGAGGGATCCTCTCCCAGGACGGACAGGCGATGTACCAGAACTGTTGGAGAAGAATTAGCTTATCCAACTCTACAACTACATGTTTGAATATTGTAGCAGATGGGCTTCATCCAGATGGAGTTGGGAAACGGCTAGGGGACGTCCTCCAGACGAGCCAGAGACAAAGGACAACAGCAGGAGCACAGATGAGCCAGAAGCGAGGTACAGGGCCAAGTAGGAGCACAGACACCCAATTGGAATTTGGAATGTAATTATAATCTGTGTGTTAATCAAATCAGGAACATTGTTTCCTGATTTGATTCAAAGTCCAACTTTAGCACATTTTAGATGAAATTATTATTTTTGCAGTCTGTCAGAGAAAACATGAAATAATGGACTTCTATTAAACTTCACTAATAATGACTGATTTTCAAATGAAGAACAACAAAAAAAAGCAAAGTGACCAAACACAAATAATTATACATTAAGAGTTATAGTTTAACTTATCAGCCTATTAAGAACACAAGTGGAAATATTAATATCATATCAATATATCAAATTAAAATCACAGAGCTCAGTTCTTTGCTTCATCTTGTTTTTTCAGCTCAGCTTTACATCAGATCTTAAGTGAAATACATTACCATCAAATAGAAAGGAAAGAAATGGAATAAAACTGCCTAGAATGTAAATAAAATCTTTTTTTAATTATTAGCATATGCTGAGTAAACTAAATGGACAATCATCCTGAGTTCACACAGGATTGTGTAATCTCTCATGCAGCAGCTACAGAATACAAATGAATAAAATGATCAGAATCAAACTCGTGAATTGGATTTATGGAGGAGGTTTATGGACACATATTTATATTATTGTCAGTGTCATGGTGCCTCTGGCAGACTCCTCCCCCTCCAGCACTGTTTCACTCTTCTCCTGATTGCCACCAGCTGCTGTCACTCTCCTCATCATCACTTCTGCTCTTAAGGAGCTCCAGCGCCTCAAGCCGACGCCAGATCGTTAACCCTTACGGTGACTCGCCTGGTTTTGCTATGCTCTATCTTGTTTTGCTCACGTACCCAACCTAATTCCTATTCTCCTGCCTCAGGAAACCACGTTACGAGTGACACCAGTGTGGGTCATCAGTTAAGCCGTTCCAGTGAACCGGAAGACTCCTCGCCGTACGCTGACCGCGTTAACACCTCCAGCCACGCCACAACACAAGCCATCTTCACATTCGGACCTCGCCGGGACCAAACCTCAGCCTCACACGGAGAATCAATAAACGATTAGTCATCTGCCACTTACCTGTCTTACTCTGGGTTTCAGCATCTGGGTTCGCTTAGCCTGAAGAATCATGACAGAACGATCTGGCCAGACTCCGGACCCAGCTGACCCAGAAGGACTCCGTGTCGCCGTGAATCTGCAAGGCATCGCTCTGGGTCGTCAAGCCGACGCGTTGTCCCAAATTGCATCCGCCCAACAAGAGCTGTTTCGACGTCTAGACGGTTTGACACAAACTTTAACGGATCTAACTGGTCAAATGTCTACACCTTCACCCACAGCTACGCTCCCGGCTGCCAGCAACGCTTCCACTTCCGCTTCCGCTATGACCCCGGAAAACTTCCGCCTACAACCTGAGCCGTTCCTGGGTAATGTCGAAGCATGCGGCGGTTTCCTCCTACAGTGCCACCTACTGTTCCAGCAAGCCCCGAGGTACTATCAGTCAGATCATAGTAAAATTACATTAATTATAAACTCCCTACGCAATAAAGCTCTACAATGGGCTCAAGCATTTCTGGCTGTAAATCCTATCACCCACCTATCTTTCGACCATTTCATCAGGGAGTTCCGACTGGTATTCGATCAACCTAAAAAACAAGAGGAGGCCACCCGCAGGCTTTTAGCCCTTAAGCAGCGAAATCGATCGGTTAGTGACCATGTTATCGATTTCAGGATCCTGGCTGTAGAAGCAGGATGGTCAGATCCAGCGTTACGGGGAGTATTCTACCAATCGTTGAATGAATCCATCAAAGATCACCTATGTACGCAGCCCGAAACTCACTCTTTCGAGGAGCTCGTCACCGCGGCTCTCCGTTCTGACACCCGTTTACGAGAAAGACAACATGAAAGGCCCACTCAACCTCGTAAAAGCCCAGGTATGACTCACCACTCTCCGCTAACCCCCCCATCTGCCACACTTCATAGTGCTTCTGAAGAGCCCATGCAAATCGGCCATTCTAAGCTGTCTGCAGAAGAACGACAAAGACGGCGAGATGAGGGGGCCTGTTTCTACTGCGGACAGCAGGGACACCAAGTAAACCAGTGCACTGCTCGTTTAAACTCCAGAACCCCCCGCTAGAAGACAGGCCGCGGGGGGGTGTATCCATTACTACACGTAAAGACTTTCTTATTGTTCCTGTCAAGCTCTGCCATTCGTCTAAGATTACCGACCTTCATGCTTTAATTGATTCTGGGGCTGAACACAGCCTAATCGACCATAGTTTGGTTTCACGTCTCTCGTTACCCACTGAAAGACTCGAAACCCCTATTAAAGCTGCCGGCTTAGGAGGACAACATCTCTCCTTAATTACTCACCACACTAAGCCTGTACTGCTTATCACCTCTGGAAATCATAGGGAGTTTACCCAGTTTTTCGTCACCCACACCCCTCAGAATCCCGTCGTGCTAGGTTACTCGTGGCTTCAACGTCATAATCCACAGTGTGATTGGGTTCATCACCGCATCTCTAATTGGAGTGAGTTTTGTCTAGCTAACTGTCTTCGGTCTGCTGTTCCTTCTATTTCAGCCCCCTCTCCTCCTAGTCCAGAGGAGATTGATCTCTCTAACGTACCTGACTGTTATCATGACTTAAGAGCCGTGTTCAGTAAATCCAAAGCCAGTTCTCTACCACCCCACAGACCATACGATTGCGCCATAAATTTGCTAGATGGAGCCACTCTTCCCAAGGGGAGATTATTTAATCTTTCTGGTCCTGAGAAAGCAGCTATGGAGAAGTACATCCATGAGGCACTTTCCTCGGGACACATCCGTCCATCGTCATCTCCCGTTGGTGCAGGGTTCTTCTTCGTAGAGAAGAAGGACAAGACCCTCAGGCCTTGTATTGACTACCGCGAGCTGAACCAAATCACTATTAAGGACAAATATTCTCTCCCTCTTATTAGCTCAGTCTTTGATTCCATACAGGAAGCTCGTATATTTTCCAAACTTGACCTCCGTAATGCCTACCACCTCGTTCGGGTCAAGGAGGGAGATGAATGGAAAACTGCCTTTAACACACCCTTAGGGCATTACGAGTATTTGGTCATGCCCTTCGGCCTGACCAATGCTCCTGCAGTTTTTCAGCGGTTGGTGAACGACGTTCTCAGAGATTTCATAAATAGATTTGTCTTTGTATA
Organism: Oryzias latipes; assembly: GCF_053564925.1. NCBI lineage: Eukaryota > Metazoa > Chordata > Actinopteri > Beloniformes > Adrianichthyidae > Oryzias > Oryzias latipes. The sequence goes on from NC_136254.1 coordinate 13,573,961, forward strand.
TCTCGATGATATTCTAATTTACTCCAAAGATCCCACTCAACACATGAATCAGGTTCGGCTCGTGCTCCAGAGGTTGTCTGAAAATTACCTATTTGTGAAGGCAGAGAAATGTCAGTTTCACTCCTCCGTCATCCCATTCCTGGGTTACATTTTTGAGGCAGGCAGTATCCGGCCTGATCCTGCCAAAATTGAAGCTGTCTCCCAGTGGGATCCCCCTACATCTCGTAAAAAGTTGCAGCAGTTTCTCGGGTTTGCTAACTTCTACCGACGATTCATCAGGAACTACAGTGCTATCGCCGCGCCCCTCACACAACTCACATCCACCAGCAGACCTTTCCAGTGGAACCAAGCAGCCCAAAAGGCTTTCGACACTCTTAAAGGACTCTTCGTTTCAGCCCCCATCCTTATCCAACCCGATCCTACCAGACAATTCATCGTCGAGGTAGACGCTTCTGACTCTGGGGTAGGAGCTGTTCTATCCCAACGAGAAGAGAAGTCCGGCAAATTAAAACCTTGTGCCTTCTTCTCTAAGAAACTCTCCCCCGCGGAGCGGAACTATGATGTTGGGAATCGGGAACCTCTCGCAATTAAACTGGCTTTAGAGGAGTGGCGTCATTGGCTGGAGGGAGCGGTCCAACCATTCATCGTATGGACGGACCACAAAAACCTCTCGTACTTACGCTCGGCAAAAAGACTAAACTCCCGCCAAGCCCGCTGGTGCCTGTTTTTTGATCGCTTCAATTTCTCTATCACCTACAGACCAGGCAGTCGTAATGTCAAGCCGGATGCCCTCTCCCGGAAATATTGCTCCTCGGATGAACTGGACAGCACCCCCGCCAACATCATCCCGCAATCCTACATCATTGGAAGTCTCACTTGGGACATTGAAACCAAAGTTCTTCAGGCCCAAGGTGAGGAACCGGACCACCCCAATCCTCCTAATGGTACGCTCTATGTTCCTCAATCCCTCAGATCGGACACAATTACCTGGGCTCACTCTTCCCGCATCGCCTGCCATGGGGGTGTCGCCAGAACCCTCAACCTCCTCCGCAGACGGTTTTTCTGGCCTTCTAAGGGTAAGGATGTCAGGGAGTACGTTGCCGCCTGTCCCACGTGTGCACGCTCCAAATCCTCTAATAATCCACCATCTGGACTACTGCACCCATTGCCTACTCCCAGTCGACCATGGTCACACATAGCTGTGGATTTTGTTACCGGTCTTCCCCCCTCCCAAGGCAACTCAGTAATCTTCACTGTCATTGACCGTTTCTCCAAGTTTGTTCACTTTATTCCACTTCCTCAGTTGCCCACAGCCACAGAGACAGCTGAAATTCTGGTCCAGCAAGTTTTCCGACACCATGGCATCCCCACTGATATCGTCTCAGATCGGGGTCCCCAGTTCGTTTCACAAGTATGGAAAGCGTTCTGCTCGGCGCTGGGCGCCTCTGTTAGCCTCACCTCCGGATACCATCCCCAATCAAATGGGCAGGCTGAGAGAGCTAATCAGGAGCTGGAAACCTCCCTTCGCTGTCTGGCCGCTCAGAATTCCATGGACTGGTCGAAATATCTGGTATGGGCCGAATACGCACATAACTCTCACCCGTCCTCTGCCACAGGATTGTCCCCGTTTGAGGCCGCCCTCGGGTACCCACCACCACTGTTTCCCTCGCAGGAGCTGGACTTGGCAGTGCCCTCGGTTCAGGACCATCTTCGGCGGTGCCAAGACATCTGGCACCAAACCAGGGCTGCTCTCCTCCGCACCAAGGAGAGCAACTGCCGTTCTGCTAACCGCCACAGGGTGGTGGGGCCCACATACCTGCCTGGTCAACGGGTTTGGTTGTCCTCACGTAACATACCCATCCACGCCACGTCACGTAAGCTTGCTCCCCGTTACATCGGTCCTTACACTATTGAGAAGGTCATCAATCCCTCCTGTGTCCGCCTCCGGCTGCCCGCTGCTCTCAAGATCCACCCGTCCTTCCATATTTCGCAGGTCAAACCTGTTCAGGACAGCGCGCTTTGCCCCCCTTCCGCATCCCCTCCACCCGCCCGGCTCATTGACAATGCTCCTGCTTACACCGTCAGCCGCATCCTGGACGTCCGTCGCCGGGGTCGTGGCCACCAATTCCTGGTGGATTGGGAGGGTTACGGTCCGGAGGAACGTTCCTGGATCTCTCGCTCCCTTATCCTGGACCCTTCCCTCATCAGGGATTTCTATCGTGCCCACCCGGATCGGCGCCCTGGCCCGCCTGGAGGCGGTCGTTGAGGGGGGGGTACTGTCATGGTGCCTCTGGCAGACTCCTCCCCCTCCAGCACTGTTTCACTCTTCTCCTGATTGCCACCAGCTGCTGTCACTCTCCTCATCATCACTTCTGCTCTTAAGGAGCTCCAGCGCCTCAAGCCGACGCCAGATCGTTAACCCTTACGGTGACTCGCCTGGTCTTGCTATGCTCTATCTTGTTTTGCTCACGTACCCAACCTAATTCCTATTCTCCTGCCTCAGGAAACCACGTTACGAGTGACACCAGTGTGGGTCATCAGTTAAGCCGTTCCAGTGAACCGGAAGACTCCTCGCCGTACGCTGACCGCGTTAACACCTCCAGCCACGCCACAACACAAGCCATCTTCACATTCGGACCTCGCCGGGACCAAACCTCAGCCTCACACGGAGAATCAATAAACGATTACTCATCTGCCACTTACCTGTCTTACTCTGGGTTTCAGCATCTGGGTTCGCTTAGCCTGAAGAATCATGACAGTCAGTAGGCTTTATCTAATGAAGACAGGTGAGGAAGTCGACAGGTGAAGCACTGCCTGTTACCTGCCTCTCCCCAGACTGCACTTCCTTGCTGGAAACGTGTTTCAACCAAGAACAAAAGCTTCCAAACCAATCTCAAACCCGCCAAAGTTATGTCCATCCATCTAAAGCAATTGAAAGATGATCTGAGACTGGGTTGAGTTCTCAGTGTTATAATGGTATTCTTTGTAAAAAACAAACAAACAAAAAAAAAAAAAACTGTGACGTTGCTTTTATGGAATTTTTTACAAATTAGAAATAACTTCCACAAATGAACAACTTTGTTTTCTTGAATCTTTGTCATCTGTAAAAAAAAATAATCTGCTAATGTTTTCACATATTTTTGAAACTACATTTCCTGTGGTAGCATTTTAATTTGAAAAATAGTTTTTTCAAAAACCGGAAGTATAAAAAGTATTAAATGTAAAGTGAAGTATTAAATGTACTTCAGTCTAACTTCAGCCCCTGGTTCATGAAAATATTGTCTGAAATTAAACATTTTCATCCAAGCGTAGGCAGGTCAAGTGTCATGGTTCAGTCCCCCCCCCCCCCCCTCCTCCAGCTGCTCCACTCTTAACCACCACCAGCTGTCGTCACTCAACCTCATCAACCATGCAGTTCAAAAGGAGACTCCTGTTCATCATTCGATGCCAGTTCGTTACCCCTTATGGTGACTAAGGCTACGTTCACACTGCAGAGCTTAATGCTCAATTCGGATTTTTTGAAAAAATCCAAATTTTTTGCAAGACCGTTTACATTTCCAAGTAAATCCGAACTTTTGTGGTCTCCAGTGTGACCGTGAGACGACCCAAAACTGACCCGCATGTGCAGAAGAGTACTCAACGGTGAACGACGTCACTCGTTGTTTGCAAGGCCAACGTGAACAATGGATGTTAACAACAGTGTTGTCAACAGTGGAGCTGTTTTTGCAATATTAAATTTATTTTCACGAAGGAGCCAGGACAATTACAATCCTCTCATTTTAAGAAGGGAATGGAGTCGGGATCATTTGTATCCACTGTTGTAGAATAAGGATGTGTGTGTGTTTGGGCGGCGCGCCGTAGAGACAGGAGAGGAGCGCTTGCAGCGGTGGAGAATGGGGGGGGGCAGTGTGGGCGCGTATTCGGAGGAAGGAGAACGGTACGGTAATAGAAGAGGGTTTGCCCCAGAATAAATACCATTGATTCTTTATTAACCCGCTCTGGAGAATCCTGGAGAATCTAAGGGTCAGAACAGGGAGGAGGAGGAGGATCCGCTTTGGGTCCCCCGCGCTTCTGATCACGGTCGGAAAGGGGAGAAAGAAAAAAAAGTAATCGCGGGAAAGGTTCAACACCACGCTCGGCCATTTCGCTGGAAATTTTTTCAAAAACCGCCTGGTTGCGATATGAGCCCTGGAGTTTGGCCTGAATAGAGCTGTCACCCCAAATATTAATCCAATCGGTGACCTCGCTACCCTTCCACCGACTGGTCTCAGCAGCATCGTCCGCCATGGTTGTTGTTTATGTTCTCGTTCCCGCCTACTTCAACGCAAAATGATGACGTTTGTTGTGTATCGGTGACGTATGGTTCGGAATCAGGCCACCTGGCCGGTCAGACGGCAGTCGCAATTGAAAAGATCGGATACGTTTCAGAATCAGGACGGCAAACCCAAGTGGCCTGGGTCGCAATTGAAAAGATCGGATCTGTGTCGTTCAGACTGTCATGAAAAGATTGGAATTGGGTCGCATAGGGGCAAAAAAAATCGGAATTGGGTCGTTTCAGCCTGCAGTGTGAACGTAGCCTAAGCCTGGTCTCAAGTCTTGTTAAGTCAAGTTCTTTGTCTATGCTCTTGCCCCTGACTGATTAAGCACCTGCTCCAGGAAACCCTCGCCACGAGTGACGTCAGTGGGACTCTGGACCCGCTTCTCGGAAACCCTCCGGAACTCTCGACCTACGCTGACCGCGTTCGCACCTCCAGCCACGCCACTAGCCACAGCCACTTCTGGATCCACATCAAACAACCTGACCATCTCGGAGAAAATAAATATTATTCTTACCTGCCACCTACCTGTCTCGTTCTCTGGGTTCCAGCATCTGGGTCCACCACGCTAAGGAGATCATGGCATCAAGTTCTTTAAACATTAAACCTCCTGCTTATAACAGAGCCCAAAAGGTAACCTGAATCAAACACAGTGATTGTTTTTGGTTTATAATAAAAGAGATGGACAGGGGTTACTCATCAAACTCCAGTGCAAGACTGAAAATACAGCAGTGCACAGAACTGTGTGTTTGGCTGTGAACAGACAGGTGATGTGGCGAGTTATAGCTTTTGTTTTGATGAGCTGATAAACCAGAAGAGCTGCCAATCTGGAAAGAGGGAGTGAAAATGTACATTCATGCACAGATTAAGAATAAGGGAAGGGAAGAAAACACTACAATGACATCGGTTCAAACATGACTCGTTCGTATTGTTCTGTAGAAAAAAGCATTACTGATGTTGACTTTAGCATGAATGTTGAATAAACTGGTTCTTGAAACTGCATTTAGCCCATGGTATTCACATTGGAAAAGCAGGGAGCGGCTTCTTTTTCTTTTTCCACTGCTATAGTTGGACAAGGCTTGGTGCGAAATGTTGAAGGGGTGCAAATCTTGCTCTTTCACAGCTCTCTTTTTGTGTCATATTATTCTGGCCGGGCACAAACTGCATTTGTTAATGTCTCCTTTAATTACAAATTTTCAAATGGTTGGCACTGCCATGGATTAAAGGGGAGGTCGTCCATTCATCACTACCAAGTCCCTGATTGGGCAAGGTTCGACCTGGTTTAACTTGCAACACACGTACAATTGCTGTGCATTGTATACATAGAAATGGTTATGAAAACTTGTGCAGTTTTGAACGCAGAAGTTCAAAAAGCGTGTTTACTTAAGTTCACATAGACTTTTCATTGGGAGTGGCCACTTGAACGCATGTTGCAGAGGGTAGTGTTAAAATAGCTTTAGGCTTACAGCTGTGATGGTATCAGACAAACTGCAGTCAGGGATTAAACTCTGCACACTGAAGTATTTTAGAGGAGGGTGTGAATGTCTCTAAAATCAAATTTGGAAGAAACTAGATTTGTATTTAAATCCCACCAGCATATCAAAATGACAGAAACAGCACAGCCAAAGGCCAGACCTCAACCTAATTAAAAGTCTTGCAGAGGGACTCAGAGAGCTCCTTGCAGCAACAGGCCTGACTTTTGCGCTGGCTTGTGTCTTGTGCCCCATGGTATTTCTTAATGTGTGGCAGAGGGCCCCTAAATGTCTAAAAGTCACCGAGGCATAATTGTCTTAGACCTCCTATGTGACTTTAATAGACAAACCCGAATGTTGAATTAGCACCATTTTCCATCACCACTAGTAGTGTCTTTAATCCAAAGCCTTCATCCATTTTATAGTTTTTTTTCCCACATCTCTTCATTCGTATATGCATGAAAATGCACTCTGTCCTTGAAAAACTACTGAAAAGAAATCTGTTTTGTTGGAAATAATTGTTCATGAAGTTCATGGCATGTTCATGTCTTACCTGAAAAACTCCTTTTGATGCCTCAAAAAGCCATGAAACTGATTTTTTTCTACTATCCATTTCAAAATTGTATTTTCCCCACTAAAGAGCGCACAGATTTTAAGGTGCACTGTCAATGACTTTCCCCCCTCAAAATGATGTCATATATAAGCCACAACAAACTATAAGGTGCATGAAGTGAGTCAATGGTCAGAGATAAGTCCGTCTGTCAGACTTTATCAATACAGTAACTTTAGAACAGGGAAGCTCGTTACGTCAATCGCGATCGTCCAAGGATGTGATAGATCGTGGGCCATCAAAGACTAATATACAAAGAAATAAAAATATATTTTCTAAAAAATCTGTCAACGAGTCAAAATCCTCAGCATAAAATATGTCACTTGATTGACATGCAAAACGGCTAATCGAACACCCTCTGAAACATACATCACTGTGTGTACACTGAGTGGACTTTCTTTTTTCCTTTGCTTCTGCTGCCGGCCCTGCTGCACACCAGATCCCCGCCGGAGGACCGTTCCGGCCCGCAGGAGTGTTTATTTATCTATTTTATATAACCTTTATTTATCCAGGGAAGACAGATTAAGAAAAGAAATTCCTATTTTCAGAGAAGAAAAAAAAAGTGTTACAGATGATGAAGTGCATTCAGCACTCTGGAGACTGCTCCCACCGGTGACCAAAGGGAGAGATCTGCCTGTTCTTGTGACAGAATACTTCACCAAACTTGTATCCAGCAGCAGTAGTTCAGAGCCAGACGAACCCGGCGGGGTTTGCTACTGTGTTGCTGGAGCACGGTTGCCAGCTCCATCATCTAACCCAGGGGTCGGCAACCTTTTTTACTCAAAGAGCCATTTGGGACCGCCCCTAATGAAAAGAAAGCACCCGGAGCCAAAACCCGTTTTGACATCATTATATATATTATGCATGTATATATTATTCAAAGGTGCTCATTACGTCGATCTTCAAGGACATGAGTGTAGATCGCGGGCCAGAAAAGATAAAAAAAAGTACTTCTTAAAAATCCACCAGCCAATCAAAATCCTCACTGAGAAGTACGGGACTTGATTGACATGTAGATTGGCCAATCGGACATCCTCTGAAACATACATCACTGCAAATGCACATTGTGTTCTTAAAAGGATGATACCGCGGTCGCGTTGGGAGGAGCCACCAGCTGAAGTTCTGGTCTGATCGCTGCATGGAGTAATGTGTTTATCAATGCATGGTAGACACTGAGAATGTGGAGAGATCAGGTTTATTATTTTGAAGAGTTCTACTTGGTAATCATGTTTCAATGTTTGGGTTTATAAAATCATCCCAGGGAAAGTCTCTGCTTCAACTCCCGCAGGGAAAGCTGCGTCTCAATCTGAGGCCCGTGTTTGCATCTCTCTGACAGAGTTTGAAGCCAAAGCCCCTCCTCCGCCTCTTTACCTGCTTTTCCTCTCTTCCTGTTCACATTCTCTGCAGCTGAGAGTTGGTCTCCCCGCGCTCCTCAGTATGTCTGTCACAACCAGGACTTGAGGACCAACAAAAGATGACAGACCCAAGGAGTACAAGATCTTTAGTTTATTTAAAGGGGGCCAGAGCAGGCAGGATGTTATGCAGAATCTTGACACCAGGGGGCGTGGAGACAGACCTGTGGGAGGCCAGGAGTGAGGGGAGAGAAACAGACAGAGCAGAGTCCAGTGTTCATGGAAGGGGGCGGGACGCCAATTCCTGAATGAGGAAGTCCGTAACAGAGTGGAGCAGAGGAGATGTCTTACAGCTGAGTTTTGAGGCAGAGCTTGGCGATGAGGAACAGGTGGTCCCAGCAACAGGTGAGTCAGTAACAGCAACTCAGGAGAAAGCTTGGTTCAGCATGAGCGGCAGAAGTAACGATAGGCAGCCAGGGAACTCAGACTTGAGAGCGAGGAGCGGAGATCCGGATTTGCAGACGAGCGGCAGACTGGAATACAGAGCGTGAGAGCAGGCTGGTGGTCTAGTAAAACACTTAGACGTTCCGGCAAGGAACGGAGCGTTGCGACCGCAATATATACTGACGTAAGCAGGTGAGGAGAGTTCACCTTGATGAGCAGCCGCTGCGGGGCGTGGCGGCGGTTGCCATGACAGTACCCCCTCTTTAACGACCGGCTCCCGACGGTCGTGCGGGCTGGTCCGGATGGTCCACATGAAACTGGGTAATTAGAGCAGGATCAAGAACAAAACGAGCAGGAACCCATGAACGTTCTTCAGGGCCATAGCCCTCCCAATCCACCAGGTACTGTAACCCTCGTCCACGGCGGCGTGAACGGAGCAGACGCCTGACCGTGTAGACGGGACCTCCGTCGATGAACCGGGCTGGAGGCGGGACAGTGGCAGGAGGAACAAGAGGACTGGTCTTAACCGGCTTCACCTTGGAGACGTGGAAGGTAGGATGAATGCGGAGCGTTCTGGGCAGCCGCAGACGAACAGCCACCGGGTTGATCACCTTAGAGATGGGAAATGGTCCAACAAACCGTGGTGCCAACTTCTTGTTCTCCACACGGAGAGGTAGATTAGCGGTAGACAGCCAAATCCTTTGGCCCACCTGGTGGGAAGGAGCAGCAACCCTTCGTCTGTTAGCACTGGTGCGATAAGCCTCTACAGTCCGTAGGAGAGCCCGCCGGGCCCTGCGCCAGGCCTGCTGACATCTCCTGACAGAAGCGTGGGCAGAAGGGACAGAGACCTCCCCTTCCTGGGAGGCAAACAGGGGAGGCTGGAAACCATACACCACTTGGAAGGGGGATAAACCTGTGGCAGACGAAGGCAGCGTATTATGAGCGTATTCTGCCCAGACCAGGTTACGGGACCATGAAGCTGGCTCCCGAGCACAGAGGAGACGGAGGCTGGTTTCCAACTGCTGGTTGAGCCGTTCTGATTGACCATTAGACTGCGGATGGAAACCGGAAGAAAGGCTCACAGAGACCCCAAGTAGGCGACAGAACTCTACCCAAAACTTAGCCGTAAATTGGGGACCCCGGTCAGAAACTATATCCCTGGGAATGCCGTGAATGCGAATGACATGATTGAGAAGGGTCTCTGCAGTCTCCTTAGCAGTGGGGAGTTTGGGTAGGGCAATGAAATGAACCATCTTAGAGAATCGGTCGACGACCGTCAGAATTACCGTCATCCCATCAGATGGTGGAAGCCCCGTTACAAAATCTAGCGAGATGTGAGACCAGGGCCTTCTGGGAACTGGCAGTGGCTGTAGCAACCCAGCAGGAGGAGAAGACGTGGTTTTGACCTGAGCACATCCCCAGGCAAGCAGAGACATACTCATTAATGTCCTCTCTCATGCTTGGCCACCAAAAGCGTTGTCTGATAATAGAATAGGTTCTTTTTTGACCGGGATGACAAAACATACGGGAGGAGTGGAACCATTGCATCACTCTAGCCTTGAGATTGTCAGGAACATGTAAACATTCTGTGGGGCAGGCTGATGGGGATTGGGAGTCTAAAGTAGCAGACCGTACCTCCTCTTCTATATCAGTATTTGTGACTGCTAGTCGGGCTAAGGCAGGCAGGATGAATTCCGGAGGCGCCTCCTCAGAGGGACCATTCTCCTGTCGGGACAGCGCATCAGCCTTGGTGTTCAGTGACCCTGGTCTATAAGACAGAGAAAAGTTGAACCGGTTAAAAAACAAAGACCAACGGGCCTGGCGAAAATTAACCCTTTTGGCAGTTCTAAGGTACTCCAGATTTTTGTGGTCAGTGAAGACTACAAAAGGTTTCTCGGACCCCTCTAACCAGTGACGCCACTCCTCCAGAGCGTCCTTGATTGCAAGCAGGTCTCTATCTCCGACGTCATAGTTCCTTTCAGAACTGGACAGGCGTCGAGAAAAGAAAGCACATGGATGAACTCTGTTGTCCTGGCCCCGTTGAGAGAGCACAGCACCGATCCCTGAGTCAGAAGCATCCACTTCCATGATGAATTGTTTGCTAGGATCAGGTGTACACAATACAGGGGCTGAGGTGAAGCGCTGCTTCAGATCCTGGAAGGCGGACTCTGCTTCTTGGTTCCAAGAGAAACTCCTTTTGGATGAGGTCAAGGCATGAAGAGGAGATGCTATTTTGCTGTAATTCTTTATGAACCGCAGATAGAAATTAGCAAACCCGAGGAACCGTTGTAGCTGTTTACGGCTCTCAGGTCTCGGCCACTCCAACACAGCCTTTACCTTCCTCAGGTCCATCTTGATAATTCCTTCAGAAATGACTAGGCCCAAAAATGACGTAGTGGTGGTATGAAATTCACACTTCTCTGCTTTGACGTACAATTGGTTTTGGAGTAACCTCAGCAGAACTTTACGCACATGTTGGACGTGTTCCTCCATAGAGCGTGAGAAAATAAGGATGGCGTCTAGATAAATGAAAACGAAGTGATTGATCATGTCACCCAAAATATCATTGACAAGATTCTGGAAAATGGCAGGGGCGTTAGTTAAACCAAAAGGCATGACCTGATATTCAAAATGGCCCGAAGGTGTGTTGAATGCCGTCTTCCACTCATCACCCGCCCTGATCCTGACCAGATGGTAGGCATTGCGAAGATCCAATTTTGTGAAAATCCTGGCCCCCTGAAGGAGTTCATAAGCAGAAGACATGAGTGGCAGAGGATAGCGGTTACGTACAGTGATCTCATTGAGCCCTCTGTAATCAATACAGGGTCTCAAGCCCCCATCTTTCTTCTTTACGAAGAAGAACCCGGCCTCAGCTGGAGAGGAAGAGGGTCTTATGAGTCCGGCAGCCAACGACTCCTTGATGTAGGTCTCCATAGCCTCTCTCTCAGGAGCCGAAAGGGAGTACAAGTGTCCTCGGGGTGGTGACGTACCTGGCAAGAGTTCAATAGAACAATCATAGGGGCGGTGTGGAGGTAAGGCGGAGGCTTTTAATTTGTTGAACACCTCCTTTAAGTCATGGTAAACAGTAGGTACTCTAGTGAGATCAGGGTATTTATCAACAATGGTCTTGACTTTGTCTGAGGATAGTGGCGTTTTCATGGCACCAAGACAATTACTATGACAGTTCACATCCCAAGCCAGGATCCGACCAGACCGCCAATTGAGTTGTGGATTGTGTTGTTGTAACCAAGACAGACCTAGGATGATCGGAATCTCAGTGTTACGAAGAATATCAAACCTGACCAACTCAAAATGGTTATCAATTTGCATTTTAATTGATTCAGTAACAAGGTGACTGGTATTAATGATATGTCCATCAATGGCTTTTACACTTAGCGGATGCTGCTGGGAGGACACGTTGACACCCCACTTCCGAACAATCTCTTCAGACATAAAATTGCTGTCTGCTCCAGAGTCTATGAGAACAGCTTCAGAGTGTGCCTGATTCCTGACATGAAATGTCGCCTTGGTTCTTGGGTTAGGCTAGAAGGAGGAAGACAGGGAAAGGCTCACACACGTCTCCTTCCTTCGTGTGGAGCCAGACCTTTTACCGGACAGTTCTCAATGCGGTGATCCGGAGAAGCACAGTAAAAACAAAGGTTCTGCTGGAACCGACGGTCCCTCTCCTCCCTGGAGAGTCGTGTGCGGCCTAACTGCATAGGCTCCTCCGTGTTGGATCCTGAAGCTGGAGACGGCTTTGGACTGAAACGAGACTGGGGTTCATGAAAAACTCTGGGTTTACGTGATCCCTGGTGTCTCTCCCTTCCCCTTTCCTGTATGCGTCTGTCTATGCGGGCTGCGAGTGACATCAAATCATTAATCCTTCTTGGGAGTTCACATGCTGCCAACTCATCCTTAACGCACTCCGACAGACCCTCGTAAAACATATCATAGAGGGCCTCCTCATTCCATACACTGCTACATGCTACGGTCCGGAAACGTATGATGTAGTCGTCAACAGTCTCTTTACCTTGACGCATCTTTGTGAGTTGGCGTGCTGCTTCCCGATGGGGTTTCACAGGGTCGAAATTGCCTTGAGTTCCTCTGAAAACTGTCTGTAAGAAGAACAGATGACAGAATCTCGGGACCACTCAGCGGTAGCCCACTGAGCTGCTCGACCAGTTAGCAGTGAAATAACATAGGCAACTTTAGATCTTTCTGAAGGGAATGCGGATTCCTGTAGGGAGAAGTTAATCTCACATTGGCAGAGGAAGGTTCGACATGATGCAGGGTTTCCATCGTACTTATCTGGAGGATTAATCCGAATGTCACTGACAGGTTGCACAGTAATAGGGGGAGGAGTTGTCTGTGAAATGCTCATAGCAGAGAGTTTCTCAGTAATGTCACACAGGCGAGAGGTAAATTCAGCCATCCGTCTATCATAATTGTGAAAAGCGCCCTCTACCTGAGCCTGGAACTCCTGGGCCGTCTTTGGGTCCATGTTGGCCGGAACGTACTGTCACAACCAGGACTTGAGGACCACAAAAGATGACAGACCCAAGGAGTACGAGATCTTTAGTTTATTTAAAGGGGGCCAGAGCAGGCAGGATGTTATGCAGAATCTTGACACCAGGGGGGGTGGAGACAGACTTGTGGGAGGCCAGGAGTGAGGGGAGAGAAACAGACAGAGCAGAGTCAAGTGTTCATGGAAGGGGGCGGGACGCCAATTCCTGAATGAGGAAGTCCGTAACAGAGTGGAGCAGAGGAGATGTCTTACGGCTGAGTTTTGAGGCAGAGCTTGGCGATGAGGAACAGGTGGTCCCAGCAACAGGTGAGTCAGTAACAGCAACTCAGGAGAAAGCTTGGTTCAGCATGAGCGGCAGAAGTAACGATAGGCAGCCAGGGAACTCAGACTTGAGAGCGAGGAGCGGAGATCCGGATTTGCAGACGAGCGGCAGACTGGAATACAGAGCGTGAGAGCAGGCTGGTGGTCTAGTAAAACACTTAGACGTTCCGGCAAGGAACGGAGCGTTGCGACCGCAATATATACTGACGTAAGCAGGTGAGGAGAGTTCACCCTGATGAGCAGCCGCTGCAGGGCGTGGCGGCGGTTGCCATGACAGTGTCCTACACAGAGAGCGCAAAATACGATAGTCGGGGCACTCCAGCGCCGCACAAGGATGAAAGAGCCGGACACAGGTTATAGCGGGGATGGAGCGGGAAAAGCAAATGAGCAAAACTGAAGAAATATTCAATAGTGTACACATTTTATTATTAGTCTGAACTATCTTTTATTTAGAAAAATATTTTATTTTGCTAAATCAGTCCTGTGCGAAAAAAAAACATCAACAAAAGCTGTGTTGGGCGGTTTCTGGCTGGGTCTGGCGGTTTTCAGATGACTTTTGGGCTGGAAAACTGTGACTCTATCTGGCAACACTGGCGCAAACTCTCTGTCATCAGCGAGTTGGTCTCTGCCCTGCAGCATATCAAGTTCCCGGCAGAATATCACTCCGGACCGCGTGTGTCCTCCTACTATCAGCTCTGCAGTTCTCGCCCGATAAATACGAGCTCATTTAGGAAGCTGGTTTTGACGTGGTACGCGCTTCGTACGGAGTCAGCAGATGAACAAACTAAAATAAAATTTAATTATTATAAAATACTCATTATTTTCCAAAGTCACAGGGAGCCACAACAGAAGGATGAAAGAGCCACATGTGGCTCCGGAGCCATGGGTTGCCGACCCCTGATCTAACCTCTGTGACCAAAGCCATAATGTGGCGTCTGCACATTTACCCACCTGTCAGCAACACATCCACCGCGACACATCATCAACCACCACCAGAGGCAACACGCACCGGGGCTGAGAATGGCGCTTCCAGACAAGTTCAACGGTAGTTGCAGTGTGATCTGTTTTTGCGCCAACAACCAAGCCTCAAGATGCCAAAGTGTCCCTCCCTCCCAACTGGGAAAAGCACAAGAGTGGAAAGCTGCGCTTTGAATTGGAGGATCGCTATTTTTCCATTTGCATGCTGCACTCACACAGCAGTTACGCAAGGTGTTTACCCACCCAGCGGACGGCAAAGACCCCGGGGAGCAGTTATATGGCATCCAGCAGGCACGGCAGACCGCAGCCACCTGCTCGCTAAAAATGTGTGGTCATCCCTGCTCTGCAACTTGTTTTTAACACTTTACAGCTTAGACAAAATTGTGCATTGACAATATCCGTAACTCTCAACCTTGTTTACAACTGGTAAAAAAATTAGACTCATACAATAAAACCAATGTTACTACGGCTACGCTAACACCCAGCCTTGTTAGTAACATGAAAAAAAACAACAGCACACAGTCTGGTACTGCTACACATTAGCCGTGTTAGCGTATTTACAATAACACTCAAAGTTGTTTGCAACTTGTATAAAAACAGAATGACATTCTGACAGAGTGCCATGTACCTCTCAAAATGACTTCAAAATCAATAAACACAACCAGATTTAGACTTAACCATATATTAAATGCTCTGGATTATAAGATGTTGTTTAAAAAATATATATGATAAAACCAAATGACTTCCTACTAAAACAGGCCTAACCACTGTTACAAATAGTTTCACCTTGATGCTCCTGTTCTCACAGCATATTTTCTTTAGACATGTGGTCATAATAAATAATACATTATTATATTATGTCAGAGCATCTTTGTGTAAAATATTGCCTGCTGGGCAACGTGAAAGTTTGCTGTGATGGATTGAGTGATCTCAGTTTTCTTAGTTTTTTAACTGTCATCTTGCATTTTGATTGGGGCCAAACCAGGGTTCAATTCCAGGCTGCTCCCTGTTCCCTTTGCTGCTTCTGTGCTGGTGCCAAGCCTAGATAAATTGAGAGAGTTGCATTAGGAAGGGCATCCAGTGTAAAAAACATTGCCAAGTTAACCATGCAACTCATCCTCAAAGGAGAGTTTGTTTTGCTGTGGCTACCCCTGATGGGAAAAGCCAAAACTGGAAGTATCTTGCATATTGATTGTCCTATTGACCTATTGATATTTTTTGTCGTAATAAAAGGTAAAAGAAATCAGGCTACAAAGTGTATTTATTGATTACAATTAATCTTTTTTTACACTAAAAATATGGATGACAGAAAAAAAAACCTATATGAACAAATAACCTTTGATTGGTCAACCTACAAACTGCTTCTTTTTACACACTAGGTGGCTTCAAAAGCAGAAAAAATATATTAGAAAAGGTTTTTGCCATTATCTCCAGGTTTTATTTTTTCCGTCAGTGTCACCAGGAAGTAAAAGCATTTCCATGATTGTGTTGCTACTGTGATTTCTGTAAAACAATGGAATGTTAAAAAACCTGTTGGACTGAATGTCTTTCTATTTAAACGTACAACTGCAAAAGATAGATTATGGAAAACAATAAATGAAGCATGACAAAAGTCATGTGGGAGGATCTTCAACAAGGAGCTAAAGTGCTTAAAGCATGTGAGATGGCAAAACTGTACAGTATGTTGTTGAAGATGGCTTCCCAACAGTTGCTGGGTGTGTTCATTTTGACGACCTTTCTGCTGTTCACAGGTGAGCCAAAAAGAATTTTACGTTATCTCACGATATTTAAAATCTGTCTTTTTTTTTTACAGCTTTGCACTGTCAAAAATATTGATTCAAATACGATATTTATTAGAAGAATGTTAATGAACGATTTCATGTTAAGAGTTTACTATTGTTATTCTGATGTAAAAAATGATTTTGTTTTGTATAGATTTTGAAATATTAATCTAGAAAATTAGAAATGTAAAATATTAGAAATTTTAGTATGAGTAAAATCCTAAATGATCAGCGATGTAAGCCAATATGACAAACACCTGATTGTCATGAATTGATCAATCTGTCATTGATTTCTTCAGTTTTGGTCCAACTCAAGTGGAATTTTTGCTAAGGGTCAGAAAAACCTTTAAAATCCCACTCCAACTATACTTTTGTCTACTGTAAAAGTGATCTCAGTGATCTTTTGATTGTGATCATGCACTTGTTAGTAAATATCAAAAAATCTGTGTTGTTCTTTAAGACATATTTTCTGTAGCACAGCAAGACTTCATTACAAATTCACCCCTGGAACTATTACTGTGGAGGTAGTTCTGCATTGATATCCCAGGATGCCTTTGTTCATACTCTCTCATGCTGGCTTACAGTTTCTCACAACCTGAAGCTTATCAATAGTGTTGCAAAAAAAAAGCTCCACTGAGCTTTTTCATGCTGTGAGTTTTTTTCTACTCCTGATCCATCATGATTTAAATAAAAAAAAAATTCTCAGAAACACAGTTTTAATCTTAAATTATTTTGCATCCAGTATGACCTCAATCACAGGAAAAATGCTACAAAAACACGTTAAAAATATCAAAGACAGTTTTCATTGGAGTGGATCTTTAAGGTGAAGATACGCATCTTTCAGTGATCTTTCTCATTGCATTATGCTTTGTAATTACCAGGCATTATAAAGCAGCGATCTCAAGATAACAAGCTATTATCTTATTCAATTATCTCAAAAGAAAAGTTGTGGTAAACACTAACAATTGTTTTCTCAAGAAGACGGCCTGAAAACAAAAAAGAGCAAAAATGGTGATTGTTGTCTTCTGTAGTGTCAACAAAAATATTTCACATGGAAGTTTAACTTTCTGGATCTCAAATCTATAACAGTTCATTTAATCTCCATTTCCATTCTGTTAGATTTTTGCAGTAAGAATTCACGCGTCAAATCAGAAATGATGATCATTTTGACTATTTTATACCAACTAGGTTTGCCAATTGGTCTATACCAAGCTTTTGATTTCACAAAGAAACATTACAGTAAACTGCCTTTGTAGCACTAGATGAAAGAAGAATACTCTTTGTTATAGATAAATCCATTACCACATTTGTCTTGGCACGGTTCACTGATCACGTTTGTTTTTCTGTCTCATTTTTTAGGTTGTCATTCACACAAGCCAGGTAAGCACATGAACAGGAAAAAAAACAGTTGTTTAACATAGTCGTAGAATGGAAAATTACATCAAACTGACGGCTGGTATTTATTAGCAAAACGCCTCCTTCAAATATTTCGTTACACAAGAACTGGAATTGTTCTTAACAAAGAGCGTTGGGTGTGGCAGTGACTCTGCTTTTCTGGTAGAAAGGCGAAGATGGGCGCTGAAATCACACTGAGATTTTTTAATGTCCAAATTAAGTTTCTTTAACCACACACAAAAAAGAGCAGGGTACTAAGATACTTCATGGCAAGCAAATAAGGTTGAAATTTACATTCTACAGGCATTGTCTCTGAAGTCAGAGAACAGATGACAATTCACTCTCTGTTCTCCTCCTTTGCCTTCAGCATGTGGCAGAGTTTCATCCAAAAAGACAAATGGAGCTAAGGATTCTTCTCCAGGAAGGTGGCCCTGGCAAGTCCTGTTGAAACAACACGGGTTCTTCTATTGTTCAGGATCCCTGATCACCGACGAGTGGGTGCTTACCCATAGATACTGCTTGTAAGTCAAAATGGTGGCAGGTAGAGTGCATTTTTCTGTGATTGACTATGAACAGAACATTACCCATTTACAATTGATTATTACCATCACACACTATATAAAAAATATGCTGCAACTTCAGTTCAGTTGCAAGGAATTATGTCTTGCATTGCTTTAACAAGAAATCAGGAAAATTTACTGCGATATTCACAAAATAGAACAATAATTTGGGGAATGCAGAGAAGCAGAACTTTGCTCAGGTGGGGCTTGTCAACTTTGATAAGTGGCCTCAAAAATGTTGGCAGCAATTATTAAATAAACACTTATGTGAGATTCATCTCTAATTGAAATGTATATTTATTTAAGGTATAACCTGGACAATACCACTGCTCACCTGGGAGTGGAAATACAGACAAAGAACAAAGATAGCTCTGATGAAGATGAAATCTACGAGGAGACACGATCTATTGTCGATAGTGAGTGCCATCGTACACATGGACAAGATTACTTCGACACCAGTGACCTTTGTCTCCTCAAGTTGTCTGAACCTGTTGAACTGGACGAGGACATACAGCCAGTCTGCTTGGCCTCGGCAAGCAGCACCTTATTCGATGGGACCACCAGCTGGTTTGCTGGTTTTACCCAATACGGTAACAGTGCAGTTATCAGTGACACATATGAGTGTAAATCTCTGTTTGTAACTCCCCAAAATGTACTCTCTTCCTATGTAGATGAAAATTATTCACCTACCATGCTAAAGGAGATAGCGACGCCAATTGTGGGCACCAAGCGCTGTGCATGCAACTATGGTCACTACGTTGGGTCGACAGAGAATTTAGTATGTGCTGGAGAAATGGAAGAATGTCCGGTAACTACAACCTATTGTCAAGTTCTTTTTATTCAACATTTTAACGCGGTAACAGAGTGAAAAACCTTTGATTATGTGAAAATAACTAAGAATTGCACATTGACTTAATGTTGGAGGGTAATCCAGTAAAACAAATAAGAAAACTTAGTCTTCCTTGATTATATCTTTAACACCTATACCTACATTCATACTGAACACAGTTTGCGCAGTAATTCCAATGTTAAACTAATGTACAAATACATTGAGAGGTCCTGTTGCATGTTTTGATCATCAAGCATGGCACAGCAGTCTAGTGGCAACACGGGTGCGGCATGGTACAATGATTTTAAAAGTTAAAATATCTGAACTTTGGTGAAGAATTTGCGTCCGTCAAACAATCAGGAACTCAGCTTTGGTAGTGACGTGTGGATGATGTGATCAGCGGGTAGAGTCCCAAACTAACATGGAGGAGAAGCTGATCTTTGCTGTTTGTTCTTCTCCTGAACTTTAAATTATTCCTTTTTGCATTGACAAAACACCAAAAACAGTTGTGAACACTTGAGGACTAGTGTTGAGCAGCGAATTTGACGTGCGTCTAAACAGAGGCGGTGGACTTGAGTTCAGCGCTCAAATTGCGTTCTATGTGAAAAAGAATGACTGTAAACCAGTACAACACAATCACGGTAGTTTGAAGCTTTTTAGGGCTTACTCACACCAGGGCATCAAAACTCTATTTATGTCTGAATCACAGTACAGTTCATTTGTTTAGTAAAGACAGACGTGTTTCATGCATTCTTTTACATGAAATATTTGCATTATAGGGAGCAGATAAAAGTACATAAAATACAATTTAGGATTGTAATGTAAGAAATGAAGGTATTTAATCATCTTCATGCACTGCACACGATGTGGCTGACCTTGCGGAGCTCAGCTTGCTGAAATGGGACAAAGCACAATATTGTGGACTCCAATGCAGTACAGATGTAATGTCTGATTGAATGGATCAAAATACTAATTGAATACATACATTCATACATACAAATTGAACACATCCATTTTATGTCAGCAAACCAACAACTTAAAATGAAATCTGTAAAAACTACATTGGGCCCACAGTAGGTTAGGCCCCACTTAGTTTGAGAAGCGACTTGCTGATAGTTGTACCACAATTATCTTCAATTTAAGTTTTGAAAATTTGCAAAACTTTTGTCTCATCAAACATGTTTTTGAGATTTCCTGGAAGCATCCATTTTGACAAGAGCGAGAAAAGCATTTCTACAACCTCTAAATGGCATATACTTATATAGTGCTTTCTACCTTCTTTTGAAGGCCCAAAGCGCTTTACAGTCACAGTCCCATACACCCATGCACACACACACATTCACACACTGATGGCAGCTCCACTGCCGAACACTGGCGCCAACACTTCCACCAGAGGCAAGGTGGGGTTCAGTGTCTTGGCCAAGGACACTTCGACACATGGGCGTGCAAGGCGGGAATTGAACCTGCAATCTTACAATCATTGGTCGACTGCCCTACTGCTGCACCTCGGCCGCCCGTCTAGTCTCTAGTGGAATGATGATGCACTACAGGGCACAAAGCATGGACCAACTTTAATATAATGGCTTCATAGGGAACATTTTGATCATTTCATCATGACATAGGGGTATCAGAAATGTGTATATCAAAATATAGTATGAATGGTCATATACGTGTAGCAGTCTAAAATCCGTTGTGGGGAAAAAGGGTACTTGACTGCACAAACTAAAAGACAGGTTTCAAGAATAAACTGGAAGAGACAGTAGCTGGTTTTAGCATGAATTTATTAAAACACAAGGCACTGGACCAGACAGTAGCTTTTGTTATTATTAACAACCGAAGACATACCCTGACGTAAACCGCTAGAGCGGAAGAGACGTAATATTTGCGCAAGCGCAGACTGATTGGGTAGTCATTACAGATCAAGTAGTAACAGCTCAAGAACAAGTCAAAACAGAAATACATCATCCACTCTGCCTTATACTCAATTCCTGACTGCTGCCCTGGAACTACTTGCTTCTTACAGAAAACCTCTGAATACCGGCCTCCTGGATCTCAATGCATCCCCCTCTACATAGGGTTAATTTGTCAAACGTTCAGTTTTAGTTCTATTGAAAAGCTTTAATTAGTTGTGCATAAAGCTTTCATAGGAAATTGCAGGACGAGATTTTATGGTGCATCATTGTTCTGTTTGACTGCAAAATCTGGTTTAAAAAAATTACTTTGTCAACTACAAGACATGAGAAAAAGATTGAGGTTTTTGAAGAGTTATATTTGAATGTGCTAAAATGACATGTTTCATATGTGATTTGTTACTTTCAGTTGTATCAAAGCATGGGGGGACCATTGGTGAACAAAAAAGATGACTTCTGGGTCCAGAGTGCAGTCATGGTATCTCCTGGTCACTGTGGAGATGCTCAGTTCCCAGGATTCTACACCCGTGTGTCTGAGTACCAAGAATGGATAAGTGATGTCGTCAGGGGTGGCATGAGACCAGAGTTTGTTACCTTCAAGTCACCGGACCTCGTCGATAAAGATGTGTTTTTCATTTGTCCCAGCTTACATGAAAGTGTATTTGACAATGGTGAAACCCTCAGCAGCATCACTCACGTCTTCTCTCTGTCTCTTCTGGTTTTGCTCCAGGTTTTTTTCAGCTTTGTTGGAATGTAAAGGTAGTTTCTTTACTCAATAATGGAGGTGTTTTAAAAAAGCTTTTTAAGTTCTTACCAGTATAATGTTCTACTTCCACTTTACTCGCGAGAATTTCATTTCTTTTAAGTGATTCTGTAAATCGGCTTTGAATTGAAACTGTCCACGTGGATGATGTGGGAACATATGGAGGAATATTCTTTGTAAACATTTAGGTTTGCCTTCATAGATCATCACAATAGCTTTAGTTAAAACACATTTTTAATGTTGCCCTATTGCTAAATTGTTGCGATTGGCTAAACTTTGATTAAATTACTATATAATGTAAAAATCTTTCGGTGTGAAATAATTTGGGATTTAATTTATTTTTTTTCCTGTTTAACTTTTGCATGGAAAACAAGGTATACAATATTTAGTTTGGGCATAGGTAGTTTGTTTTATGAAGATCAGGATACACGTTTGATGTATGATTGAGGGTTATGGAGTTCAAGCATTTGCCCTCTTTGAAAAGAACTTCTGAGTCACTTTATTCATCACCAGCCTTGTGGGATCATCTGGTACTTTAACTAGTATTTTTCAAAATATCATAGCCAAGGTGATCCAACAAGTGTTTAAAGTCCAACTGATGATAATTACTATGCTGTTTTTATCCAAATTTGAATTTGGATTAGAAAAAAACCTATGTTGTTTTCCACGACATATCCAGTTGTGAGGCAAAACAGAGCAGGGAGCTTGTGGTGTGCTTAGGGTGGCGTTTTTTTCTAAATCACAAATAAGCTCCTTTTCCAACAGGAGTTTTTTTTGTCTGCTCCTGATTCACAATTATTTGAATAAAAATATACACATAAAGGGTAATTTAATCTTAATTTTATTTACACATGTCCTCCATAATCAGAAAAAGGCCACAACAACAAATTTAAAAACCAAAATATTTGTCAGTGGGTTTTTAATTGTTTTTGTCCAAGAGTTCAGTGTCTTTACATGGAAATTCAGATCCAGAGTAGAGTCCCTTGAGGAAACCGATCCATAAGTGAAGCTTGTTGACGGCTTCTGAGCTGGTCAGGAAGCTGAGCCAATGGCTAGTTCACCTTCAGCAAAAGGCTGTGGTATGTGGTTTGGCTAATTCCTTTAACTCTGCAGTCAGGAAAGTCCAGTTCCATCAGACTTAAGTCCATTATTTAAATTCTGTGATGTGATTGCAAACAGGGAGGCTGCAATAACACCACCAGTAATTTGATAACTAGTGGCTGTTTTTCCTCTCAAGCATTCATCAATAGCCTTTGGCTTTCATGGATTTTGTAGCAATGGATGATTGAAGGAGAGAATGTACACATCCAAACTGTAAAGAAACTCAGCTAAAGTGCTTAAAAGGCAACTGAATTTCAGCTTTGTATTGAATCTTGATGAAGAAAAAGGAAAGTCAGATTATGGTGTCGGTGCAGTGATTTGTTTTTTGTGCTTCACACGCTGCCATTGATTATTGACAAACTTAAAAGATTTACAAGCATTTATAAAAAAACAGAAATTTTGCATCCGAAGTGGAGGCTTAATCAAAACTTAGCATCATGACAGATGGTTTTGCTTTATGTGCTTCATTATTTATCCACATAACCAGATTGTGAGTGGAAATGTGATGTTTTCATGTGAACCATTTAATCCTATTCACACTCATCTGCAGCCGGTTTATTTTCATTTTTTTAATATAATGTCATTCAAACGTGTAAAAAATTATGACTTCTTCAAAAAGATCCTTTAGCAATAACAAAAAGAAGAAAAAACATCGATATGAGCAAAATAAAAAGACATTTCATATGAAAAAAATTATAAAAAATTACAACAGAATAAGAAGTAGAATGCACAAATAAAGTTCAGTTCACATTTTATATGTATGCAAGTAATTTGGTACTACCGCCTCCTCTTTCTTCTAACTCTTTACAGCTAATTTGTTATCCATTAAAACAAAGACTGGGCTGCACAGTGAAGTAGTAGTTAGCACTTAAGGGCCTGTTTCAAATCCCAGCTGGGTCCTTTATGTGTGGAGTGTGCATGTTCTCCCTATGCATGCGTGAGGTTTTTCCAGGTACTCTGGCTCACTCCCACAGTCCAAAAACATGCTTCATAGCTTAATATTGCCCTAAATTGTCTCTAGGTGTCATGATTTCAAGGCAGGGCGAACCCAGATGCTGGAACCCAGAAAGAGGTCCGGGACGTGGCAGGTAAGAAGGGTTTATTATTTTCTTTGAGGCTGGCAAAGAGGGTGGGTGAGAGGTGATCCAGATGGATAGTCTGTGGCACGGCTGGAGGTGCGGACGCGGCAGTTCTCTGATCCTTCCTGACAGCAGGCTGGAGACTGTGCTGACGTCACTCTTGGACAGGATTCCTGGGACAAGGAAACAAGATTAAGTGCTAGAACTAGAAATTCAACCAGATGTACTAGAGCTAGACGAGACCAGGCTAGTCACCATAATGGGCAACGATCTGGCGCTGATTATTGGCGTTGGGTCTCCTTTTAAGCAGCAGAGGTTGATGAGTTGAGTAACGGCAGCTGGAGAATAATCAGGAGCAGAGTGGAGCCAAGCTGGAGGGGGAGGAGTCTGACAGAGGCACCATGACAGTACCCCCCCCTCAACGACCGCCTCCAGGCGGTCCCGGACGCCGATCCGGGTGGGCACGATAGAAGTCAGAGATCAGGGAAGGGTCCAGGATGAGGGAACGGGAGACCCAAGAGCGTTCCTCCGGACCGTAACCCTCCCAATCCACCAGAAACTGGTGGCCACGACCCCGGCGTCGGACGTCCAGAATGCGGCTGACCGTATAGGCAGGCGCACCATCAATGAGCCGGGCGGGCGGTGGGGACGCGGAAGGCGGGCAAAGCGTGCTGTCCTGAACAGGCTTGAGCTGAGACACATGGAACGTAGGGTGAATCTTGAGAGCCGCAGGTAATCGTAGCCGGACACAGGAGGGACTGATGACCTTCTCGATGGTGTAGGGACCAATAAAACGAGGAGCAAGCTTCCGAGAGGTGGCATGAATGGGTATGTTCCGTGAGGACAACCAGACCCTCTGACCTGGCTGGTAGGTAGGGCCCACCACCCTGCGACGATTGGCTGTCCGGCAGTTGCTCTCCTTGGTGCGGAGGAGAGCAGCCCTGGTTAGATGCCAGATGTCTTGGCATCTCTTGAGGTGGTCCTGAACCGAGGGCACTGCCAAGTCTAGTTCATGAGAGGGAAACAGCGGTGGTGGGTACCCGAGGGCCGCCTCAAACGGAGACAGACCTGTGGCGGAGGAAGGGTGAGTATTATGCGCATATTCAGCCCAAACTAAGTACCTTGACCAGTCCGTAGAATTACGGTCAACGAGGCAGCGCAGGGAGGCCTCGAGCTCCTGATTGACACGCTCAGCCTGCCCGTTAGATTGGGGATGGTATCCGGAAGTAAGGCTGATGGTGGCGCCCAAGGCTGTGCAGAAGGCCTTCCAGACCTGAGACACGAACTGGGGTCCGCGGTCTGAGACGATGTCCGATGGCAGCCCGTGATGGCGAAACACGTTGTGAACCAGAGCGTCAGCAGTTTCTGTGGCTGTAGGCAACTGAGGGAGGGGAATGAAATGCACGAACTTGGAGAAACGATCAATGACAGTCAAGATTACAGTGTTACCCTGAGAGACGGGAAGGCCAGTGACAAAGTCGACAGCTATGTGGGACCAAGGACGGCTGGGAGTGGACAGTGGATGGAGCAAACCGGATGGAGGACGGTTGGAAGTTTTTGAGCGGGCGCAGGTCGGACAGGCAGCCACGTACTCTTTGACGTCCTTGGCCATGGAAGGCCAGTAGAAGCGTCGACGGAGAAGATGTAGTGTTCTGGCTACACCACCATGACAGGCGATGCGAGACGCATGAGCCCAGGTAATAGTGTCGGACCTTAAAGATCGAGGCACATACAAGGTACCAGGAGGAGGATCAGGATGGTCGGTATCCTCACCTTGAGCCTGAATGACTTTAGTCTCGATGTCCCAGGTGAGTGCCCCAATTATGTATGTGGAGGGGATGATGTTGGTAGCGGAGTCGGGATCGTCGGAGGAGCTGTATTTGCGGGAAAGGGCGTCTGGTTTTATGTTGCGACTGCCTGGTCTGTAGGTAATGGAAAAATTAAAACGGTCAAAAAACAAACACCAGCGGGCTTGACGAGAGTTTAATCTTTTAGCAGTACGGAGGTATGCCAGATTCTTGTGATCCGTCCAGACTATAAATGGTTGTGCCGCTCCCTCCAGCCAGTGCCGCCACTCCTCCAAAGCAAGTTTGATAGCGAGTAGTTCTCGGTTTCCCACGTCGTAATTTCTTTCTGTGGGGGTGAGTTTCTTAGAATAAAAAGCACAGGGTTTGAGCTTCCCGGTTTTCTCCTCCCGCTGGGACAGGACCGCCCCAACCCCAGTGTCCGAAGCGTCGACCTCTACCACAAACTGCCTGGTAGGATCAGGTTGTATTAGAATGGGAGCAGACACAAAAAGTTTCTTGAGGGTGTCAAAAGCATGCTGGGCCATGGTGTTCCATTGAAAAGATCTGGTGGTAGATGTGAGCTGGGTGAGTGGAGCGGCGATACTACTATAATTCCTAATGAAACGACGGTAAAAGTTTGCGAATCCGAGAAATTGCTGTAGTTTTCTGCGTGTGGTGGGGGGTTCCCACTGGGAAACTGCTTCAATCTTAGCTGGATCTGGACGGATACCGCCTGCCTCGAAAATATACCCTAAAAATGGAATGACGGATGAGTGGAACTGGCATTTCTCGGCCTTGACGAATAGCTGATTCTCTAAGAGCCTTTGCAGAACCTGACGAACATGAGCTGGGTGTTGACTGGGGTCTTTGGAGTAGATGAGAATGTCATCGAGATAGACAAACACGAAACGGTTGATAAAGTCGCGGAGAACGTCATTGACAAGACGCTGAAAAACTGCGGGGGCGTTAGTAAGGCCGAAGGGCATGACAAGATACTCAAAATGACCCAGGGGAGTACTAAACGCGGTTTTCCATTCGTCCCCCTCCTTAATCCGGACCAGATGATAAGCGTTACGCAAGTCAAGTTTGGAAAAGATGCGGGCCTCCTGGATGGAGTCGAAAACGGAACTAATGAGAGGGAGAGAGTACTTGTCTTTGATGGTTATTTGATTAAGTTCACGATAGTCGATACAGGGCCTGAGAGATTTGTCTCTTTTCTGTACGAAAAAAAACCCGGCACCGACGGGGGAAGATGAGGGACGAATGTGACCAGAGGTGAGGGCCTCCTGTATGTAACTTTCCATGGCGGCCTTTTCGGGCCCGGAAAGATTAAATAGTCGACCCTTAGGAAGGGGGGCGCCTTCCAGTAAGTTGATGGTACAGTCATACGGCCTGTGGGGGGGAAGCGAACTGGCTTTGGATTTGCTAAAGACAGTGCGTAAATCGTGGTAACATTCAGGGACGTTAGAAAGATCAATCTGCTCAGAAGTAATCACCGGGGTGACGTCCACTGAAGGAATGGCAGAGAGCATACAGTTAGCGAGGCAGAATTTGCTCCAATCAGTAAGCCGGTGATTACTCCAATCAAACTGAGGATTATGACGTTGTAACCACGAAAACCCCAATACGACTGGGTTCTGAGGGGAGTGGGTAACAAAAAACTGGATGGACTCACGATGGTTGCCGGAGGTGACGAGAAGTACGGGTTTGGTACGGTGAGTGATGATAGACAGATGCTGACCACCCAAACCAGCGGTTTTGACCGGGACTTGAAGTTCTTCTGTGGGCAGAGACAGCCGAGAAACAAGGCTTTGGTCTATGAGACTCTGTTCAGCTCCAGAGTCAATGAGGGCCTGGGACTCAACAATCTTGGATGCATGACATAACTTGACAGGAACATAGAGGAAGTGCTTGGAAACAGGGGATCTATCACCCGCCCGCGGCCTGTCGTCTAGCGGGGGGCTGCAAAGTTTAAACGTGCTGCACACTTATTGATAAGATGTCCAGTTTTACCGCAATAGAAGCACGCACCTTCAGCTCGACGTCTCTGCCGCTCCTCGGAAGAGAGCTTGGAGTGCCCGATCTGCATGGGTTCCTCAGGAGGACTGCTGGAATGTTCAGACGTGTGAGCAGGTGAAGAGTGCGGCGCATTACCTTGGGCTGAACGCACGGGACTTTTGCGGGGATTTGAAGTCCGTTCATGACGTCTCTCTTTTAGGCGGGTGTCTGAGCGCAGGGCAGCGGTGACCAGATCCTCAAACGAGTGCGTCTCCGGTTGCGTACATAGATGGTCCTTTATGTCATCATTCAGGGATTGATAGAACACTCCTCGTAACGCGGGATCGGTCCATCCTGCCTCCACTGCCAGGATCCTGAAATCTATGACATGGTCGCTGACGGACCGGTTACGTTGTTTCAGGGTTAGCAGCTTACGTGTGGCCTCTTCCTGCTTTTTAGGATGATCAAAAACCAGCTGAAACTCCCGTATGAAATGTTCAAAAGAGAGGTGAGAAGTAGGGTTGACTGCTAAGAACGCCTGAGCCCACTGTAAGGCTTTGTTGCGAAGAGAATTAACAACCAAGGTTATTTTGCTAAGGTCGGACTGATAATAACTAGGAGCTTGTTGGAATAACAAACGACACTGGAGTAGGAAGCCACCACATGCCTCTACGTTGCCGAAGAATGGCTCAGGTTGCAACCGGAAGTTTTCCGGACTTGGAGAGGAAACGGAAGTGACGGCGTTACTAGGAGCCGGAAGTGTAGCCGTAGCAGCGGGGCTAGCTACCCGACCAGATAAATCCATTAAAGTCTGCGTTAAACTATCCAGGCGCTGAAACAGTTCCTGCTGGGCGGACGCAACTTGAGAGAGGGCGTCGGCTTGACGCCCTAACGCGATACCTTGCTGGCTGACCGCGTAGCGGAGTCCCTCCGGGTCAGCTGGGTCCGGGGTTGGGCCAGATCGTTCTGTCATGATTTCAAGGCAGGGCGAACCCAGATGCTGGAACCCAGAAAGAGGTCCGGGACGTGGCAGGTAAGAAGGGTTTATTATTTTCTTTGAGGCTGGCAAAGAGGGTGGGTGAGAGGTGATCCAGATGGATAGTCTGTGGCACGGCTGGAGGTGCGGACGCGGCAGTTCTCTGATCCTTCCTGACAGCAGGCTGGAGACTGTGCTGACGTCACTCTTGGACAGGATTCCTGGGACAAGGAAACAAGATTAAGTGCTAGAACTAGAAATTCAACCAGATGTACTAGAGCTAGACGAGACCAGGCTAGTCACCATAATGGGCAACGATCTGGCGCTGATTATTGGCGTTGGGTCTCCTTTTAAGCAGCAGAGGTTGATGAGTTGAGTAACGGCAGCTGGAGAATAATCAGGAGCAGAGTGGAGCCAAGCTGGAGGGGGAGGAGTCTGACAGAGGCACCATGACACTAGGTGTTGATTGTGTCACTGACATCAATGCAACAGTCGTGTGAACTGTCACCCAACAGTAGCCAGGACAGGCTCCGGCAACCCCACGACCCCAAAAAGGGTTTTGAAGGTGGATTGACAAAATCAAAGATGACAAGTTTGTGGGATCCTGGCATCCAAGTTTATGAACTGTTCTTATGGCCCTTATTCAAAGTATGTATACAGTGAACAGTGAGCAACTCTCATTCTGCAAGTCCATCAGCATGTGAATGTGTGTGGGTGAGTGGGACTGTGATTGTAAAGTGCTTTGGGCCTAATTAAGGAGGAAAACAACAATACAAGTATACACTATTTATAATTAACCAAATTATTTGTGCAGCGGCTGGTTGGAGAGTTGGGTGTTCCTGGTTTGGTCTGATTCAACAAGACGCTCCTCCTACACACCTGCAGCCACTTCCATGACTGTCAGCAGTACAATAGCTTCAATCACTCACTGCCAGATTGTGGGATAACTATGGATTTATTCTAAGTCTAGACTTATTAAGAAACAAGCCAGTGCTGCCCAGATCTGCTCCTGATTTTGAACTCACTGCAATCAATCCTGGAAACTTCTTTTTGTCTGCTGTCTCCTCTTTTGATTCACCGGACTGGGATCATCATAACTCCATAGTGGTGTCCAAAAACATTGACACTAAAACTTTATTTGTATGTGTTGACTGGTTGGTACAGTTGATGAGTAATTACTCTGTTGGTAAATGCTGATTTGTGTCAACACTGACACCACATGGTCAGTGGAGCAGAAGAGTGTTTTATTTTAATAGGCCTAGAGGTGCCCAAATCCAGGCTTTGAGGGCCGGTGTTCTACATGTTTTCCAACCATCCTGCCACTGAAGCTCCTTATTGCTCCTTATCAGCAGCAGATAAGGCAGGATTTCTGGAAAACCAGCAGGACATCTGCCCTCGAGGCCTGGATTTGGGCACCCTTGCCTATACCATGCTATTCTTAAGCCTTATAGAGTAAACAATATCCATGTATAATACAATAAGATATTACCTTTGGCACACAAAAGAACAAATGTTTAATTAAATATTAGTAATTTTCCGGAGTTCTAAGACGACTCGATCATTGAGGCAGCAGCATTCGCTCTGTGTGGGTGCCGCCACCTGGAGTCAGCTTTGGTAGTGTTTCTGAGTCTGGCCTATGGACAAACAACATCCCAACTTTTGCAAAAATATATACATATTGTGCATATAAAATCAAAGTGTTTGGCCGATTATGCTAGCTCCATGGAGAAAATGGGTGTTTGTGTTAGCCTGGGGGTGAGGAATCCTCAGAAATGTGTGAATGGATCAAAATACCTCTTTGGGGTTGTCTAGAGTGAGGAAGGAACATAATAATACTCTAAAAAAAATGATTTTAAAAGGTTTTGGATCTTTAAAATCCAGTGGTCCCAGTTCAACAAGTCTGTCCTTTGTTGTAAAGTGGGCAGTCAAAAATAGGAAAAGCATTTTATGATCATAATTTGTATAGATAGAAACCTTTATTTCACCAAGCAAAACATTAAGAACAATTTCTTATTTACAATGTTGGCCTGAAAATGCTAAAAGCACTTAAATTAGACCAATAATAGGCTTATATTAACTTTGAATAATATTTTTCAAAGCAGTAAACCATTTGTGTGAAAAGGACTACTACCAAACAAAAACTTTATTTTAATGCAAAATATTGTGATGATCCCATGCAATAGACATAAAAACATGACATGAAAAAACTCTGAACATGTAAAGAAAATGCATCAATACTCGTTGATTTATTTTATTAAATGCTTGCATTTGTCAAAACACTGCACCAGTATGATGTTTATAAGCTTCTGGCTAACAACATGTTGTCACATTTCTTTGTTTGAATGCTCTTCATGTTGGTGTGGTGTGGTTCTGGAGCGCTATCAAAGTAAATGAGATTGAGTGATGTGTTTTGATCTGGCGGTGGTTTGACGGCGCTGTCTAAGTGGAAGATTTTCTTCACCGCAGGAGCTCTCTGTATTTTACAAAGAGTGTGTCTGAGAACAAAAGGGACTATGAATCATTTGATTTCCTTGAAAATAATCGATTTGTCTTGGCGTACCAACACAATTTTAAAGTGGGCTTTCTGTTAAAGTGAATTATATTTCTGGACTCAACAAAGTCCTTCTTTTTACTATTTCTTTCTGTATGGAGCTAAATACATCAGCTAGTTGTTTTGTGGACGATCTGCATTAAAATCACATACACTTGGCATTCAATAAGTGACAGCTCCTAAAAATGTTTTTAGAACTGTTTTCTTAATGCCCTCCTAATTCTTGACGCCTACATTTATTTCCAGCTTGGAAAAAAAACTTCACATATGTTTTTGCTCAGTGGCCTTGCAGTAGATCATCCATCCTGTCACTGGAAGGTTGGGGGGGGGTTGTTAAACCACAAAATGTTTCCCAGGCACGGCTGCCCCTGCAGCTCACTGCTCCCTCTAGGGGTGGGTCAAATGCAGAAAACAAATTTTACACATCAAGGTGTGTGTGTTTATTGGGTCTTTAACTTTACATTTCATGTAGATGCTAAATTAAAGTTATTCTGGAACTGAAGTGGATTGATATATTTTTGCATCAATAGGCATTGAACCGTGTCCCCTATGATATTTTGTTTGTGCTGCTCTGGGAGGATAGGAAATAAAGATATGAATAAGTGACCATTTGATTCCTATATGAAAAGAGCAGATCTTGGACTGCATTGCTGACAATATGTCCAACTTGTTTCTGGTATGGGGTTACTCCAGACCCTAACTTTGTCACATCCCTGTGCTTGTTGCTTTCCTGGACAGAATTTCTTGGCGCAGCCCACACGTTTTAGCGCCTGGCTAAGGTGTGTATTAAAATAATCAGTAATGCAAGTGTGTACCCATTCATTTTGTTTTTTCCTGCCAAGGATGAAAACAAACACATTTAAAAGCCTAACGCACCTATGTAATTGTTCTCTAAAGCCCACTGTTAAGTAAAAATAGTTCTTATATGTGAATAGCAAATACTGGCTGGATGGGACAGTGTTTTCAGCTCAGACATTTATCAGACCTCTTCTGAAACGCTTTTCAAAAGTTACTACCTCGGCTGCAGTCCCACAGCTGCTATACAGCCGGCAGCAGTGCATGCGGTCGGAACACAGGGAGGGAGAAGACACTAAACTTAGATTACATGCACAGGCTCAAAAGTAAATATTATATTAAACTGAGAAACTTTTTTGTATTCCATCCTGACACAAAGATTTTTTCTGGTTCCAGTGTCAAAGTTACAGCTAAGAATCTGGAAGATTTGCATTTGTACGAAGATTTTATTAACAGAAAATAAAAAAACTGGATAAAGTTTTCAAGATAAAAATGGCTTTACAAGAAAGATCAGAACAGTAAAATAAGTAGTTCTTAGGTCTGAAAAAGGGAAAAAAACTCAATCTCAGTTTTGTTATTTGTGTATAAAATCTTTATAAACTAGAAATAGGTTGACCACTGTTCTAATGATTACAGTAATACTGACCCATTTGATTGAATCTTAATGTATAAAGCAGGTTTTATACCCTTTTTTTGAGCTACTCAATAAAAAAACTTTTTCCATTACAAGAAATCACAAAGAACACCAACAACCAAAAATGTAAAAAAAAAAAAAAAGAGAGAAACTCTGTAGTCCGTCTACAGGCATTAATTAAAATGCAATTTTAGGTCAACTTTACCTAGACTAGTGTAATGTCAGCAGTGGAACAAAAAACAAGTCATTTTACTATATAGGATCACCTCCGTTTAAAAATGTAAACTTAAATGACAAAGTTTAAATTATATATTGTCTATTCAAAAAAGTATCATTTTTCTTTAAAACCAAAGAGCAACAATAGAGAGATAACAGAGCCTCATGTGGTTCCGTAGCCTGAGTTTGTAGACCCCTGCCCTGGGCAATACAACAGCATTTTTTGAAAATACAGTACTCTTTTTACTGCTAGCAATAGCAGTACTTTCTATGAAAATTACATCCCTGTTGATAAAAAACTGACCAACAGATTGAACTGATGTTCTGGCATGTTCTGAGTCCAGTTGAAGGGACAGAGACCAACTGTAAAAATTTTGTCATTCTTGTATTCCTGTCTGCCACCAGATGTCATCCTTGCCCTGTTCTGCCTTCCTTGAATCAGTTTCATCCCAGGAGTGCAGTGACTGCTCACCCAAGAGTACAAGGACACCCCCACCCAACCCCCCCAACAACATCCATTGAACCGCAGGCCGCCCTCGCCTCATTTGAGATTAGTACTCATGACTCTACCATTAAAAAAGAGCCTTGGGCACAAATAGCTTTCATGACGCAGTTGCAGAATTTTAAAAAAAAGCTGCTCAGGGAATAGGACAAACAAAGGATTGTCAGTTTTGCCAAACATCTCTATGATTTCTAAAACTTTAGCAGAAATCCTAGGTGGACTGAAGGGACAAGTTGAATCTCTGACATGGTGAGTGTACCATGACATTCAGAAAAATAACTTTGGACCAACAGTCACATGTTGTGACGGTGGAGTGATGGTGTAAGGCTGGTATATTGCTTCAGGGCCTGGAAGACTTGTTGCACTAAATATAGGGGGAAAACAACTTTTTGATGTGCTGCTGGAGTACACAAGTGTGCATGTGTGTGCCTATGCTTTGTAGCACATGCATACATGTGCACATACTGCCAGGACCTTTTTGGTATTTAAACATGTAAGGGTAACACTTTATAAGAGTCCTTAATAAACCATTTATAAGATATTAACAAGCACTACAAATGTTTTATTAAGCTACTTATAAGTGCATTAATTAGCATTTGTAAAATGTCTTACAACTGTAGACACACACACTGCATGCTAGCAGCCCACACACAGCAAATACACACCACTCACAGAGGGAGCCAGGAGTGGGGAGCTCTGCGGCTTGGCAGCGGTGGGGCCCCCCACACTAGAGATCTCCTATTTTACCTGCAGCACACACACAGCACACCCACACCACCATACATGGGTGGGGTCGGGGAGGGGCGGCCGGTCTTCACCCGCCTGGTCCTCTCAGGGCGGCCGGGTTTGTGGGTATCCTGTCGGCTGCGGTGATGGTCGGGCATACGGCTCTGGGGGTTGGTCGGCCGGGGGGGTTACTGCGTGGCGGCATGGGGTGGGGGGCCAACCAGAAGATTGTGAGTATGTGTGCGTGAGTGCATGGGTGGGACGGACCTGGGGGCTGGCTCGCTGGAACCCTCTGGGGCTTTCCCTCCCCATCACAGAGAGGGGAGGGCACTGAGAGGGTTGGGGAGGGGGGGCTCAGATAATATGGCGGGCGGGGGGGGGGCTGTAGTGTGTAGGGTTATGGGGGGTGGCTGTGGGTGCGTGGTGATCTCTGGGTTGCTCGGGTCGCGTGCCGGCGCTGGCTTGCTAAGACGGCGCGCCGGTCGGGTGGTGGGCAGCTCATGGGTTCTGGGGGCACTGGCTTCGTCCCTGGCCCTTGTCTCGGTGTCCGGCACCCAGTGGCCCCCATGGCTGCCGCCTGGTACGGCTAAGCGCTCCTATCCTGTGGCCTGGGGGCCGGACACCGGGTTCGCTTATGCTTCTGGGCGTTGGGGGGGCCCCTGTAGGGGGGCCTTCTCTGCGCCTGGCTGGTTGGGTGGGCGGTCCCCTCCTCCCCCCCTCCCGGGCTGCCTGGGTCCCGATGCTGGGGGGGCTCCTGGCCTGGGGGTCTCTCCTCCCCTCTCCTGGTCTGGCTGGTCTGGCTCGGTAGGATCAGGTTCCCCTTATGAACACACGGTTCATTTCGGCAGCATGCATGTATCTCCACCCCCACGTGCACGTGCACACTGCCACACTGCCACA
The DNA here is from genome assembly GCF_053564925.1 of Oryzias latipes. NCBI lineage: Eukaryota > Metazoa > Chordata > Actinopteri > Beloniformes > Adrianichthyidae > Oryzias > Oryzias latipes. The sequence continues at coordinate 13,608,482 of NC_136254.1, forward strand.
CTGCTCCCTATCTGCTTCATCCCTCCACCTAACCCACAGTGGATTGATGGACAGATATTTTCCGCTCATCTTCGTGTCAGATTTTCACCTTTGATGTAATATTTGTCTTTCCATTAGAGCTGGTATAATTGTTACAGCTTAAATTAATAACTTATTCAAATCAGTGCTTGTATCCCCCACTTTTTCACCTTTCTTCCTTTTACTCCCTTCCACTCCCAATCCTCACATTCTTTCCCTCTCCCTTTTAACAAATAAATAAAAAAATAATTCAACAAAAAGGGGTCTATACAAATCTACACTCTGGCTTCTAAAGTTCTATAACCTCTTTTTGTGATAGTAAAACCGGTCCAACATAAAAGGCTTTCAGCTTTAATCTGTTTGCTCAGCTGTTGAACAGAACAAGAAAAACAAAAACAAAAAAAACCTAATAAACGCACACTTCGAAGGGCATTAACCCGCTTATACCATGGTCACTCACAAAAGCAATATATATACATATTAACCAGGTTTTATTCCTTAATTCTTGTTTTTTTTTTTTAGATTTGGATCGCTTTTCTCACAAAAAGCGGACTATATGTTACGTGATGCGTAACATATAGTCCGCATCGCGCCGCACCACCGCTGCAGTCAAGATTCGGCGATGTATATATATATATAAATAAATAAATATATATATATATATATATGCTGATCGTCCTGATGGTTCTTTTTTCACAGTGCGGTTATCAGGTTTTAATGCATATTGACGGGCAGCACAGCTTTTTTTTTCTTTTGGTAAAATTTGTATCATGAAATTAACTCCTTCCAGCATGAACTTCACCACAGTTTGCTTTGATAAAAACACACCTTCAAGTATAATGGGGCATTCGCAGGCAAAACGGACATACAAAGTGATAGCAAAGTTAGCTAGCTCATTAACTTAGCTAGCTAGCTAGCAAGAAAAGACATCATTTGCTAGCGCAGCTGCTTGAAGTGAGGACTAACTTAATTAGGTGAGCCAACAGTAACGTACAAAGTTTGTTTCACTTCAAACTTACCTTTTTGATCCACGTCGCAGTCCGCCAACATTTGAAATGTGGAGCATGTGCAATCGTCTGTCTGACGAAAGACCGCTCAAATGAGGGGTGGGGCTTTGACGTGGTGCTCCCTGTACAGAGAAGGGTGTTAGAATTACTGATATTACTCATTTACATTTACTTGGAATTTCTTTTTTCTTTTTTAAATCTGGGCTGGGAGTGGAGTCAGCCTCCAACTGTCCTGCAGGACAGTCCAATGTTATGAGTCTACTCCTAAAATGCTGCTGTTTGTCCACCACTTTGTAAATAGGATCGGAGGAATTGTCCATGGTGGTCCATAGTTTAGCCAGCAGCCTGTCCCTCACCACCTATTCTATTCTATTCTATTCTATTCTATTCTATTCTATTCTATTCTATTCTATTCTATTCTATTCTATTCTATTCTATTCTATTCAGAGATGGAGCATGAGATTTGAAAAATGCAAAATGTCTCTATGGATTCAAACAATTTTCCCTTGTTTTTTTTTTAAAAGTACCTTAATAAACAGCAAACAATCTGGTGAAATATAGCTTTGATTGTATTCTAATAAAAAGTTAAAAGACTTCAACATTTCATTCAATGGCTTGAACAGGAGCCTGTATCTCTGATCCTGAAAGGAATAAGTAGATAGAGAAGATTGATGGGTGTTCATGTTTACATACTTATTTTTCATTGACTTTAAATAAAAAAATGTATTTTCATTTTTGTGTGGAAGATTTGTTTTTTGTTAATTACAAATTAATTTTAAAAAATAGAGGAAAAACAACAAGAGGTAAATTGTAAAGATAACGGGAACAGAATGGGGCTTTAATGATGTCATAGATCTCATATGACATCAGTGCCCTTATGTAATGATGTCAGAGCACCTGATGTTAGTTTATGTCATCATGTAATCATATGACAACAGTGCTTTTATGTAATGATGATGTCAGAGCACATGATGCTAGTTTATGTAATCACATGACTTCATACGACATCAAATGATTTCATATGACATCATGCAGATTGGGCACTCTAGTCCAGATATACATCTCAGACTTCTAGTCTAAACATTCGCTGTGGTCGAAGAGATCAAAGGTCATTGCTCTCGAAAGAGTACTTTGAAAACGCACTTGGAGCACATTCTTTGCAGAGACAAAAATCTTTTGTTTCAGAAACTTTCTGTAAACCCAGTCATCTCAGTTATTTTATACCAAACGAGTGGTAAAAATGCCCCGTGAAACCAAGGCAAACAAGCGCAAAAATCCAAGCCCAAAACTCAGTGAAGTTCTGGAGGAACTCAACACGCTGAAAAAGGCCCACGAAAACCTCATCCAGGACAAAAAAGGCCAGGGTCTTTCTACCAAGGTGGTAGCTCTTGAGCGTGAAAATGCTCAATTGAAGAAAGAACTGGAAGAACTTGCTGTTTCAACTGACACCAAAGAGTTGAGAGAGAAATTCCAAAACTTAAAAGAAGAGAAAGATCAGACGAGTGAAGAACACTTGACCCTGAAACAGGCCAACCTTGACATGGTCTGGGAACTTGAAGAGTGCAAGGCCGTGTTGGTCCAACAAATGGACATCAATGACAAAAATGAGGCTTGCATCAAAAAGCTGAAACAGCAGCTTAAAGATTTCAAAGAGCAGAAGGCTGCTAAGGGAGGCAAAGGACCCAAACCAGACAACAATAAAGCCTTTGAGGACCTTAAAAGAAAATATCAAGAGTCTCAAGAAGAAAATGAAGAATTAAAGGCAGAATATCAAGTTCTGGTTGATGTATTTGGAGATTTGGAGAAAGAAAAGGCTGACTTAAACAAAAAACTGGAGGTCTCTGCTCAGCATGAATCCACTATCGCTGAGCTGAAACAGCAACTGAAGACACATGAGGAGGAGAAAAAGGCACTCCTTGAATGGTCAAACTCAAGGAAAAAGAAGCCGAAGATGCAAAAGGGGAGTTGGAAGAACTGAAGGCAAACAAAGAGAAGAAAACAGTCTCTGTACAGACTGATTCTGATGCTGAGGAGAAGAAAACAGTCTCTGTACAGACTGTCTCTGTGAATCAGGAATGCATCACCAAAGAGGGAGAAACCACAAATCCCAAAGACCAGACTGGGGAAAAGACAACAGAGGTTGGAAAAACAAACTCTCCTGACACAGAAAATGATGGAAGGGCTGAAAAGGAGAGTGATGGAATAAAGGAAGATCCTCAAGATATCCAACAGGAACTTTCTGTCAAGAACCTTGAAAGCAGGGATAAAAAAGAACAACAGGCTGAAGTAAAAGTGAAACCAAAGAAAGGAAAGAAGGTCAAGAGGTTTTCCTTCACCAAATTTTGCCGCAGATTGTATTGCTTGAAAAAGTAAAGCAAGCGACTGCGCAGAATTCAAAAAAGGGGCTGCATGGTTAAATTGGCGTTTTCTTTCCATGCATGCGTGGGGTTTTCTCTGGGTGCTCTAGTTTCCCCCCACAATCAAAAATAATATATTAGGACTGTACAACAATCACTGCTAAAAGGACTTCAACATCTGCTACATCCTCTTCTAGATCAAATAAACAGACTTGAACCATTTCCAAAAAAACGGGCTGCATGGTTAAATTGGCGTTTTCTTTCCATGCATGCGTGGGGTTTTCTCTGGGTGCTCTAGTTTCCCCCCACACACAAAGTGAAAATCAAGATTCTTAGACGTAATGACACAAGACAATGGTAATATCCAGGAAAACATTAAAACAGATTTTAATAACATTGATATTTTGAATACATTTATAAAAAGTGTTTATTTCAAGTCATTTATTAAAACTGTATCAGGTTTTATTTCCATGTATGTATGAAAATGTATATCATGTGCAATAACTAGATAGTTTTAGTTTGTAATAAAAATAACTAAAAAAATAAAAACTGAAATAAAAAATAAAAAAAATAAAAAACAAAAAAAACATATATATAATCCAGCCTCAGATAGTCACAAACCTGTGTACTTTCTGTGATGGTCCCAAGCCCATAGAAATGGAGAGGGGATATATGCTGGTTGGACTACAGGCTTTTTGTTGCCTTCCATGTTCAGTCAAAAAAGCAAAGGCACTGGTAGATGGTACTCTGGCTTCAGCTAGACGGGGTTCAACTCCCTGCAGTGTCCTTGAAAATTCTTTGACTTTGACATGAAACATCAAAGTAAATAGTCCTCCAAAAAGATTATTCTAAAGTTTTAAATATTATTATATGTTGAAAAAAAAATGTTTAGGGATTAATGTATATAGCAATATTAAATGTATATCATGTAAAAGTATTCTTTTTTTTTACTCAATTGCTTGCATTGGTTAGTATTATGATTGTACCAACGTGATCCTTTTTCCCCCGTTAAGTTTCAGAAATGAGGAGGCAGCTGCTGTCCCTGGAATTGCCTTTTCATGTGAAACCAAAGATTGTGCTCCAGTTGAAAAATGCTTTAACCTCTTCTGTTCCAGAAAGCTTTAACTCACTATCTGATAATCCCTGAGCTCCAGAGGTAATGCGCCTGCAGGCTGATGACAACATCTATTTAGAAAAATTAAGTGTGAATAGTAAATTTCAATATAACGACCCTCCCAAAAAAGAAAATAAAAAGTACATGTTGCGCCTTAATTGAATTAACTTCTCATCTGGTATGAGGCAATATTGCACATAGACCGGGCATAGAGTGGGCTGAGCTTAATCAGCTCTGTGTCACATTTAAAACAGGTCGACGTGGAGACTTGAGTGAAACTGAGTGTCGTAGACAGAGACCGCCATGTTTTTTTTCCTAAATATATTTAATGGGAACGGTGCAAAAACGGAATCCTTTCAAACTAGACTTTTGTCATTTTATTGGGCCATTATCAACAAGCTAAAACGGTGTGAATGCAGACATGCAGCAGCCGGCTGTCAAGGGACCGTCAACAAAGTGCAACCTCCGTGAACTGTGAAACACCACTGTGTAAAAATCAATAACCTCACAAAAAATTCATAAAATTATTATAAAGCATATTCGTGTTACAATACATATTTTGTAGGAAAGTCCATCTTTATTTTATCTTGTTGCATTTTTCAAATTTTAATAGATATGAATCATGACTAAAGTTATCAGTAACTTGACATGACTTGACATACTAAAATAAATAATATGTCAATAGTTCACTTTGTTTATTTATAGGAATTTTTCATATTTACAAATGGATCCGATTTGGTCAAAAATTCTCAATAGATCTGAAGATACTAGAATTTTTTTTGCATAATCTTTATTGTAGTAGGACAATAAGGTCATGATTAGTCAGCACAGGAGGTTTGGTGACAGAAGTTTTAGTATCTTCAGAGCTATTGTGCATTTATTTTATGATTCATATCTCTATTAAATTTTAAAAACTATAAGCAATAAAATAGAGGTTGACTTTCAAACAGAATTTAGTGTAATGATAATAATAATAATGTAGCATGACTATGCTGATGAGTCTTCATTACCAGTTCATATAAAAATAGACATGTATTCACTTTTTAAAAGTTTACTACTGAGTTTTACAGAATGTATTTCACAGAGGTTGCACTTTGTTGACGGTCCCTTGGCAGCCAGCTTGCTGCTCTGTTTGGATTCACAGCTTGAAACAAACAATTCTGATTAAAAGGAAATAAAAACGATCTTTTTTTTTAAAAAGTGCTTTTGTAGTTCAATCTCTGTGTTAATACAAAAGGATTGAGATACTTGCTGACACCTTTGAAAGTTTATCAGAAGAGTTATTGAAGCAGGAAGTCAGAATCTGTGAAGATCCATTTTAACCGAACTGCAGCTGCTCTATTCCCGTGTTCCTCCGCGTAGCTGATAGCTTGCAGTTTAAACTGTGCCTCATAATCGTGTCACTTTGCATTTCCAGGGTTTCCAAAACCAAGTGTTGTTCTGCATTATGCTCATATCTGCACCTTTGTACTATGGGGGGGGGGGGGGGGGGGTTTGTCTTCTTTCACCTCATGGTTGTGAAAGTACTGTATATAGAAAATATGATAAAAGGCAGAGAGCCGCATGCAGCTCAAAAGCCACTTGTTAGCCCCCCCTGCTCTGAGAAATGACAGTCCTGCCCCTGTGCCTCGCCGATAAGACATGCAAATTTTGGCCAATCAGATCAACCAGAAAGGTTCCTGCCCCACAAGTGACAAAAACGCCCCCTTAACACTGAGCGTAAATCCAGATGAGTGCGCAAAAAGGAATTGACCGCGCAAGATCACTGTTCAGTTAGGATTGCGCCAGCGCGGTTGTAAGGTTTACTCACTCAGTTCCTAAATACGGCTGCTTAGTTGTCTTTACGCCCTTTCAATTTTTGGCAGATATGTAATTCCATATAAGATGTGAAGTCCAAAGAATACCATCTGGAAAAAAGCAGTATTGTATGCTGTTCTTTATTTAAAACTCTTTGTATTTCTAAAGGATGAGTTATCTGTGTTCCCTGCGATGGACTGGCAACATATCCAGGCTGTACCCTGACTTCACCCAACAGTAGGCTCCAGCAACCCCGTGGTCCAGAAAGGGATTTTGGCTGTCTGCAAGGAAAAACAGGCAAACCTTTTTAGGTAACCTTCAGACAATTACAAATGCGTAGAATGCTAGGTGAGCCCGTAGAGCAGGGCAAGGTTGATGCACAATTTCTTCTATGAGTATACAAAAGTATGAATCCATCACTCGTACATCATCAGTACAAGAAACTTACATTAGTCTTATGAATACTTCACAATACACTTACCACAATGATACGTTCCATTTTCATGACGTCAATTATGGTGGCCAAATGTGTGATGGGGAGTGTCAGGGGAGAAAACCCAACAGCAGGAAGGAACGACTCTGAACCAGTTTCCAAAAACAAGAGGGCTTTAATGCCAAATTCACAAACGTAAACTGGAGCATAGATAGGAGATGCTCTGGCACAGAACCAAGAACAGTCATAGTTTAAATAGACCCAAACAGAATTAACACAAATTCAGAACATCTGTGACACACGCAGAGAGCCTCAGGAAGGAGGAATGACTCCAGGCGAGACCACAGAGAGAGAAGGTCAGGCCATTTCATGACAGAACCCCTCCCCCTAACGGACGACGATGAGGTTGATCGGGATGGTCACGATGGAAACGAGCAACCAGGGATCGGTCAACAACGAAACGGTCAGGAACCCACTGGTGATCCGCCGGACCGTAACCTACCCAGTCCACCAGATATTGTAAACCTTGACCCATCCTTCTGGAAGCAAGGAGAGCATTGACCACATACACAGGACCCCCATCCACGATACGGGGAGCTGGAGGGGATGCTGGTGCAGGTTGAAGAGGGGAGTCTCTGGCGGGTTTCAGCTTGCTCACATGGAAAACAGGATGGATGCGTAGAGTGCGAGGAAGATCCAATTTAACAGCAACAGGATTTATGATTTGTGAGATGGGGTATGGACCAATGTAGCGGGTAAGTAACTTCTTGGACCCCCCCTTTAACGGAACATCTGCAGAGGAGAGCCACACTCTGTCTCCCACCTTATACTCTGGAGCTCTTGTCCTCCGGCGATTGGCCACCACCGTGATACGCTCTTGGTTACGCAAGAGTTCGAGCCTGTACCTGCTCCAGGTTCGGCGACAACGTCTCATGAAGGCAGCAGGTCCAGAAGAGAAGGCCAATTGTTCTTGGCGAGGAAACAGAGGTGGCTGATAACCATAGGCAGCCTGAAAAGGGGAATATCCGGAAGAGTTGACCAGAGAGTTATGGGAGTACTCCGCCCATGGGATTTGGGAGGACCAGGTTCTGGGGTTCTTGCTGCACATGGCTCGTAACATAGTCTCCAAGTCCTGGTTGTACCGCTCTAACTGACCGTTAGTCTGAGGATGAAAGCCTGAACTCAGGCTAACCTTAATTCCGAGGAGGTTGCAGAACTCCTTCCAGAAAGCAGGATGAACTGGGGGCCACGATTTGAGGCAATGTTCAGAGGAAGTCCATGTAAACGAAACAGATGTTGACTGACGAGCTAAGCCAACTCCTTGGCTGACGGAAGTTTCTGCAGGGGAATTGCGTGTACCAGTTTGGAAAAATGGTCAATGATGGTGAGAATGACCGTCTTACCTCTAGAGTTGGGTAGACCAGTGACAAAGTCCATGGCAACATGGGACCAAGGTCTAGATGGCACTAGTAGGGGGTGAAGCAACCCAGCAGGTGGGGTCTGAGGTGTCTTGACACTGGAACATATGGGACAAGCAGCCGCAAAGGCCTAAATTCCAGAGGACATAGAGGGCCACCAAAAACGCTGAGCCACTCGAAAACTGGTCCGGGTCACTCCAGGATGACAGACCAGGCGGGTGGAATGACCCCACTTTAATACTAGGGTGCGTAGGGAGGACGGCACAAACAGGCACCCCTCTGGACAGCCGGCAGGTATGGTGGCAGGATCAGGAATCGCTGCCTGTACCTTGCGCTCCAGTGACCAGCTAGTGGTTCCCAACACCATGTGAGGAGGAATAATGGTGGTGGGGGCTGCAGGTAGAGCCGACTCCTCCTCCGTCTGGAACTGCCGTGAAAGGGCGTCAGGCTTGATGTTCTTGCTCCCCGGACGGTAGGATAGGGAAAAATTGAACCTATAGAAGAACAGAGCCCACTTCGCTTGCCGAGGGTTTAGACGCTTGGCAGTCCGAATATATTCCAAATTCTTATGGTCGGTCCATGCTAAAAATGGCTGCTCAGTTCCCTCCAACCAGTGACGCCATTCCTCCAAGGCAAGTTTGACAGCTAGAAGCTCCCTGTTCCCAATGTCGTAGTTTCTCTCTGCAGGAGTGAGCTTGCAGGAGAAAAATGCGCAGGGATGGACCTTATTATCGGACGCAAAACAGCTCCTACCCCAGACTCAGACGCATCCACCTCCACAATTAATTGTTTGGAGGGATCAGGCTGAGTCAGAATAGGGGCTGTAGAGAAACGTCTCTTCAGCTCGGTAAACGCCTTATCGGCATCCTCATTCCAGACAAAACTAGGGGTTGGTATTGGCAAGAGTCTGGCGATACGATACGTATCCCGATACGCGCCCCGCGATACGATAAATATCCCGATATTTTCCTGAAACATATTTGCTTTCTGTTTTTTTTAAAAATATGACTTTGAAAAAACTAAAGCTGAATTTTAATGTCTTCTACACTGTCAGAAAAAATGTGCAAAATTTGTACCTTTAGAGGTACAATGGCTTGTCACTGGGGCAGTACCCTCAAGGGTACAAATGTTGTACCCTTTCATATAGGTGCATATCTGTACCCTTTCAGTATGTACCTTTCAAAGGCAAATATGTAGTTCTGTGGACTAAATTGTACCTTATAGTGCTATGGTACCATAATGTACCTTTAAAAAAGGTACAAATTTGTTCTTTTAAGGGTATTGCCCCAGTGACAAGCCTTTTGTACCCTTTGATGGCAAATTTGTACCAGATACAGCACATTAAAAGACCAGTTTACTGTTTATCACATTTATTAAACATTCAAAACAATTACAATTCTGACATTTCACAGTATGAATGTTTTAAGCTCCACAGTGTCACAACAGGATGCATATATTTACAATTATTAGCAATTTTACAATAATGAAAAATCTATATTTTTCCTTCAGTCCACATTGCATTCATTGTAACTATAACCTTAACATTTGATCAATTGTAAACGGCACATAGCACTTTATTAAGCATTTTTTTTAAACCATGCAATAAAACTTGTAACATTAACAAAAGAAGCACTAGACCTTAAAGTACATCTTTCTACAGCATTCTACATTTTCTAAAAATAGATAATAAAAAAGTAAACTTATAACCAAGTTTAAATGCATAATTTAAATAATAAAATGCATAAATGTGATAAGATAATATTGATACGAATTCTAAAAAGAAGAACTATAAAACACACTAAAGGTTACCAAGGAATATGGTTTTATGTCAAAACCTAGTAGATCCTCTGCAAGCATCTCTTCTCTTGCTTCTTTGTAGACTTTGGCTAATGGAGCTTTTCTTTGAACAAGCTCAAGCACCTTTCGCACAATACTGGTAAACGCCGTCCTTGAAGCGCTGGCTTAAACTGACAGGTGATGGATGCATTCGGTCAACTTCATCAAACAACTGAAAATTGAAAAAAATTAGAAAATTAATCATTCACTTCAAAACAAACAATACATTCTAATATTCTTTGTTGCCTCTTTCATTGCCATTTCTCTCTAGTGATCTCATTGTATAAATATTACTTGGCTTGAATGACTATATATTTATATATAAGTTTAGAAAATTACAATGTTTTTACAATAGAGTTAAAGCTGTTAATGATCATTTTAGCAGATGTCTCAGCTCATATTGACATTCAAAATGTATTTTAAGATGAGAACTGATTTAAAATGTCACTGACCCCTGAGGTTGTCTTCAAGAAAGGGTACTTCTTTAGTATATCCTCTTGCACCTTGCTGTACTGGATAGGCAGGACATTCACATGACCTTCAACGGATGATGCATCCTCACCAATGACAGCAACCACCTATTGGATCAAATTTAAAAGTCCATATTAATAATAAAAAAATACAACAGCAAGCAGTGATTACTGGGGTTAAAGCACTTTGAGATGATGTTTAAAGACAGTTTGTGCAGAGTGGTTTGGAGTTGATCAGAAATTAACTTCTGAGTTGTAGGCGGGGCTATTGACCCCCTCTGCTGATGTCCGATCATCCCTTTGTTTACGCCCTCTCCCGCTAGCTTACAGTCCTTCCAACCTAAAACTAACATTAGTGGTGAAACCAAAATGGTGAGCAATATTGAAGCTTTCCGGCCATAGTTTAGATCAAGCTCAGACAAGTATGATGAAGATGTTAATGGATCCGTTTGTCTGCAAGTGGACGCATCAGAATAGAGCAGAGCAGAGGGACTCGGACCCACTTCATTTCATGTGGTGCGTCACAATAGAGAGCTTCCTCAAACTACATTTATTTTGTCTGTTCCTGATTCATCCCAATTTGAGTGAATACTCAGATGTGCAGTTTCAAACGTGCCCATCATGAGAAAAATACTGCGACATGTTAAAAATGGGGGACCCACTCCAATGAAAGTTATTTTTTAAAATGTAACATTTTTATGATGACATATTGTTATAAAATTTAAGAATAAAACTGTGTTTCTGAGTATTTATTTTCTCAAATTGGGATGAATCAGGAGCAGATGAAAAGATGTAATTTGAGAAAGCTTGTAGTTGTTACGTACAAACTACATTTGGCAGGCCACAAGCTCCCTGCTCCGCTTGTCTTCATTCTTCTCGTCTGAGTTGGCATCTGGCTCACATCTATAAGGCTGGATAGCTCCAATATTGCACGCCAATTCTGTTGCTTGGGGGTTGTGAGGGACTGTAAGGTAACGGGAGCGTAAACAATGGTATGATGGGAAATTAAGGCCGGTTAACTCTGCAAAACAGTCCTGTCAAGAACTTGAAGGTGAATTCCAATTGAACTGCAGAAACCATGTCCCAGAAAACATTTTTCCCCCTCAAAAACTGCATAATCAATGTCTGTCTTTGTATAATAATAATGATGGATTGGATTCATCTGCGCTTTTCAAGACACTCAAAGCGCTTACATTGTGTCCATTATTCATTCACTCCTCATTCATACTTGGTGATGATAGCTACTGTTGTAGCCACAGCTGTCCTGGGGCAGACTGACAGAGGCGTGGCTGCCATTTCGCGCCTACGGCCCCTCTGACCATCACCGGGAGCATTCATGCACATTCACACACCAGTGGAGCCACACTGGAGCCAAGGAGGGTGAAGTGTCTTGCCCAAGGACACGACATTTTTTGGCTGGTGGGAGCGGGGATCGAACCGCCAACCCTTTGGTCATTGGACGACCCGCTCAACCACCTGAGCCACTGTCGCCTGTATAGTCAATATCTTGTTAATTATGCAGAGCTTTGTTGAAGGAAATACAGAAGAATTATATGTTTGTATGATGAGGACAGTATTCCAGAATGTATTCAATGTGTTGTGACTTACTTGGTGCAATCTGATGTTTCCCTAGAAAACTTTAAACTAGTTTGGATGATCTGCCTTACTGCACTGTTTGACAACTAAACTGAATTGGAAAGACAGCCTGACTTTGAATGCTTGAAATGACTTTGTGAAAAGATTATTTACTTACTTTAGCAAGAGAGGTGTCTTCAACTCTTCGTCTTGTTGTAGGACTGTGTTGTAATATTATTGTGTCATCTGAGTCCACTTCAACATCTCCATTCAGTTTCTTTAATGATCACAATGTTAAGCACTGCAATTGTATCTGATAAATAAATTGCGTTTACCAAAGCAAATTCAGAGTGCTTTTATTTTGGTAAGTTAAAATATAGAAAAGGAAACAGTCAACTATCTGATTTGCAAAAAATATATATTTTTCAGTGTAAGAAAAATCAAATAATGAATGAGCCGTAACAAACAGTTTCTTTTGGGGAAATAAAATGCTGTTTATTTTCAGCATTAATGTAGCTTCTCTAGTGCTTTTAAACAGTTCAGGAGCCTGAATGGTGCTTCAAAAATAAAGGGTGGGGTGGGGGGGACACACTGATTTTTTCCAGAAACAAAAAACTGTGATGATGAGGCAGCATGACAGAACTAAGGAAAGTTGCTTTAATGTGACAAAAACGGGGCTTGTATTGAAGGAATTTATATTTTTTTGTAGTCCTTATTTCTCTTAGGCTTTTTATCTTATCTTTATTTCATTGAAGGTTTTCTTTCAGGTTTACTGTGTGTGGTTCCAGCCATTTGAATTTAAAGGGGACTTCCTGAAAATTGCATATGTAAAGAGGTTTTGATGCTGCAGCTCCGAACTCATCCCCCTTCAGGAGAAAACGGTCTTCCATCTGGAAGCCTTAGCTGTAGATCTGACATGGACCAGAATTAAATTGCCTCCAGGATTCGATTCAATGTATGGGAACCCCTGAAGGTGCCAACTCACATGAGAAGGACAAAGAGTTGGGACTGACTGCCTGCGGAGAAGGATTCCGGGCGTCTGTGCTGGACCCCATGGGGACACAGTTGGGGGTCGGACACATCCTGTCAGATAACCCCCTGGAAGTCTGAAGCAGGAATTGGATGCTGTGATTCCAAATATGGACTGAAGGAAGTAGGCAGACCTTTCGGCCGGCCAATCCGAGCGTCCAGAGGAGGAATTGTGGCGGCCATTTTCTTTTCCTGAGGAGGGGGCTGAATCCACAAGATAAAACTCCTGGACGAAGAGGAGCTGTTGTTCTGAACAGGCTGACACGTTAAGACGCTGGTAATTTGGCGCTGTGGAAGCTCTGAAACTTTTGGACTCCGGACGTCTGTTTTATTTTGTTTTACTCTGTTTTTAGAAATATTGTTAGGGAAATAAATTTGTTAAACTTAATCCGGTTGAATCCAGTGGTTTCCTTCTTCTCAACTTTTTTTCAACACGCAAGGAAAGTAATCTTAAAGCGACAGATTATTTCCTACAGTATGTTTACAATCTGCTCTGCTGCACCTGCAGCCACACTTCTCACACACGGAGGTAACTGGTAACGCTCCTCGTCACGATCTGACGATGTCGGCCTTTTTTCAGAGCGTTGTACACATCCATTTGATCCCACAGGTCGCGAAACAAGAATCTGTTGCTGGGAGGTTCTGCAGAACTTTGTCCCGCTTTGCCAATAGCATTTTAGCAGATGCTAAGCGCATTAGCCGCTGTCGTGCTTCACTCGTATTTATCTGAGCCGCTAAAAAGCACAGCAATCCACGTTTTTATATCTTACTGGCAGCAGAACATGGCTCAGAGTTTCTGTTTGGTATCCATTTCAAGTAAAAACTAAGTATTTCATGTCTCATTACAACAGAACAAGCTGCTTCTGGCTGCAGTCTTCCTGTTGTCTTTTGTGGTGTGGTGCTGCTCAAAGAGGCTCCGTGTGCTATGCTGCCAACTAGCGGTCGGAGGGTAAAGTGGACAACAAGAGTCAGACACTGAAGGACGCTCAGAAATAATTAAATAAATATCGTCCTGGCAGCATTTTGAATGGATACAAGTATTGCCAAATGAAGTATTGCGATATATTGCCGAATCGATTTTTCTTACACCCCTAGACAAATCGTACCTTAGCTGATGTGAGTTTATGGAGGGGCGCAGCAATGCCACTGAAGCCTCTGATGAAACGCCCGTAGAAATTGGCAAATCTGGAGTGGTTTATGTCCAGAAGGGACAGGCCACTCTAGAACTGCTTTAACCTTAGAGCAGTCCATCTTGACACTTTCGGGAGAAACCACATGACCCAAGAACCGAGTTTGTGTGGTGTGAAACTCACACTTCTCTGCCTTACAGTAGAGCTGGTTCTTGAGCAGGCGCTGGAGTACGGCTCTGACTTGCTGCACATGAGTGTCGAGATCTGGGGAGAAAATCAATATGTCGTCAAGATAAACAAAGATGAACTTGTTTATCATGTCTTTCAGGACATCATTGATTAGACATCTAAAGACTGCTGGGTCATTTGTGAGGCCAAACGGCAAAACTAAATACTCAAAATGTCCACTAGGGGTATTGAAGGCAGTCTTCCACTCATTCCCTTCTCTGATGCGGACCAGATGATAAGCGCTCCTGAGGTCCAGTTTAGAAAAAACCTTGGCTCCACTCAACAGGTCAAAAGCAGTCTGTAACAGAGGCAGGGGTTAAGTATTGCAAACCATAATACTGTTCAAACCTCTGTAATCAATACAGGGCCGCAGTCCTCCATCCCGCTTCCCCACAAAAAAGAATCCAGCGCCAGCAGGTGAGGAGGAAGGTCGAATGATCCGTGCTTGAAGACTCTCCTTCAGCTAACAGTCCATAGCTTCCCGTTCAGGTGGAGACAGGGGATAGATCTGGCCCTTAGGTGGTTGCATTCCTGGCAAGAGGTCAATGGCACAGTCATAAGGATGGTAGGGAGGAAGAGACCCAGCTTGAACCTTACAGAATACAGTGCTTAAGTCATGATACACAGAAGGAACATTACTGAGATCAGGGGGGTCTGCAGGCTGTTGAACATTACGAACAGCAGCTGAAGAGAGACAGTTAAGTAAACAAAAACAACCCCAAGATAATACCCGTCCGGTAGACCAAGTCTATGTATGGGTATGTCGCGATAACCAAGGAAAACCCAAAATTATAGATGGATTCAGAGATTCCACAACATAAAAACTCATGTGTTCAGTGTGGTTACCAGACACAGTAACAGTTAAGTTGACAGAACGAGAGGATATCTTGTGAATGACAAACCCAGTAAGTATTGGATCAAAATGAAGACCATCAGAGTTTGCATCTAATCCAGTTGTCTGGAGCTTTACATCTGTTAAAGTGGGGAAAGGGACAGATAGTTTAACGCATTTTTCCTTTTTATCTGGAAATACAGTGACATATCTGTAAGTCTGCTTACACAAACCAACACACTGAAACATTGGAAACCATATCTTTAACTGCAAGACAAGGAACACAGAGACACAACTTCATAACCTTGACTATAGACTTTAAGCTAACGATTAATTTACATGAATAACTCATAAGAACCCATGGTAACATCAGTGTAACAGAAACAAATCAGAAATGGTTTTTGTGATCCACTTGGTTTGTGGTGTATTCTACATTATTTAATATTTCAGTGCAAATTGGTCTGGGTTCTTATAAAAGTCAAAAATAGTTTTCACCAACAATTTTTTGGTGCATTTCCATGTCCTACATCATTGGGGCATTTACAGAAAATCAGTGGGGTAGAAGTTGGTTGAACAGTCGATCTTTAGAGTTTGCAGTTGCTGTATTTATCCATCTGTTTCAAGACAAACAGTTTTTCTGTTTTGTTGTAGAACAAAATACTCAAATTTTTAAAAATGTTGTGTGGTTTGGATTCTAATCAATACTTTGATAGTAGAATGACACATGAACTGTGGAGGGATTCATGTAAAACACAGTTGTTTTCCTGGGGTCTTGACCTAGAGTCGGCCTCGGCAGCCTGTCTGCGTCTCTCCCATGAAAACAAACATCCGAACTTTTCCAAAGTTGGATGTGCAGATTGTGCATATAAAAGGAAAGCGTTTAAGCCGATCACCGCTAGCTCCGTGGATAAAGTGGGTGTTTTTTGTTAGGCTAGCGGCGGTGGTGGCAGCGCAGACTCTACCTGGAAGGGGTTGTTCTCACTGGTCTACGTCAGCCCGTGAGGATCTGCTCATTTTCGTGGAGGCGGCTGGTGCTGAGAGCGCAGGTTTTTTGAGAAATGCTCAGAAATGTATGGGTAAGGCCTGGCGCAAGATTATTTCTTGAAGTTAAGGTCCGGAAAGAGAATGATGTCTAAATATTCAGTGTAATATATTTTTAAGTATCCGAGGATTGGTGGCACATCTGCATGTAATTAACTCTCACTTCAATTTAATTCAGTACAATTTTAAACTTTTTGACACTATTTAATGTTACATAACATAAAATACATGGACTTGTGCACCCTCCCCCCACACACACACACAATAGGAACACTACCAGGACAACTGGCGACATCACCAAGAAAAGTAGACGAAAGAAGGAAGAATGTACATTGAACAGATGTTTGATGTTTTTCAGTCTATCAGGGTTGTATTTCAAAACTTAAAAATTCCTGCCTAATTCAGCCTTTCTGTAGGAAAAATTCCTTAACGACCCTTTTACAAGTTTCCCCAGTTCAAAAACATCTTCAGCAGGTTGGCGACTTCATTTGATTGACTCTTCATTCTCTGTTGAATATATAAATATTTGCAGCTGGTTTAAACTTAGAGTTTGGGATGATGACATTGTCTTAGTGTCCCAACCGGACGCTAACTTCAGCTGCGTCCAGCTTTAAAGGTTAAGCTCTGAGCTCCTGACGACCCAATGAATGACTGGACTTAATGAGCCCAAAGTAACCTACCAGCTCTCAGCTCTTATACCACCAAAAAGACAAAAGCCCTTACTCAAAGCCATCAGAAGCTTCAAGTGATGGTTAAGCAATAAAGAATTTCACAGACCTTAACATAAGTAATGCACACATATTTAAATGAATGCTTGTCTGAAAGCAAAAACAACACCTGATTTATACATTTGATGGGGTTCTTCTTCAGTACAAATCTGTCATCAAGTAATTTGAACACAGAGGGGAAAACAAAGCCTGCAAAGGTAATTATTTTGAACAATTCACCAAAGGGCAGCCAACATAATTGGTCCACTGCGGCATATGAGCTCTGCCTAATTCTACTCAAGCAAAGACTGCAGCTTGGAAATGAATAGAAAACCCCTTCTATATTCCTGGAAAAGGCCTCAGCCTTGTCATCCATTAAATCTGAAAACGTCAATGCGTAGCGGGGTTTTTTCGCGGATGCTTCAAAACGATGTGCTTTAGCTAGAATCACTGTAAAACATGAAATATATTGGTCTAAACTGCAAAAGAACAGCATTGTAAGAACTCTCAGATCTGCCAGCATTAAAAGACCCCTGTGATTTCTCATGTCACCTTTTTATTGATTTCTGGGATTTGTTATGTAATTGCACAGGTTTTATAATACCTGAAATAAATAAATAAAACGTTGAGAACTTAATGTGGAGGCTTTGCCTACATCATTGCACCTGCAGAATAGTGTAACTCCTTAATGTTCTTACCAAAAAGTACTTCTGGTGATGTTACATGTTAGCTAAATAAATTGCTGAATAGGAATACAGAATGAGCTTTGTAATAGAATCTAAAAAAAAAATTAATATCCATTCATTCATTCATCTTCTTTACCGTTTATTGCCGGTTGCCGGAGCCTATCCCGGCCAATTTAATATCCAACAAAATTTATTGACTAAGAAAATAGTTGTTGCAAATGTTCTACACTGTTTCACAAAACTCAAGGTTCACAGATCTTGAAACTTTTTTCAAGATGTGAAACTTTTTATTGTTTGAATACTATTAATGTGTTAAAAAGATCTTCATTATTCATTGATGAATAAATGATGAATTACTTTTGTTCCGCAATCCAACCATATCATCTGTCTGAGACAAGTTGGCAATCAGATTAACCTACACCAATATAAAAATGCTTCAAAATGAAATACATTTACTATATCAATACTGGAAAATACCATTTGCATTTAAGACACAGTAGATTTATTTCACTATAATGTAAAAGCGACCAAGTAGTGTTGCTCTACCAGAATGTGTATGTGTATGAACGTCCCGGTTATGGTCAGAGGGGCATAGGTGTGTGCTGGCAGACACGCCACTGCCCCAGGGCTGCTGTGGCTACGTTAGTAGTTAACCATCACCAAGAACGAATGAGGAGTGATCAATCTGTCATTCCAGTCCAGTGTGTGGAAACACTTTGAATTTAGCATAGACTGGCTAATGTTTTGTCTAAAGATGTCCTGAATCAATTTTAGGTCAGTGAATCCGATCCAATTAAATCATAAAAAATGAACAAATATCGAATTGTTTTGGGAACCACAAATTATGATATATGAATCAAATCGTTTTGAAAATAAAATTACACTTCTACTCTTTCATAACATTTTAAACAAAAAAAGGTATTTATTTGTATGTTGATGTTTTTGTATACTTGCTGTGTTGTGAGATGAGTGAAGAGAAAATTAAACAATGGTGAGGCCAAAGATCATGGATCCAGTGTATGTACAATACACTTGCAGAGCATAATTGTGTGCCATTGTCTTGGTGAATTTTTTCTCATAAAATCTTACCCGTGACATAGCAAAAATAAATGGGATTCTTTCACCACATATGGTTGGTATCATCGGACAAAAGCTAGACCTTGACTACTAACACAGAAGGGACACGTGTCATTTTATCACTGCTATGATGTCGGTTATTAGCTTAAACAGCTCTTGTGCCTTATAAGTACATCTTTTATTTTATGTAACCCTTGTGCTATCCTATGACCCTACCCTTACATTGATGTGTTATCCGTACCATGTCAAAGGTGGATAAAGGTGAAGAGGATTTCATGTAATCCATGGACACCAGTAAAGATCAAAAATCATTGAAGAAAAAAGGTTCAGCGCACTGTCTAGTGGGTCTAGATGACCCTACTCCCAATGTTAAAGTGCCTAGATAGCACAAGGGTTACACATGTTTCAATGAGAAGCCCCCTACTGTAGAGCTTGTGTGAAACCCTGATCTTTACTGGAGCAATATGATCATTGCATCGGTCACTGCAGGAGTTGCCTGGTGTGTGTGTGTTTTCAAGTCTGTGTACGGAATACTGTATGAGTTTACATTTTTCTGCACGTCTGGCACACATAATAGATTCAGATTATAAAGGGACTGGAGTGGCTTATTTCACAAAGCTTGCCAACATTTATGCTTTGCCTGTGTGCCAGGTGCATTTGTGTCCGTGTGTTTAAAACTGCAGAAAATAAAGACATCTTTTGCCACAAGTATTCATCATGAGAATATCGCTTCTGTTAGTTTATGAAGAAAAACGAACTATTGTGACACAGAAAAACTGTGGAAAGGTTAATGCTGACAGTCCTTAAAAACAGTGTATGCCATTTACAAAACATATTTAATTCCAATCACTTGCCTGAACAAATCGTGACTGGAGTTCAGGATTTGCATGCGTGGATGACTTTGCCCCAAAACACATTTTGCCACAACAGTTGCTTTTCTGTTTTCTTTCTTTCTTTTTTTTTACATCTGCTCGCCTGGCTCAAGTCTCTGAAATCTGCATCTCTTGTTATAAAAACAAGGTTGGTCATGCAAAGTTGCTGCACTGTTCTTTTTATTATCTGTGCGCAATCAAGAGTTACCAGGCTGCATGGTGGTGCAGTGGTTGGTGCTCTTGCCTCACATCAAGAAGGCCCCTGGTTAAAGTCCCTAGCTGGAGGACCTGAAACCGAACACCAAAGAGGGACCGTTCAGTGTGGAGTTTGCATGTTCTCTCTGTGTATGCGTGGTTTTTTTTCCGGGGACTGCAGCTTAGTCCCACTGTCCAAAAACATTCTTCATGGGTTAATTGGTCACTCTAAATTGTCCCTAGGTGTGAATGTGCATGGGTATGTGATTGTGGGCCTGGGACAGACTGCCGACCTGTCCCCTGCCTTCGCCCGCAAGTGGCCGGGATAGGCTACGGCAGCCCTGTGACCCCGAAAAGGAAAAACGTATTTGAACACGATTGAATGAATCAAGACTTTTTTTTTTTTTAAACTTGTCCTGTCCAACAGCTGGGCAGGCAGATGAGAACTAAGGGCCTCTTGTGTTGGACATATTTTACTTTAACAAGAGGGGTTATTAATCTTCAGACAAACCAAAGGTATGTCTGAATAAACCCCTTTTGTAATTGAGGCCAAACTTTTTTAATTTCAACCATGTTTGAAAATCTTTGGTGTTGGACCGGACGGAAATGGAAAGAAGGGAAGAAGAGAGAGGGATGTTAGAGATGGGGGGGGGGGGGGGGGGGTGGTAGGTGGGTGATAATAGGAGGGGAGGGGGGATAAGACCATGACGCAGCATAAAGCAACAAGTTTACTGGTTGTTTATCATTACGGTAAGGTTCAAATGTAGTACAAAAAGGGCAGGCGGGGCCTGTCCACACACACACTCAAATGTTATCAACACACCCGCTAGCTGCAAAAATGTCCACCTGTCAACATATACACAAAACAGATAGTGTTCACACGCATACTTATGCCTTAAAAACCAACTAGTGTGAAATATTTCATATTTCATTCATTCAATCACACAAACTATAAGTGCAAAGGTGAGCTAACACCTGTGCTCAGGTGAGTGTTTATGTTCTTCTAAAGTGGATGGAGGAATGTGAAAAGAAGGAAGGAGAGTGCCCAGCCATCTCCACACCAAGACCCCCGCCGCAGCAGCAGCGGCAGCCGGAACCCCCCCAACGCCACACGGGAGCAGGCAGGGAACAACCGCCCCCCGGGCGACCAAATCCGCCACCCAGGCCAGGGCCAGCAGGACCGCCGCGAGGCCCCCAGAGCCAGAGAGCAGGGAGGCATGGGGGGAAAGAGAGTGCCGCCCCAGCCCAACCAGGAGAGCAGCCCCCCCGCGGCGCCGGGAGAGCCCAACGCAGGGCCCCACTGGAGAAGGGCGCCCACAGCCCCAGACGAGCGCCCCATCACCACCCAGGAGTTCCGGGCATCCCCCCGCCCCAACCCCAGGTACGAGCCAGGACCCCCCAAGGGAGACCCGCTCCGCACTCAAGGCAGCCACCCACCCGGCCCACGGTTGGTCCAGGGAGGAGCAAGGCAGGGGCCCGCCGCCCCCGCCCTGGAGGGGGGCACCCCAGGGAAAAAAGGGGGCCCACAAGGGGTGTTGTAAACATGGCCCGACCAGGCTCGGCCATGAATCAAGAGTTTAAGAAAGGAACATTGGCATGTCACAGGTTAATCGTTTGTTTAAACGGCATATATCATGCAAATTTAGCCTTTTGAGCTTTGAAGTGTTTTATAATGTTCATTACTCTCAAAAAATAACCCCCACAGTGTTATTTTGATTTTGATTTTTTTCACACATTTCTAAGCATTCCTGTAAAAACATGCGCTCTGAGCCCCTCCCGAACCATGAAAATGGGTGAGTTCTCACATTCATAAAAGTGAGGAACAGTCCCCCAGGCCAAAAGACAGACACCCACTTTTTCTGTGGAGTTAGCAGTGATCGGCAAACCCCTTTTATTTTACATGCACAATATGCACATCCATCTTTGCAAAAGTTTGGATGCTGTTTGATTTCGTGGGCGAAACGCAGACATGCTGATGAGGTTGGCATCATGAAATGGGCGGCACCCACAAGGAGTAAAATCGTTTTACCCCCGAGTAGGAAAAGAGCTCAAATCATTACATTACAATTTTGATATTCAGTACAGTCTGTCAAAACATGATCAAAAATAGAATGCTTGGAGGCAACCAGACTAGAAAATAGAGGGCAAGACACAGTGGATATTTTAAGCTGCTTTTCTACGAGTTGGAACCAGCTGTATGTCAAAGAGCATGTGTTATTTAGGTGTGGCTGGTGACATCTCTAGTGTTAAAGAACTAAAGACTGCTGACTCATTATAATTTTGATGCTTTGATTCATGACAAATGCAAAAGGACCCAAAAAAATTTCATTTGAAAAATGTGGAGTTGTTAATACTCACCTCCATAAAAGCTTTCACTATCTAATTAAAGTTAAAATTCATGTTGTCATGTTAGGAATACTATTGTTTTTTGGGGATTTTTAAACTTTCTAAAATGTTGTGAAACATTTTCAAATCGGTGGATTTTTAAAGAAAATATTTTACAAAATAAGTGTGTATTGACACTAAAAAGTTCATAGTTAAAAATAATCCAAATTTGGTTATTTTTAACTTAACTCTGAGGTTTAAAAGGGATTCACTTTTTTCTGAGTTATTTTACCTCAGCAAAAAATAAAAACTCAGACAAAAAGCATAAATTGGTTTAAAATGAAACCAGAACTCAAAAATATAGTATTGCACCGAAAGGTAACCAAAAAATATACCCCAACACGAATAACCAAAAAATTGGGTTGAAGAAATATCCCAAGTGTTTTAATAGTGAAGTGTGAGATAAATCAATGACCTAGTGGCGCGTCACACAATGATACTTTTCGCAATTTGCAACAAAAACAGAGAAACAGAACATAAGCATAGACAAGGCACATATAGTACTGGACAAATGTGCAGTTTCCCTGTCAGTGTTTGTGATCATGGCCGGCCCTCCCTATACGCGAATTACGCAGCTGCGCAGGGCCCCCGTCACGACTAGGGCCCTGAAGTGGCGAAAAAATAAAATAAAAACAAAAAAAGACCCAAATCCTGTGCGCTCTGAATGTTGGGCAAAAGAAAGTTGCCTGCACTTTAATGACACACCCCCCCCCCCCCTTCAACACACCTGAACCAATCCGGCAACCCAGATAATGACGTTACGCGCCACTCTTAGCGACGATTGGTCAACATCATAGCATCTGAACCTGGCACAGTGTGCATTTACGAGCACATTTTGTTTCAATAAAGTTGTGAAAAAGAAAAAAAAACGAGCGTATTTTGTCATACTGATTAAAGCGACAACAAGAGAACATCATGCCAAAGAGACTTTATCCATCAGGGGCTGAGATGAAGAACTTCAACATCAATCACAAGGTAAGTTTGGAGGATGTTGGGGCAGTATTTTTTTACATTATCCAGTATTTCTGTGCAGCTGCGCGATTTACGTAAAATACTAATCAATTCGAGGTGAAGTTTGCACATAACGACCCCGTTTGTCGTAATTTCCAATGGAAAACTCGAAAAATAATTCTGATACCCAAGTTTCCAAGATAAGGTCGGACATGACCTTCCAAAACGGCGGACAGTAGAGAAGAGTAAATAATGACAACGGTGATGGCTGATATTAAATGTTTTAACTCACGTTATCATATTGTTTAATTGTTTTGCTAACACATATTTAGTGTGTTCTGCATTTTCTGGTTTATGTCAGTATAAAAACTGCAGTATAGACAGTCAGTCTGACTTTTTCAACAAAATCTTGCATTGGCATGAAATATGGAGAATAAAAACTGCCAAATACAAATAGGAAATAAAGGTTCTTATTTATTAATGAAAAAAAAATTAAAATTATGAACAAACAAAATAATAGATAAAGAAGTGTATAAATGCTTATATTTCCACTTATACTCAAATTATTGTACACATTTATTATTTATAAATGGGTACATTTTTTTCTTATTTGTATTTTGCAGTTTTGGTTTTACATAATGATGATGTTTTGCACTACGACGGAGTTTTAGGGCCACGGGGAGGAAAAAAAATTCTGGCCAACATGACGAGATTAAAGTCGTCATGTCGACTTTAATCTCGTCATGACGAGAAAAAACTCGACACAAAGTTTCGAGAAAAAACTCGTCCTGTCGAGATAAAAGTCGATATAAAGTTTCGAGATTAAAGTCGCAATGTTGCGCGCGAGCAGTGAAGCTGAGTCTTTCAGGAGTATTCAGTGTTATGGCTAATGTTAGAGAGCTAGTGGCTTTGTATTTAAGAGTTTACGACAGAGTTTTATGGCCACCAAAAAAAAGAAATTTTATTAGGAGATAAAAACTCGTAAATTTACGGGAAAAAAGTCATAGATTAACAAGGAGAAAACCCCGAAGTTGTCTGTTTATCGGAGCATCGCTTGAAGATGAACTATGTGGAGCCTTTTGTGAAGCTTTATTTCCGGATTATAGGTTTAAAACAGAGATTCTGAGTCTTTTGGCGACTCAAAATCAGATTATTTTCCGTGTAGTAGTCTTTCCGGGGTTCGGTGTCGGTAAAGCGGAGTTTCATATGTAAAATAAAGAGCTCAGAGACACGTTTGGGTGTAGAGGATCGCTGCAGCCTTTATTCTCCCTTTCATTCACATAACCTGAAGTTCATCTGTCACATTACGTCATGAACCTGTCATCCGATCACCAATGCGGAAGTAAACAGTGTTACATACGCCCCCTCCTGCAGAAGAAGCGACCCGTTTGATCATTAAAAAACAAAGATGAATGAAAATAGTCTGTTATATTAGCATTACAACGTTGAAAAAGGCAAAAAGTGCTTCTCCTCCTCAGATGGAAGCATCACACAAACGTAGAGATCTTGTCTTTGGTGGAGGAAGAAAGGATTCAAGTGGACAGATGCAGGGACACCGATGACGGCTTCATTGGGCTGCAGTGATCCTGCAAACCAACCATCAATAAATAAAACTTTAATAACTTGTAAATCAAACAAATGAGCTTCCAGACATTTGGAACGTTATCAATAAACATTCAGCTCACCTGTTCAACAAAGTTTAGTCGGTCTGCTCTGCTGCTGCGCGGCGTTCACCTGCTGCTCTGCGTGCTGCTCACTTCCACAATAATCTCGTAAATTTATGAGTTTTTTTGCTCGCGCGCAACATTGCGACTTTAATCTCGAAACTTTATTTCGACTTTATTCTCGACAAGACGAGTTTTTTCTCGAAACTTTGTGTCGAGTTTTTTCTCGTCATGACGAGATTAAAGTCGACATGACGACTTTAATCTCGCCACGTTGGCCAGAATTTTTTTTCCTCACCGTGGCCCTAAAACTCCGTCGTATTGCACAGTTACGTCTCAGCCGACAGTTTCTTCGGCTCTCAAAATGTATCAAAAAGTATTGGAGGTTGTGCAGCATCTACATCCCAAAATGTTCCTGACATCACTGAAAATGTAATCTCAGGTAATTTTAATAGCGTGTAAAGTAATTTAAAGAACAGTGTCTGCATAACCCCCTTTTTTCATAAAACACAGCTGCAGAGCATGGAGTCCCAAGTTGTTCATAATTAATTAAATAAATATGATCTTGTGCAAATATACAATCAAACAATAAATCTCTCATAAATATATAAAAAGATCGTGAAATTGTGAAAAACCTGCACACAGATTTTAAATGAGCCATTAAACTATTAGTAGTATTCTGCTATAGTTATTTTAGTAGCTTTATCATTGCTTATTTTATAATAATAATGCTTGTTTTTTAGCTGCAGAAGAAACTGCTGTCACCACATCTTCGATTGAAAGGGAAAACGTTGATGCTGCTGCTGGTAAGTTCAAATCTTGCCAATATGGAACCTAAATCAAACTTATTGTTTCATTATTACTTAAAAGAAAGTCATACATTTGCGCACACACAGACAAAAGTGAAGACACTTCTTTCCAACATTCTGCTTCCAGCGTCACAGCAGCTGTTCTGTAGATTTGATTAGACTGTTTGACTTTTCACTGTTTGCTTTAGTTGAAGTTCTGTCTCTTATGTTCCAGAGGCTCCAAGAGAGGCGTGAATGGAAGAGGAGCCCACTGGATCCAAAATTCCACCTACCTCAAATCCAATTGGTCCAGCTGAATGGCCAACCACACTCTCTGATCCAGTAAGAATGGATTTGGTGCAAAGAGGTCCTTTTCAGACTGAGAAATCCCCTTCATTGAGCTGTTGTGTTCTTTATTTTGGATTTTTATCGTTATTTGATTTTCTATTAAGTTGCTGTTTTTAATAAGTTGGAGTTTTGTGAATGTCATTTGTTGAGTGCCTAATGTTACATTAAATATACATATCTATATACATTTGTCATTCATATTTTTTTCTTTTCACTTTTAAAATTGGTTTGGCACCACTTAATGTGCATCCAACATGCAAGCAATAAACTGTATTCAATTCTTCAGCAGCAACAATAATACATTCACAAAATGTATTAATAGAGATATCTCATTTATCTTACAACAACAGTTGCGTTTTGTTGGTGCTGCTGATCAGTTAGAGGGCCCACAAATTAAATTTCGCTTAGGGCCCCCGGAAGACCAGGGCCGGCCCTGTTTGTGATATTGAAAGTAAGAAGTCTCCATAGAGCACTTTTCACCAACAAAATAATCTTGGTCTAATTCAAGTGTTCAGTCTCTCTTTGCAGTTGTGGGGGCTTCCATTTTGCTTTAGCTGCTAATAAAAGGCAGTCACAGCTCTCTTTAAAAAAACACCATCTTATCTCAAGTTGTAACTTGGATTCTCTTCAGCTCTCATCAAGCTCCGCTTTTTTATATTCATCTGTTCAGCAAGACTCTTACCTGTAACTAGAGGCATGGGGGGTTGGGGAGGTTAGTTCAACACACATTTCTAACTTGAGATGACTGGAACTCAGGAGTGAGATGAAAGCTTTTATTGGAGCTGGGGTCACAGATGAGAGCCAGTTGACTGTCACAGGGAGCCTCTGATGCTTAGAAACCACTGAAAGTCACACACTGTAATCCAGAAGATTATGATGCAAGGGACACTTTGTTGAGCAAGTCTCTTGCACAGAGGCAACTAAATAAAACAATTTAAGTTAAAATGGTTTGGGAAGCCTAATTACTACATGGTAAAATTGCATTTTACTCTTCTTCCTAGCAGAGAGTAAACACAGAGACTTAGGAGTCACATTAACAAGGACACGATGCCCAGCAGCGTCTCTGTCCTCTTTTTTTCTCATTAGAAATGTTCAAAATTGATTTGATGGCTTTGGGTTTGTTTTACTGTGCACAAATATCCTCTTGACAAAAACACTATTTACATAAACAGGATTTTGGGACACACGTTAGGTCAAAGACATGAATCTTTACAAAGGGACAAGATAAATGGAGTCTAAAATACATGCCTATCAATACATTCAGAAACTGATTAACAAAAGGGGCCCCATTTGTAAAAGTGTGTTTGGATTTCAGTATGGAAGGTAGCTTAATCCCAAATCCTTTAATGTCCAAATCCAAATATTTCTTCAAATGTATGTACTTCTGCTGCACATGCTTGGACAGTCTTTTCTTTTAACTGGTGTGTGAATGCGTATGAATGTCCCAGCGAGGGGGACAGAGGGACTGTGGGCGCGAACTGGCAGCCACGCCGCTACCATCACCAAGTATACATGAGGAGTGGATGAATAATGGACACATTGTAAGCGCTTTGAACATCTGGACAAGCACCAATAAATCAAACCCGTTGTTATTATTATAAGTACTCATCATGAAAATATCGCTTCTGTTAGTTTATGACAAAAAACGAACTATGCAGACCTTCTGCTCAATCGAGCTGATTTATGGAGCTTTCCGGTTCCGGGTTAACAAACGGACACGTATTGCCAGCTGGCTGCTCTCTCAAGAGATTTTCAAGCGACTTAAAAGTTATTTCAACGATCGTCAATCGACTTAAAAGCGGATTATCTCTAAGAAAGACAGCCGACCATGCCCCCGAAGAAAAAACAAGCTTATTGCATTGTTTTGTGCATTATTTTGTGATTGCTTGAAAAAAATCATTTCAAATCAAAATCAAAATCATATCAGGAATTTTGCTTTTTTTAAACATACTAACTATACATCCATATTAATTCTACTCCATTTCTTTGCAAACGCATTTCTGTCTGTTTGAAAAATGTGACCATGCAGTAAACTGACAGACACATTTGAATGTTTTATTGTTACAGGTTAGAGGCTGTGGAGACATGAGTGGAGCATGTGAGACCCGCTGCTCTGAATTAGCAGTTTATGTTTGTTTTCACTTATCTGATTGCTGAAAGTAACATAAGTATGTTATCCCACAACTTGAGTCTAGTCTGCTTTTTGGCACACTTCTCCTCCTAGGTAAAAGCAGCTATCAAGATGCAATCAAAAGTACTTTGTAAAACTCCCTTGAGAGATGTGTGCTGTTACCTTTGGTACCAAAAGCTATTACAGTTTATTTGTACTTAATATTTTTCAGAAAACGATTTCCCTGAATGAGACTAGGTGATTATCCATGATCCTTCAAAACCTTGTGTGAAGTGCTTGTTTGCTTATAAAGGTAAGCTATAAAAAGCTTTGAAAAGTTGGTGAACCTTCTGTGGGTATTTTAACGTGACTGAAAGCCTGCATTAGTACTCCTAAATCAACAGATCCCTTTAAAAAGCCAATAATTTCAAAAAGCAATTAACACTTGATGAGTGGAGACACAGCATTTCAAAGCAGTGTTTAAAAACTGTAAAGAACCTTGAAGTAAAGCTCACAAAGTTGTAAAAATAGCTTTTTAGAGCTTTATAAGTCAATCTAATAATCTAATAATCAAAATGAATTAAAAAAAAGCAATTACCCATAATTCCCCAAAAGTAATGGTCAAATTCTTGTCTATTTTAAAGGGAACCTATTGGAATTTTTCAAATTCCACATTCTGTTCCATGAAAATGTCAATAGACCACACCTTTGCTGTGTAAAGGTATATACCGGTATATATTCTGAAAGATTAAACACTTGTATGTAAAAGCTTTTCAAGATCCTATGAACAGTGTTATTACATATAAGCTGAGATCTCTAAAACTGCTATTGATCTAAGAATAGGCTTTGATATCTTAGTCACCCAATTGTCCTATTAAATAATTAAGTTTAAAATCTTTAGCACCAGTTAGTCGTGATTAAGGAGCATTCAAACAGCTTTGCCCCAAGGTTCTTGAAACCTAAATGTGCATCCATTTGTGAGTATTTTTGGCGTTTGATAGCAGCAGCGATTTAAAACTTAGAATGGCTTTTAAAAGTTTAGAAAAGCTACAAAAGTATTAAAAGCTAGAGAAATAAATAAAAAATGCTCGAGCTTACTCGAGCACGTTCACCTTTGCACAATTTGCCCAATTCATTCAGTCACGCGCAATTTGCGTGACTTAATGAAAATGCTTTACGTGTGTTAGTCTGAATGCATAAGTTTGCGTGTGTGAACAGAGTTGTATTGTGTCCATGTTGACTTTGTTATATGTAACGACTTTTGGAGCCAACAGGGCCTTGCCCCTTTTAGATTTATTACACATCTACACCTGACAGCAATGATTTTAAACTTCCAGCAAGTAAGATACTTTACGATGAGGATGATTATTTGCTTTAGGCATTTTTTATTAATAAATATATACATTTTTGTTAATTTATTTTTGATGGACCTACTGTCACAGCCTTCGTGATCAACTGGTCGATCAGGATCAACATAATCAGCACCCCTGGAAAACACTATTGTATAAAAGGCAAGAAATAGAAATATTTACTCATGGCTTCAATAGTAAAACAAGAAAACCTAAATGTTGATTTGAACATATATATTCTGTACTTTGTAATTTTTCTAAAATGTATTTTCTGTTTTCATTTTCAAAAAAAAAGGTCATTTGTGTCATTGGTTTGTGACCACCAATAATAAGAGCAAACATAAAACTGCAAGTACTTCAGCCACACAACGACAGCAAACAGTGTGACTGTGTGAGTCCACACATTCAGCCTAAAAGCAGTTGTTTAGCAATGCAAGCACATCACATACTTGCTGAATGGCAGTGTTGGCATGTATATGTCTACTGAAAGTATGCATTCAGGTTAATGGAAAACGGTAATCTGCTTTAGGATGCTTCGATGAGAAAAGAAAAGTACATTTAGAGCTTCAGTCCCAACCGCTTCACTATTTACTGCCAAAAAAATTATTTTGTGTTTGACGGTATAATTGTTGCCAAAAATGGAGCTGTTGTGCTCCACATTCAGGAGAAAATATGCTTCAAACAGACAAAGTCTATTTTTGTTTTGACTTGGAGAAATCTTCTCTGCTCTCCTTATAATCTTAAAAAAAATCTAAAAAAATCTAACACAACTGAAAAAGCAGGCCAAATCTACGATATGTGTTCCTTTAGAGATGGTAATGTTATCTTGCTTGTCTTCATATAAGACTGTAAAAACTTCTAAACCAATATGCATGGATACTTGTGCATACTGGTAAATCAAACGTATTTTAAAATGCACGTTACAAATACATACTACATTCAGTATTCATATCCCTTGGAATCAATGGCCAACAAAATAATGTGGATCTGTTGTGTGCATCAGCCATTCCTCAATTTTTTGGCTGTTTACCTTGTCAATCAATCTCCTCGGTTTCAAATAAAATCAAATCAAAGTTACTGTATTTTTCCAGTAGGAACTTCCTTTGCTGGTGGGAACACAAAGCAGAGAAAAACAATCATTTATAAAATCAATACAGCACTAAAGTCAGTCAAATCACTACAACACTCAAAGACTTGATAAAATACAGATAATATGTATTAAGCAAAATAATAACTAAAAAGCTTAAGGTGCCACTGACTTAGCTGTTCAACAGTTAAATTGAGGTTGGCACAAAACCTGATATAGCTCTCTTTGTCCTGAATGATAATGATCTGAATCTGTGCCAACAAACTGTGGTGGCTGTAAAGAATGTGTGTGGCATCTGTGGTGATCAGTGAACCTTTGCATTAAACTCTTTTATTGTAAATCATCATGAGTCACTCTTGTTCTTGGCTGAGAATTTTACTACTGATTTTAATTATTCTGTTAATTTTGTTTTGATTAATGAGAACCAAACCAAGCAACAATTTTGAATGAAAGGATGGACTTGATGAACTTTTTATATGAATGGATTTGGAGTTTCCAAAGCTTCCGAAGAAAAAAGAGGCATTGCTGGAAATTACTAAAGACGTATTGACTGCTAAATAGAGTTTGTGGTCAATTATTTGTACCAAACTTTTTGTACTAGTAGACTTGTTCATTTATTTCATTATCAACAGACAGTGTCTGTGTTATAGATTGTCTATGCTGGAAACAGATGATCCTTTATTTGTTTTTTGACACATTTAAAGTCCAAACAGTAGTTGTTAAACCATAAGAGAGCCTTGTGGAGCACGTGTGTAGATTGTCTTAGTAGATCTGAGGTGCCTATTTACTCTTACCCACTCAGGAAGAACAGGACCCAGCACTTGAGAAGTCCACAAAAAAACAGTCTCAAGTGAGACTTGGGCTTTTACAGGTGAGTCAGACAGTAAATCTAGATAATGGATGATCTCCAGATGGTGGGGATAGAATGCTCTGCCAGGGTTGAATAGTGAACAGAAGACATCAGCTAACTGACTGCTGCAGGCTTTCAGGGGGCACCCACAGATCTGGTCTGGTTCTGGTGCTTTGTGAGGTTTTATTCAAGATGCGCTCAATATCTCCTGGCTGAAGCTGCAGGTTTTGGGTGGTCTGTGTCATGGAGAAGGACTAAGAGAGCTCCTCCCTCTTGTTACCCTGATCAAATCTACAGCAAAAGTTGTTGAGATCCTCCGCCATCCAAACACTGGCTTGAGCGCTGGCCAAAGCTAAGGTGGAGATGGTGGGAAGACCAGCCAAGGTTTTAACACCCTACCAGGCATCCTTGGCTTTGCGTTGGCTAAACGGGGTCTCAACTTTCTTTGCCTGATCAAAATCAGAATCAGAATTAGAATACTTTATTTATCCCAGGGGGAAATGGCATTTACAGCAGAGCTCTTATCACCAAAAATCTACAATGGCCAGATTTAAAATAAATAGAGAAAGCTATTTACAATGCAGTGTAGTGCAAATTTGCATTGTTCAAATGAACAATTAACAGTGTGTTAAATGAAATATAAAGAACAGTCACATTGCTCTCTAAGGTAGGCTGGTTCTTATAGAAGAGTTATACAATTTTATTGCCTCAGGAGGGAAAGACCTTCTGTGGTGCTCTGTTCTAGTATCGCTGACCATTAGCCCCCTACTGATCCAGGAGCTGGTGAAGTGGATGGGTGCAGTTATACATGCACTTGGGTAAGATGTGTGTAGCTCTGCCACTGGTCCGTGGATAATGCAAACACAGTGGTAGGGTTAGTGGAAGGAGGAATGTAAACAGTTACAACAATGCTGTGAGAATTCCCTGGGCAGTTAATATGGGCGCAGTTCAGCGGCTAAAAGCTCCACATCTGGGCCACTCAGAAAGCCCACTTCCTTTTTTCTTCTCACACGAGGAGAAATCCCGATCTGCCCGAATAGTCGTGAACCCAGCCACACAGATGTTGTTGTCTGGAACATCCTGCCAGAGCCATGTTTGTAAAGCACACAATGCTGCTCTTTTGATATTCCTGTTCACTTTCAGTCAGCGCAGATAACTTGTCCATCTCACAGCCGAGGGATCCAAATTGATGGCGGAAGGGAGACTCTGCTGAAACCCCCCCTCTCCAACACTACTTGTCGGAACTGTCTCCTTCGTCGGCAAGTACCTATTTGACAGCCACAATGTGCCCTCCAACGAACCCTTGCGGGGAGATCCGCACACACAAGTTCCGTCTGTGCCGGCATGGGTAAGATCAGCTGATCCCTGGAGCAAACAATGGGACCATGTAGTTGCCGGGCAACTGAGAATCCGCCAAGCCAGAGTATAAGAATAAAAATACAAAATTAAAACCACCTCCAGGACTCCCTTAGCTTTCATAATTAGAGAAGGCACAACACATGTAAAAGTGAGAAAGAGAAGAAAAACTAGATAAATACTAATTTATGGAGAAGGTGATCCAGAACAACATCTGAAGACAACTATGAGCCTTGACGCTTGCACACTAAAAGCCTAAGCGTTTTTAGCAGATTTTATTTCTTCATTTAGTTTTTACTGGATGAGTTTGAATTATGGTCTGTTTCCCTATTTAAATGCTATTTTCTTTGTATTGATAGTTGTTTCCAGGCCTTTGGTTATCCAGGGCTTATTGTTTGGGAACACTGACTGTTTTTGTGGGGATGGTCATATCTTCACAGAAGATGATGTATGATGTTACTGTGTTAGTCGCTTCCTCTAGGGTTTGTCTTGTCTCCTGTCCAGAATGCGTTTTGTTTGCTAAATCTTTCTAAATCTCCAGTAGTGATCAGACATTTGTTTTCATTCTATAACACTGGACCAATTTTTCTATGAAGGCTTAAACTATGAGAGTTTAAAAAGGACAAAAACGTGTACAATTGTTCATGTCTGTCTAAGTGTGTATAGGGGTTTTAAAGCCTTAAAACATCTGCAGACCTAATTCTACTTTCCAGATTTCACCTATCATGGATTTCTTTTTAGAACAAAACCCCTGCGACATTAGCGGTTTCACATATTTGGAGATTTTCTTACTGTCACATGACTCCTCTGGTTCATCACAAAAACTCAGACAATTTGTGTAAGACTTTTGCATCCGAATGAAGTGCTGCTTGAATTTCTGAGGAGGGGAGCATAAATGAAGAGCACGCTTCCTTACCGGCGGCTAAAGAATATTTCACAGCAAGCAAGAGTTGGTTCCTCTGGTTCCTGAATCACTAACATACCAAAGTTTGTGCCCCTGCATGGAGAAATGGCATTAGCTGACTCAGAAGCTGCTGAAGAAGATAATCGCAGAGAATAATTATTATCTGGATGAATGATGGATGAAACTGGCCTCTTCTGGAAGAAGATGCCCTCTCACACTTAACTGATGAAGGAGGAAATATGGGCTCCTGGTTTTTAGACACAGAGAGATTTAAGAAATGAAGTTGAACGAAAAGTTAAAGAAAAAAATGAAGCATTGATTTAAGAAAGGAAAATAGCTTATGGTATCTGGTTATACAGCCATTTACATCTGCTGTAATTCATTTCTAAAGATAGCTGTGGTGTTATAATAGAAGAGAATATTAGGTCAAAGGATGTGCAGAAAAAAAAGTTTTAAAAGGGTAGCTATCTGGGTGGAAAAGCTGTACAAGAGGTTACTTTCCTGGGACATTTTACTCTAAAATCTGAATTACCATACTAAAAGGCCCCAAATAGTTGAGAGTGACCAGGTTTCTGTGGTACATTAGAACCAGTCACTTTTACTAAAACTATATTTTCAAAAACAGCCTGACCTGATGTGAATAGATTTAATTGTGTCAGACATTAATAATAAAAAAAAAATATTGGTGGAAGCATCACATTCTATAACTTTCTGTGAGTCTCCTGGTCAAAATGATGTGGAATTACCATGGCACTAATATTTTTACTGTAAAAAGAAACAGCAACTTGACCTCATAAACGCATATCACTTCATTAGTTTTCTTCTTTTTTTTTTCCTCCAAACATGAAGTTTGTTTAAATCTTTGACAGACACGAGGATGATAAAACCTTTGGGATCAATCCAGTTGCTTTGACTAGCATTTCATTTAACCATCAGTGACATAAACTGAGTTACTGTTATAACCTCAGGTAAATAGTCATATTACAGAAAAAAGCAACTATATACTTATAACACTGCCAACCTTTTAATCGTGATCTATACCCCGTATTTATCAAAAGACACTACTTGCATGATTCCATAGCAAATCTCTTCACAGTCTTTTATAGACACTGTGAAGAGATTTGTGTCATGACTCTAGCGAGGCTAACAGACCCAGACGCTGGAACCCGGAAGGAGGACAGGAGAAGAGTGAAAGTAGTAATGGATTTAATGTTACAGGGAAATGAGCAGTCCTGTTGTGGCAGGGGATGGCGAGACCGACGACCCGTCTGCGATCTTGAAGACGAGTCTAGGAATCCTGTGACGGCTCCGGGCGAACCTTGGACGAGGCGGGTGATTCGGCTGTGGCCTGTGGCGTGGCTGGAGGTTCGGCTGTGGCTTGAGCTGAGGCCTGGAGTTCAGACGGGCGCGCTGGAAGGAGGTGGGTTTTCTGGGGGAATCCTCCGCTTGGATGGAAGTAGATTTGGGCGTCCACTCGTGGGTTTAGATGATCCATCAGGGGCAACGAACTGGCGATGAATGATGATCCTGGAACTCCTTAAGTAGGTCTGGCAGGGTGATAAGTAGAGTGGACGCAGCTGGGAGCAATCAGAGGCCAAGCAGAGTGGAGAGGGGGAGGAGTCCGCCAGAGGCACCATGACAATTTGCTCCATATTTTATAAGTTTTATTATGCCTTTAAAGGTTTCTAATGTATTAGCACATCAAAGTGTGATTAGTTATCTGAGACAAAAAGTATTCTACTCAAAAAAAGACTGGTCATCTTGGTTTTTTTTTTCATAGACCCCTTGTAGTGACGTAACACATGTGGTGCTGGTTGCCATTTTGGGAGTCAAGCACACATTGCTTTAACACATCCAACGAGTGAAATCAGCAACTTCAGTGCAGAGAAATGGCTACCAAACCTCATCAGGATACACGTATGTGTTGCTGTTGGTTGTCACAACAGAAAAACTCCAAATTCAAGCACCACATTGAATGAAGACAGAGAAAGATGGATCACCATGGTCAAAAATGAAGGGTGCCAGCCTACAGATACCACACAAGGAATCACAGACACTGAGATGCGTTCACACCAGCCATTTTCATATGGCGGCTGTGAATGATAAGCTATTATGGCAGTGTTAAAGCTATTGATTCTTATTGCATTGTTGAATATAAATGCCTTTTGTTTTTTGTCAATATATAAAAATACGTTTTAATAATTATTCTTAATGACCCAGTCTTTGAACATGCACACTGCCACCTCTTCCTCACGGACCCAATGCTCTGAGTTTTTTGTGTGTGGGTGCGGTGGGAGTGGCTTTGCAAGAAGAAACACCAGACCTTTTATTTTGTCTTGCCGATCAAATGGATCAAGGGCAGTCAGTCGAGCTGACAAATCAAAAGATTGACACGACAATAATCCGCGGGAGTAACGCTCTTTGTTTGACTACAACAATTTGGAGGGCGTTAACGCAGGTGCAGTGACATCATATTCAAGGAGTCTATAGGTGACTGATAAAAGAATATCCTAGTCATTTTTGGAAATTCAAAGTGCCATGTGAGATGATGAACAATGTTCAAGAGCGTTTAAATCAATTTTCATCTGGGAGATTCATAAAAAATGCTTAGAAAAAGTTATATTTACTTTTTTTTTTTTCTTTAAACTTGTTCTGTCCAACAGCTGAGCAAACAGATTAGAGCTGAAGGCTTTTTGTGTTGGACAGGTTTTACTATCACAAAAAGAGGTTATATAGCTTCAAGAAACTAGAGTGTAGATTTGTACAAACCCCTTTTTGTCGTATTATTTTTATTTGTTACATTTAGTGTGTGTGGGGAGGGACAGCGGAAGAATGTGAGGGGAGGGTGGAAGAGAGTAAAAGGAAGAAAGGTGAAAAGGTGGGGGATACAAGCACTGATTTGAATAAGTTATTATTTTAAGCTGTAACAATTATACCAGATCTGCTAGAAAGACGAATGTTACATAAAAGGTGAAAATCTGACACTAAGATGAGCGAAAAAAATCAGTCCATCAATACACTGTGGGTAAGGAGGAGGGATGAAGCAGACAGGGAGCAGTGTGGCAGTGTGGCGGTGTGCACGTGCACGTGGGGGTGGAGATACATGCATGCTGCCGACGTGAACCGTGTGTTCATAAGGGGAGCCAGATCCTACCCAGCCAGACCAGCCAGACCAGGAGAGGGGAGGAGAGCCCCCCAGGCCAGAAGCCCCCCCAGCATCCGGACCCAGGCAGCCCGGGAGGGGAGGAGGAGGGGACCGCCCACCCCACCAGCCAGGCACAGAGAGGGCCCCCCTACAGGGGCCCCCCCAATGCCCAGAGGCACAAGCGAACCCAGTGTCCGGCCCCCAGGCCACAAGACAGGAGCGCTTAGCCGTACCAGGCGGCAGCCATGGGGGCCACCGGGCGCCGGACACCGAGACAAAGGCCAGGGACGAAGCCAGGGCCCCCGGAACCCATGAGCCGGCCACCACCCGACTGGCGCCCCGTCTCCGCAAGCCAGCCCAGGCATGCGACCTAAGCAACCCAGGGATCGCCACGCACTCACAGCCACCCCCCATAACCCTATAACCCTACACACTACAACCCCCCCTCCGCCATAATATCTGAGCCCCCCTCCCCAACCCTCTCAGTGCCCTCCCCTCTCTGTGATGGGGAGGGAAAGCCCCAGAGGGTCCCAGCGAGCCAGCCCCCAGGTCCGTCCTACCCATGCACTCACGCACACATACTCACAATCATCTGGTTACCCTCCCTACCCCCGCCGCCACGCAGTAACCCCCCCAGCCGGCCGACCCCCAGCGCCGTATACCCGACCCTTCCCGCAGCCGACAGGATACCCATAAGCCCGGCCGCCCTGAGAGGACCAGGCGGGTGAAGACCGGCCGCCCCCCCCCCCCCCCCAGAAAAAAAAGAAAAAGTTATATTTACAAATATTATACTTAATACGAGAAATCTTGAAATAACACTTACAGAATAATTAAATCCCACAAAAAGGACTAAATAGATATGCCTAAAGAGGAAAAACCATTGTAAACTCATATAACCTCTCTAGCGTAAACTGATGCCAAACAAGATATTGTCCTTCTCTAATTTTTATGACTAAAATAGCCATTATTTCTGTGTATTACGCATGTGTATTGGATATAAAGCTGTGGAGGAGATTACTAAATTCCTGTCAGACAGTGTGCCTTCCAGTGATCTTGTAAGATGGCAAAGATCCTAAAGTCTGTGACTGCATTTGCATTTTTTGTGTAGTCAAGATTCACTGAACCATTTCAAGCTGAATCTTTGATTCATTACACAAGCTGCTGCTTTGCCATTCCTCATGTATTCTTCTCCCTAAGCGGAAGCAGCTGACAGGGTTAAAGTATTTGGTTTAATCCTCTTTGTGCCTAAACATGAGATACATTTTAAAATGTAATATTTGTAAGTTCAATATTTCTTTCAATTTTTAAGGTTTCTTAAATAATTCTTATCAGAAAATTCATTTTTATTTTATTTTTAAGTTATGTAAATATAAAAGCAACCAATAACCAATCAATCAAAACCTCATGGAAGAGTTTGTAAAATAAAGGGTTTATAATTTACCATTAGCTGTCATGATTCCCCAGAAAACTGAGGGTGACAATGAACTACTTGAGACAAATCACCATACAAAAGGTCTCAGGATCAAATTAGGAAAGCAACAGATGTTAACCCACAATTTAATTTAATACAGAAGCAACAATAATGTTATAACCTTGTGATAATGAGCCCATTTAGACCCCACTTTTGCTCTAAATCAGTTTAGAGAATGTGGATAGGACATGGGTGTGAAACCACCACCATTAGGAGAAAGAAGTACAAGTACAGCTGTGGCATGGAGTATGGGATGAACATTTTTAGTTTTTAAAATGGAACATATTGCTTGAAACCATTTCACAAAATACAGTAAGACTTCAAATGAAAGTTAACATTAATTCACCTAAACTGGTGAAAAAAGATGGTTAAGGACGAAGTCAAATTTTGGGAGCTATCAAAGGGCGCAATATATGTATATAGGAATAACATGGAACTGGACCGGGCTGCACAGTAAACGGGCTGGGACCTTTCTGTGTGGAGTTTGCATGTTCTCTCCGTGCATGCGTGAGTTTTTTTCCTGTTTCCTCCTGCGGTGCAAAAACATGCTTCATAGGTTCTAATCTGCCACTACTTTTAGCAGATCAAGGTGGGCCTCAACGTGTGCAGGGTTAAACGTGTTGCGCTTCACCCACTGTCACAGTAAAGGTTGGCATTAAAAAATACCAAGTGTCCCATCTCTGAGAAGCTGATTTGGTTTCTTTTGTCAGTAAGGATCTGCTCTGTTTAGGAGAAAATTCTCTCAACTCTCAGATGCCGGTTGGTTGTGGAGCCGGTTCTAGATGGAATTGTTTAGTTGCAGAGTCTAAATTCTCTTTTCGTATTGTCAATAAAAGTAAAGTGGTTCCAGATTTTGCTTGTTTTGCCAGTGTCAATCATTTTATTTACATTATTGTGTTAATATTGTCTCCCCCATTACCACAAACATGTATCAGAATCAGAATCCTTTATTGTCATTGTACATGGTGATACAATCAAATTGCAGCAGCCTTGGAGTGGTGAAGAAAAAAAAACAGAATAAAATAAAAAATCATGGGCAACTAATAATATAAGAAATTTGTGTCTACTAATCTATCTATAAATGCAACTTATATGTATCATTTTAATCCTTATTTTCCCCAAAATCAGTGTGTTTTGCACATTTCTTGTTCAGTTACAGTGAAGGCTGCGAGGTGAAGCAGCGCACGAAGCGAAGCCTTATGGCAGATCTCGCAATCTTATTTAAACAGAGTTGAATTCGTGCCTTTAGTTGATTCAGCATATGCTGATTATTTAATGCTTTATTATTTTTCAATATATTGACGACATTTTCTATTACATGCCCTCACTTTCCATTTAGTAGGTAATATATTTCACGTTTGTCTAATGTTGATTTAGTGTTCAGATCCAACATAACTGAAAAGACATGAAGGAAGGAAAACAGATGTGCTTTAAGTGAGAAAGAAACAATAGATAATTTTTTTTTACAAATGTATACAAGTTTTTGGGAGGATTTTCACTGTTGATGTTGCACAAAATTAGGAAAACAGCATATAGTTTCTGGAGTAATCTCAGATGTTATTTGCTTTTAATGTTTTATCAATAGGCTAGCTATTTCACACCAGATATTTCAGAATTGACAAAGTCTTTTGGATAATAGGGGAAACGTCTTTAACTTTAAAAACCAAGTCCAGATGACAGCACCTAAACCTATTAAGATGGAATCAACCTGGATGAATGAGAGTCTTCGTAGATTTATCAATAGGCTACTTCAAATTCACAAGAACAGGGTTTTTAAAAATCCAATCGCTTTTCAATACGTTTCACAAGGACATTTGCTTCTATTTTACTTCACTTAAATTCACAAAAAGTAAAAATGCAGGAAACATTTCCACTTTTAATCATGATAATAAGTTACCACTAAGTTAAGAAAGTTCTAATGGTTTGTCAATGGGAGTCCACTAGTTTATGCTTTCCTCTGACTGACTATCTATTATAAGATAAGATAAGATAGGATTTTATTGATCCCTGGAGGGAAATTCGGTTGTCACAGCAGCCAAAACAAGAAATATAGCAGTTCCTGTAGCAGGTCCTTGACCGTGTTGTTGAATAGCCTGACTGCTGTTGGGACGAAGGACCTCTGGTAACGTTCCTTTTTGCACTGGGGGTGCAGCAGTCTCTGGCTGAACTAGCTACTCATGGTCCTCACCATTGCATACAGGGGGTGAGAGGGGTTGTTCCGGATGCTGGACAGCTTTGTCAGCATCCGCCT
Source organism: Oryzias latipes (assembly GCF_053564925.1). NCBI lineage: Eukaryota > Metazoa > Chordata > Actinopteri > Beloniformes > Adrianichthyidae > Oryzias > Oryzias latipes. Next base: position 13,648,963 of record NC_136254.1, read on the forward strand.
CTCACCTACAGAGTCCACTGAGTCCAGGGGACAGCCCAGGACAGAGGTAGCTCTCTTGACCAGCTTGTCCAGTTTCTTTTTTGTCCCTTTCATTAATTCCTCCACACCAGCAGACCACAGCATTGAAAGTTGCTGATGCAACAACAGTCTCATAGAAGGTCTTGAGTAGCTGCCTACACACACCAAAGGACCTCAGTCTCCTCAGGAGGTGGAGGGCCCTTCTTGTGCAGGACCCTTGTGTTATCTGACCAGTCCAGTTTATTGTTGATGTGAACGCCCAGGTACTTGTACACTTCCACCCTCTCGATGTCCAGTCCCTGTATGACCACTGGAGGAGACTAAGAAGCCTTTTTGCGGCTTCTCTCCTTTGTTTTGGTGGAATTGATGTGAAGGTGATTGAGTTCACACCAGTCCACAAAGTCTTTGATCACCTTCTTACATTCCAGATCATTTCCCTCTGACACACGTCCAACGATGACTGTGTCATCAGAGAACTTCTGGATATGGCAGCTGTTTGAGTCATGGTGGAAGTCAGATGTGTATAGTGTGAAAAGAAAAGGAGGGATCACTGTCCCTTGTGGATCCCCCATGCTGCAGACCACCTGGGCAGACAAACAGTCTTGGAGCCTCACATACTGTGGTCTGTTGGTGGGGTAGTCAACAATCCACGAGGTCAGCTGGTTGTCAACCCCAGCACCTTCCAGCTTTCCCCTGAGCAGTGATGGTTTAATGGTGTTGACAGCAATGGAGAAGTCGAAGAACATGATTCTAGCAATACTTCCAGGTTCCTCCAGGTGTAGCAGGGTTCTGTGCATCAAGTAGATGACAGCGTCATCCGCTCCAATGCCCGGTTGATACGCAAACTGCAGGGGTCGAGCACTGGGCTCACTAAGGGCTGGAGGTGATTCAGGATCAGCCTCTCTAGGGTCTTCATTAGGTGAGATGTTAAAGCCACTGGTCTGAAATTGTTGGGCTCCCTTGCCTGTGCGGCCTTTGGTACTGGGACCATGCAGGAGGTTTTCCACAGCACAAGGACACTCCTCCTGTCGAGGCTGAGGTTGAACATACACGCTACAACCAGGCAGAGTTGGTCTGTGCAGTCCCTGAGCAGTCTGGAGCAGATACCATCTGGACCTGTGGCTTTCCTGGTCTTGATCTGGTCTTGAGCCTGATGTGAAGTTTGGGAGAGTCTCTCCTTGACACTGATGTGTCTTGGGTTGCACAATTTGTCGTTCACAAACATCGCTAACCCACTTCCTTTCCTCTTGCCGCTCTCAAACTGTCCTCACAAGGTGGAATCCGTTCAGGGAGACATGTTCGTCAGAGGAAAGATCATTCAGTCAAGTATGTGAAGCACAAGATGCTGCTCTCCCGATACTCTGTGTAGTCGAGTTAGCGCTGTTAGCTCCTCCAGCTTGTTAGGGAGAGATCTCACGTTTCCCATAACAACAGACGGCAGGCATGGTTTATACAGACTTCTCTCACTGCGCATAACACCTGCTCTGCATCCTCTTCTTTTCCTCCTGATCTCGGCGGGGATGTCTGGTCTGTCCAGGTAGTACAGCCCAGTGTTGTGGTATGCGACCAGCTGTTTACGTGTGTAAACAATGGAGCCGCGGCTCTCGGGGTCCCCCGATGTCAACAGAAGCAGTCCAACTAGAAAAAAGAGCCAAAAAACTAGTCTCGCTAATTACACACCCATTTTTGTGTACTTTTACTGACGTAAAGAAAGATAAGAAGTATATATGTATATATGTGAAAAATAGTAGCAAAAGTAGCAAAGAATAGTCAGAAAAACACACAACAGAGAGGGAGCTGCTGTAACAGGCTGCCGCTCCGGGCGGCGCCAGACATGCGTTTATCAGTGAAAATGTCTTACTGTTGGTTTCAATCAAAATGGGAAGTAATAAAGGATGATTAATTACGGTTTATGACAGCTAATTAATCGCTGATTAACTTTTTGGGCTTTTTTATTTTACTTTTGTGGGACCCGGTGCTTTTAGATGACTTTTTTGCTGGAAAACCTTGACTCCATCTGGCAAAACTGTCCAAACACAGGTTACCATCAGAATTTTAACCCTTGAAATATTTTTCAGATAATTGTAGATTGATTTTGTAACTGCCTTTATGCCTTTATCCAAATTTAGGTCTTTGTCTATCATTACACCTGAGTTTGAGCGATGTACTTGAATAGAGAAGAGGATCTCCACTCTTGTTGTCAGTGAGCCCCTTCCAGCTGATTAAAACAAGGTCTTAAAAGCAGTTTCTAAAGATTCAATTTCCTGTTGTCAGCCTTTAACAACTCAAAGATAATCACCAATGCGCTCATCACTAGCAATGTTCTTGTTGACATCAGAAGCAGAACAGCTATTCTTAAGCTTCTAACAGGTTTTAGTTTTGCTGCTTGGGCAACATCCACTAACTCCCATGCTGATCCCATTCCCAAACACACACGATGAAAATGCTTTTTAGCTTAAACGTTTTTGTTAAAGGGCCTATATCATGCTTTTCGTAAGTCTGTCAGTGTAAAGCATATACATATACAGTAAACCCTTGTTTTTCACGGGGGTTACGTTCCAGAAAGAACCCGTGATAGGCAAAATCCGTGAAGTAGAAAATTCCATTTTTTTTAACAAGTATTATACAATTAAAAACTCTATTATGCATTGAAAAGAAAGAACAGACCATTTTACAGACTCAAGAATTTGTTTCACAAATCAAAGTACTTTAGAAACGTTTTTTCAACAAATATCTTCTGTACTGTACTGTCAAATAATAATTTAAATCATCAATGTGAACAGAAGGCTTCAAGTCACGGAGATTAGCCCCGCCCACCACGGCCAGAGTAATTGGATTAAACGGGGGAAAATTTAAAATGATTATGAAAAAAATACAAAGTACAGTCGGACAAATAGTGACTCAGGTGTATTTGACTGCTCTTTAGACTGAGCCGCTGCATCCTGACTCAGCTCTGCAGTGTTTTCTTCCTTTTGAAGCCCGCGGTGCAGCTGTGTTTGTTCGGGAGAAGAACATAGTGATTGACAGTTGTTGTTACTCTTTTTTCTTTGGGTTTTAGAGAAACTCGAAATTGCAAGAGAGTTTGCACGTAATGTAAATTTGGCAGGCTGATTTACGTACTTGTACATATTAAACTGCAGCGTTATTGACGCACAGGTAGAGAAGAAGCGGAGTGACTTTTTAGCCAATCAGAATGCAGAACACAATGCACGATGCAAATCCGTGAAGTAGCGAAACCGTGAAAAGTAAACCGTGTTATAGCGAGGGATCACTGTACATGATAATATTATACCTTTGGCACATTAAAGATGTCATGTTATCTTTATCGTGATGGACCCAGGTGCTGGAACCCAGAAACAAAACTGGTGAGTAGCAGGTAAGACGAGTTTATTTAAATTCCTCTCCAGGAAGATGTAGCTTGAGTTGGCGATGGTTAAGAAATGGCTGTGGTGTGTGGCGAGGCTGGAGGAGTTAGAGTGTTCAGCAAAGGCCGAGATGTCCGCCGTATTCCGAGGGGGTTGATTATGGAGAGTCCACCTGACGTCACTCGTGGTGAGGGTTTCCTGAAGCAGGAGAACAATGTTAGAGCCAGAACGAGAGCAGATAAACAGCTAACTAAAACTAGACGAGAGACCAGGCTTAGTCACCATAGAGGACAACAATCTGGCGTTGAATGATGGGGTTGAGTCTCCTTTTAAACTGCAGGCTGATGAGGTTGAGTGGCGACAGCTGGTGGTGGTTAGGAGTGGAACTGAGATGGAGGGGGAGGAGACTGACCAGATCATGACAAAAGAACGATTTTTCAAATGAAATATGAGTTATTTTCACAAGTTCTTTTTCTTACTTAGAAATAAGATTACTCGATCTCGGAAGCACCGCTTTCGCTCCTTGTCAACTCAGTCTCTATGGAGTCCTAAATTGTTCATAATTGAAAAAATAAATATGACCTTGTGCAATCAAACACTCAACCAATATATCTCTAAAAAATATATAAAAAAACATGAAATTGGGAAAATCCTGCACACAGATTATAAATTAGCCATTGTTTTCTTAAATATATTCCGTTTTGGTTTAAAAACCTGTTCATTATTTTAAAACAGCATTTAAAAATCTTCATTTTTAATCATGTTGAATAATATTATAATTCTCTGGCTTTTTTTTTTTAGAAAATCAGATTTCAAAACCAATATTTTCAAAAGTAGCTTTGTTTTTATTTCACATTGTTTTTTTCAGGATGACTTATTGATTTCATAATGAGCTTTTTCAGCAGTCTGTCTGTCAGTCAAACCAGACAAGGCAGAGACACTTGTGATTGGCTACTCCTTTACCGGACATAAACAGCAGCACCCTAACTACATCGATGAAATTCGCTTCAGCGAATGTGACGGTGCAATGCACACCCCTCAAGACTAGGTGAATTATGCACGTCAACACTTCGACAGTGTTGCCAGATTGGGCGGTTTTGGTTCTGAATTTGCGGGTAAAAATGGCTTGGTAGGCATAATTTGGGCGATTTTTGGGTCGGAGGACTATATAGGCTGGGTGGTTGTTGGGGTTCCACTAATCTTCTACTGGAGCACCGTGAATGCACCAGGCTGCGTGTGGGAGGAGCTACCAGCTAATGTTTGTAGGCTGATCGCTACATGTAGCGGTGTCTGTGTTTATCTCAATAACAATGCATGGAAGACAAGGAGAATGTTGAGAGATCAGGTTTCTTTATTTTGAAGAGTTCTACATGGTAATCATGTTCCAATGTTTGAGTTCATGAGATTGTTCAGAGATTCTCCCAGAGTCTCAGCTTCAGTTCCAGCAGTTAAAGCTGCTTCAGCAGTGATTCCATCTCTCTCTGACTGAGTTTGAAAGCTTGCTGTCCCACGTTAACCCGTGAAGGAAAATGAAACCAGGGGACCTGATTTATAATTATTTTGTCAATTCAAATAAAAAAATATTAAACGTTTCAGGAGGCCCGAGCAGGCTGGCTCACCGTTCCGCAGCGGGTCTCTGTCTGGCCGCCAGCTCGCCTCCCAGGAGCCGGCATAGTGATCACGTGTGAGGGAAAACTTGATGTGACGTCAGAATGGATCTGTGAGCACAGACAGTGGAGCTGTGTTAGCCAGTGAGCGGAGAAGAACTCTGACAGAATTACGTGAAGATTTTCAGATAAAACCTGTGCATTTTCCAGAAATGCTGCTGTACTTATCAGAAGAAATCCTTAAATAAAAGGAACAGCAGGCTCCAAAATTTTGTACGATCCCCAACCACAAGGCCAGTCCACTAAAGAAATATTTAATATTGTGCTCATTTTATTACGAGTCGGAACCATCTTTTATTTTGAAAAATGACCGGACCTGGGGGGTATTCCAGAAAGCATGTTTAAACTACCTTTAACCCTGAACTCTGGCTGAAATCCGCCTGAACTTGCTTACTCTGGGTATGTCGGTTCCAAAAGACCGTATATGAGTTGGCGTTATTACGCTCGACTTGGTAACCCTGGGTTAATGCACGTGCACAGCAGGTACAGAAAGACATTCTCAATAGATCGCTCATTTCCGGAGTCACCGTGGAAAGGCGTGGAGAAAAAAGAGAGCGCTATACTTCAGTGAGACGGAGTCGGAGATTTTAATGACGTCGTATGAAGATTATACGCCCATCAAAAAAGTAATACGGCTGCATCATCAGCAAAAGAAAGAGTTTCTGCTTGAAGAAAAAGAACAAAGTTAACGCACGAGTTTCTATCTCATTTTCATTGTGACGCTTGTATACATATAACTTATCCAACTTAAATGAAATACTTCTATTGGTAACAAGTTATTGTTGTTAAAAATATTTAATCTAATTTCTTACATCTACCCTACTCAACATTTTTTTTACAACCCAAATTGATATATTTATCTAGCTAAATGTAGTTATACTCAAATTCAATTAAATGTTTTTCCATCTTAATTTATTGTACTTTTTGAACTTTCACATGTCTAAATTTGAGCCTGCAGATATTCTATTTTTTATAAAAATAAAATGATTGAAACAAAATTGATTCTCGACTTTTACCCTGATGTCATTTATCATTTCTCTAACTTTAAAATGACAAAATATGGCAATAGAGGTGCTAAATATGCTTATCAGCCTCTCCCTCACTCTCACTCATGCACTGTAAACCCGAACAAGTTAACTAAAAAGTCTGAGTTTTCCATAACATAAAAGATTTAATTGTGTGCTACTTGTATTTCTTCATAACAGTTAAATTAAAAGTGTCAATTTGTGCAAGTCAAATATTGGCATTAAATATAACCTACATTTACACATTAAGACAACTTAACTGTCATCAGTTACAATGACTCGCAGTTTTGAGTTTTAAAGCCACAGGAATAAGTTTGCATAACTTAAAAAAATAGGGAAAAACAACAATTTTATCTTAACAGAACTCGATATTTATTAGTTACCTTCTTGTACAGGGATAATCAATTTGTTTGAGTCAGTAAACTCAAAACCATGCTTTTCAAAACTTATTTTCTTTAGGCAAATGATTGCCTAAAAAAATAGAGTAATGGTAACTTAAAACACTCTAAAAAGAAAAAAAGTTGATCCAACTTAATTGAATTACTTCAGTTGGTAACACCTAATTGAATTGAGTTCATGCAACTCAGTTTTTATGGCAATTTAGCTCAAATTGATAAGTTGGTCTAATTGAAAAAACATGTTATAAATTTTGCTTCAACAATTTACATTGGCACATTTTTCTAAAGTTTCAACTACTGGACCTTGAACTATTCACATCAAAGACATGAATGACCCAGCAATGTCTCATAGTTCAAGACAGGAGCTCAGGTGTTGCGAACTCTGCCTTTAATAATGGGACATACATTGTTTTTTGCTCTACGGGGTTGGTCATCATCGTCTACCAAACTCTAACTTATGGTGCAGAAAGAAATAAAAATAACAGTTTAATTTACTAGTTCAAACAGAGTAAAACAGCTACACAACAAAAACCATGGACAAAAACGCACACTTAAACCCCAATCTGCCCAGTTTGGCAAAGAGAATGGTATCCCATAATTCCTTGCGCTGCCTTACGTTATGATATCATGGTGCATTTACACAAAAGTTACACCAACTTAATTCAATTAAGTTGATAGAAAGTGAAATAACTACATCAGACAACTATGTGTCATTTTTAAGTTGAATGAACCCAAAACAATGATTTATTTTCACCAAACCAAATAATTAAGATAGAACAATGGAAAAAAGTTAATCTTTCCAACTACAGCCCAAAACCTCTTTTTAGATTGTACAGCAAAATGTTGTAAACACCTGCCTAACAATATTAATGACTCACTCCTTTCTGTGCAATGCCTAAATAAAACTAATGAAAGTACTTTTCATACGTAAGTTTTACTCTTACAAGAATTATTTTATTAAACAATATCTTTTGTTGTACAAAGGAGCCTTCGCGTCTGCCTACTTCTTCCATTTATTTGAACATGTAAACAGCCAAACAGCATGGATCTCACTTCTGCTTCCAGCCCTCTCACTCATGGTTTTCACACCAAGATTTCCCACTTCCCATGAGTCTTAGGGGCTGAAGGCGGGGCTGGAGGTTGCTACAATATTTAGAAAAATAAAAATAAAAATTTGAGAGCATGCGGGACAAGGAATTGTTTAATCTACCTGAAACAAGAGAGATAAGAAATCCAGGATGCAATACTTAAATCTACATATTACACTTTAATTATGTTTTAAGTTTAATTTACTTAATTTAAACATATTTTATTTTAAATTAAAAATTATTAGTTACATATACTCAAAACAGGGGATGTGTTAAACAAACTTTATATGATTGAGTTAGAAGAGCTTTTTTGACAACTTTGAGTATTAGCTACTCATTATATTTAATTATTTGAACGTTCGGGTTTACAGTTTGCAATACTTAAATCTATATATTACACTTGAATTATGTTTTTAGGTTTAATTTACTTAATTTAAACATATTTTATTTTAAATTAAAAACTATTAGTTACATATACTCAAAACAGGGGATGTGTTGAACAAACTTCATATGATTGAGTTAGAAGAGTTTTTTTTTAATTTTGAGTATTAGCTACTCATTATATTTAATTACTCTGAACGTTCGGGTTTACAGTGTGGCGCAGAAGGAAATGAACAAAACAGGACAATTAACTGGGTGAAACACAGTAAAACAGCTAGATAACTAAACACATTTGGTCAAATACCCACACTTAAACCCAAATCCATCCAGACAGGCAAAGGGAATGGTATCCCACAATTCCTTGCGGTGCCGATCTAACAGCAGCACCAAAGTTACACCTACTTAATTCAATTAATCTAAATGAAAGTAAAATAACTGTCTGAAAACTATGTGTTATTTTTAAGCTGACTTAACAATTTTTTTAAATTTATATTAACTGAAGCAAATAATTAAATTTAGATCAAAGCAAAAGGTTTATCTTTCCAACATCCATACGTGGTCGTATCACCCTCTCATGGTGGAAAAAGTATTATCTGAGCTTCTTCATCCACTAAATCATCTTCAAATGGACACGCTGTGCTGCTTCACCTCCCTGAAAACAAACTAACCTTCAAATAAACCTGCTCCAGAGCAGGTTATGTTAAGAGCATGAGTTGTTATGGCAACTTGACATACCCTGAAACATACCTCCATTTTTGGAACCGAAAGCTGAGTTTATCCGCTTCCTTAGCCTCAAACTTACCGTGGTAACTAGCATAACCTGCTTTCTGGAATACCCCCCTGGGTTCTTAATTAGTCCAGCACGGAAAAAAAAAACAAAGCACCTGTCAATTGTTGATTTTCCTGATCCCACTATATATGGGTGTGTTGGGGGGGCAGGGATGTTGCAGAAATATATCATCTTTCTAACTGGCACACCGCAGAGCAGGTATCTAGGGAATATGAGTTGATTTCAAAGGGATCAGCCAATGTGCTTTTAAATATCACCCACTTTCACTGATTGACAGACAGACTCATTTTGTCAAGGATGCCGTGTGGACACAAACGCAGGACCAGTGACGTGCGGTCAGGTGAGGCAAGTGAGGCACAGCCTCACCTGTCATAATCGTGATAAAATAGAAAAGGTAAATTGGGTAAATATTATTTACCACTAGTCTGTGTTAAATATACATTTTCAGTCAACTCAACATGTTTTCCACAGTTTCTGAGGCTAAAATCGCCGAATTTGAGTGTTGCGTGATCACAGATGGAGCGGAAAATCTGGGTGAGGCTCTGAAGCGCTGTGCCTCTTGTCTGACGGCAGGGCTCAATGTTAACAGACGTGTGGTGGAAGCCCTGCTATAGGCCCGAAGAAAAGGCTTTAGGTGAGGCATGCCTCACCAGCAGGGGGCAGACGTGAGCTGACAGCTGCTTTGTAGCTACACTGGTGCCGTAGAAACAGACAGAGGACGTCTTTCTCCATTGAGAGGGAGAAACTCATTTAAATTAAAAGAAAATAAGGAAGACTTTCCGAACAGATCAAAGAGCTTTTTGTGGAGAAGGATCGGCGGATAGACTCAAAAAGTAAGGCCAAACATGTTTTTCAATGTTTGTTTTTTAAAAATAACATGGGAGTAAGTGGATAAAAATGTAAGTAAAATCACTTATTTTATTTTTATGATCATTTTCACAGACAACATTTGATAACACTGAATTTGAAGTTGGAAAAATACCAGAAGTAGTTACTATTTTTTTACAGTATATATGAATAAATTATTCACAAGAATAGTGTTCTATCCATCTATAAAATAAATATATTCTGTAGGACAAATATGTTCTTGTGTGTATTTTATGAGCTAATAGCTGCCGTTGGATAAAAGCTGAAATATTTAGTTCTTTCATGGTAAATCTGACTCCAGAGGAGTCAGTGCCTCACCAGCCATCAACCTCACCGCACGTCACTGTGCAGGACGCATGATTTCTCAAGGTAAAATCCAAATTTAATTGACAGTCCTGCTCGAATGACAAAAATACTCGCAACGCCGAGAAATGCACAAAACAATCCGGCAACAAGTGCTGGGAGACGCAGTCTATAAACATGAGTAGAGACTGACAATTACAAACAGGTGCACACATCAGGGAGAAAAGGTGATGACACTGATGGAGAATTACACTGGGGAGAAATCAAGACACCTGAAATGAGAGGACATGTGAGAAACTAAAAGTAACAAAATAAAAGCAGAACAAAAACCGCCCTGGCCCCAATACCTCACACATTGTGCAGAAAAAAGCTCAGCATGAAATAAATAAGGCTTTCTGAAAAACAGCAATGTCAAATAAAAACAAAGCTAATTTGGAAAATATTGATTTTGAAATTTGAGTTTCTGAATAAAAGCGATAGAATTATAATAAGATTAAATTAAACATGATTACAAGATTAAACATGATTAAAAATTAATATTTTAAAATGTCGTTTTAAAATAAAGAACAGGTTTTTAAAGCAAAATGAATAATATTTATTATATAATGGCTAATTTAAAATCTGTGTGAAGGTTTTTCACAATTTCATGCTCTTTTCATTTATTTATGAGAGATTCATTGCTTGAATGTGTGATTGCACAAGGTAATATTTATATTTTAATTATGAACAATTTGGGACTCCTTCAGTCTCATGCCAAAACGTGCAGTTTTACAAAAACGGGATTTAAATGGTGGAATGGCTACATTTCACTTTCTTCATTTTATACAAGCCTTCTTCAGATCATGTGACGTTTAAGTTTCTGCCTGGTCTGAACAAAAAACATGGCGGATATTTACTCTTTTTTCGTATTTTAGGATTTACAAACACTTAAACTTTATTTTAATGTTCTTTCTAGCGAGGAAATAGACAGTTGTTTTCAATATTATGTATGAATTGCATTGAGGGCAATTCCTAACACAACAATCACAGAAACCTGCACTGTAAACCCAAATAGTAAAGGTTCCTTAAAAAAATTAAGTTGCAATCACTCAAAATGGGTATGGAAGTTATTTCACCTCCATTTATTTGAGTCATGTTGACAAAATTTCTGTTTTAAGTTCACAGGACTTAATTATTTTAAGTGTCTTTAGAAGCATAACGCAAAAGATTTGAGCCAAAAATTAATGACGTCATGAACGTACCATACTTGCTCCGCCTCTTTCCTTCAGCCAGTTTGGAAAGTTCGGCCATGTTTTTCAGTCCTCTTGTTGGTACTCCTCATTAACAATACTTTCTTCGGCTGGGGTAAAGTTTTTCCAACTGCTGTTACGTTGTAAGTTTAACCATAATTCGTGAAAAAAAAAAATTACCGCTGTACTATTTTAAATGCTATTGTTAGAAACGTTTGGTGGCATGCAGGAGCTTTTTGATCTTGAGAAGCTACGTTATCCTGCCGTTCTTGCAGCACTTGTCGCCATCGGATTGGCTTTCTCTTTGGGCGCATATATTTGGTAAGTTATATTTCCAATTTCATGTGTATTTTCACTGAAACTTGACAGTCGCTCTGTCTTGAAACAGTTATTTTACAGGTTACATCACTTTTTTAAACCTGAACTTGCACTTTCTGAAGACGTAACGTTATCTGTTTATTTGAAATATTGCATCTTTCTTATTGTTCATTTTCTCAAGTGTAAGTAATTGTTTCAACCGTTCTTATATAATGATGTAGAGCTACCGTATTTTCCGGTCTGTAAGGCGGGAATTTTTTCCCCCTAAATTTTGAACCCAGTGGCCTGTAAAATGGTGTGGCCGATGGCTAGATTTCTCTTCGCTAATGGCCAGCAGGGGGTGCTGGTAGAGCAGAACAGACAGATGGACGAGGTCATTGCAAGAAGAAAACGTTAGCTTTTAGCTCTCAAGGCTAACCGCAGCAGGACAGACACAAACACACAGAAAGAAATGCATCTGATGCAGCTTTGAAGTAAAACGATGGATCTGTCTATATCCAGGAGGGAAATAGAGCTGCTGGACGTTAATGAATCAATGAGGAGACATTGGAGACGCCAGCGTGAACAATGTGTTATAGGCACCTTTTGAAAGCAATTAAGATACGTAAATTAAAAAAAATTAAAAATCATGCTTTGTAAATATTTCCTTTGACTATTTATTTAATATTCCTTTCACTATTATATAGCACATGAGTGCTATATAATATATATTGCCATGAACTATATAATTGTCAAATCTGTCATTTTTTAGTTTTTAAGGAAACTTCTAACTAATTTTATATTCTTTTTTTAGGTTGAAACTGAAGCACCTGGCCAATCTGGAGAGATTTCATTGGGTATGTTCATGAAGACTAAATGACAAGTGTTTTTTTTTTGTATGTTTTGTTTAGATTTGGTGAAAAGAACAAGAAAAAAAGATATGCAATGGCTTTGAGGTGCAAGCTTTGCAATGCTGTCATTGAGAAAAAGACACAAGTACTTGAACACAATCGCTTGTGTCATTGTAATGTCTCCTCAGTTAGCCAATTTCCATGTTTTATGACGAATGTATTTGCACTTTTCAGTCAGTAAATGCTTTGAAAATTCATCTGACACGAACACATAATCAGGCAACTGTACATGGTCGTAATCAAAATGAATGCATATCATTTGTTTGTCCTTTGTGTAGTTTCAAGCAGCCCTTTAATGATAAAACTCTTCTTAGTCATCTAAGGACACACACAAAGCAACATGTAGTGGACTGTCCATTCAAAAACTGTCAATACCGTACAAATGTATATTCCTCCTTTAATGTTCACAAAAGTAGAAATCATCCAGATGGTGACAGTTCAGCTTTTAAGAGTGAAATCCTGACAAAAACTTACAATCAGCGAGAGCCTAGGCCCCTGGAGTCTTCCGAAGTTGGTCCTTCTCACGAATCTCCTGAGCTGGATACTTCTGATTCTATTCCCAATGAGTCTGCTTATGACATCAAAGAACTGCAACTTCAGTTGAAGAATAATGTATCATCTTTGCTTTTGAAAATGCACAGCGTTCTTCATGTTTCAGAGACTGCTATACAAGACATGGTTGACAGTTTGCTGCAGATATTCGCACTGTCAAAGCCTCTTGTGAGAGAGACCCTCCTTGTTGTTCTGCAAGAACACAATGAGTCCATCAGTGATGCTGTGCTTCAAGAGTTGGTGGATGCCATCAAGGCAAGGCAAGGCAAGTTTATTTGTATAGCACAATTCGTACACATAGTAATTCAAGGGGCTTCACAAAACAGAAAAATGTATTAAAATCACAATACATCATAGAAATAATCAACGTAAAATTTACTTTAAAAGAAAAGAAAAAATTTGAAAATTGATTTAAAAATAAAGGAAGGTAAGGAAAGAAAAGTGCAGATAGGACCTTTCAGTCATACACACGGCTAAACAGAAATGTTTTAAGTCTAGATTTGAACATGAACACAGAAGAGGCCTGTCTTACGACTTCAGGGAGGCTGTTCCAGATTTTAGCTGCAGAATATTGAACCGCTGATTCCCCTTGTTTAGTTCTGACTCTGGGCATCAACAGGAGGCCGGCCCCTGAGGTCCTCAGAGTACGAGATGGTTCATATGGCACTAACATGTCAGAGATGTACTTTGGTGCTCGGCCATGGAGAGACTTGTACACAAGCAAAGCTGCTTTGAAGTTTATTCTTTGAGGTACAGGGAGCCAGTGCAGAGACCTGAGCACAGGACTAATGTGATCATACTTTCTGGTTCTGGTCAGGACTCGAGCAGCAGCATTCTGGATGTACTGAAGCTGTTTTACAGCTCGTTTGGAGAGGCCGGTGAGCAGGCCCTTATAGTAGTCTAACCTACTGGAGACAAATGCATATATAAGTATCTCCGGGTCTGGCTTTGACACTACGTTTTTGATTTTGGCAATGTTTTTTAGATGGTAAAATGCCGCTGATGTTACTGACTTGATATGGCTGTTAAAGTTCAGGTCAGAGTCCATGATTACCCCTAGATTTCTGACTTGATTTGAGGGTTTAAGAGACAGAGAATGAAGGTAGCTGCTGATACTTTCTCTTTGTTTCTATGGGCCAAAAATAATAACTTCGGTCTTGTTTGAGTTTAGCTGGAGAAAGTTGTTCTGCATCCACGCACTGATCTGTTGGAGGCAGTGGCTGAGAGAATCCACCGGCCCATATTCACCTGTTGTCAGTGACACATAGATCTGAGTATCATCTGCATAGTTGTGATAAGATATGTTATTACTGCGTATTAACTGCCCTAGTGGCAGCATGGAGAGGTTGAACAGAAGGGGTCCCAGGATCGATCCCTGGGGCACACCACAAGTCAAGGCCATGTAGTCTGAGACACAACTCCCAATTTCAACAAAATATTTCCTGTCTTCTAGATAAGACTTGAGCCAACTTAGGGCAGATCCAGAGATGCCAACCCAGTCTTGGAGTCTGTGCAAAAGGATCCCATGATCAACAGTATCAAAAGCAGCACTCAGGTCTAGCAGGATTAAGACAGAGACTTTGCCATTGTTACGGGTCCCGGGTGCGGCGACCACAATAACAAAAAGAATTGTGTGTCTGTGAAAATATAAAACGAGTCTCAGAGCAGAAACGACACGAACACTCTTTCACTCTCCAAATCACTTCTGTTTAAATGTTTCAACACATTTACAATTTCAATTCAGTGCATGTAATTGTCCAATGTACAATCTGACCTCTAAATCAAGTCTAAATTAAATATCTGACGAATATCACACATCAGTAATTACTCTCTGTTTTCAAATACATTACATTTCAAATTTCAAAACTAAACAAAAGAATCACATAAGTTTAATTGACTTTAACTTCTGTAGTCTGCACAAACAAAGGAAATACTTCTTTGTCTTTGTTACTTTAGCATATTGTTTTAGCTTATAAATGCTGGACATTGCACTGTTAGAAATATAAACTTATAATAATAAAAGAACAATAAATCTGTAAACTTTCATCCCTTTACAACTGTTACAAAAGTCATTGTTTCTGTTGCTTTTAAACATGTTTAAAGTCACGTCAGGAATCTTACAAAATTAATAAAACAAACATAGTAATGGATCCAACTAGTTAGCATAGTTGCTATGGCAATACAAGCTCATTTAGCGCGAGCTAACAACATCCTGTCTTGTGAAAACAAGCTAGCGCGATAACACCCGCTACTTCCGGTCCGGCTTTTCCCGCCGAAACTCGCCGAAACTGAATTAAACTTCCCCAGTTTACATCAAAATTACAAATCGAACAACACTGGCAATCATCTGGGAAGTAAACCAAAGCTTAGGGCTTTCGTCTGTTGGGTTTAAACCACATACTAACCTGTGAAAATATAAAACGAGTCTCAGAGCAGAAACGACACGAACACTCTTTCAATCTCCAAATCACTTCTGACGGAAACAGGAAGTTGATCCGTCTTCGGCCACTTGGAGGCGCTGCGAGTGTCAAAGGTTCCGCCTACCAGACTCATAATATAGTTCCTTTTTATCTTCTTTTTTTCCACAGACTATTTTTAATAAATCTATTCAAAAATAATTATTTTATTTACTACAAAATAATAATAATAATGGCTTTTAATTTTTAAATAAATACCAAATGTGGATGCACATATTTGGGTGCACCACACCATCATCAGTGTTCAGGCAGATGTCGTTGGTTACCTTGATAAGAGCAGTTTCTGTGCTATGATGGGGTCTAAAACCTGACTGGAAAACATCAAATGAATTGTTTAATAAGAGAAAATCAGTGAGCTGTTGGTAGACAACTTTTTCAAGGACTTTTCCTAAAAATGGCAGATTAGAGATAGGTCTGTGATTATTCAGTACAGTGGGATCAAGACCACTTTTCTTTAGGAGAGGTTTAATAACTGCAGTTTTTAAGGCCTCGGGAAATATTCCAGATTGAAGAGACATGTTAACTATTTGAGTAATTGATGGCAACACACTGTTCAGGACAGACTTTCGAAATCTAGTGGGTAACACATCAAGGCAGCATGTAGACGAGCTCAGACGGGTGATGGTCTCTTGGACAGTTTGGTCAGTGACAGGTACAAAGTGAGTCAGCTTAGAGTGAGTAGGTGGCCGTTGGATAGTTATATGTGTTGTGGAGTTGATGGCTTTTTTTTAATGCCCTGAACCTTGTCATTAAAAAATACAGCAAACTCATTACATTTAAGTGTGCAAACCAGTTCTATTGGTAGCTGGGTTGGAGGGTTAGTTAATCTGTTTACTGTTCTGAACAGGACGCGAGAGTTGCTGCTGCAACTTCCAATGATTTCAGAGAAGTACCATTCCCTTGTTCTGCATAAGATCTGGTTGTAAGCGTACATCTCCCCCTTATACATTTCATAATGAACCTGGAGTTTTGACTTGCGCCACTTTCGCTCAGCTCTGCGGCACTGTTGTTTCTGTGCCCTGACTAGATCATTGTTCCTCCAAGGAGCTTTCTGTCTATGTTTTCTCAATTTAACCTTCATAGGGGCAATGGCATCCAGAACATTCAAGATGCTAGAAGTTACAGAATTCAGCATTTCATCAACATTGGCACCAGAGGCGTTTTCAGGGTTTATCATTTCTACAAACTGTGCCCTAGTGCTCTCATTTATTTGTCTCCTTTGGACAACTGCAGGGCCAGGCGGTGGTTTGGGAGCAACAGACAGGTCAAAGAATACACAGAAATGATCAGAGAGGGCGACATCAACCACACTCTGACATTGTAAATAGTAACCCCCTTTGTGATGAGCAGGTCCAGAGTGTGCCCTCTGCTGTGGGTGGGGCAACTCACATGCTGAATTGGATCAAAGGTTTCAAGGACAGCATTGAGCTCTTTTGCATTTCTGTCATTGACATTATCAACATGAACATTAAAATCACCTGTAATGACTAGACCATCAAAGTCTGTGCACACAACTGAGAGCATTTCAGTGAAATCATCAATGAAACTTTGGCTGTGCTGAGGAGGTATGTACATGACTATGCAGAGTAAGGGAGGATTTTGTTTTAACTCAATCTCAAAGGACACATACTCAAATGATGAAAACACACCAAATGATAGTCTGCGGGTTGCTATATTATCTCTAAACAGTGCAGAAACGCCTCCACCCTTTTTATTTTCTCGTATTTCCGAGTCATGTTTGTAGTTGGGGGGAGTTGATTGTGTTTCCTGTGTTTTTGTCAAGCCATGTTAATAACATAAAATCAAGATTAAAAGAAGAGATAAGATTATTGATTAAAAATGATTTGTTGCATAAAGATCTGACATTGAGTGCAGCAAGTTTGAGATTAGTTTCCTTGGGACTAGTCAAAATCTTCTTGCAGGGGATATGAACTAGATTTCTTTGATTGGACAGTCTAACTGCCCTTTTTTGCATTCTACGTGGTGCAACTACAGGTAAAGGACCAGAAAGAAGCTGTTCATCACAGGGCCCCAGTTTGACATAACCTTTCCTAGGACACTGGGGGCCCGTTTCATCCTAGCTCCGGGGGATAGCACATCTAGAGGCGCGCAGGGGAGGTCGAGTTGAGGGTAGTTTGGGTGATGGACCAGGAGGAGCGGGAGCTGGACGGGATTTGGGTGAACGACGGAGGGGGCGTGTTGGAGGGGCTTTGGATGAAGGACGTGTTGGAGGGACTTTGGGTGAAGGATAAGGAGGGAGTGCTGGAGGGGTAGGAGAGCTCCTGTGTGGGGAGAGGCTCACAGGTGTTAGGGGAGCCATCTTAATTCCTGACTTAATGAGGCTATCAAAATGGCTAGGTAGGGCCATGGGTGAAAGTGGGGGGGACGAAAAGAAAAGTGATTCTTCACTGGGAGTAGATGTAGCAGGGGGCGCCCACAGCTGGTCAGATGGTGGTATTTCTGGGGCCAAATCTGGTGGTTGTTGTTGTGGTTCTGCGGTTGGGTCCTTAGCTGGTGGTGGTTGTTGTGATGCTGGTGCAGCTGAGTCCGTAGATGGAGGTGGTTGTGGTGCTGGTGCTGCTGAGTCCTTAGATGGAGGTGGTTGTGGTGCTGGTGCTGCTGGATCCAAGTCATTGACCGGTGGTGGTGGAGGTAGTTGTTGCCGCCGTTGTGCTGTGGTTCCTGGGACACTGGCTCGGTCCTTCCTTACTGCCTTTTCAGGGCCTTGGCCTCTATGCCCCAGAGCGTGGAGGAGGTTCTTCACTAACTCTCTTGCTCCACCTCTGTTCAGGTGTGGGCCTCTTCCCATGAATAGGTCCTTTCGTTTCCAGAATATATTGAATTTCTAAATGTAATGGAATCCTCTGGAAGCACACTCTCTGGAGAGCCAATTGTTCAGCTGAAACAGACGGCTGAACTTGAGTGACACCCCATCGATGTTAGGAAGAGGTCCACTGATGAATGCTTCAACCTCTACTTTGTCAATCTCTTCAAATAACTTCATGAAGTCTTTTTTTATACGTTCAGATTGTTCTTTTTTGATATCGACAGCACCTACATGGATGATTATTCGTTTAACTCCTTGGTACAAGACTTTAGATAAGAGTCCTGTAATCACTGGAACAGTAGAACTCGGGCAACATAAAGTTTGCATTATTCTGTGGCTGACTCCACTCATAGCGCCATCTCCAAGCAGCAGCATATCTCTGACCTTGACATTTGGCACAGATTTTCTTTCTGCCTGTGCTTTGTTGCCAATATTATGACTCCTATTCTG
Organism: Oryzias latipes; assembly: GCF_053564925.1. Classification (NCBI taxonomy): domain Eukaryota; kingdom Metazoa; phylum Chordata; class Actinopteri; order Beloniformes; family Adrianichthyidae; genus Oryzias; species Oryzias latipes. The sequence goes on from NC_136254.1 coordinate 13,667,608, forward strand.
TGGTCCAATTTCACTTTGTTCTTTAACATCACATTGTGTTAGGGGTAAAAATCTGTTTGTGAGCTTTATTTCGGATGTTCTGTCATCTTTACGCTTTGGCTTAACACAGAGTTCCTCCGCACAAAGTTTCGGAAAGGACACAACATCACTCAGGTCTATGTCACTGTTATTCTTCTCATTTGTAGTAAGAGTGGCCTTCTTACCACCCGATGTTACTGGAAGGGTCTTGTGAAGTCCATTTTCAGTTTCCAAAGTAAATATCCGTGTTTGTAGCTCTTTTATTTCTTGTTGGTAGATCCGACAGCGTTCACAGTGGGAGTTTGTTTTTCTTCCTCTTCCGGACATGTCGCTGGCTTGTCAGACGTAAAAATATTGATTTGTATAGGTGGAAGTCACAAAAAAGGATGACCAGTCTGATATTCCAGGATTTGTGGATGAGGTAAAATAATTAAAAATGATTAATTAAATGATTAAAAAACAAATAAAGCAGGAAGCAGCAGGAGCAGGGAGGAGTCGAAAGTAATGTCTTTGTTAGTGCAACTACAGAGGGTGGAGAGCTGTCTACCACAAAACGAAGAAAAACATTTGTAAGAAACAACTACCCTCTGGTAATGCCAATACAACATAGACAGATTCAAGTGGACACACTGTTTATGTTCCAGTTCTACAAATGCTTCAGATGATGTTCAAAACACTGAGCTTCTCGATAAGCTTCAGGCAGCTACAAAATCGTCTGCTTGAGTTCATGTGTCTCATGAAGATGGGGCATATTTCAAAGCAAATAAGCTTCTATCAGAAACTGGAAAATTGTCTCTGATTATGTATGTGGATGATGTTGAACTCGCCATTCCTTTGGGAACGAGTAGAAAGATCCATAAGATATGTGCAGTGTATTGGTTGCCTGCTAATATACCCAGTCAGTATAGGTCTAGCTTGCATGTTATACAACTAGCCCTGCTATGCAAAGTGTCTGACCTCCAAAAGCACAGTTATGAAACTGTCCTGTCACCTATGCTAAAAGACTTGCAAACTTTAGAACAGGATGGAATTTTCATTGAAGCACTTGGTGAATGTATTCAGGGGACTGTGCTATGTGTGGCAGCTGATAATTTGGCTGCCCATGGTCTTGCTGGTTTTGTACAGTCTTTCAGAAGAAAATACATATGCAGATTCTGTTGCTGTACCACAGAGCAGATCCAGACCACCGAGGTTTCTGATGGAGAGTTCTGCATGAGAACAAAAGAATCTCACGATCTTCATGTGCAAAATGTTGTGCAGGGAGAATATTCAACACATTTTGGTGTTACAGGTGCTTGTGCCCTCAGCAAGACATTGCAGCATTTTCATCCCATTACTGGTTTCCCACCTGATATACTGCACGATCTCTTTGAAGGGATTGTGCCTGTTGAGTTGGCCTTGTGCATCGGTGAAATGATTCGACGGAAGTATTTCACTCTTGAATATCTGAATACAAAAATCCAAATGTTTCCATATCAGCACTCTGATAGAGTTGATAAATCAAAGCCAATCCCAAAGCATTGGTGGAAATGGACACAATAATTCCACCCTGTTGAGGTTATTGCCACTCATGTTAGGAAGCAAAGTCCCTGAAGGGGATGAAGCATGAAACATACTGATGGACCTAAAGGAAATTGTGCAACATGTGTTGTCTCCAGGCTTCACAGAAGAATCTATTCAGTACATGCAAACTAAAATACGTGATCACAGGCAGGGTCTTAAAGTTGTGTTTCCAGATTTTAGGCTTCGACCAAAACATCATTAAGTTGAGCATTATCCAGAGATGACAAAAAACTTTGGTCCCCTGGTTCACCTGTGGACCATGCGGTTTGAAGGAAAACATTGTTTTTTTAAAAGGGTCATTAATGATGCAAATAACTTCAAGAATGTGTTGAAAACACTAGCTACCAGACACCAGTACATGATGGCATATTATCTCAGTGCACCAGCATTTTTCAGACCCCACATACAGGCCTCCAATGTCTCATCTGTTTCAGAAGAAAATCTGCCCAAAGTTGCACAAGACTTCATCAAAGCAAAGACAAACAGCCAAAGCATATACAGCACATCTAAGGTTTCAGTAGATGGCATAGAGTATGCCAAAGGGATGTTTGTGTCAGTAGGCCAGACAGGAGGACTCCCAAGATTCAGCAAAACTGATGATATATTGCTCATGAACAACTCTGTTTCCTTTCTTTGTAGGAACTGAGCATTTGAGGTCATTTGAGCTAATGTCATCAGACATATTCTCTATGCATCTGCTTTCAGAACTGAATGACACACTGAGTATCTCAGCATACAATGTTGATGGACATTTGCTGTTAACTCAGAAACGATTTATTCTGATCAAAGATTTGTAAGGGTATTATTCATTTATAAATGAAAATGTATGTAGCATCTTGGAACGGCTAGAAAACATTTGCACTTACAAATTTGAATATATTTTTTCTCTCTTTAACAGTAAAAATGGATGCTCAGAACTTCCTCCTCCATATACATATCTCCACAGACATTTTCAGAAAGATGACATTATCCACACGTCCAGAGTCTGTGGATGAGCTAAAGAGAATGATACAAGACAAGTTCAAACTAGACTTTGATTTTAGTCTGTCTTACGAAGGCCCAGACTTTGATGGGCAGTTTTGCTCCCTTGTAGACATCAAAGAACTTCCTCAGAAGGCTGTGCTAAAGATTGTGCGACCTGAGAGCGATACAAGTCCAATAGCATTGGATGACACTATAATACTGCCCCATGCTATAACGCCAGAGAGGATTGATAAATGGCCTCAGGTTTTCCCAATGCCCACTTTTTCTTATGAGGTTGAACTCATACTTAGTGAGGGAAATAGTACTTATCAGAGAACAGGAAAGTCTTTAAAGTTAACCAGGGGCCAAAAAAATGACATACTTGAAGCTCTTGCAGCTACAATGCACAGTTTCAAAGCATACCCCAATGGCAAAGAGGTTTCAGTGGTAGCAGAGGCACTTGTTACTCATCACTGTTGTCTGAAAGAGCCAGGCTCTAAAACAGGGTGGTATGGCTGGAAAAATAGCCTCAAGTTTAACTTGTCCTTCAGGCTCTCCCTGCCTATCTTCAAGAAGACACCTCCAGCTTTCTGAGGACTTGTGAGGTGAATTAAAATGTTTACAATGTACCATGACAGCAACAAATACAATGTCTAAGTGATGAATCTAATTTGGGGTGGCCAATCCCGGTCCTGGAGAGCTGCAATCCAGCAAGTTTGTTTCAGCATAAATGTGATACAAATGTCTGTCCCTCACAGAGCTGGACAGACCTTAACTATGTTGATTCTGACAATTAGCTGGAAGGTGTGTGGAAGCAGGGAAATGTATAAATTATACTGGATTGCAGATATGGAGGACCAGGAATGGCCACCCCTGATCTACTTGAACAAATGGAAACTTGAAAAAAAACAAGTCCATGACAGTCTGAGAATGTGCACCAATAGGATTTTCAAGTCTTACTCAACAGGTTGTAATTAAAATGTTTAATAAGACAATTATGAATATGGTTGAAAAAATGTTTGTTCATCTAACTTTAAAAAATTCTATAGTTTGACAATTTGTCAAGCTGTGTCCTTAAAATTTGCTATTGTAGATATGGATGAGTCCATATGTGGACAGCTGAAATTGTTAGACGTTCTGCAAAGTTTGTCAGTGTATTTTGCTTAAAGACTAAGGTAGGCAAAAAAACAAGTGCAACAAAAACTTGTAAAATTAGAATTAAGATGTTACGTAATCTCCTTCATTCAATGTTAAGACAGGACAGCCTGCGTGGTATAAAATGACAACCTAGATAATATGAGCTACATGATGGGCAAAAGCATGATTTTCATTTGATTTTACAAAAAGGTACATTTTACAGTAAATGGATGCCTTTCATGTGAAAACATAAATTTACACCAGAGTTGCAGTATTCTAATTATCTTTTCTCTTTAGGTTGGGCAGTCCAGGGAACCAGATGTTGTGGACACACTACTTGGGCTTCTTGCAGTTGCTGCTGATCCACAGAATGCCATGTTCCATCCAGTCAAGATCATGGTTGTACTTGAGGGTAACACGATTATTGGCGTACCCACACTGGCTGATGGATTCGTCATATTATTTGCATTGATATATGCCCTTCATCTAGCGTACCCCAAAACCTTGGTCAACACATTTGACTATATCCAAAAGGTCTTGATGGGTCTTGAGGATGAAAAATTAAAGCCCAAAGTGTTGAGTCTGAAAAATGACCTATTGACAGAACTGTAGTGTCATTCTATGACTGATTCTTTTGCTGGACTTTGGACATTTCAAGATGTTGAACCTGTGTTTTGAAAGCGTTGTTTCATGTAAACGTTAAGGTTTCTTTTTGCACTAAAACTGGATGTGTGCAATGATAGTTTCTGAAAACTATCCAGCCTTACTAACTACCCTGAATTTTATTTGAACTGTAAGAACATTATGGTTGGTGGCAGATATGATGATGCTTTTATGTAATCTGCTTGAGTGGGATTTTGAAGGTTTTTTTCTCATTCAAGGCTATACTTTATTTATTGAAATATTGTTTTACCTTATTTTTTTTTAAAATGCCTGGCACACAAACATTTTCTTTGCCAGGTTTTGTTTTTTGTTAAGGTTGCCTAAACAATGTTTACTTTTAGAAGTTGTGGCAGTAAAACTGTAAAACACAGAGAATACTAAAACACAAGTTCTTCTAACTGTTGTTGTTGAAAAATAGCCTTGTTAGAATTTTTTTGATTACAGGCTGTATAGTGTTTTGTTGTTATAACTGCTCTGGTTGTTCAAGATGTTTACTCTTGACTCCGTTAGTCACTTATCAAAAGCATTTGTACAATAATCAACCTTTTCAGTCATTGCAATAATTTACATTTTTGCTGATATTTATACTCATGCTGTTTTTTTTACTGCATTGAACAGATGGATATATGTTTAAAATAACACTTTTGTTTTAAATTATAAAATGTACACGGACTTGACAATATTGTTATTTTTGATACCTGAAAACTCTTAAATAGTAATATTGTAAAAATTACACAGTCTGGTATTATTACAATCATTGCCTAATGCTGCTCTTTAATTGTATGACTGATGACTTGTTTTATCTGCTTTTGGGAAAACTTTGACATTGTTTAATAAAAATAAATTAAACACGGTCAGTCTGTCTAAATATTTTAATTTTGAATTTTTTTGTATTGACTCTATTCAAGTATATGTATGTAAAAGAAAATGTTTAATGATTTAAATGTAGTCACCTAAAATGTGAAATATTTTAGAATTTAAAATTAAATAAATAAATGATTGTAGTAAGTACCAAAACATTTTAAGTAAAATATACTTCTTTTAAATATATTGTAAGAACTTAACAATCTAACTATAGATAACTTGATAAAATTGTGTTTTGAACAAAGAAAATGTAATCAGGTTAATACTATGACTGTTTGCCATAGTATACTCCTAATGTAAAAATTAGCGCCAGTCTCAGAGCAACTAAAGAGTGAAGATGTTGTAATGTAAGTTGACAATATCACCACTGTCAAATAGCAGTGGCTGGCCATGCTAAATTGCAAACTGTTTACCCTAGTGTAATTCTTTTTCTTCCAAGATTATCAAGAAACATCAATTTAGACTTGGTAAAAACTACATAATTATTCACGTTGTAAAAGAACAAACACTTAAAGCACTGTCACAGGCTAAATATTGCTCACTAAGTGTGTTTTTTAATGTCTGATGGCATTTTGGGACAACGCTTATCCATCTAACTTGATGGAAATCAAGTGATTTTAAAGGTGGAACAAGGAGCTCGGAATTAGTTCTCAGTGATGAAAGTCTTCCGGGAATTCCCGGAAATCCGGGTTTTTGAGCAAACCGAACGTACTTTCCGGGAAATAAAGACCTGATCTCTACGGACAAATCGCTTTCCGGATTAAAAAATGGTCTGAAATCAGCTAATTTTAGCTTTATTTTCTATATTTCTCCCCAGATCGCTTCCTCTATGGTCGTGGCCATCTCTCGTCTTCCCGGCCTAATTGACCAATGACGGGACGTTTTAGTTGCTTTCGGATGCGTCGACGGGTCTGATTGGCTCTGTCTGCCCCACGTGGTCAGCGTGACTTGCTTCCCTAGAGACCAAAACTGGCGGACCCACGCTAAACTTTCACAAACACATCTGAAGAGTTTGCGATCAAATTTGTGTTAAAATAATGGCGGGCATCGTCATTATTGAGCGTGGTCACGACCTCAGTTGTGAGAAGACGATAAAAAACAAATTGAAGTGGTCTTGGCTGGAAAAAAAAGATTTTTAAGGTAGTGTAGGTCAAATACTTTTTTGTGTAAAATAATCTCAAAACCACATTTTGAAATAATTTCAATTTTAGTTTTGAGTTTCAGTTTTTATTTTGAATACGTTTCTTTATCTAATTTATTAGTATTTCCTAATTACCATGATTTAGTTCAGTATAGTTGACATTAATTATAAGTATTTGATGGTTTGGACCCGCACTCCCTTAAAAAATAATGTTTACAATGTTTAGCTTAGTTTGTATGTTTGTTTTGATATTTCCCAGATTACTTAGTATTGGTGTTAAAGAATTGATGTATTATGTTATAGAATTATAGTTTAAAGCAGATCCCATATTTTGATGTAATTATAGTTTGAGAAAACAGTGCAAGTGGATGTTGTACATCAGTCATTTCTAAAGCAGAAATAATGTATAAATAACTGAGGTATTTTCATAGAATATCATAGTTACTGGTGTTCTTTTTGCCATTTGGGGCTTTGATGTTACTATATTTTAGCAATTGTATGTTTTGCAGCTTTAAGGAAAAGCGTAGATTGTAGGATCGTGTTACTTTGAGCAATTTTCCAAATTCTTTTTTAGGACCAGCAAGTCCTTAATGGAGAGTCAAACTAGGGGTTTGAATGACAAATCATGATGCTCTAATTAGTCTTAGTTTCTAGCTAGCTGCCAGAATGCACCAGAATGCATCTAAGACCACGTATTTTTCCAAAATTTCGCTCTGTGCCCGCCATATCGCTCAAAGAAAAGTTCAGGGATTTTTTCCATGCCTGACTTTCATCACTGGTTCTGTTTAGAGGCATTTTTTGTTAAGAGTCCAGAAGTTGTGTTCAATCTGTGCTGTGGCGTTTTGGCTGTTGGGATGGGATATAGTGGGACTAAGGTTCAAATGCTAACAGCTGTGAGGGTCCTAATAGATGCAAACCAAACTTACAAAAATATTTTCAAATTATATTCCTATAAATGCCCATCCATCCATCTTCTTAACCCACGGAATCCCTTGCGATCGCTGGAGGGTGTTCTGGCAACTGTTGATAGAGGGTGGGGTGTAACAAAGTGGCATTTGTTACTTTTGTTGTGTCCACTTATGTGTATCTATTCCATTTAAATGTTTTTCTGTTCTGCTTACCTACTTCCTCCTCTGGCCATGATTGGAAGAATGTTTATAAAGCTGCTTGGCGGCCAATTCGAATAATCAGAAGAATCCATTTTGATTAACGGCTGTTTTTCTCTATCAGGTTGTTTGGTAAATGGTAAACCCCCCTTAACACCCCTTTTTGCACTGGTTTGAACCAACTGAGGTGAAGCTTTATTGTCACAAGATTAGGCAGACGGCTGGTTCCAAATGCAGCAGGTTTATTAACTCAGCTATAATTACACAAAGCTAAATCAGGGTCAGGCAGGCAGGGGTCAACAACGAGGACAGGAGCATCAAAGGAGAAACAGGTGAAGTCAGAGTCCAGGCAAGATTCGGGGCAGGCGGCAGGGAAACGTAGTCAAATACAGAACAGAGTCAGAAAATCAGAAGATCAGATCCAGATACAACACTCAGTGAAGAAGGCAGAGTGGCACAAAAAATACTTTGCACTAAGTGAGGCTCAGTACTGTGTTTTAGTGTACCGTGATTATTGGGGTGAAAGGAGAATCAGGTGTGCAGCATCCAGTGTGCGCTAGGGTTTCTGGGAGATGTAGTGAGGTTAGGACTCTGGAGACGGCTCCCGCTGGTGACCTGAGGGGGAGACAGAGTTCTGACTTCTGATATATATTGGCAGAACTGTTTGTTTAGTGGGAAAAAGGGTGGATGCGAATGGAGTTTAACATTGAGAACACACTCGCTAGTAAAAATAAAATCCTTTAACGTCAAAAAAATACTCAGTTTAGTACAGCTGCTTCTGCCACTCTGTCACACAGGGTACACCCTGGACAGGGCACACAATCAAACACACAAACGCAGCTATTGGCAATTTAGAATTACCAAATCCTTTAAAGCATGTTTTTGGACAGTGCTCGGAGAATACCCACGCATGCACAAGAAGAAACATGTGAATTCCACACAGAAAGAACCCAGCTGGCATTTAAACCAGGGCCTGCTCACTGTGAGGCAAGAGCGTCAACCACTGCACCTCCTATTAATATACATTGACTACTTTTTAATATTAAAAAGACACAAGTCAAAAGGTTTACCTTTAGCCTTTATAGTTTATATTAAAAACGACAGTTAAGATTTGTACATTTCTGTTTGTTTTGTGGGTCATTCCAGAATTGGAAGACATTTGGGCCTCAACATTACATTTCATTTATTTGTTCCTTTCATGAAAATTATTGATTGTCCGATATGTTTACATGTTTGTCTTACAATACTGAAAATTTTCATGATTGGAAAGGAGCAGAATAGAAGAATACAATTCTTATAATTGTCTGCTCCCTTTTAAACATTGCATCATATTTACATTTCTCACACCATCACCTTTGCTCAGATTTCACCACATACAGTTCAAATTAACACTGTAAATACATTCCATTCATTTAGTACATACATTCCAACACAATCTAATTTGTTTAGCTTAATACATCGATTTAAGTTGAATAATATTTTGACAACTTTTAAACTGATTCTCCTGGGAATTCCACATTTTTACCCCTGCTATAGAAAAACACTTTTGCTTTAGTGTTGTTCGAGCAAAATGTTGTTTGAAATAAAATTTTCTCCTATGATTTTCATTTCCTGTGTTAAAAAATAAATAGCTTTTCTAAGGTAAATTTTGTCAGGTAAATCTTTGTTTCTGGCTTTAAACATGACTAATAAGGTCTGCAATTCGATTACATCTTTAGGTTTTAATAATCCTGACTTAATGAAAAGTTTATTTGTGTGATCTATAAATTTAGCTTTGTAAATATTTCAAATAGCTCTCTTTTGTTATAGAATTAAGAGCATTATATTAGTTTCATATGTATTTCCCCACACTTCAATACAATATGTAAAATAAGGTAAAACCAAATAGCAATATAACATGTGCATAATAGGACATTGTTAAATATATTTGGATTTGTTCAGAACAAAAAGGCTCTTGGCTACTTTATTTTTTACATAAAATATATGAGATTTCCATGTTAATTTGTCATCCAATATCTTCTTCTTTCTCTTTCGGCTTTTCCCATCAGGGGTGGCCACAGCGAATCATCGTTTTCCACCTCACTCTATCATGGACATCTTCTACCCTAACATTAGCCAACTTCATGTCCTCTGTTAAGACATCCATATATCTCCTCTTTGGCCGTCCTCTTGCCCTCCTGCCAGGCAGCTCCATCTCCAACATCCTTCTACCAATATATCCACTATCCCTCCTCTGAACATGTCCAAACCATCTCAGTCTGGCTTCTCTGACTTTGTCGCTAAAACAGGCAACATGAGCCGTCCCTCTGATGTACTCGTTCCTTATCCTGTCTAACCTGGTCACTCCTAAGGAGAACCTCAACATCTTCATCTCCGCTACCTCCATCTCAGCCTCTTGTCTCTGTCTCACTGCTACCGTCTCTAACCCATAGGACAGAGCTGGTCTCACCACTGTCTTGTACACCTTTCCTTTGAGTCTTGCTGACACTCTTCTGTCACACAACAGTCCTGACACTTTCCTCCACTCGCTCCAACCTGCCTGCACTCGCCTCTTCACCTCTTTTCCACATTCCCCATCACACTGAACTGTTGACCCCAAGTACTTAAACTCCTGCACCTTCTTCACCTCAGCCCCCTGTAACCTAACGCTTCTATGACCTCATCCAACTCACTCCAGAATCTCTCCTTCACTTCTAACTCACAGCCAACCTGTGGCGCATACCCACTGACTACATTCACCATCACCCCTTCAATTTCTAACTTTAGGCTCATCATCCTGTCTGAGACTCTTTTCACCTCTAGAACACTGTTTACAAACTCCCCTTCAGAATCACTCCTACCCCGTTTCTCTTCCTATCAACACCATGATAGAACAGTTTGTATCCTCCTCCAATACTACGTGCCTTGCTGCCCTTCCACCTTGATTCCTGCACACACAGTACATCTACCTTCCTTCTCTCCATCATGTCTGCCAGCTCTCTGCCTTTCCCTGTCATTGTGCCAACGTTAAGAGTCCCTATTCTCAAACCTATGTTAAATTTGTCATCCAATATAATCCCTGAAAAATTAAATTCAGACACCTGTTCTATTTATGAAATTTAAACCTTAACTTTTCTGCTACATATTCATCAATAATAGATAATGTACTATCAAAGGCTTGATTAGCTCAGCTTACAGATCAATTGTGCAAATTTTACTACATTATATATTTGATTATTACAGAGCTTGGTGCAACCCTGTTACCAGATGTGACAGGTAACAGGGTTGCAAATCTGTACATATATTGGCTTTTTCCCAGGAGTAAGATGCTCATTGTTGAGCTAGCTGTCGATGATGACCAAGAGGACAACCTTACTTAAATAAAAAACATTTTAACAACAATTGTCTTATTCTAAATATATGGGTAACATGTTTACATGTTGTAGAGTGAGACATTCTAACTATATTATGATATATGAAAAATAAAAAAGGAGAAACCTTTGCTCTACTTGTTCTTTTGGAAAACTGTTTGTTGATGTCAAGTCTGGCATATCATGTAATTCTCTGCTATATTCCTTTTTACCATGATAAAGAGGTCATGGTAACAGGGTTGCGTGCATGTTGTGGGACACATGCTATTATTTGAAATATTTAATTTATTAGAATAAATGCTCCCACAGGAGACTGCCATGTAAATAATGCAACATTTTTTTTAAGTTTAACAGGTTTATTTAAGATTTAATTTGAACATTAGGGGGGCTGGAACAAGAAATAAAATGCAGTTTAGGGGGTACTCCAGACTTTTTTGTGCTTTTAAACTGTTTTCAATCTTTTTGTAGTAGTCTTAATAAATTTGATTTTTCAGGACAAGTACATGTACTTAGAGACTGCAAGTTGGTGTTTTGTACATCAAAAGTTGTAAGACTTCATGGTTGGGAGGTAAAATGTCTTCCAATCCTGGAATGACCCTTGTTCAAATTGATCGTTTATTGACACAATTGTTCTATGAGCACCTTATTTTGAAAGTCTGTGTCTCAGAGCCCATTGAATTAAATTAAACTACTGAATTCAATTAACTAAATTTTATATAGATCTATAAACGTAAGTGTAAATATGTTCAACATTTTAGGCTTAGGCCTTCATGGATTACGTGTCAAGAGGCACAGCTCTGACACTGACTGATCTTTCTGTCAGCCATCAGTCTGACAGCAAATTCATCATTGTTTTTACTGCTAAATTGAAGGGGGTTGTGTGTGTTCCAGATGGAGCATTACAGATCAGAGTCAGGCCCCTGTGCACCTGTATCCCCTTTATGGTTCATCCCATCTCTCTCTCTTTCACTCATTCTCTCCATCTCCTCCCAGCCTCTCATATGCACTTCTTTGTTGTATTTGCATACATTGAATTTAAACTGCCCGAAGGAAGATTGTGTTGGCAAATGTAAAACTGCATTTACATGACATTCTTGAAATGAAGCACAACCCTGATATTGAAGGAGAGTATTGAATATTTGGAAATATCACAGTTCTGTTAAAGGTTTTTCAAAGAAAAATTAGGGGAAGGATAAAAGAAAGCAACAAAACAAACTCAACAATCACATACAAAAAAGTTAATTGGCTAAAACCCTTCACAGACACAGATATAATTAAAAGGTGTGCCAAAGCAGCACACACTAATGTCTGCGACACAAATTTAGCAAAAGCAAAACTGTTATTGCAATAAGTTGTTGTTAAAAATAATACCCAGTAAAGTTTTCTGGATACGTTTTTTGTGCTTGGCTAAATAACTGGCGACCAGATAAAAGAGTTAATTCTTCTAGTTGGTCCCTTGTCATTTTTTCTTAACCTAAATGTATATTGCTTTTCGTTTTAACTTCCTTTGAAAAATTAGTTTCAATGACATTTTATGCTTTGTAAAAAACTTTTTCTTGCACAAGATGTGATTGAAGCTGTAACAGTTTACTCATAACATATTTGGCTTTCAGACATGCCCAAGTCATTATTTGGATTAGTTTGGGAAGATTGCATCCAGGTGTGTGCACTCAATGGCTCTTTCATCTCAAATGAAATTGATTAATAAAAACATCACAAGATCTAAAGACTAGAAAACGTGTCTCCTAATGTGCTGTATGCTATTAGGATGATTTTAGATTGTGTACAGGACTCGAGTCAAGAAATACATTTAAATTTATCTTTAAATCACCACTTTTACTTCCTTAAGCTTGATTTTGCAAATTCACAAATAACGTTTCTAATTGAAATGGCAGACTTTGATATGACTTTTCAACATCCTTAAATTTTGGTGTGGCAAGATTATTTCAGTCCCGAAAAACCCAAACAAAGAATATTTTAGTAATTGGGGTGAGGATAAATGGTTCATTGACCTTACATGCGTTTAGAATCAAAACAGTGCAAACTGTAATTGACCATACTTTTTATTAGATTAAGCAATTACTTGTTTAACCTGTTTATTAGTTAGAGTATAAAATCATTTAATTCTGGGGGCAATTTTGTGACCTAATAGCAAATATGACTTTATTTCAGTGTTACAATTGCAGTCATGTGTGCAGTTTGACAGTGAAATACAACTTGAACATACAGTATGTTGAGACTAATGTTAAATAATCATTAATGTTTATTTTTATTTTTTTTCTATTCATGACAACTGTGGGATTGTGACTTTTATTTTGGAATCAATTGTTTGGTTTTATTGAAGGTCAAATTCTTTCTTTGTTTACACCAGGGGTTCTCATTACGTCGATCGATTGAAAAATTGCCAGATTCACTGGTACATCAGTCTATTCACGGGTGCTCATTACGTCGATCGCAATCGACCGGTCTTCAAGGACATGAGGGTAGATCGCAGGCCAGCGAAGATAAACAACAAACAAAAAAGTACTTCTAAACAATCCACCAGCCAATCAAAATCCTCACCCAGAAGTACGCGACTTGATTGACATGCAGAATGGCCAATCGGACATCCTCTAAAACATACGTCACTGCACATGCGTGTTGAAATACACTGAGCGCAAAGTCTGCCATCAGAAAGTCGCTTTCTGTCCCACGGCACGTCAAGTCCCCGGCAGAAGACCACTACGGACAACCGGAGTGTTTATTGAAGCCGCCTCGCGTGTGTCCCCCTGCTATCGCCTCCAGTTCTCGCCCGATAAATACAAGCTCATTAAGGAAGCGTTTTTTTTGCATGGCACGCGCTTCCTACGCAGCCATCAGCGCTATGGAATGCCACGCTGCCCGCATTGCATGGCTTACAGCAAAGAATGACATACGATAGTCGCTGCTTTCTGTCTTTGTAATAAAACGCATCATCTGTTACTTAATACCAAAGTATCTTTGTATAATCTTACTGTGTAGTTTTTAATCATCAGTAAATAAACAACAATGTTCAAGTAAACATGTAACTAATAAACATAACTAACAAACATTTACTAATAGTATTTAAAAGAAAAATATATATCTATATTCACGCACACAGGTAGATCTTCAAGACATTGTCGACTCAAAAGTAGCTCACATGCCAAAAAAGTGTGAGCACCCCTGGTTTACACAGACAAGACCATGAACCGGGGATCATCTGAGCCGTGGGGTGTCCATGTCCCTGTGGTGTGGGTTCTGGTCCTTGCCCTCGAGCGCTGACCCCCTCCAAAATTCTAACTGTGGGTGAGCCTGGTCAGGAAATGTGGTTTATACAAATAGACACCTTGTGTTTCGGAAGATCAAGAACCCCCTGTTGTAAAAGTAAAATATGTCTAACACAAGAGGCATTCAGCTCTTCTCTGTGTGCTCAGCTGTTGGACAGGACAGATATACCGTTCTTGGCAAAATTTTCTTTTTCTTTTTACATCATAATAAAACAGCTTGAATTTTTCTTCGTTTAGCAAGATTGGCCTGCTCCTCAAAAAGTCTCAGCTGTCTGACAGTTTGCCGGCCTTGTTTCCTGATGTCATTGTTTTGACAAGGCTCATCTCTGCACAAATTTTGGGTTCTCCCCTTGACAAAGAGAGGGGGTTTCTTGGCACGGACTCCAGCAACTGGAGAATAGGAGTGGTTTCATCACAGCTAAAAGGTGGGGATGGAAGAAAGATTTCTAGAGTTTAAGAGACAGAGACTAACCGCAACTGAAATTTACTGCACAATTTATTGATGAGTACCCTTCTGTTACTCACTCGGATTACGTGAAACAGCTTAGAGATCGGCTCAAATTCTCACCATCTGGCATGGAGCGCTCTGGGAAAATCTGTCAACTCAGCCAAACAACAGTATGACAAGAAACATCTGCCAAGTGTTCTACAAAATGGGTACCAAACTTGTCAAGTTCTTGCCTCCTATGAGGGTACCTACCACATTGGTGGTTGTTGGGATGACCTGGGATGGTCTGTTGCATAAAAGAGGGATCAGTAAGACAAGCTGATGTTTCAAAGATACGATGCTGTTGATTTGCAAAAAATGCAGCCCTGTTCTTACTTACAGTGTGCTGTTCTGTCAATTTTAATTCTTATCGCAACGCTGTACCATTCCGACTTCCTCCTACAGTCCAAAAACATGCTTCATAAGTTCACTGGTTACTCTAAAATATCCCTAGGTGTGCATGTTTTAGTGTGTGTGGGACTGATTGTGTACCCTGCGACAGACTGGCGACCTGCCCAGGGAGGATGTAGCCCACCTTTGCCCAGCAGTAGCGGGGACAGGCAACCCTATGACCCCAAAAGGGAAATAGCGAGTAAAAAAAAAGGATGGACAGTTAATGTTGCACTCAGATCCTTATGGCAAGACTTTAACATGTTTCAGTATGTTTTTATTTAAAATGTTTGATCTGTGCTGCAAAAATATATATTTTGGTGAAAATATTTTATGTTTTCCACCCCTTTGTTTTAGTATGCACATTTAAAATTTTCCATCAATTATTTTTAATTATTGATGCCTTGCAACTCAGCACAACAGAAATGGTAATTGTTTTAATACCATTATATATATGCAATAGAAGACATTGCATAATCATTTCCATCTCTTTGTTTAGAACCTGTCCAGTCTTATGAATTACCCAGTTTGTCTGTGAAAAATGCTGCAGCTGCTGCCCTGAGCAGACAAGCAATGTACAATATCCCACCAACTACAAATTAGAAGAATTCCAGCATCCTGCAGCATACAGAAAAAGTCATAACTTTTATGTTTTAAATGTTTAAATTTGACTGTAAATGTAATTTATTGTTTCTTCCTAGTCAGGACTCCCTTGAAAAAGAGATTCTTAATCTCAATGGGACATTTCCTGGGTAAATAAAGGTCAAACAAAATAAAAAATGACTTCTGTTTACACATGTCCTTCCAGTACTCAGCATTACAATGGACCTTCAGGTGCAATCCACATTTTCTACCTCTTATCCTAAATGGTGTAGGGGTTCAGTGCAGTGTATGCCCTCTTAAAACCCACAATAACAAGTTTTCTGTCTGGTCCACACTAAAAAGTATGTGGTCGGTCTGGAACCACTCCACAAAGTCAGCATTCAGTGTCCTGTATTACTCTTGGCCATATCTAATAAACCTAAATTTTGCATCTATCCATTTATTTTTCAAACCTGCGTGATCCCTTTTTGGGCCACGGGGTTGATGGAGCCTATCCAGTTACTGTTGAGCAAATGTGACCTTGGATGGTTTGCCAGTTTATTGCAGGGCAACACAGTGACGTACAACCACACATGATCACATTCACACCTATAGGAACAATTTATATTCATCAATTGACCTACGAGACATGGCTTTGGACTATGGGAAGAAAAAGTGCTTGAAGAAAACCCATAAATGCACAAGGAGAATATGTAAACTCCACTCAGCGAGGACCCAGTTGGGATCCAAACCAGGGCCTCCTCGCTTTGAGACGAGAGCGTAAACAACTGCAGTCCTATGCACACAGATTTATCAAACTCATTACAGAAATAATTGAATATATCATTTATGTAAATATTAAATAGCAGCAAGTTCAGAATTGATCCTTGTAGGACACCCCAACCTATCTCTTTGGATTCTGATGCAAACTGATCAATCTTGACAAATTGTTTTCTTTCTGTTAAATAGCTTTTAACCCAAGTTAGCACTAGTCCTCCTCTCCCATAACATTTCAGTTTGTTAAGTAGGATGTCATGATTGAGAGTGTCAAATGCTTTTTTCAAGTCAATGAAAATTCCAGATGCATGTTTCTTTTTGTGAATATCTTTTCTATTTTTTTTAAAGAATTGCGGAGGTTCAAAACAATAAACTACCTCAAAGGAAGCTCAAAGGTTAGTTAGATGTACAGAGTTCCCTCACCTTTCACAGTGTAGCTATTTTTCAGGCTTTTTTTAACAGCACATTATATTCTGCATCCTGATTGGTTGTTGACCTTGTCACTCAATCTCTCCAGTACTGCCTTTCTGTACACAAAGCTTTCAGCTAGCCAAGTCTAAATCTTCGATCGCCAGGTTGAACTTTGTTTTCAGTCTATAATACTGGACTTGTTTTTTCTATGAAGGTTTGAACTTTCAGAGTTTACACAAAAGGCAGAAAAGAGTTAAAATGTTTATGTCTGTCTGAGAAAAGTGTATAAAATGTGTAGTGATGGGTTTGAAAAATAAAATCCCATCATGTATTTTTCATCATTAAAGATTCATTGTAAGATTCTGGTCTGTCTTGGCTTTGACTTGCTCCAATATCATAAGTCATTGTTTATTTGCAACCAAGGAAATAAGGGTAGCCAGATAAAACAATAATTCTTGCACAACAATCAACCAAGTTGGGTAGGTGGATGTTTTCCCATTTGAAAAACACATTTCCTTTTTTGTTTTTGTTTAATTTTTTTTCACATCTATAAAACTCATTATTCAACAATCAAATAGTATAGCATGAATGCTGGGGTTTTAGGCACTTTTCAACCTTTTGCCACATTTCAGGCTGCAAACAAAAATATAAAACACATTTTTTATGATGAATCAACAACAAATGAAACACAATAATGAAGTGGAATGAAATTTATTGGATTTTTCAAACCTTTTTAACAAATGAAAAACAAAAAAAATGGGCGTACAAAATTATTCAGCCCCCTTAAGTTAAAACTCTGTAGCGCCACCTTTGGCTGTGATTACAGCTGTAAGTCGCTTGGGGTATGTCTCTATCAGTTTTGCACATCGATAGACTGAAATGTTTGCCCATTCCTCCTTGCTAAACAGCTCGAGCTCAGTGAGGTTGGACGGAGAGCTTTGGGAACAGCAGTTTTCAGTTCTTTCCACAGATTTTCCATTGGATTCAGGTCTGGACTTTGACTTGGCCATTCTACCACCTGGATATGTTTATTTGTGAACCATTCCATTGTAGATTTTTCTTTATGTTTTGGATCATTGTCTTGTTGGAAAACAAATCTCTGTTCCAGTCTCAGGTCTTATGCAGACTCCATCAGGTTTTCTTCCAGAATGG
Source organism: Oryzias latipes (assembly GCF_053564925.1). Lineage (NCBI taxonomy): Eukaryota > Metazoa > Chordata > Actinopteri > Beloniformes > Adrianichthyidae > Oryzias > Oryzias latipes. The sequence goes on from NC_136254.1 coordinate 13,685,499, forward strand.
TCCTGTATTTGGCTCCGTCCACCTCCCCATCAATTCTAACCATCCCTGTTGCTGCTGAAGAAAATCAGCCCAAACCACGATGCTGCCAATACCATGTTTGACAGTGAGGATGGTGTGTTCAGGGTGATGAGCTGTGTTGCTTTTACGCCAAACGTTTTGAATTGTTGCCAAAAATTTTGATTTTGGTTTCATCTGGCCAGAGCACCTTCTTCTTCATGTTTGGTGTGTCTTCCAGGTGGCTTGTGGCAAACTTTAAACGACACTTTTTATGGAAATCTTTAAGAAATGGCTTTCTTGCCACTAAAGGCCAGATTTGTGCAGTATACGACTGATTGATGTCCTATGGAAAGACTCTCCCACCTCAGCTGTATCTGATCTGGATCTCTGCAGTTCATCCGGAGTGATCATGGGCCTCTTTGCTGCATCTCTGATCAGTCTTCTCCTTGTTTGAGCTAAAAGTTTACACGGACGGCCAGGTCTTTGTTGATTTGAGGTGGTCTGATCCTACTTCCATTTTAATATTATTACTTGCACAGTGCTCCTTGGGATGTTTAAAGCTTGTGAAATCTTTTTGTATCCAAATCCAGCTTTAAAGTTTTCCACAACAGTATCTCAGACCTGCCTGGTGTGTTCCATGTTCTTCATGATGCTCTCTGCGCTTTAAACAGACCTCTGAGACTATCACAGAGGAGGTGAATTCATACAGAGACTTAATAACAAACAGGTGGATTCTATTTATCATCATTAAATCAACATTGGATCAATCAGAGATCCTCACTGAACATCTGGAGAGAGTTTGCTGCACTGAAGGTAAAGGGGCTGAATAATTTTGCGTGCCCAATATTTTAGTTTTTTATTTATGAAACAAGTTTGAAATATCCAATACATTTTGTTCCACTTCATGAATATATCCTACTTGTTCAATCTTCACAAAAAAATTACAGTTTTATACCTTTATGTTTGAAGCCTGAAAAGTGACAAAGGTTTGAAAAGTTCGAAGGGGTCGAATACTTTTGCAAGGCACTGTATATCTTGCCTCCTCACTGCTCTTTTACTAAAGTTTATATATTTAAAATAAATAATGTCGAAAAACTTGGATGTATTTTTTATATTTTGTGGTTATGCACTCACCCAAATTGCCCCCTTTTGAAGTTCCTGTGGTACATTTTTTAACCATTCTTGCAGCTGTGTTTTTTTTAGCTTACACAAAAAAGATCTTCCTTAATATTGCCATCAGGATTCCTCTTTATTGTTTTATTTGCTCTCCGTTCAGTGATTAATGTGGGCTGTCACCATTTCTCCCTCTGTAAATCCACTCCGTGGGTGACACCAGATGTTTAAGTACAAATACAAATGATTACTCATTGAATATTTGTCATTCATCTCAGGTGTGAAGCTGAAGAAGGGATTAAAGTATTTCCATTTAAATCCTACACTTAGAAGGATTTAAGCCCCCTTTCAAGTTTATTGGTTTTATCTTTTGCTGCTTCTCTTTACTCATACATAAAAGCCACAATATCTCATCCCTCAATGTCACTCAGTGTGCCATTTTTTCAATGATAGAGTAAAAAGATCAACCCAAAAAAAAGAGAGCAGTAACTGCTTTTACTGCACAGTTGAACCATTTTACTCCCTCTTTGGTTATTTTTTATTTTAGTTTAGTTCATTTGGGATTTATAGACCCACTCTGATGAAAGTCATGTTTTTTCATAATGAAGGACATCTATCAAAATAATAAGCTTAATATTGCATTTCTGAGTATTACTTTATTCAAATCATTGTGAATCATCAGCAGACAAAGAAAATATGCTGTTTAAAAAATAGCGTATTTGTGTCATAGAAAGCTCCCTGCTCTGGTGCATTCTGATTGATTCATAAATAGATTCATGCATCCCTTCATTTTCATCGTCTGTCAACAGTCTTGCCTGCAGCTCAGAAGTGAATTTCTAATGAACTCCTGCCGCTCTGCAGAAACTACGTCCCAGAAAATGACTCACAGTTTTTGTCTGAAGACAGCCTAATCATAATTAAAAGGCCACTGGGAAGTTTTAAAAATAGATCAAAAGTTGATCAGAGTGGGTCTTTGCTGAGCATGCGTGGAAACGTAAATGTATGTAAAGTTTTCGCTTTGACGAAAGATTTTCCTATGAAAACATTTTTGAAGCATGCTGCATTGTCGAAAACTCACGTGAAGTTCTAGTTCATCTTTAATGACACAAAAAAATCTAAAATATCAATGAAAATGTCTTCTTTTCTTCATTTGTTGTAAAATCTGATTCTGAACATTTTATCACAAATTATTGTTTATGCTTATCGCCTAGGGGCTACATATCCAGAAACAGAATTTAGGATTATATACATTTTGAAATTATTCATTGAAACAAAACTTTTTTTAAAACAACTAATTATTTTACTTTTTTCACAAAGCAGTTTTCAGGCTTCATTTAAATATTTGATAAATTGACGTCTTTAAAAACTGGAAAAGAAAAAGCTTTTTATGAACTTACTTCTAGCACAGGTCTGCCTATTTCTGGTCCCCCAGATCTACCAGTTCTTGCCTTTTCACTGTTTTCTGCTTATTAGTGGTCTCATGTGTTTCTTTATTCTAATTAACTGAAAACACCTGATCCAGGTAATCAGCCGCAAGAAGTGCAGGCAGAGCTGGAGAACAGGCAGGATGGTAGGAGGACCTGGAATGGGCAGTCCTGTTCTGGGAAACCAAGTTCTGACTCATAGATTTGTAGTGTAAACACAATGTTTTTTTGCATAATACCACAAATAAAGAAGTGCCTTTTAGAAAATCATGTTTTTATAAAACATGTTTTATCTTGCTGTCAGACAGCCGATAACGGCTGCCTGAGAGTGTGGCATACAGCAGAGCCCCTGATGGACAGAATTCAATAACTGCTTAAATAAATCACATCTGCTGCAGCGGTTTATCACTTTAATGTATAAATCATGTCGGATCTCTGTGGGCTTTCCTCAGTACAGAAATTTCTCTGGAAGGTTGGTGGGCATGTCTTTGGAAATTCACCTTCTTATGTGAACAGGAAAAAAAGAGCACTGTGTTTTTTTATGTTGCAGATTAAAAAATATATTTTTAAAGACCCAACTGCTGTCAGCATCTAAGGCTCCCATGACAAACATGCCCTGAGTGCCACAAAAAAAAAATCTGGAATCCTAGAGAAGTGAAAAGGCCTGTTCCATTCTCATCACCCACCTAAACACATGCACAGAGACATGCAGAGTGAATTGTGTGTGTGTGTGTGTGTGTGTGTAGGGGGGAGGTGACAAGCATGCTGTAGCAAACTGTGAAGTGGCACAGGAGTATGTTCCAAAAGTTAATGAGAGTTGACAACTTCCCCCTGCGGGCTTTCAACTGCCTAAGCAGCCAAGCCATCAAGCATGAAGCCTCCACTTCATGCTTTTTCAGGGCTATTGGAGGCTGGAGCCCATCCCAGGTGTCATTGAGCAATTTCAAGTCCATAAAAGACAAACTCCCACTTCACCTTAAAAAATATCACAGATTCAGCTTAAAGTCATGTTTTGTGGCTTTTGTGATACATTTATCCTTGTGCTATCTTAGATGACCCCACCCTTGCATTGACGTTTTATTCCTACCATGACAAAGGTGGATAAAGGTGGAAAGATTTCATGTAATCCATGGACACCAGTGAAGATCACAAATCATTGAAGAAAAAGGTTCAGCGCACTGTCTAGTGGGTCTAGATGACCCCATTCCCCATGTTAAAGTGCCTAGGATAGCACAAGGGTTACAACGTGCTGAGTTTGCACTATTTGCGGTGTAAAATTTTTCCTGTTGCCAAAAAAAAAAGAATCTATAATTCTTAATCTTCTGAAATAGCAGCTATTGGAAAAGGCTCTGGGCAAATTCAGAAAAGAAAAATCATTTGACCACAACTCAAGTATTTTCTATTTTTGGTTGAACAAACTTTTACCCTGTACTAATCAGTACACAAATGTATAGATGTTTAGTCATGCTTGGAAAAATATCTTGAGTTTGCTTAGAAAATTGCTATGTCTGCATTACATAATTTTCCATTGCAATCAAATCAAAATTAATTATCCATGAAAAGGGAGAAGCCTGTTGAAAATCTAATGAAACCTAGTTGTACTGAAAAAATATTGCTTTAGGTGTTTTTGGTATTTCCTTCACATAGCAAAACTATTAAAGTTCTACTCTGATCATCTTTTAATCTATTTTAAAAGCATTTGCAGTGGTTTTTAAATTATAATTATACTGTTTTTAGCCCAAATCAAAACAACTGTGTCATTTGCTTGGAAATCATTTTTGCAGAGCGGCAGGAGTTCATTAGAAATTTATCTCTGAGTTGTTGGCAGGACTGTTAGCATGGAGCAAATCCTCCCTCTCCCTTTCTCGTTACTGAGAGCTCTATGTTTACACTCTCTCATGCTATAGATCCTCAAACCCCCAACCCAACATCACAGATGCAACACAGCTGCGGTGCACCAAGTAGGGGGGTTGACCTCTGATCGGAAGATTGCAGGTTTGTTTCCCACCTCACCGGCCCATATGTCCTTGGGCAAGACACTGAACCCCACATTGCGTCTGGTGGTTATAGGTTGGCGCCAGTGTTTGGGAGCTGCGCCGCCATCAGTGTGAAAGTGTATGTTAATGGGACTGTGACTGCAAAGGCCTTTGGGTCTTTTGTCTCAAAGGCTGCATTTACACTGCAGGTCTTCATGCCCATATCCGATTTTCTGACTACCGTAATTTCCGGACTACAAGCCGCTACTTTTTTCCTGCGCTTACAGCCCTGCGGCTTATTCAGTGACGCGGCTAATTATTGGATTTTATTGGCGGCCGCCGTGTACGTATTTTTGGACACAGTGAATGGTTTGAATTCTCTAACATCAAACACAAGTCATTTGTTTTTCAACACACCTCTAAGCAGCCAAACAGCATGGACCTCACTTCAGGTCTTAGACACTTCAGTCATGGTTCAACAAAACGAAACACGCATGTCCAGCCGCATCCCAGAATCCTTTGGTGCCATTAGACCCAACGTGCACGTGATCGCCGCTACAATATGATGAAGCTTTCAAGATAAAAGCAATAATTAAAAGCAGCGTGAAAAAATCACCAACGGGTTTGGAAAAGCCGGTCAGCTGCGTGACGGAGAGAACAGCGCATGCTCAGGAGTGCATTTACCTCTGAGTCATAGTGACTCGGCTGGCTGCACGTAAATATGTGGCAATAATATCAGCCTTTATTTTGTCGGGACACGACTGGAAACACAAATTGACGTGGTCGTGTTAACGGTTTCTAAGGACTGAGCAGAGTTTTGCATTGAAACGCTCACAGCCTCCGTGTGAGCTGGAGACTGCGTGTCGTGTGAGCTGCGGGGCCGATGGCAGTCTGAAGGCTCCCACACGTAACAACGCATCCGCCCCTCATACACAAAACGTACAGTATTAAGTCCGATTGCTCTGCACAGACACGATTTGCTCCGTCCACCGGCGCAATGGGGACGAAGCGCCCCTCCCTGTAGCCGCGCTGGCCAGAGCTGTCGGAGTAGATAGGAAGGGGAGACAAGGAGCGCGCGGGAGCGCGGAGGCGTCGAGCCATTCTGCAGGCTGCAGCCAGGGCTTACTCGAGGCGTCCGCGGAGCAAGTGTTTGTTGTGGAAGGAAACTTCTGACCCACGCGCCGCGAGGAGGCGCGCGTATCGCGCTGAGGCGCGCGCTTTTCAGTCGTCGCTGCTTTATTTTACTAGCGTGTTTTTTAACCAGCCCTGTTACTCCCATAACGCTGCCGCGACACAAGCGGAAGGAGAGCTTTACCCGTTCACCCCTCCATGCACTGCTGCTCATTCTTAAACACGTACAACAGAATGGCGAGCCGGGCGTTGGCCCCGCCTTTAGCCCCTAAGACTCATGGGAAATGGGGGATCGGGGATGTAAATTTCCTCATCATAACTGAGGGATGTAATGTTGATTTATATGGTTACTGTTTGTAATATTATGTGTGATACCTAGATTGTCAATAAGTTAAAAAAAAATAAAAATAAAATAAAAACCATAACTGAGGAACTTGTGAACAGAATAGAGGTGCATACTGTTTGGCAGATGCAGATAGACTCAAATACATGAGCCTGAAGCAAAAATGACTCCACCCACTGTGTGCTAATAAAGCACGCTTACACTCTGAGTCAGGAAGTGATCCGTCAGGATGACAATGTTGCCTAATTCATGCAGCTTGTACCCCGACGCGGCTTGTGTATGTATAAAATTAGTTAAACATGTGAAAATGGGTGGGTGCGGCTAATAATCGGGTGCGCTTTGTAGTCCGGAATTTACGGTATATCCAATTTTTGACGACGACCCTCTTACGTCATCTTTTAAAAGTTACCCATATCCGATTTTTGCATTTACACTATACAAGCTGAAACTATCACTACGTACACAACTACGTAGCAGCATTTCTGCCTCTGCGGACCTCCTTCGGACTTTTGTGTGACTGCAGTTGTCATGGAGGCAACGCAGCGACGGAAGTAGGCGTTGCCTTGGGCCCTACTGGATGAGGCAGGCACCCGAGAGGGGATGTGCGGGAGAGAAAAAGAGTTTTGAATGAGGAAGTGTTTGCAGACGTTGTGCTGTACTAACAGTTTGATCCAAGCAAAGAAATAAACGGCTTCTAGCCTGTCCCGCTTGATTAGTTACCATTTGCTTCCTGACCGGGACCGGATAAAATAAAATAAAATAAGGTCTTAGGACCTATTTACAGATTCTTCTATCCCCGAGAGAGTGCTTATGTAAAATGCTATGGGAGGGGATTTCTTTTATATACCTGAAAGTGCTTTTCCTATCATCATCTTTAGAACAATTCTGACAAAAAATACAGAAAAAAAAGAAAAAATTTCTAAAAGGCTGTCATAAAGACCTTCAAAATCTCCTTAAATTGATAGATTTAAAAAAAGTAACCCACCAACCTAATTAACAATAACTAAGATATTGTAAATGTGCCATCTAAAACTTTTTATGAATAAAATACACACAGGACTGACGAGACACAGACGAACACAGTCAGGACTGATGGGGAAAGGTAAAACTCGAAATCAACACAAAAGAGGAAATACTACAAAATAAAACAGGAAGTAACTCAAACCAAGACAGAACAACAAAGGACCAAAACACAAAGGAAAATAAACTGAAACTGTGACAGTAATACTTTCCAGAAAGAAGTAGAAAACAAAGGTTTTGATCAGGCCAAAGAATCTATCTGGCAATGAGAGAATAAACCAAATACTGCAATTTTTTGCATCACTAGGGGATTTTTGCTACAGCATTTTACTCTGTTGTTAAGCAGCCTACACATCACATTTTGATTACATTGGACAAGTTTAAGATTTTGTGCAGTCTGAGCCTTTTTCTTGAAGAGATGAGGGGATTCAAACATTCTTTGTGGCAGCCATAGTGCTCACTGATCAGGTAATTTTATTCTGACCACAAAGCCTCTAACCAGATTCAACTGAGAGTAGGGGTAGGGGCTTTATTTGTCAGAAAGTTTCTGCTAGTCTTTACAGATTTCTGTCTTCATTTGTGTCTCTTCATTGGTGTCCCACAGGGCTACGTATGTTGCCATTTTCTGCTTTTACTTTATGGTGGATGAACGAACCCTGAGGAACCATTTCCTTTTTATTGCTACATAGATGGCAGCCAAACTGACATTCCTTTAAGCAGAAGAACTTGACCAAACCATTCCTTTTATTCCCTCTCAACTACCAATGAGTAGATAGTAAAAAAAAATACGTTATTTAGAGGAAATAGTGGCCATGCTTCATAACCATTAAGTAACAGCGGTTCTTCTGAGCACTAAAGTTGCAATGTTCAATTTTAAATGAAAAAGTTGGATGTTAAGAATTTTTTTTTAAGATAACCATCAAATGTTACATTGTTTTTCTCAGGTTTAAGCAGTCATGCTTGTCCTGGGGAAAAACATTAGACAGTAATTTATTGTAAGCAATACATGGCCAACAAGGTTTTCTTTAACAGTTGTGCTGAAATTTAGATTGACTCGGTATGAGGATTGTGAACTTTGGTTTGGTCATGTTCTGTTTTGAATCGTCCCTCACACACACAGGTTTCATGTTTGTCATGATTCACAGATGTCTTCATTTCAGTTAATTACCCTCAGTCTATTTAAGTGTCTGGTGTTCAGTTCTTCCTTGTCAGGTCATTTGCTCTGTTCTGTCACCTTTTTGTTGCTCCATGGGTTTTGTCTTTTTCAAGTTTAATTATTAAATCTCTAAGTTTCAGTCACCAAGTCTGGTCTCCAGCATTTTTGGGCCCTACACCACCAGTTCCTGACACACGTGTGCTTTAAAGACCCACTCCAATAATCTTTTGAAGAGCCAAAATTAACAAACCTGTGTTTTTTTTCTAGAGATAGAGCTGCAGTAGTTCATTAGATAATCCATCTACTCTAAATGGTGGGCAGGAATGTTGGCGAGCAATATTAGATCTATCCAGCCGTACAGTTTTGAGCCAGATGGCAGTTCAGACGAGGAAAACGAAGGTGAACATGGATCTAGTATATTTAGTGTAGATGGATGCATCAGAATAGAGTACAGCAGGGAGCTTCTGGCCCGTCCAATGTAACTTCTATGTTATAGCTGCGTGATTTATCCAACTGCTTTTTTTCGTCTGCTCCTGTTTGGAAAAAATTTGAATAAAGAAAATATTCAGAAATGCAGTTTAACATGTCATTTTCTTTTTTTTTGTCCTCAAAAATGTCACAAGAACATGTTCAAAATACCAAAAGCACAATTTTATTTAGGCTTCTCTGCAGTTGTTTGTGCTTTCTTTATTTTCTTTTTACATTCTTGTTTTAGGCTGCAGCATGGTCACTGTCACCTCACAGCAAGAAGGCCATGGTTTAAAACACAAGCTGGCTGCTTTTTTTTAACAGTTGTATATTCTTATGTAAATAAATGAATTGCTGATAGTATTTGTGATGAATATTTTACAGTCTGTATATTTCCAGGTTTTGATGGTGAAGATCTTTGTGGTGGGTGTATCAATAACCCTGAGTATGCTGAGATAAATGCATGTAATGTATTTTGACAAGCCTGGTGAATGAAATGACCTCTCTAAAACTTTAATACATGCAATCTATTGGATTTTTATGATATGTTTGATACTAAGTAAAGAAAAGCTGTTTTTAGGTGCATCTTCGCAAAATTACTGGCCAAGTGGACACCTTCGGCCTGTGTATATAATAGCACTGGGCTGATGCTGGTTCCAAACAGCTGTAATTATAACAAGTAACAAATCCCAGTTGGTAGGTAAAAGGGCTGTGATAAAACTGATAGTCCCCAAGAGAGAAGAAAATATGGGAGTATAACATAAAAATACAAACAAAAGTGAGGAGTCTGTACTGTGCTGTGCAACAGGATTTGAAGTGATTTCTCTGTGTGGGCATTGTATGCTGTGAACGGTTCTTTTGACCCTTAAAAGAATGTTGCCAAATTCCTGTTGATGCAAAGACATTAACATTCGAATTATGATAAATCGTTTCAAAAAAGGTATATAACAGGTAATATTTAAAGACCCACTTAAAAATTGAGTTTTTAGCATTTTTAACATGTTCTTGTGACATTTTTCTAATAGTGGAGGACGAACAGTGGGGCAAATAAGTATTTAGTCAGCCACCCATTGTGCAATTTCTCCCGCTTAAAAAGACGAGACACCTGTAATTTTCATCATAGGTATACCTCAACTAAAAGAGAGAAAATGAGAAAAAAATAATCCTGAAATATATTTTTTTTAAAACCACAGTCGTTTCTCACCCAAGCTGGGGTCCTAGACCAGAGACCTTGGAGCTTGACGATACTGTGCAGCATCTTAGCTGTCCCTAGCACTGCACTAAAGCACTCATCCTGGCAGCTCAGGAACAAGCCCTGAGCACCAGAGCCATATAGGCTCAGATCTAACACACCAGACGAGACCCAAGGTGTAGGCTGTGCAAAGAGGTGCCTGAAATAATCCAGCAAATAACTGTTTCTATATATGCTTTTCCTGCCAGCATCTTACACCCTGCATACATACTGAATCAAGTGGCTGGAATAATATACAGAAACATGTGTGCAGAATATGAACTGGAAACCCCAAGGTCAAAATAGGAAAGAATGAATAAGCCGTTGTGGTGGATGTGGTAGAGCCAAGTGATGGAAACATCTGGGAGAAAGAACATGAGAAACTGGAGAAAAACCAGGGACTCAGAAGAACTGGAGAAAGCATGAAAAAGGGAAGGTGACAGTGGTGCCTGTGGTAACTGGAGCACTCGGGGCAGTAACCCCCAAGCTCAAGCTTAAAGAGTTTCTACAGTAGAGCCCTAGAAAAATCATAAACATCTCAGTCTGGAAAAGCACAGTGCTAGGAACAGCTAAGATACAGCGCTGGACCCTCAAGCTCCCAGGACTCTGGTAGAGGACCCGAGCTTGGGTGAGAAACCACCTGCGGAGGGTGGAAGGGGCGTTTTATTTGTTTATTTTTAGATATATATGTATGTACATGTAACTAAACAACCATATGATCAAGAATTAAGAGCATTTTTTTAAGTGAAGGGCTTCTTGATTTATAAAAACAAATATATTTCCATTTTATAAGTGTGCAAAATATGGATTTTTCTTTAACAATGACTTGAACCTAAACTTTGATTACAAATGTTTTAATCATCATTGGGTAACATCTGCTCCCATAACCTGTTTACAGAAGATCACTATGCCTTGGCTAATGTCATACAGTAAGCTATGCTGAAGCCCCCACAAGTCCTGGCACTCCAGCTAATGAAGGTAATTGTCACTGTGCTTTTCATTTACATTCTGAAATGATTGCGTCCTCTCGTGAATGGCCCTGTGTCTCATTCAGATAATCATGATGAAGATGAGACAACTGGCTTGCCACTGTCGAGCACCGTGAGTCATAGTTTGGCGTCTGCAAGTCTGATTTTGATTGATGATTGCTTCATTTTTTCATTACTCAAAACTGCCCATTGCCGGTCAGAGGTTTTTGATCCGTGCAGCTCCATTGGAAGATTCAGAGCAATCATGTTAACGCTGCCTGCATCAGTAAATTTCTGTTCGGTCATTGCCAAGCTGTGAAGCTCTCTGTGCCATTCCAGTAAAAGTGGGATATCCGATCAGGGATGTTAACATGGTTAAAAAAACTGGCAGGAATGTACTACTCAAGACCTAAAGGACAGTGTTAGTGACAGTTTCTGCTATGGTTAATGGCAATTAGCTAACAGCTTACACCCAGCATTCAAACATCAAACATATTATAAAAGGGGCGTACAACAGTGGGGCCAACAATTCTGAGAACATAAATTATGTTAAAATATAAATTAAACATAACGCTAAAATGTTTGCATTAAATGAGAAGAATACATTTTGGACAAAGAAAACTAACCGATTGCCATATACAGGGACTAATGTGATGATTATGTTGACAATAAGACACACAAAATTATGAAATGAGAATACATTTATTGACTTTTTTTATTCTTTGTGTATTTGTTTTTTGTTTTATGATGCAATGGTGAACATCACATCAATAAAATACTGTGAAAAATTGTTTAAGTCTTTAATTATACAGTGTCCTAGTTTTTACTCCTTTAACGTTTGAGTTAATGTGTCATCGTTTCTTAAATAGATCAAAATCTGATGAAAAGGGGACAGATGTAGCAGCCTCCCAGCATCCTCAGCCAGATGGTGGAACGATGTGATTCTTTATAATTCCTAGGAACAGACATTGACAGCTGTCTGGCGTTCAGAAATCCCCCTTCAAGAGGAAGTAAAGAGACTTTACCTGCTGAGGAAACCTAGGACTTTTAATAAAAAACATTTTATGCTTACTCATTGAATTAATTCTCATTCTCAACATCATATCCTGGTACATTTTTCTAATCCCAAATTTACACTGGTCTGTCTGCGTTGCCTGATGAGTCTGTCTCACGACCGTTAGTTAATTTATTGACTCCGGTTCATCCCCCTACCTCTCAATTAAGTTATGTTTTTGAACATCTACAACCAAACTTTCTTTGTCCATAGTATTGTTATCCACAGTGTTAATTCTACTTCTCCTGTGAGTACGTCACTTTAAATATGAAATTAAGTCTTATAAAGTTTATTTTAAAAATACAACAGAGGTTTTTATTTTGAAACCTGGACCTGTTTCCTGCTCCCAAACTTTCTGCTGCAAAATTGATGTGTCAACTGACTGGAAATAGAACTCCTGCGTAAAGCTTGCGTTGCGGAAGGACCAATTACCATGGACCGTAGACGTGGCGATGTAAACTTTCTGATTAATTAATGAACATTCTATTTTTTTGTGTCAACGCAATGCAACGGAGACGCACCTCAAAAGGAACAGTGGAAATTAGTTTTTGCTGGTAAGAATAAAACCCATCTCCCGTCACTATCAATCAAGCCAACAAATATGACAGGTTCACCAAAATCACTACTTTCTGAATTTTATCAGAAAGCAGCAAGCAGGATGACCACCCTGACCCCTGCAGACTCTCATCATCTCTTTCCACATTTTCAGGGATTTTTTCTCAGAAAAAAAAAAGATACAAAGGATAGAAAAAGGATGAAATTATGTTTACGTCATTTTTCCCCTCTGTAATAAAAGTCCTTATGTCACACCACACACAGCACTTAAAAAAAGGTAATCATAATTTGTATTTATATGCATTTGTTTTATTGTGTTGTATATATGCTGCATTTTGACTCCTTATATCTCCAGCACATCTTTTTGTGTGTTTACAAATGCATTTATTCATTGTTAGAGTGCCATGAGTGTAGATACAGTAGCAGCAGGATTCTTGATCAAAGAAAACAATACAGCTGCAACAGTAAATCACAAAAAGATAAAACAAAGCAGCTAAAAAATAAAATGACATGTTATGTAAAAGGGTATGATTTTAATAAGTATAATAAATACAATTGATAACAGGTGAGAAGAAATGAAGAAAAAAGTGGTAAAGAAAGAAACAGTGTCAGGGTGTTCAAGATGGTTGAAATGGAAAGCTTCTTTGCCAGTTAAAACGATGACCTCCTGCTTGTTGTGCTCTTCGTTGTGCTCCCTTTTGTGTCATCTCATATCTGAATCTCACATTTCCTTCTCTTCTAAATCTTTCCTTTCTTTGCCCTTCATCTATTGGCTGTTATTATGTCTTCAGCATGGCTCTCTGTCTCTGATCCTTTCATCATCCCCTCTGATGAGAGGGCCCATTACACTGCTAAACATAAACACAGTGCACTGTATTAAAGACACAACTTCAGTACTTTTCATTTTCTGTTTTCTTTTCTTTTGGACAACAGAAAATATTTGGGGAAACTTGGAAAATGACACAGGCCATTGATAGTATTCATTTTACCATTGGTGTTTGTTTCAATCAAGTAAACCACAAAGATTTTTTGAATATTTAATAATTTAACCATGTCTATGACTTAAAATTGCCTCCAATTGTCTTTTTCAGGGGTCGGCATCATGCGGCTCCGGAGCCACATTTCACACACATTTCATCCCTGGGCTGCGTGTCTCTTTGGTTTTGTAAAATAACTATCATGTTCTAAGATTGTCGTGGTGCCGTCAACACCGTTGGGATATGCGAGTGGGCAGTAGGACAAAAGCAGCGTACAGTATTGAATATTTTTCCAGCGGACTGGCCTTCTTCCATTCATTTTCTCAACCTGCTCTATCACCGCTATAACCTGCATGCCACTTTGTGTTGTGTTGTGAGTTATTGTGTTGTGAGTTAATGTATTTTGAGTTATTGTGTTGTGAGTTAATGTTTTATGAGTTAATGTGTTATGTGGTAGGTTAATGTGTTGTGTTGTGACCCTTCTGGGCCACCGTAAAAAAGCGCAAAAAAAAAATAAATTAAGTTTGAAATCCGAAACATAGCCTAGAATTGAGACAAGCTGATCAAAATTGGTCAATATAAGATCAAAAATGTCTGTTCTGATGAGTCTTAATTCCAACATGCCTTGTATTAATGGTTCGGGCTGGTGGTGGTATAATGGTGTGGGGGATATTTTCTTGGCACACTTTGGACCCCTTAGTACCAATTGAGTAGGGTTACAATGCCAGAGCCTACCAGAGGATTGTATCTGACCTAATGTCCTTCCCTTTATAATCACAGTGTACCATTTTCTGATGGCTACTTCTAGCAGGATAAGGCACCATGTCATAAAGCTGGAATTATCTCAGACTGGTTTCTTGAAAATGACAATGACTTCACTGGACTCAAATTGGCTAAACGGTCACCAGATCTCAACCCGATAGAGCCCCTTTGGAATGTGGTGGAACAGGAGATTGGCATCATGGATGTGCAGCCAAATCTGCAGCAAATGCGTGATGCTATCATGTCAATATGGACCAGACTATCTGACGAATGTTTCCTGTACATTGTTGAATCTATGCCACTGAGGACTAAGACCGTTTTGAAGCCAATGGAGGATCCAACCCAGTACTAGCAAGTACAACAATTGTATACATATATAAAAATATATGCAGATATTATTTTATTTGTCAAAGTCTAAACACATCAAAATGTTAGAGAACGAGTTCAATGCTCCATTCTCCTTTCTTTATATCAGACTCTGCACCATTTGTCTATTTTGTCTCAATCTACAAATACTTTCTCTATTGCCTTGCTGTGCAAATTAATACAGAATAGAAACTGAAATAAAATTCTTCACTCAGCTTCTGATGAATAGATAGAAAAAATATATTGCTGGCCTTGGATTTAGAGATAAATGATACTTTTAATTCAGTTTATCAGTGCCTCCCTTTTATCTGAGTTTCTGGCTGGTTGAGGGTCATTCCATATGTCTTTTGGCCACGCTTCCTTTGAAACATTTTTTAAAAAGACTCTGTGTCTGTGTGGTGCTCACAGGGCTTAAGACATTTTTCTGTTAGATTATTTCAGTTGATTTTTTTGTGCTTCTCTGCTTCAACTATTGCAAGTATTCTGTCGAATATTTTTGTCCGGACCAAAACCATAGTTGTAGCTGTAACAGTGACAATCAAACATTTACATTTGAAGTATGTGTTTAGTCAATAAGGTTCTGTTGTGATCAGTTTTGCCTAATTCCCATTTGCAATTGTTCTTTTTCTGTTCTGGGTCAATGCCAAAAGATGCTATTGTGGATTTTTGGTTTTCTGATATGCTGTATATGTGTTGGTAAACTATAAATAACAGTTCAAATGTTAATTGCAGCAAAATAATAATTTATGGTAAATTTAAGTAAAAAATAATAAGCTAAGTAAAGCAAAACAAAACAGGGGATTATATAAGTTTGCTCCCTCCCATTCTTTTTTGAGTAATTCTTTAAACATCTAGCAATTTTAATAATTAATGATTTCAGTGTGTCATGTTCTGTGTGCATACAAGCTAGACGTATGAGGTGCCGTGTAGGACATTATTCAGAATTAGCATTCATAAACACATGTGAAATCTCTCACACACACTAGTGAAATGCTTGTATACATACAACTGAAAATGTATTCATTCACATACACATGTGAAATCTCTCACATACACATGTGAAATGCTCTCACACACACTACTTAAAATGCTCTCACACACTACTGAAAATGCTCTCACATACACATGTGAAATGCTCTCACACACACTACTGAAAATGCTCTCACACACACTACTGAAAATGCTCTCACACACACTACTGAAAATGCTCTCACACACACTACTGAAAATGCTCTCACATACACATGTGAAATGCTCTCACACACACTACTGAAAATGCTCTCACACACACTACTGAAAATGCTCTCACACACACTACTGAAAATGCTCTCACACACACTACTGAAAATGCTCTCACATACACATGTCAAATGCTCTCACACACACTACTGAAAATGCTCTCACATACACATGTCAAATGCTCTCACACACACTACTGAAAATGCTCTCACATACACATGTGAAAATCCTCTCACATACACATGTCAAATGCTCTCACACACACTACTGAAAATGCTCTCACATACACATGTGAAAATTTCAATAGAAACGGAAGGCATTTCAGTAGAAACAACGTTTTTTTTTTTACTTTATTGTTAGAAACGAAGTTGGTCGACTGAAGGCATTTCAGTGGAAATGAACCTGTGTCCGAATTCCTGCCCTGATCCCTAACTACTAAAACCCTATATAGTGCAGAACTATATATAGTTCTCTGAATTTAAAAGCAATTCAGACACCCGTGCTCAGTACTTTTTTCTTTTGGGTGTTGTTCATAACACGCTTGACACGGAAACAAAGTGGCGCATTACCGCCACCACCTGGTCTGGAGGCGAACTACTCCTATTTAACGCGGAGAATGACACTTATTTGTCAGAGTAAAAACATAATAAATATGAACATTTTACGAAGACTATTTATGAATCTGCTGTGTTCTGATCATGGAAAACGTGACTGATTTATAAATAATTAAATTACAAACACTTTGGTGTTGATTTAATGTATTTGTTCATAAATAAACCCCCAAGTTATTTTTTCATGCCAATATTTATTTTGTTTTTGTGCCGCTGAACGATTAACGGGCTCTTGCAAGGAGGCATTTTTTTCTGTAGTTTTCTTACACCTTACTGAAAATGGCTTTGAAAATGAATCTGTCCGTGTTCCTGGCAATAATTCAACCGTTTTTCGTGAGATCAAACTGAAAACGAGCAGATATGCAGCATCACAGGACGGCAAGGACAAGCAGACATCTCAGAAGATTTCCTCTGGATGCCCTGACCAGACGGAATAACTTGTGAGTTAAACTTAAAGCTTTTTTTTTAGTTAAACTTAAACTTTAACTTAAACTTTGTTACTAATCATGCTCAAGGTTACACAGTCTGCTGGGTAAGAGTTTAACATTCTTTTTCAAGTGAGTTGTGTAGTCCAATTACATGAAACACTTGTGAGTTCAAAGTTTAGAATTTTTTATTCAGAGTCAAACCATATCACTTGTTTTAAACAAAAACAAAACAAAAACTTTCATTTTTTAAAGTTTAAAAGAAAATCCAAAAACCCAGCCAAATAAAAACCACGAGATTTTCCAGAATTAATAAATACTTCATAATCTAAAATGTAAGACATCAAAATAAATAGAAACATTAAAAAAATGTGATTTAATTTCCTCAATGAAATAATTATTGTTGCATTTTCCAGGGTCTTCCACGTCTCTACTGCTTTACCAACACAAAGGTGTCTGTCCTGGCCCTTCACGCTGACGGTCAGTCCGACACAAGACTGGATTTTCGGTTGACCCGCAGGACCATCGAGCATCTGGGTCGATGGTCCTGAAGCATCAGCTTCGGGTTCCTCACACTCTGGGGGGTCACAGGAGACTGACGTCCTGGTGTTTCTTTTCTGGCTGGCGTGTGGCACATCTTACAGTGTGGTAGCCAGAGTCTTTGACATGACACGGTCCACCGTGAGCGATGTTGTCCACAGGACGGCAGACCGCATCCTCCAGCTGATGAGCAGGGTCACCCAGCTTCCCAGTGGGAATGAACTACCATAAGTCGCCTCTGGATTTTAGCAGCTCGCTTGGTCTTTCTCCTTCCAAAGGGTCACAAGGAGCATTGATGGCTGCCACATAAGAATAAAGGCCCTAAAAGAAAATGCAGCTTGTTATTTTAACAGGAAGCTTTTTTATTCCATTAAAATGCATGCTGTATGTGACTCTAATGCCAAATTTATAGATATTTTTGTTGGGAATCCAGGATCAATCCATGATTCACGGGTTCTACGTAAAAGCCCAATTTATGTAAATCAAACAAACCCACCTGAAGGATCCTTTTGGGTGATGGTGGGTATCCCTGCATTGCACATCCCATCATGCTGCTGACACCCTACAGGGAACCCATGAGGAATGCCATTGAGGCAGTTATAACCAGAACCACTCCAGAACACGCTCTGTTGTGAAGAGAGCATTTGGCATGATAAAGATGAGGAGGAGAGCAATATTTCTGGGGGCACTGGAAGTAAAACCAACCTTTGCAATGAAAATCATTGCCTGCAGTTCAATTCTGCACATTCTGTGCATCAGCAAAGGCGACTGCTTAGCCACAGATGTTGAGCCACAGCAGATCAACACCAGGAACATGCAGGACGAGCAGAGTCACGTCTGTCTGCAAGGACAAATCTTTGCTTTCCTTTCAGCTCCAACTGTGACACACATGACTCTAGAAGACCAGGATTATTGTTAACATGTATAAAAATAAATATTAACATATAAAACGAAATTCTAAATATGTACATCTGATATTTATATGAAAATCCTTTTAAGATTGTTAAAAATAGCTCAGATTTAAATAATACATGTAAATTATTCATTTTTGTTCATACATTTATTAAACAAATTGGAAAAACAATGGCTGCATTACATTTTAGAACAATAATTTCAACTCAAGTAAACTTAACAGACTCTCCTGTCGCTGTTCCTCCCTTCTAGCCCTTTCCTCCTCTCTCTTCTGGGTCTTTAACATAAACCTTTAACCCAGTACGACAACGATTAACAGTTTATTAAAATGAAGTCAAATCTGATCATATGTCTCTACCCATCTGGCACGAGCTAGCTTGAAAACAAACAGGCTATCTTTCTCCATCCGCAAATGGATCGGATTTTCCTCATCCTCGTCTGTCCCTACATATATGAACACATTTAAAACATGTGTTAATAACTTGTGACTACGGTTGAAAGTCACTGCTTTTTGATGTAATATCTAGCGTTTGTTTTTAGCCTTCAACGCTAATTCGCGTTAGCGTTAGCTTTAGCATTACTGAAATTGATGAGCTTCAAAACAATCTAGGTTGTTGATTGAGGAATATAACATATTAAACACATCATCTTAAGTATTTACAAATATATTTTACAACAGATACTGGATATTTTTTAATATACTTACACGTTTCGGTGGTTTTCCTTGCGCAACCGGCTGCCATTTTCGAATGATTCAGACGAATGATTATCTCGCGATAATCAGCCAACTTCCATTTCTACTGAAATGCCTTCCGTTTCTGTCGAAAATTTCAGTAGTGTATGTGAGAGCATTTTGGATAGTGTATGTGAGAGCATTTTCACATGTGTATGTGAGAGGATTTTCACATGTGTATGTGAGAGCATTTTCACATGTGTATGTGAGAGCATTTTCACTTGTGTATGTGAGAGCATTTTCAGTAGTGTGTGTGAGAGCATTTTCACATGTGTATGTGAAAGCATTTTCACATGTGTATGTGAGAGATTTCACATGTGTATGTGAGAGATTTCACATGTGTATGTGAATGAATACATTTTCAGTTGTATGTATACAAGCATTTCACTAGTGTGTGTGAGAGATTTCACATGTGTTTATGAATGCTAATTCTGAGTTATGTCCTACACGGCACCTCATACTAGACGTATGTGTATGTATATGCATGTGTGATGTAGATATTTTGCTTGGGCCTGAGTAAAGATAGCATTGCAAGTAGAGGTCTGGATGTGCATTTCAGCAGTGATCGGAAGGAAATGCAAAATTTCATTTGAAACAAAGTGAGTCAAGTCAGCATAACCGGTCTCTCCGGTGTTTTGTCTGAGAGACCAAATGACTGACGCTGTTTTTTTCTGCAAACATTCTGCTTTTTCTGAAACAGCAGTGGTGTGTGGAACTCTTGTTTAAAACACAATGGAGAGTTTTCCATTGGTTGGCCTCTGTTTAGAGTGTGGAACAACAGGCCGGCTGTATGTAGTTATAAAAGATAGTATACCATTGTACAAGTTGGGCTCCAAAGTGAAACCACTCCAGATCTGAAGAAATGTGTAACAATCCTATTTCCAGTAAAAGCACCCTTCCTCGTGTAACGCAATCAAGGAACAGAAATAGTTTCCACCAGGAACAATCGAAATAAAAGAAAATCTTTTTTAAATTTGTGATTGCTTTGAAAACCAAAGTGAAAACAACAATTCTCAGATAACTTTTCTATGTGACAGAATAGACTTTTTGGTTTTCTTTAATTTCTTATGTGGTTTAAATGTGGTTGTAGTTAGCTTAAAACAGCATTTCGCCTTGAAAAAAATTGTTTGCTCATATAGGGCTTCTTCTAAGGATAAATCTAAGAATAATGAAAAAGAAAACTGCTTTTATACTGTCTGTTTTTAAGTCTTAATGCTCAAGTTCATGGTGAGAGGAGAAGCCTAATATCTCCACAGCAAACATTTGCTCATTTATCTCAATGTCTATCTCCTTGTTGTAACCTTAACATTACCCTTACCATAGTTGAATGTCATCATAAATCTAATTTACAATGTAAAATGCCCTTCCTGTATCCATTCCTATGGGGTTGAAGGGTAGGATCTTATGGATTGGCTCTGCTTCCTACAGATGTCATCATCATCACACTGGGCTTGAATGTGAAATGACCAAATGTGACCCTGATGTGAAATATGAGACTCAAAGCTGCAGACGCAGTGATCCTACCATTCTTAGTAACTTATACCTTATGTGATGTATCCAGCTTTCAGACAGTATTTTTTTTAAATGCAGACATTGTTTCTATCTTAATTAGCTTTACAAGTGCAAGGTCAGAAGGTTTGCAACACTGGTGAATTGATGTGATGCATGAGAGCAAAACATTTCATTTTAGTCAAAAGTGCAGGATTCCTTAAAGTGGCCATTGCTGGTTTGGAACCGATGCCAGAAGAGTCCTAAAGCTCCACACCTCTCATCAGCACAGGCTATCCGTTTCAGAAAGTTGCAGATAAGCCGCCACTATGCACAGAATCTATTATGTGAACATAAAAATGTGGAAAGACTTTGGAAATACTTTGAGCCAAAAACTACAAAAAGACTTTCCAAATCATTGTATGAAACAATGTACAAAGTCTCTTAGCCTTTTTAAACACATTTCACAATAACATTTTTGTAAGAAAACAAAATTCGGTAACACTTTATATTAAGATTCCTTAACAAGCTCTGTTAACACATTAACAATCATTATAAATGAATTTATAGGGTGTTAGTAAGACATTTATCAGTACAATAAGTCTAATAAGGTTTATTAAATTACTTAGTTAACACATTTACAAGCATTATTATTAGGATGTTTTCAAGATGCTAATGATGCATTTACTGATATTATAGGTGCTTAACAAATGTGTCAGTGTTAATAAGCTTAATAAGATTTATTAACAACCTTTGTTAACAAATTAAGAAGTATTATTATTGTTTGGGGTTCTAGTAAGATATTTATTAGCATTATAGATGCCTGACACAAGCCGAAGTGTTCATAAGCTTAATAAATTTTATTAACTAACTTAAAAAATTAATAGGCTTTATTAATATGTCAGATGCTGGTAAGATATTTATTAGCATTATAGATTTATTGCAAATACCTGAAAGTGTTAATAAGATTTATTAACATCTAAAGTCAGACCATTGTCTTCTAAATATTACTAAACTGCTTATAAGCTTTACAAATTTATTAATCAACTTTGTTAATAGTTTATTAATTGTTTTGCAGCACCCCATCTAAAGTGTGGACGTTTTTTAGCACAAACAACGACAAAGCATAACTGTATGACATTAAAACAGACTAAACATACACAAATCGTTCTGTAAAAGATATTTAATAATTTAATTCAGACAAATATTTTTTTTTTAAAAACATATATACTGGTGTTGGATGACTAGCATAGCTATAAGGATAAGCTATAAGAATTTGTTAAGTTAGTTAATAAAACTTATTAAGCTTATGAACACTTCGGCTTGTGTCAGGCATCTATAATGCTAATAAATATCTTACTAGAACCCCAAACAATAATAATACTTCTTAATTTGTTAACAAAGGTTGTTAATAAATCTTATTAAGCTTATTAACACTGACACATTTGTTAAGCACCTATAATATCAGTAAATGCATCATTAGCATCTTGAAAACATCCTAATAATAATGCTTGTAAATGTGTTAACTAAGTAATTTAATAAACCTTATTAGACTTATTGTACTAATAAATGTCTTACTAACACCCTATAAATTCATTTATAATGCTTGTTAATGTGTTAACAAAGCTTGTTAAGGAATCTTAATATAAAGTGTTACCCAAAATTCAGGTAGAAACAAGTATATTTCCTCACCCATTAAAGATATATATATATATCTTTTGCATTTACATTGTCATGTCCATTTTACTTTAGCACAATGAATGGTAGATTGCTTCTGTTTGTACTGTTTCTGCAGCTTGCCAGTTTCGTCTTTTGACTCCTTTTCAATGTGAAACAATGAAAACAATATCACAAGCTGGTTTAATCAGCAGGAATGTGTCACGTTTCTTCTAACCCAGTCTGGTAATAACGGCGTTCAAATGTATGCTTTGCAGTATTCTTTACTTGGCTTTGATCACGTGATCAAATGTTCTCTGGGCTCATTAACTGCGAGGAAATCATAAAGATAATGCATTGCTATATCAGGTAAGTGATCTGTAATTTACATTAAAATAACATTTCCAAATGTGATTCTGGATAACTGACTTAAACAACTATCTTGAAAGCTTTTAGCAAAAATGCTAATTTAAACTTTCATAGGGGTGTAATGGTTCATGATTCAATTCGATATTTGTGGTTGCCGATTCAATTCACTCTCAATTTTGGTTTATTTTGAATTATCTGATTCACTAACCTAAAATTGACTCAATTAGGATACTTTAAATGAGCATTAACCCTTGTGCTATCTTAGATGACCCCACTCTTACATTGACGTGTTCTCCCTACCATGACAAAGGTGGATAAAGGTGGAAAGATTTCATGTGTGCAGCACTTTGTGTTACAAAGTATGAAAACTGCTAAATAAATATTGATTTAATTCTAAGGTAATTATCTCAACACAGGCCCAAGGACAGAATAC
The DNA here is from genome assembly GCF_053564925.1 of Oryzias latipes. NCBI lineage: Eukaryota > Metazoa > Chordata > Actinopteri > Beloniformes > Adrianichthyidae > Oryzias > Oryzias latipes. The sequence goes on from NC_136254.1 coordinate 13,708,446, forward strand.
GTTATCTTATTTCTACTTTTCCTTTCAGCTTTTCCCTTCAGGGATCACCACAGTGAAACAGCTTCCTTCATCTAACCCTCTTCTGAATCCTCTACTTTACTTTACAGCTAACTTCATGTCTTCCTTCATGGCGTTCCCCAGGAGTACAATTTCTAAAAGTATGTGTTTAGTCATGTTGTATTTCTGCTGTTTTAAATGGTAAAATTGATCAGAGTGGATTCTTGATGACAGGAGATGGATGATGGACTTTGCTGTCCTTTCAGGTAACCTCCGGTCATGTGTCTTGGACACTTAGGTAAAAAGCTGATCACTACCTGCCGATGAGTTGGATTCGCTAGTGGGGCCTTTAACTCCCACATCTAGGAGAGCTTCAAACTGGCACAGAGGGAGGCTGGGGACATTGAGTCCGAGTGGACCATATTTTCCACCTTTATTGTCTCTGTAAGTAGATCTCAGTGACCAAGTTGGGGGAATGCAGGGCATCGTGAACAAAATGAATCCAGCTGGACTCAGAAGACAGCCCTGGAGGACTCCAGTGTTCAGGATGATTGCTAAAGATGTGCCATTCCCAACCCTGACGTGCTGGGGTTTGTTAAATTTTTTATTTTACAGATAAAGGTGATATCCCAGTTGCAGACTGTAGATTGTTATTCACTTTGATTGGGCTGATTCAATAAAATGAACAGAAATCCACAAACACTATTTGGCATATGTGTTTGTATTTACAATGTAAGAGAGGGTGTTGCACAGAGCTTTATAGGTGACATCATCTTTCAAACTGTGGGTTTGTATAAAAACTTGTGTTGGTGTAAGTCTTGCGCACAGTGGCCTGTGTAGCACCAACATTTTCGTGCATTCTATCCCCCTTACTGGCATCATCAACTAAGCTGAATACATTTTTCATCTTTATATCCCATTATGCCTCCAGTTTACACATTTTCCTTACTATTGTCCTATGATTGTCCTCAATGACATAAAAGTTTATTCAAATATACCCAATTAGGTAGTGCATTTGGTGTTAGTGATAGGTGTTTTTTAAAGAAGAAAAGAACAGCTAAGAAAAAATTGAAAATTGGTAAGACAGGAGACAAAAAAATGCAGCATGGAGTGACAAAGGGTATTAAGATTTGTACAAAGAGTTGGACACAAAGGAAGGAGGAGGATATTTTTACACACTAACAAAGCAAAGAGATAGAGGTGACAAGGAGGTTTTCCAGGTTGGAGCATGTAACGACATGAAAGCAGATTGAGATGGTTCATAATAGAAAACGATTTTATTGTAAAAAGGATGCTGAGGCTGGAGCTACTAGGAAAGAGGCCTAGAGGAAGGCCAAAGAGGAGATTCAGCATACGTGAAGGAGGGCATGAAGGTGGTTGGTGTGTTGTTGATGTAAGTGAGGAGAATAGAGGAGAGGATTAGATGGAGGAGAATAATTCAGAATAAAGATCCCTGAAAGGAGCTGGCAAAATAAATTTAAAAAATCAACAATGTCATACATCTCTTTAATTCAGTAAATATTATTGGATGTACAAATTTCCAAATGAAGTTACATCTTGCCAAGTAAAGATACTACTGCTCTTGACTTGAATAATTTGGCTATCTTAACATGAGGGACAAAAAATTGCTGGCCTTGATTTGCACAATCAAAACCTGTGCAGACCCTCCCAACAGAGATATTTTTGTTTGCCTTTACAAAGAAACCCAAAAATCCTGGAAAAGGCTTGGCACATGCTGTGTTGGCTGCCTACGCTGCATCACCATCAGGGCAGTAACCTCCTGCCCCACACCCTACATAAATCTGTTCACTTGATTTGTTTTCATATACTTTTAGATTTCTTTTTCAAAAATAACACACATTTGATCATAAAATTTATTAACATGTTTCAGTTTACTTTATTATAATTTGATGTTTTGTTTAAGTTACCAATGGTAAAGGGAACCATTGTTGCTGCTGTCATCTGCTGCTGGAACAATCAAGTCAGGCCTGACACAAGAATGCATGTCAGTCAGCAGAGGCCTTATATTCAGCAGGCAGCTAATTGGACTGAACCATCGCCCAGTGGACAAGGAACTCTTTTTGTGTTTCTTTACTTTAGTTTCCATTTTGATGGTCCTTAGTTTCATTCATTGTGTATGTTCATTTATCACATGTTGGACATTAGTTTAGTTTGTTTTCCCCCTTGTGTGTCTAGTTGGTTTGATTAGCCACTATATATGTTCCCTTGTGTTTTCATTTAGGTAGGTCAGTTTACCGTAATTTCCAGGTTATAGAGCGCACTCGATCACAAGCTGCACCCACTCATTTTCACGTATTAAGCTTGCTTTTTACATACATAATCTGCGTCAGTGTACAGGCCGCATGCATTACGCAACACCGTTAGCCCGACAAAGCACATCCTGACTCCCAGATTGGGTGCAAATGTGGGAGGAGACAGCCTTGCGTCAGCTCATGAACTTGAATACGCCAACATCTGCTAAACAGCATGGAAGTCACTTCTGTTCACAAGTTCCTCAGTGATGGTTTTATTTTATTTATTTATTTTTTTACTTTTTGACAATTGAGCTATCATACATAAAATTACAAACAGTTACCATATAATCAATATTACATCCCTCAGTTATGATGAGGAAATTTACCTCCGCGATTCCCCATTTCCCATGAGTCTTAGGGGCTAAAGGGGGGGCCAACGCCCGGTGTCGCCGGTGTTTAAGAATGGGCAAGGTGCAGCAGTGGATGGAGGGGCGAACGGTAACAGCTCTCCTTCCGCTTGTGTCGCGGCAGCAATATGGTAGGGCTGGTTAAAAAAACACACCAGTAAAATAAAGCAGCGTCGACTGAAAAGCGCGTGCCTCAGCGCGGCGCGTGCGTCAGAAGTTTCCTTCCACAACAAACACTGTTGCTCCGCGGACGCCTATGCGCTCCGCGCTCGCCCCGCGCGCTCCTTGTCTCCCCTTCCTATCTTCTCCGACACCCCTGCCCAGGGCGGCTCCAGGGAGGAGCGCTTCGTCCCCATTGCGCCGGTGGACGGAGCGAATCGTGTCTGTGCGGAGCAATCCGACTTTATACTGTACGTTTTGTGTATGAGGGGAGGATGTGTTGTAACGTGTGGGAGCCTTCAGACTGCCATCGGTCCCGCAGCTCAATGTGAACGAGCAGCAGGAGAACATCTCTCCAGCTCACACGGCGGCTGTGGGTCGGTGTGAGCTTTTCAAATTAAAATTGCGCTCAATCCTTAGAAACCGTTAAAACGGTCACGTCAATTTGTGTTTCCAGTCGTGTCCCGACAAAATAAAGGCTGATGTTATTCCCACATATTTACGTGCAGCCAAGCTGCAGATTACAGCTTTTACGTCACGCAGCTGACCGGCTTTTCCAAACCCGTTGGTGATGGTGGATTTTTTCATGCTGCTCTTAACGATTGCTTTTAACTTGAAAGCTGCGTCATATTGTAGTGGCGATCACGTGCACGTTGGGTATAATGGCACCAAAGGATTCTGGGATGCGGCTGGGCATGCGTGTTTCTTTTTGTTGAACCATGCCTGAAGTGTCTAAGACCTGAAGTCAAGTCCATGCTGTTTGGCTGCTTAGAGGTGTGTTCAAACATAAAGGACTTGTTCCTTGGAGTTGAGTAAGCATTCAACCCATGCTCTGAAACTGAAAATACGTTCATGGCAGCCGCCAAATAAATCCATAAATAAACCGTGTCACTGAATAAGCCGCGGGGCTGTAAGCGCAGGACAAAAGTAGTGGCTTATAGTCCGGAAATTACGGTAATTACGTTTGTTTTTTCTGTTCCGTTGTCCTCTGTTACGTTTAAAAGCTTGAGTTAATTTTGTTACTTGGACCTATTTTAAGGGCCCATTTTTGCCCATTTACACTTTTTGAAAAATAAATTTAAATATTTTTGATAAAATTGTTTGCTGTCCTTGACTTATTCTGCTCGGTCCACCACACATGCAAATAACATTGCTAATAGCTTTGTACATCACATGGAAGTATTTTTTTCAACTCATTGTCACTTCTTTTACCATGTTTGTCAAAGGATTAGCTACGTAATACAGTAGGTCAACCAGGGGCCTGACGTCTGTATTCTTTGATCCAATACTCATGACCACAGGTGAGTATTGGATAAAAAAAAAAAAAAAACACTCACTGGCTATTTTATTAGGCACATCTGCCCAACTGCTCATTAATAATAATAATAATAATAACACATTTTACGTACATGGCGCCCTTCTGGGCACCCACGATTGCCTTATAGGTACACAACAATCATAAAACACGATTACAGGAATAAAACTAGATAAATTTATAAAATAATAAAAAGATACATAAACAATAAAAGTATAAATGAATTGGGGTGGTTTTGCTAGTCTGAAGAAATGAAACACCCTGCCTAGAATGTAAATGTGCAACTCAATGAAATATTAAACTAAGTTAAACTTGCAAACATTTGTGAAAATGAGAATTTGGAGTTAATCTCCCTTTTTCTCCTAAAACTTCACCAAGCCATCAATATCAGGATTCATATCCTGTGCAGAAAGACATTTAGTGTCATTCAAGTGTGCAAAACACAATGAAAGGTCCAAGAATCTTTTCCTGGTTGGTTGCCTGAATTTTGTGGCATCACCTGCTTCCTGACCTTTAATGGGGCGCCATCAGTGACCAGACTGACATTACGTGACCAGTTCACTCAGACATAGTCTGGCGGAGTAACTAGAGAGCTGACTATGTCATCAGCTGTTGTTGTGTCGATCATCTCAAGAAACTCTGCTGTGATGGTCTGTATAACACTTCTAATAAATATGCACAGCTGTATTTATGATGTCATTGCTTTCATCAATTGCAACCGAAAATACAATAAATAACTGGATTCCTTCATGTGGTGCCCAAGTCTCCTCAGACATTTTGTATCTGCAATTGTATTTCTTGACAGACTTATGTTACCAAAGGTCGACTGCTTTTTGGGGCACAAGACTTCTGCAGCCTTCAGCATTTTTCAATTATTTCACCACCCGAAAATGGTTTGGATGTTTGCTACAACTTGTTTGAAATAAGGTGTCAGTCACTGTTCCATCACTGGAGTCACTGCTGCAGTAAATGCAGGCGGTTATTTTGTCAGTCCAGCTAGTAGTTGGTAAATCTTCACTTTTCTCAACTCAACTATAGTGAGTCTCATAGTGGTGCTGAATGTCATATTCGTTGAGAACTGCGACCTCTTGATAACATACCAAGAATGCAGATTTTGCATTTAGCTCTGTGAACAAACAAAACTTTGTCAATTCTTCCTGGAAAGCTCGGCACTCCACCTCAACCTTTTTTTTCTTTTTGACAACATTTTGGTCATTAGGGTCATTAGGTCATTACTGCTGATCATTCTTATAGCAATGTAACAGCGGTGAGACTCGTGGGGAACCAAACTGCATCTTACCCAGACGCATAGCTGTTAGGTTTCGCTTTTGACACCTGTAGAGATAAGCTGTTTCACCTGTTTTGCTTTTCGTTTGCTCCCCCTAGTGGCGGAATTGCACATTTCCTTTATTTCTTTAAAATATAACTCGCCACAGGAATGGACTAGAAACTTGCTTTTTTCTAAACATCCTTATGATTTTTACTCTTTATTACTGGGCGGGCCGTATGTTTGACACCCCTGCTCTAACCCCATAGAGACAAGCCGAGCTGTGGATGCAACCAGCTAGAGGGAGGCCTGGAGGAAGACCTGAGGAAACCTCTAATCAGCCAATCACATGGCAGCAACTCAATGCATTTAGGCATGTAGACATTGTCAAGATGATCTGCTGCAGTTCAAACCGAGCATCAAAATGAGGAAGAAAGGTGATCACTCTGAAAGTGGCATGGTAATTGGTGCCAGTTGGGCTGGTCTCAGTATTTCCGAACTGCTGATCTGCTGTGATTTTCACCCAAAACCATCTCTAGGGTTTACATAGAATGGTCCAAAAAGAGAAAATATCCAGTGAGCCAAAGTTCTGTGGGTGGAAATGCCTTTTTGACTATTCATTTTAATTATTTTTTTATGTATTCTTATTTCACATTGGACCACGAAGGTACTAGTCAGAACAATACCTCGTGGCTTTATTTGAACCAGCAAATTAGTCAGTTTGTGTCGTACTTGAGTGGCTAGCTTGTTTTGCAGACTCGGCAAAGCAGTTTAGAGGCCGTTTTTTTTAAACTATTAGTGATACCACAAATGTCATGGCAAGTGTTCTAACAATTACCCCAACTATATCATATCAGTGTGATCCCCAGCTTGAATAAAAGTCGTCTCAGTTCTACCAGCAATATGTGTGGTAATATCTTGTATCCCCTGCCATTGGTTTTTCTCCTGCTGGTTTTCTAGACAAAAAGGCACATTTCCATGCACAGTTGGTATGTACTAGGGTCCCCCTAATATCATGTCAGTTTGCTGCTGCAATGAGAATATTATGTGATCTCTGTGCAGAAAACATTGAAGGAAAGCGTGTGGGGGTGGGGTGGGGTTGAGCAACTTGCAACTGCAGAGGATGTAAACTATGGAGCCCCAAATTGTTCAAAATTAAAAAAATAAAAATGACCTTGTGCAATCACCTTGTGCAATCACACAATCAACCAATTGTGTGTGAATCTCTGAACGTTCTCATGAGCTCAAACATGGAAACATGAACTCTTCAAAATGAATAAACCTGATCTCAAAATTATCCGTGTATTCCATGCATTGTAAGTATGATAAACACAGACACCGCTTCATGTAGCGATCAGCCTAAAAACATTAGCTGGTAGCTCCTCCCACCGTGGAGTCAACCTTTAAAGGACACAATTTTGGACAGGTGGGGCGACAAACCGCCAACAACAGGTTATATGACAGAGCCCAGGGCCATTAAGCATCTGCCGTGCGTTGATGGAGCTTCAGTACATAAAAGATTAGAGGAACTCCAACAGCCACCCAGCTTTACTTAGTTCACTGATATATCTTCATGAGAAAAAAAACAACGCAGAACTGACCCTAAAACCGCCCAAATTATGCCTACCCACCCATAGCCATTTTTACCAGCAAATTAAGAACCAAAACCACCCAATGGTGCGGAAAACTGCTCAATTTGGCAACACTGTCGATGTCTTGAGGTGCATACTCCCACCTAGTGTTGAGGGGAGTGCATTGCACCGTCAAGTTCGCTGAAGCGACTTCGATCGATGTAATTAGGGTGCTGCTGCTTATGTCTGAGTAAGGGAGTAGCCAATCTCAAAGGTGTCTCCACCTCGTCTGGTTTGATTGTCAGACAGACTCTTTCTGCTAAAAAAAGATCATTACAAAATAAATAAGTCATTCTAAAAACAGCAATGTGAAATAAAAACAAAGCAACTTTGGAAAATATTGTTTTAGAAATCCAAGTTTCCAAAAAAAGCCATAGAATTATAATAATATCCAACATGAATAAAATTGAATATTTAAAAATGCAGTTTAAAATAATGAACAGGTGTTTAAAGCAAGATGAAATATATTTAGTAATATAATTTAAAATCTGTCTGCAGATTTTTCACAATTTCACAATCTTTTCATGTATTTATCAGAGATTAATTGGTTGATTGTGATTGCACAAGGTCATATTTTTTTTTAAAAATTATGAACAATTTGGGGCTCCATAGAGAACAGGTTGTCTGACCTTAAAAGGAAAAGCAGCTAGGTGTGGGGGAGGGGATTAGACTCAACACTTATGATTCCAGACCACACAATAGACAAACTGCTGCTACCAAGTTAATAAATATATTTTTTTTCATAATAGTAACATATTTTATTGGGGATTACTGGATTGTTTTCTTTAACTGAGAGAGGAAAAAAAGGGAACAAATCTGCATCAAAATGAATTTGTTTACATCATCTCAATCAATAACTCAACAAGGCTGTGGGTAGTGGCTAAGGATCAAAGGCAGCATCAGTTTACAGAGACGAGAAAAGAGGAAGAAAAACACTCCAAAGACAAAGATGGTGTCCAAAATGAAGACATGCTCCAAATGCGACCATATTTGCCATTTAAGAGTAAAAATTTGAAGACCATTTGCTACAAGGCTAGAAAAGTTTTGCACCTCATGTTTGTCTTGGTAATTAGCTTTTGGTGGATTTTATCCATGCCCTTCTGCTGTTTGGATTCAGTGTACACATTTGTTCGATTTTTCTTTCTTTCTTTGTTTTTTGTACTAATTTTTAAGTGGTAGGCTTTATTGAAAGACCCACTCCAATAAAAATTGTGTTTTTGGTGTTTTCTCAACTAGCAGTGAATAGAAGCTGTTCTTGAATGGGCGACATGAGTGGTTGCCACAGGGTGGTATCAGAAGGGGGGATGGCAACATTTTTTTCCCTCAGGGTTTAGCACCAAAACATTATGCCTGTGTATGTCTCTTTTTAAAACATATATGTACCAATCACTTTAACATCCCCAATTTCAGAAGCAGCAAAGTGCATTTCCTTTGCTGTTTGCTGGTACAGCAATGGACGGAGCAGGGATGCAGAAGCAGCTGGAAATAAAAATCCAATTTACCAGCTCACAAAATAAAACAGAAAAACAGCAAATATAAAATCTGTTTTACATGTAGTGAGAGACTAATACTTTTTCCTGAATTCTCTCATTTCTTTTTTACTTTTTATAGATTTTTTTTACCCATGTAATTGTGTACTCGAGTGTGGATAGTATTTGGTAAGTACATTTAACAATGTTTAGGTCTCACAAAGATGCTGTGTAGTCATTTTAAATACTCGTTTTCATTTTTATTCTTTGTATTTGTTGTTTGTCCAGTTAATGTGAAAATGTAAATACTGTGGTACTGAGGTAGTTAGGCTCTCAGAAGTTCTTAAAAAATTTAGGTTAAAACACAATCATTTTGGGCGCATGGTCATTATATTAAGTGCCAACATCATTTAAACACAAACAGTCCTACAATTTCAATTTTAAAGTATTCACACCGGATGCGATTCGCGATTCAAATTTGATTCTGCTGCCTCTATACTATTATTTTCAAATTTACTGCTTGACGCCTTGACGCCATGACTGCGGAGCAACCGCCAACATTTTTCTAGACTTCATTCATTGCCACATTATGGAAAACATGGATGATGTTGAGCCAGTGGCTTGAGTTTATATGTTTTGGGGAGCTCTACAGAGGCGCTGCCAAGCACGTCACCGTGTCTGGGTTTACCAGATCACTCAGTCTCTCCAGATGCACTTTACTCCTGCAGCGAGAGCAGCGCCTGGGTTACGACTGTTTTAAACATTACTTCCGGCTCTCTGTGGCCCAGTTGAAGCATTAACCCAGAGAGGAAAAAAACAAAACAAAACTGGAAGATCTTTTTATTGTTGTCTTGATGAAAATAAGAAAAACAGCTTAAGGCTAAGGAGCTGAAGCCATTGTTGCACTATAAACATGCACTTGAATTGGCTTCTTCTTTTTGTTTTTCTTTTTCTTGAGCAAACTTGCCCTCTATCATTGCTTCTAAACCCTGTGACAAGTCCCCTTGCTCTGATTCTGGGTCTGCCTGTGTCGATTCTTCTTCTTGCTCTCATTCTACTTCTCTCTCTGCTTTTCCCCCTTGCACTTTCCATTCCCTTTCCTGGCTCTTCATCCGAGTCTCCATCTCTCTGAGTTGATCATTTATTTGATCACTTATATCACCCTCTGATGGACAGAGGTCAGAATTCCTTGTTTTTTGAAAGACAGACACGCATTCTAATCAATTAACAAAATGTCATGCAATACTTTGGAATCTCTATAGGTAAAAAGGGATCTAATGGACATGAGGGTATAAGTAAGATTGCATACCTTCCAACAACCCCTCAAAAAGTATGACAATTTTTTCAAGGACATGGTGGACCTTGGATGGAAGATCAAATGGGCACTGGAGCTGTGCTGTCCATTTCCTCTGTCCTGGTTTAATTTTTTTCTTACAAAAGTAGGAGGGTAAATCCCAGGGCCTCAGGTTTCTCGAGCTGAAACAGTGACTAATTAATAAATAAACAATAAACAGTGACTAAATAATAATAATAATAATAGCAATTATAAACTATAAACACATGTAAATAGACTTATTGGTGTGCACTTAGGCTTGTGAAAGGAAATAGAAGATAAAAGAGCCTATATAGCAAACTAAACCAAATCTAATTACATGTCTTCCCCAAAATTTTCATATTTAATTGGTAAAGACCTGTTGTGAAAAATCCTGCTTGGATAAAACGTGCAACCTTCATTGCTTGGAACTATCTGCATTTAAAATAATTTGTTTTACATTTTAACTGAGGCAGGGGTGGGCACCTATAACCACATTCCTGCTTGTATTCCATGAAATCCTGTACTGGCCTCTTCTGGCGTTTTGATTCGCTGGACACACCTGATCCAGGTGATCAGGAATTAGAAGAGCAGGGTTATAATAAAAGCATGTGAGGACATTGACCCTTGAAATCCTGCAAGTAGTGCGCGATTGCGCAGGGAACATTGCCCTAAGCTAAAGCGTGGTTGCTTATCAGTGGCACTTTATATGGACAGCCTCCATCCGGAGACTTTTACACGCCACCACCCTGTGGCTGCCCAGCTGCCGCCTGATTTGGTAATGACATAATCCCTGCCTGACTGAAGGCCGCCGGATCGCCGCCATCTGCATTCATGACCACACCAATGATTTTTCCCAAAAAATTTGACCGCCTTTACTTTTAGAGAGTTTACAACAGTTCATCTACACCGGCTGCCAATTTCATTAAAAAAAAACCTGTAGCTCAAAACAAGTTATGGGACTGTGTGTTGAACAGACAATTGTCAAAAATACAAGTCGGTGATAATAAATGCCTTTTAATTATGGTAATAAATTGAGGGTAAAAGAATAAGATCTTGATAATTATCAAATGTGGAATTCAGAGCTGTATTTTGGCAGCTCAAAATACATCTCTGTATTACTGCAGTGGAACTTAGTATTAAGACTTACTGTAACTGCAGAGTTGTCAAAAATGTTGGCCTCCTTTCTTAAGGGTTTTACATCACCAAATTTTTAAAAACACTCTAATACATCACAATAACTCTATTAAAAAATGCAAGGCAAGACTACTTTTCAAAGTACATAGCAGAAAATCAGTCAAAGCCAAAAATACTCTTTGCCACAATTGATAAAATAATCAATCCAATCTCTGGCCCACCATCCACCTTTGGCAGTAAAACCTGTGAGGAGTTTTCCAGCCCACTTTACCGCTAAGATAGATGACATTAGATCATCTATCCTACAGGGGAGGAATCTACGACCCCGTGTTGACCTTTCTACTGCATGTCCTCCTATCAGTAAGAAAACGCTCGACAGTTTTGTCTTGATTGATGCTGCAGCGCTACGACAAGTGATGTCCCAAATGAAACCCCAAACTTGTTCTCTTGATCCCATCCCCACGTCACTTTTTAAGTCAGTTTTCACATCGTGTGAGGAGGAATTACTAAATATCTTGAACTGCTCTCTTCAGACTGGAGTCTTCCCTGCAACCCTAGAAACTGCTATAGTGAGACCCAGTCTGAAGCAGAGTGGTTTAGATATATCCGATCTAAACAACTACCGGCCGGTATCCAACCTGGCATTATTAAGTAAAATTTTAGAAAAGCTTGTTTTTACTCAACTGAATGATTTTATTAATGAAAATAACATTTTAGAAAAGTTTCAGTCTGGTTTTAGATCTCATCCCTCAAGGGAAATGGCACTTGTCAAGGTCTTAAATGATCTTAGGTCCATTGCTGACTGACATGAAGATAAAATCTGTTTTAGTCTTACTGGACCTGAGTGCAGCCTTTGACACAGTTGACCACTCTATCCTTTTAGACAGACTTCACGACATGGTTGGAATTACCGGGACAGCTTTTAATTGGTTTAAATCCTACCTCACAAACGGAGATTTTATTTGTTAATTCAAATGATTTCTCATCTGGAAAGCACAAACTGACTTGTGGGGTGCCTCAAGGCTCCATCCTGGGTCCCACAGATTTTAATCTTTACATGCTTCCGCTTGGTGATGTCATTAGGAGACACGGCATTAACTTTCATAGCTATGCTGATGACACTCAACTATATGTAGCTGTGTCTCCTGATGACGCTGGACCCCTGGACAGCCTTTTAAACTGCATTTTAGATATTAAAATGTGGATGGAAGACAACTTTTTGCAGCTCAATCAGGACAAAACTGAAGTCTTGGTTATCGATTCTGAAGCTGAGAGAGATTAGGTCAAATTTTATCTGTCAACCCACTTTATGAATATATGTGATACAGTAAGGAACCTCAGTGATATTGTAACCCTTGTGCTATCCTAGGCACTTTAACGTTGGGAGTTGGGTCATCTAGACCCACCAGATAGTGTGCTGAACCTTTTTTCTTCAATGATTTGTGATCTTCACTGGTGTCCATGGATTATATGAAATCTTTCCACCTTTGTCCACCTTTGTCATGGTAGGGAGAACACGTCAATGTAAGGGTGGGGTCATCTAGGATAGCACAAGGGCTAGATGCAGATCTGAGCTCTGACCAACACGTGAATCAAGTAACTAAGACTGCATTTTACCATCTGAGAAATATCGCCCAAGTGAGACCCTTTCTCTGTAGAGCCAGTGCTGAAATCTTAATTCATGCTTTTATTAATTCAAGATTAGATTACTGTAATGTCGTCCTTTGTTGTGTAAAGAAAACCACTCTTAATCGCGTGCAGCTAGTCCAGAACTCTGCTGTACGCCTTTAAATGGAAAACTTGAAGAGGGAGCACATTACACCAATCTTAAAATCTCTGCACTGGCTCCCTGCCAGCTTCAGGATGGATTTTAATAGTATTTTATTAGTTTTTAAGAGTGTCCATGGTCCTGGTCCTTCTTTTATATCAGACTGGCTTAAGCTTATGAACTTCCAGAGCCATTAGATCCTCAGGCGCGGGCCTGCTGAGGGTCCCGGGTCAAGGCAAAAATCCATGACGAGGCCTCGTGGGGGTCTCTGGGGTGGGAGGTGCTGGGGATGAGTTGTGCTTGTGCTGCATATGTTGACACCCCGGCCAGGAAGACAGGGCGGACAGCGCCTTTTGGGTTCTTCTTTTCTTTAGCTCTGTCATTTCTCTTTTATTTGTGCTTGTTTTGGTGTATTTTATTATCAGGGGCTTATTTAATTATTTGATAACATGTGCAGGGATTGGTTTTATTGTATTCTTTTTTGTTTTTTTATGGAAAGCACCTTGAGCTGTCTGTTTGACATGAAAGGTGCTTTATAAATAAAATTAATTTGAATTTGAATTTGAATTTTTGGGCCCATTTTGCTGCACTGGTTCGAATTTTTTTTTGATGAACCGTTTGCCTAGCCTTGAAGCTAAACAGTTTTTCACACTAGAGAACAAAACAATAAGGTTAAAATTATCTACAACATTTTACACAATGGAAACAGTACATCAAATTTTTTAATCTGTATGTAACACTTCAATAAAAAAGTGTGACATTTAGTGACAAAATCATTCTTTGAGCTAGCCAAATTGTTTTTGTTTTTTTGTTGGGGCTTCATGTTTACAGTTAAACTGCATATATTTAGGTTTGGGCTACAGTGAATCACAAAAAACGGTACCAAGGTGCTTGATCAACCACAATGTACTTGTTATTAACTTAAAAAGACCAACTGCACTTCGATTACTTTTAAGAAGTTTTTTTCAAGTAAAAACGATAAAAGATTGAAAAAAGTGTGTTACATTTAAAAATAGGGACACATTGAGGGCTTAACAAATTTTATGTATTGAAATGTTGGTACCCAAAAAACATATATTGATTTTTAGAAAATGACTTTTAAGCAAATTAAAAATACTACTGAGGACGGTTCTCTGTCTCTGTGTTGTACATCTTGTCTTTAAATAAAGTGAAATTCAGTTGTCTAATATTCCTCTGATCTGCTCCAACCTTTGGAACCTTTTTAAAGATAAAATGTCATTAGACATTTAACTCTAAATTGTTGATCATTAGGTGCGCATTAAGACCACTCCAACTTTCCATTATCCAAATGTTCTCCCACTAGCCTCTAAAAAACCCAACATAATATAACTGGTGCTACAAAAATGGCAAGATATTTTGGATCAATGCAGCTGTTAAGTTTTGAGCTCAGACAGGAAAAACAAAGACGTCCATGTATCTATTTGTCTTCAAGTGCACGGATCAGAACAGAGAGGAGCAAGGAACTTGTGGACCGCCCAGCATCTTTTTACATCATAAATACAATCTTATATCAGCAGCATTTTTTCGTCTTCTCATGATTCCCATCCATCCATCCATCCATTCATTCATCCATCCATCCATCCATCCATCCATCCATCCATCCATCCATCCATCCATCCATCCATCCATCCATCCATCCATCCATCCATCCATCCATCCATCCATCCATCCATCCATCCATCCATTCATCCATCCATCCATCCATCCATCCATCCATCCATCCATCCATCCATCAACAGCCATTACTCAGTTATGTTTGCCAGAAGAACCATTTTGGCTCTACTACTTTTTATTTACTCGCTAGTCCTAATTTTTCTTCATGATATTTCTTTGCTGTAGTGCAAGTTATTCCAGTTATAAACTGACTAATCAGATGCAATAAACTTCAAAGTGTTTCATTAATATATTCTCCCAAGCCTGCTTTCAGTGGAAGGGGTGTGGCCTTCTAATGTGCTCACTACTGATGGATAGAGTTGTTGTCATAGAAATGTAGACTGACCAATCATTGCTAATAAATAGCTGCATTAAATCAGTTTGGATAATCTGTGACGTTTAACACAATGCTTTTATCTTTACTTTTTTTCCTTTTATTTCCAAACTCAAAACAGAGATCAGAAGCATCAGGTAAAACAATAGAAGTTGTTTAAAATGAAAAACCTATGCATCTTTCAGACTGCAAACACCATTCAGAAAAATCTGACAATTTTGCATTACAGAAGGAACGTTTTATTTTTTGTGCATCTTTGATTTGCCCAGTTAATCCAAGCCATGCAGTGAGGGCACTGATGAGTAGTTGACCTTGACATGTTTGCTAAAAATGACAAAATTTCAGCAGAAAAGTCACAACACCAAAGAAAATACCAAACTAAATTTTAAACATATTAAACTGAAATACAATTTAAAGAGTTAAAAGTTAGGGTTGGCTTACATAAAATTGTCACGGTTTTGGTTTCTTTGCTTTTGTCTTGGTTTGAGTCACTTCCTATTTTATTTTGTAGGTTTCCCTGTTTTGTGTTGGTTTTGAGTTTTACCTTTTCCCATCAGTCCTGTTTGTGTTCAGCTGTGTCTCGTCAGTCCTGTATGTATTTAAGTCCTGTCATTCCCTTCCTCCTGTGCTGCTCCATAAGTTATTGTTCCCATGTTTCTAGTGTTTCAAGTGTATTTCGAGTTTTGAGTTCTTCTAGCCTGCTCTGCAGTGGTTTTTGGTTTCGTTAGCCTGTTTTAGTTTATTAAAGTTCCTGTTTTCCCTGAAACCTCCTGTCTCCCCCTCCGCTCTGGGTCTGGATACTTCCACATCCCCTCTCTCGTAACATTATGGGGCAGTCATACCTGTACCCAGCAGAGAGGGCCTGCCAGGAGGCAGAACGGACCAGTTTCTGGTGGACCCTAGATTGGTCACAGATCCCCTCTTCATTGGAGTTGTTTGGCTGTGAGGAGGGGCCGCCGTCGTTGCTACCGTCCAGAAGGGTGTCGGACGCACCCCGACCCGTCCCTGCTCTCAGGAAGGTCCTGGGCAAGGGGGTGCTGGACAGGGAGGTGCCGGATGCACCCCAACCCCTCCCTGCTCCAGACGCCTGGCCCGAGCCCCCTGCTGCAGACGCCTGGCCCGAGCCCCCTGCTCCAGATGCCTGGCCCAAGCCGAACCCCCTCCCTGCTCCAGACGCATGGCCCGAGCCCCCTGCTCCAGACGCCGGGCCCGAGCTGGTCTTCCCAGACTCTGAGCCCGAGCCGCCTACCGTTTGCTGGCTGGACGCACCAGGCCTCCCGGCCGTCCTCCCGGGCGTCCTCCGGACCCCCTTTGCAGTACATCGAACATATAGACAACTGATCCAAACATGGGGACGTCCTTAGGGGCGTAGTTAGCTATGGATGTTTTTCTGTGGTATAAATAAAAATTAAAGTAAATACCAGAAATTCTTTTTCATTTTTAAAGCTGTATTTTTTGACTCCAAAATAAAATGAAAAATCAATTGGCCAAAGAGCTTTTCTTTTTCTTCTTCAACATCGCTGATTCTTTCACTTAATTAAAACAATAGAGAAAATGGTATGACATTTCATTTTCAAAAAGTTTCTCTTGTAAATGTGTAGCAAAATTCAATTAGAAATATCTAATTTTACAGTTAAAATGGATTAACAGAAATGCTTTTTCAATTTCAGGATGTAACTGCATCTATTGACCCTAAAATAAAATCCCTCAAAATGCTTTTACTCTTTCTACTTCAACATAGCTTATTCTGTAACATAATTAATACGAAAATGCAATGAGGGGATTGCGTTTTTGTATTTCAAATCCATCCCGAAAAATTGTTGCATAATTCAACTCCAGTCAACATTACCAGGAGGGAGGCTGAGCGTGGACTTCAGTGCTCACTCGTTGATATTTTTTAGTTTCATCGAGACGATAATTATAAATCAGGTCCCCTGGTTTTATTTTTCCCTCCCAGGTTAACGTAGGTCAGCAAGCTTTCAAACTCGGTCAGAGAGAGTTGAAAAAACTGCTGAAACGTCCGTCATCAAGGGAGCTGAAGCTGAGACTCTTTCAGGGATGATCTCATGAACTCAAACATGGAAACATGATTACTATGTAGAACCCATCCATGCATCCATCCATCCATCCATCCATCCATCCATCCATCCATCCTCCTCCGCTTATACGGGATCGGGTCGCGGGGGCAGCAGTCTAAGCAGAGATGCCCAGACTTCCCTCGCCCCAGCCACTTCCTCCAGCTCCTCTGGGGGGACCCCCCAGGCCAGCCGAGAGACGTAGTCTCTGCAAAATGTCCTGGGTCTTCCCCGGGGCCTCTGCCCAGTGGGACATGCCCGTAACACCTCTCCAGGTAGGCGTTTAGGAAGCATCCGGACTAGATTTTGATTTTTTGATTTGAAATGGTTTATTTCAAGCAATTAAGTAGAAATAATACACAACAGCAATATAAACATCAGTTATACATTCATACAGTAACTAATCATACTTAGGATAATTAGACATTAATAACTATTGCTTGAAACTTTGCTTTCTGACTCTCGTCAAGGACAGACGTGTTTTCCTCTCGCTCCTCCTGTGTCAGCCCTTCCCCAAGGCTTTTTTGTCCTGTCTGCCCGAGAGGTGCATTCTTCACCCTTCTGAAGCCGCTGCTTTTCTCGCTCTGAAAATGGATCTGATCAGCTGGTCTCTAAATTCGATTGACAAAGTATTTTCCACACTAAGGAACGGGAAAGCGGACCCTTCCTGCCCGGACGGCACCCACGCGGCTGGATACACCATCGATCCATGGGGCAAGTGGAGGCTGGTGTGCCAGGCCCAGCTGTCTGTGGAGGATGTCGAGGACGTGTACCTATTTGGATTTCTGATAATTGGATTCCTCGTAATTGGGATCGGAGGATTTCTAATTTATCAGGCGGTCTGGGAGCAGAAGATGGAGAGAGGCAATCAATCAAAGCTCCTGGGAAAGATTTTTCGGGGAGGAGAGACTCAGAATGAGAAACTTTCACAAGCGGATCAAAAGCTCTGTGCTTGTCTTGCCCACTTAAGCAGATTGCTTGAGACCCCTGAACTTGTGCGGAAGATGGATGCCACCTTGGAGCAAGTTTCTGCCCGGATTTGAGGGAAGACTGGGCTAAATTCACCCACTTCTCATTCGGATCAATCTCTGCCTCACACAAAGCGAAGAGCCAGTCAAGGACTTTGCCGGCAGTACAAACAACCTGCTGGCGCCCAAAAGTATTTTATCTAATCAGACTCCCCGAAGGAGCTATGGACAACTGTCCTTGGCTCCACCAAAACAAAGCCGCTTCTACAGAGTGGACTACAGCAGCGGTTCTTGAGGGTTGATAACTGCAACTCACCCCCTCCCTGCTTGTCCTCGGCTTCCCAACCCCCTCCCTACCTCCTCTGTGAGCTGCCCGGAAGATGTGCCTGGCTCACGGAGCTGCACCTGATGGACAGACTCATGGGGGGCCCCCCACTCCCGTCCACCACCGTTTCCCCCCTGAGCCTTATGTACTGTGTCTTTGTCTGAATATGTGCTATTTGTGTTTAAACGGTGTAGTTTTTTTTCTTGTATCAACACATTGTACGCAGTGTAGGGATACGACTTTTTTTTGTCACCAAACCCAACCCCCGGCCCTCTTCGTGGTCCATCTGCATGCTATACAAAGGTGCGCCGGCGCAGGTCATCTAAGGCGCTCGGCTGCATTGACCTCAGTAACCTCTCGAGATGTGTGTGTGTATCCTGTGCTGTTTGTCTGACCTTCTTCATCGAGATGTACTGGAACTGAGTTTCTCCTTGTTGGGATTAATAAAGTTTTCATATTCATATATATAAAGGGAGTGGAAGGAAGCAAACTCATATAATCCCACCCCTTTATACTATAACCATTTTATTACATGATTTATCAATATCCGGTTCCCGGTTTTTATCAGACAGAATTAAAAATCATAAGATATCGATAAAGCACATGACAAAGATGAATTACTTAAGTATTACGTCAAAAATAACTATGTTAGAAAACAACATGGCAAATGCAGATCAGTCATCTGAAATATATGCAGATTATGTTACTTATAAAAACCATTCATATGAATAAAACATAATACTATATCAGTAAAATAGACAACACTGTTTCAGGAATTTTCATAGCAAAATTACATCAAGTATCAAAAGATAAAAACATGTGCAAAATTATGCTACATTAGGAATGATTTTTGAATCAATTTATCAGTTTTTGGAGAAAGTGAAGTAATATCATTAAAAGTCAATCAATTTAACAATTTTCAATAAGTGATTAATCATTTGTTTTACTTTTTTTAAATATTTTTTTTGTATTTTTATTTATTTATTTTTATTTTATTTTTTATAATAAAGTAATGCTGTAGGGGAAAAGTAAAAAGGGTCCATAACTGTCGATTGTCCAAGGTTGGTATTTCTTCTTTTACTGATAACAGCCATTCTTCTGGGTTCAAAACAGAGTTAATAGTTCTCTTCGATGTTATGTCTGCAGACATTAGATTCAGGTCCATATCCTTCATTCAGCCATCCCTTTAGATGTGAGAAATGAATGTATTTGCTGCTCCAAAGACACTGCACCGATCTCCGTATTAGCACTGCTAGCTACGCTAGCGCTAGCATTAGCAGTGCTTGCTCCTGCTGTCAGTATCGCTCGAGGCTTGATTGGTAATCCAGTGAGAATGACATTATTCATCCTTACTTGCTGATCCACATCGTCCAGTCTTTTCTCCAGAATCTCGACCCGGTTTTCTCGCTGCTCGTTTTGAGCCCGAAATCTTCGGAACTCTTCCATCATTTCCCAAAGTGGCGTTAGCTTAGCCGACACTTGTTCCTGTTGGAAATATAATCTGTCGCTTTGAGATTACTTTCCTTGTTGCATGTTCAAAAAAGTCGAGAAGGAGAAAACCACGGGATTCGACCGGATTAAGTTTAACAAATTTATTCCCTAACAATATTTCTAAAAACATAGTAAAACAAAATAAAACAGATCATCTGGGTTCCCAAAGTTTCAGAGCTTACACAGCGCCAAATTACAAACGTCTTAACGTGTCAGCCTGTTGGGAACAGCGAAAGTTCCTCCGTCCAGCTGTTTTAACATCTCGGTTTCAGCCTCCTCCTTCGTAACACAGCATGGCGTCCAGACTCCTCCTCTGGACGCTCGGATTGGCTGGCAGGGAGCCTGCCTACTTCTGTCAGTCCATATTAGGAGTCAGCATCCGTTTCCCGCGTCGGAAGTCACCTTTCAGACTGACATGGTCCCGCAACCAAATGGCTCCCTAGGTGGTCCCCCCCATGTGGCCGGATCTTGTTAGCATCCAGTAGACAATACACCTTTGTTCCCCACACGTGAGCAGTTGCCTGTGGCGGTTTCCAGGGATGGAAGCAGTCTCAGAGATGATTGATTTATGATCCAAGTCAGACCTACAACCAAATGGCCTCAGAAGATCAAAGACCGTTTTCTCCTGAAGGGGATGAGTTCGAAACTCCAGCATCACAACCTCTTTACATATGCAATGTTCAGGAAGCCCCTTTGAAATTCAAAGGAACCACACACAGTAAACCTGAAGGAAACCTTCAATGAAATAAAGATAAGATAAAAGCCTAGGAGAAATGAGGACCACAAAAAATAAATTCCTTCAGTTTCCCTCTCTTGACCTCACGAAGTGAGGTCACACAAAAAATAAAAACACATCATCACATCATGCAATCAAAACAGCTGTGGTCTCAAGCCCTCACAATCTATAACAGAACCAATTTGCCTTAATGTGAATTTCAATGGTGTTGATGATCCAATTATGAGTTTAGCAGCGAAAAACCTGTGGAGCTTGCATTAATGATCTTTAAGAAACATTCAGTTGAACAGGAAAAATGCTTGCTAAGGCCCCGAGCCCCATCGGCGACCGTCACTAAGGATACTCATGCTTCATTGGATCTTTTGCACATTGACATTTACAAAGAACAAGACATAAAATAGTAAATAAAGAAAATGCACAAATACAAATTTAAATTATTCTAAAAAGTAAAAGATACAAAGACAATAAAATAGCACTTCCTGTAAGGAAAAGGAACATCTGGAATTAAGGGGGGGAATTGAGAAATGTTAAAGCAGAACAAAATTACACAGAAGATGAAAAGGAAAAAGAAAATTGTCAAACATAACAGTAAGCAATTTTATAAAATGCAACAAAGTCCAAAAAAGGTCATTCCGGGCCTCGAACACTTGTGTCCTCCTTCTGCATGTCCCACAAGCTCTGGCAAGCTTGGACCTGGCCTCCTATGGACTTCTCAATAAGCCTGTTTTTAGAGATGTGACACATCTGATACAACAGAACGGCTGCAAAAGGACTTGGGGTGTCCATTGCTGTGGTACTGTTCTGCCAAGATGATTCTGCTGTGGGTCTAAGTTTTCGTTAGTGTTAGGGTCAGGAAATTAAAAAATAAAAAACAATAAAACACAAAAGACAATGAGACAAGAATCAATTTACGCATGCGCGGGTAAGAGCAAATATTATGGAAAGGGTCAACCACATTTCTCTTCTCAAAGGTCTGCTTCCCCTCGTGCTGTTTTATGAAGAACACAAGTGGGGAAGATACAAATTCAAGAAAAAGAAAAAAGTCTATTAGGGGCTGTCGTCTAATGACCCAGTCGTAGAACCTACTCATGCTTGCTGTGGATGAGAGAAAATCAGATGAACAGACACACAAAGCTTTAAACAATTAAAAATGGTCAATCTGCGTTACCATTTAAACATTCTTTCTAGACAGTAGACAATACATTTAAACGCTGATAATAATGAAATAATAAAATAATGTCCTTCTTTCAATCATTAAGACCTCTTTTGTCTACCTCCCTCTCTTGGCCTGGGGCTAAGCTCCAGGACAAACACATAAAACGAATTAAATATAAAGCAAGAACATAAAAACAATAAACAGTTTGGTGCACCGATAAGGTGAACGGGCGTCCTGTCCACGCTCCTGTAAAAGGCAAGGTCACAAGAAGAAATAATACAACTGCAACAGAAGATCTTTCATTAATTGCAGGCAGATGTCATCAACCTACATTAGCAAAACACAAACCTCTTATAGCATAATGTTCTGTCAGAGAGACTTTAAACAGTGATTAAAAAATGCCAGAAGGATTTTATGAACCCCTCTGTACTATAATGCGAACAATTGTCTGCTATTTTTATTTAATGGAATGCAAAAGAAAACGTGTGCTAAAGCAATAGCAACAAACAACACACCTTGTGGGGTTATAAGTGACAGCGTGCAATATGGATCAGGGACGGATAGGTTTTATAATAATGCAACTCAAATTAACATTATCTTAAATCATATGCCACGCGATCCATCAGTTTTTAAAACCGGTTTCAAAAAAGTACACCATGAAGAATACAAATATTCAATGACACCATAGTTCCACAGCCCAGACTGAGTTTCCTTCCTCCCTTCATCTACATCAGTCACTCAGCTGCACTGAGATCTAAAAATCTGTGCTCCTGCAGTTACCTGAATCACCACCGGGGGGACGGAGCATGAACCAACATCAACTGAACCTGTGGACCATGAAGCATCAGAGAGCGTTTTAAACATCACCTCTGCATCTTTATGAGCCGTCTCCTCTCTGCTCAGTTGTTGAAGGCAAAATTAACCTGTACATTTTATTGAGGGAGGAAAGTGAACACCTGAAAAAACACAATTTTGCCAGTCTGTGTTAACGTTAAAGTCATCATGTTATTTGCTTTCCTTTAATTTGTAACACCTTTATTATCCAGAAATAATGTTTCCATAGTTTCATAGAAATAGTTTTTTCAGTTGATCAACTTCTCCCTCTGCCCTGTAATGTGCTCTGCAGTGATGAATCAGATGCATGTTAAAATCGACTCTTATCACCTGCCAGACGCTCCACTGCATTCTTCATGTGTAAATTCATGCCTTCAATTGAGTAGGAGCTGACCTGAGGGTCAGTCATTCCTGACACGGCCCCCTCCTGTGAAGGTAGTGAGCTGCGGAGGATGGTAAACTACTGCGCCTTTTGTCACTCACCCACGAAGCAGGGAGGGGTTTGAAGCAGCGGGATTTTTTCTGTGTAAAGATTTATGAGGTCTGCTCTTCTGCTTGGAAAGAGATTTAGAAATTTATTAGTCATGTTCAGTCTTCACCGTCTCCAACACCGTCAGTTGATCAGTTATGAAAGCCAGCAAAGGGAAAAATCCCTAAAATTTTCTTTGTCCGAAATGACGGACCTGGAGCAAAATCTTTGAAAAATATATTGTATTACATGCATTCTGGCAGCTTTTCATTCACTCTTAATCAAGAAACAAAGACAAATTGTTCTTACTTACCATTAAGGACTTGCTGCCCTACAAAAAGAATTTGGAGAAGTGCTAAAAGCAACAAAATCCCACAATTTAAGCTTTTCCTTATTTAAGCAAAAACACAATTCACACTCTAAAACACAGACAATCAATACAAAGACAAGAACTTTTAACCGTTTTTGTAAAAGACATAACACAACAAATTAGGTACCTTAAACAAACAAAAATAAACCATTTCACTGAAATGAATCGTTCATAACTAGCGTTTTAACATTCATGTTCCCTCTTGTCCTGTTCTACCAGACCCTGCTCCTCCTTACCACACCTTTCCATGTCCACAGACCCTCCATTTCACTTACAATGCCTTTCATTTCTCCTGCTTTTCACCTTACATTTCTTGTCTCTACATTGCCACATCCTTCCAAATCCTCAAAAACCACGTTTCCCTTTTTCTTTACCTCGTCCTTTTCCCCATCCTGAAAACAATTTTCAAATACTATTGATTATGATTCAAACAAACAAAACCGCCACTCATTCGCTTCTCATTCAAACAGCAGTGCACAAGATCAAAACAAACAGAAAAACGAAATGAAACAAATTAAAAATGTCAATAATACTTCTTCGAACAAAGCTGAACTTAATCGCGGTTATTAGGACATACAAACAAATTAGAGACATGTATTCACAATAAGAAAACCGAAATAATTACAAAATTATTTTACCCCAAATGTATTAGACCCTGCAACCATGCACGTTGATCTCGCCGTTGCGGCAGAGGCTCCCGTCGGAGGCGCTGTGCAACATAAAAACCTTTTTCAGCGAACCGAAAACCCACTGAAATTTGTTTTTAAACTACAACCGAGGTCATTACCACGCTCGATAACGACGATCCCCACCATGATTTTAACGCAAATTACATCCCAAACTCTTCAAATTTTCATCGTGAAAAAGTTCAGCACGTTCCGTTATATTTGGTCGTCAGGGACGCGTCTCGCCGACCACATGGTACAAACAAAGCCAATTACAGCCGTTGACGCCATTTTGGCTAGGACTCCGTCACGCTTACCACGTGGTACAGTCAAACCCAATCAGAATCGTCGACACATTCGAAGCAACTAAAACGTTCCGTCATTGGTCCATGTGACGTAAACACACTGTGAGCAAGATGGCTCATAGAGCAGACAATACACAGGGAAATGTGGAAAATACAGTTAAAATACACAGATTTCAAACACTTTTTCATCCCATTCTTTCCAAAATCGCATACATTTCATTCCATTCATTCTCATTCAAGCCATTTTCACCGCTGTTGTCAAGTCAAGTCGTTAGCGTCATGTTGTCTGTCGTCAAAAGAAAATTCACCGGTTTCCTCATTTCTTCTGTCTAGTGCACCTTTCATTTTTATTGTGAATCTCTCTGTGGTTTCTCTACGCATTAAAAATAATTTGTGAAAGTTCGCCGCCTTCTTGGTTTTTCCGAAAATCCTAAAACGCGCAAAATTAGTTCCTATAGTAACACTGTTTTTTGTAAACGGGTTTCTTCACAGGCTTAATAACAGACGCAAACCTAGTTAATTTTAACGTAATCCAAATATCACACGCTCCCAATTTAGTGTTTATTCAATTTTTGACAGGCTGAACAGACACAAAACCTGCACAATTTCCTTAGATTCAATTTCATAAATTTGCTCGTTATCCAATTCGCTGTTTCAGGAGGGTGAACCACAAAACTTATACAGGTGCGCTATGCCGCCACATACTTCACTTCCCCACAATTTGAGTTATTCACTAAGAGAAGAACCTGATCAAAATGCAGAATTTACGAACAGGTTCCTGCTTTACCTTTTGTTTGTGAGGCCTCGAGGAAAGTAAAGCACGTGGGGGGGAGCGTCACCGACTTTTCGCCGAAAGTCTCAGAAATCTCATAATAAACCACTATCGGTCCTCTTATCCGCGTTGCGATTCCGCATTCCTTCCCCACTTTTCACGTTCAGGGGTCACCAAAAATGTTGGAAATATAATCTGTCGCTTTGAGATTACTTTCCTTGTTGCATGTTCAAAAAAGTCGAGGAAGGAGAAAACCACGGGATTCGACCGGATTAAGTTTAACAAATTTATTCCCTAACAATATTTCTAAAAACAGAGTAAAACAAAATAAAACAGATCATCTGGGTTCCCAAAGTTTCAGAGCTTACACAGCGCCAAATTACAAACGTCTTAACGTGTCAGCCTGTTGGGAACAGCGAAAGTTCCTCCGTCCAGCTGTTTTAACATCTCGGTTTCAGCCTCCTCCTTCGTAACACAGCATGGCGTCCAGACTCCTCCTCTGGACGCTCGGATTGGCTGGCAGGGAGCCTGCCTACTTCTGTCAGTCCATATTAGGAGTCAGCATCCGTTTCCCGCGTCGTAAGTCACCTTTCAGACTGACATGGTCCCGCAACCAAATGGCTCCCTAGGTGGTCCCCCCCATGTGGTCGGATCTTCTTAGCATCCAGTAGACAATACACCTTTGTTCCCCACACGTGAGCAGATGCCTGTGGCGGTTTCCAGGGATGGAAGCAGTCTCAGAGATGATTGATTTATGATCCAAGTCAGACCTACAACCAAATGGCCTCAGAAGATCAAAAACCGTTTTCTCCTGAAGGGGATGAGTTCGAATCTCCAGCATCACCACCTCTTTACATATACAATGTTCAGGAAGCCCCTTTGAAATTCAAAGGAACCACACACAGTAAACCTGAAGGAAACCTTCAATGAAATAAAGATAAGATAAAAGCCTAGGAGAAATGAGGACCACAAAAAATAAATTCCTTCATTCCATAAAACTTTTCAGTTTCTTGAATAATGTCAAGAGTCTTTTTGAGGTCTTCGTATTCCTGGGGTTTCTTCGAAGGCATGGTCAGCTCTCTTTTTTGGGGAAAATCAACCTTTTAAGTAATTTGAAGATAGTTGTATTCGCAGAGAGGCACGCCACGCGTCCTGCCATGTAACCCGGAACCGGAAAGCCGGAAAGTAGATCAGTTCAGATGGCCCGTGCCACCTGAACTGGCTCCTTTCGATGCGGAGGAGAAGCGGTTCTACTAGTTAGCCACGTGTATCACTCTGAGCCACTCCGTGTCTGTTTCTTAAGAGAGACTTTGGGTTGGTCCAGCGCTCTGATGGTAAACTAATCTCTGGTAAACTAATCTCTGTATAACTTAATTGTTGAATGCGAAACTTTATTAAATATTGTTAACCTTACAATTTGCTAGCTGTTTTGTTGACTCAGAAAATAGCCCCACCAGAACACATTGTCCACTTTAAATTTAAGTTGGTCTCAACAACAGGATACACACAAAAACACTGTGGTGGCTATTTAGATTACTTAGAAGAAAAGAATAGAGTTAGCTGTTAAGGATTATGTCCAAAGGTAGATTTTTTTTTCTTGTGAATTTATTGTGTGACACATTCCTCTTCTTGGGTTCTGTTTCACTAAACGTCTCTGGACTTCATTGTGTCTGTGGATTTGTAGCTGTGGCATTCTTACGAAGTAAAAGATGAATCTGTAAGAAGAAAAAGAACAATACAAAAGAGGGATTAACAGAAAGAAAATAAAAAGTGAGCCTTGGTGGAGGAAATGCGTGATCGTTTTTTTCAATGTCAAACTGGGCTGTTGTTTAATCCACTCAACAGACACCCAAGGCAGTAAAAACACTCACATTCCATCTGGTGAAGCATAAAACTGATTGAAACATGCTCATGGAAAGGATTTTCCTTCATGCTTGATTACATTCCAGCTCACATGTGCTTCCTGCTGTTGTTGTGATAGTATTTACATGTATTATTAGTAAGGCAATATATGTTGTTATGTATTCAGTGTGATAAATGGATCCTGAGAAATATGATTTACCACTCTTATAGTAAGAATTTTTTTTCAACACATTAAAAATGAATTGCTTTCTTTATAAAATATACTCAAACTGATTGTATAGAATTAATATTTGGGTTTACAGTGTAGTCGATGCAGTACAGGTCAGAAGTCCATTACTAGGTCATATAGCTAAAAACTACAAAATTACCCTTAAGGAACACTTTTTTTTATTGAAAAAACAAAGGCAGGGAGAACAAGGATCCAAACTAAAGTTTTCCACTGTGCTGTGATAGTGCTAACCACTCCACCTCTGAACATTTTTTATAATTTTGCCAGTACACCAAACTAGATAAACTACAAGCTTAAATAAGAATAAATCACATGGCTGTGCTTATAGATGGCTATACAGTTTTTTAAATTATTTTTGCATTGAGGATAAATCATTGGAGTTGCTGAACTTGATATTTAATGCAAAATAGTACAACCAATTTTAATCAAATGGATGTACCTAATCATACCAAAGTGTTGCATGACATCACTATAGCGATGATACGTATACTAACTGTAAATGTGTACACAGTGTGGACTACATAAATACTAATCTATATTCATCCCTCCAAGGTGCATTTTCACTCATAATTCTAGTAAAAAAAAGCATCAAGTCTTGACTGTTGAGTTTTACATGTTAGCACGTCTCTGTCTGATCATTTCCTCCATTATATGGCTACATGGCTTACACTGCAAACGAACACACCAGAAAGTTAATGCTTGGTGGTCTTAGACCCTGGGACCAAGTCGTGCATGTTTTAGCTATTTTCTTGTTTTAACCCTTGTGCTATCTTAGATGACTCCACCCTTGCATTGACATGTTCTCCCTACCATGACAAAGGTGGATAAAGGTGGAAAGATTTCATGTAATCCATGGACACCAGTAAGGTTCACAAATCATTGAAGAAAAAAGGTTTAGTGCACTGTCTAGTGGGTTTAGATGATCCACCTCCCAATGTAAAAGTGCTTAGGATAGCACAAGGGTTACACACTCAACCCATCACTTTTGTAGTGCCAAAGTAATTGATAGTCAGAAGTATAGGAAAAGAAAAAGAAAAGTACAAGGCAAGAGGTCTAAGTGGTACTGGACATAACGTAACTATCTAAGCAAGTGCTTTGGCTGTTTGGCAGGTATGTTGGGCATGAAATTGAATGAGACAGAAAGAAAGTTAAAAAAAGGAGAAAAAACAGAAACTCTTACTTTTCTGAATGTCAAGTATTGAATTAAACGTCTGGCTGCACTTTCGCTGCCTGTAGCAAAATGACACACCTTCTGAAAAAATTCAGAAGGGGCATCAGACTAAGAAATACCGGTAAGCTCTAAAAATTGATGAGCAACAGACTGCATTGAGATGTACAACAAATCAATTTATCACGTGTCAGTGCTAATGGAAAGTGGCCAATCAGGTTCATTGCTTTATTTGTTTTGGCTCTAGTTTCCCTTCTCTTGCACAAGCCAGTTTATCAGTGAATTTGCCTGTGTAGTACCACTTTATGCATGTGTAATAAAATGATCAAGCTGATAAGGGAACAGAAGATAAATACGACAGAGTTTTAGGGCCACGGTTGAGGGAAAAGAAATTCTGGCCAACATGATGATTTTTTTCTCGTCATGACGAGCTTAATGTTGCCGTGACGAGAAAAAACTCGACACAAAGTTTTGAGAAAAAACTCGTCGTGTCGAGATAAAAGTCGAAATAAAGTTTCGAGATTAAACTCGCAATGTTGCCAGTCTTTCAGGAGTATTCAGTGTTATGTTATCTCGTAAATTTATGAGAAAAAAACTCGTAAATTTACGTGATTATAGTGGAAGTGAGTATGCGGAGGAGCAGGTGAATGACGCGCAGCAACAGAGCAGACCGACTAAACTTGGTGGAACAGGTGATCTGAATGTATTGATAACGTTCCAAATGTCTGGAAGCTCATTTGTTTGATTTATTAAAGTTTTATTCATTGATGGGTGGTTTTGCAGGATCTCTGCAGCCCGATGAAGCCGTCGGTATCCCTGCAGCTTCCCACTTCAATCATTTCTTCCTCCACCAAAGACCAGATCTCTACGTCTGTGTGACGCTTCCGTCAAAAGGAGGAGCACTTTTTTTGCATTTTCAACGTTCTAATGCTAATATAGCGGACTATTTTCATTCATCTTTGTTGTTTATGCTGAAACGGGACGCTTCATCTGCAGGAGGTGGCGTATGTAACACTGTTTACTTCCGCATTGGTGTTCGGATGACAGGTTCATGACGTAAAGTGACAGATGAACTTCAGGTTATGTGAATGAAAAGGAGAATAAAGTCTGCAGCGGTTTTCTACACCCAAACGTTTCTCTGAGCTCCTTATTTTACATATGAAAAATTCGGAAAGCCGACTACACTGACAATAATCTGATTTTGAGTCATCAAAAGGTTCAGAATCTCTTTGTTTTAAACCTATAATAATCCTAAAAAAAAAGCTTCACAAAAGGCTCCACATATTTCATCTTCAAACTAGGCTCCGATAAACAGAAAACTTCGGTGTTTTCTCCTTGTTAATGTATGAGATAAAAAGTCGTAAATTTACGACTTTTTATCTCCTAAATTTAGGAAACTTTATTTTGACTTTTATCTCGACACAAGTTTTTTCTCGAAACATTGTGTCGAGTTTTTTCTTGTCATGGCTACATTAAGCTCGTCATGACGAGAAAAAACTCGTCACGTTGGCCAGAATCTTTTTTCCTCACTGTGGCCCTAAAACTCCATCATAGATAAAAGACTGAGTTCTGACAACATTTGTTTTTTGCTATATCAGTTCATGTGAACTTAAATTCCACAATAAAACCTGCACATAAAAAACATTTAAAGCTATTTTGGTTTTAGTTTTAAAAAGCTTGATCAAATCCTCAACATTGTACTCTAAAGTCATCTTGACACAATTTGCATGTAGTGGTGGATACAAAATGTAAGTTTGCAAGTAAAGCAGTAAAGATAGCTCTCATTTATATCTTTGGTAACAAAAGACACTGTGCAGGTGTCAACCCTGACTGGAGCCTTTTGTAAAATCTACATGTTCTGCTTGTGCATGAATGAACTTGCATTGGGGCTACCACAAACATCTACATTTCTTTTACTGCCAATTATATCAAAGAACATTAAAACTGGAGCTAAACCTCCGGTGTTAAAGAGTTATACCTCTTACCTGCTGTTTTTGAGCAACAATTATAGAATCTTCTATGAAGTTTGCACATTTCCCGCTTTCTTAAACTGTCATGCCAAATTGTCCTCAGAGTTTTTGACAATCAGGGAATGTAATTTAAGGGTGAAAATGGGCAGAAAGGCAAAACATGCACAAAACGTGAGACTAGTGCAAACCATTGCTAACTAGATATACAGCGCATACTGCGATAATACAAGTGTGATTGCTGTTAGCTAAAACTGGCTGCAGAATATGCTGAAGAAAGAAAATTACTTACTTCTGGCTCCAAGAATATAAAATCAGTTCAGTCCCCATTTTGTTGCGACGTGGATGACCCATTGTTGGAACCACATGACGTCAGTAAGCAGTGATAGGTCTAAATCGGTCAATCAAGAGTTAGCTTGTTGGAAGGCCACATTTCTACCACTTGAAAGCGGGCTCGAGGGAATCTGTCAATCAAATGTCTCGACATGGGGGCCAGCAGGCACCACCTTTTTTTATGGAGGCATATGAATGGCCAGTTTATAACTTGATTAACTTGGACTACAGAAAAGATATCATGGAAAAAAAATTAGGATTGGCAAGAACATGTTAAACAAAAGGTAGCACATCAAGAATGGTTATTCTGACAAATATAAAAACTGAGTAATAGCTGTCTATTTCTATAGAATAGAAGTTTATGGGATTTAGGCATTTTTAGCCAGTGGATACTTCCTATCCAGCTCTCACATACAGTCAACAGTAGAGACATGAATGGATAACCCTTTTGCTATCTTAGATGACCCCACCCTTGCATCGACGTGTTCTCCCTGCCATGACAAAAGTGGATAAAGGTGGAAAGATTTCATGTAATCCATGGACACCAGTGAAGATCACAAATCATTGAAGAAAAAAGGTTCAGCGCACTGTCTAGTGGGTCTAGATGACCCAACTCCCAATGTTAAAGTGCCTAAGATAGCACAAGGGTTAAACTGATGAGTCTTGATTCTGAAGCTGAACTTTAACCCAGTGGAGTTGCTTTCCCTCTGTGCATATCTGAGTGTTGAAGACTACAGGAAAGGAAGATGACCTTGCAACCGTAAAACATGTCCTATTGATTATATGTTCTGCTTTTCTCCATAGAGACTGAAGATTTCATTCATCTTCTTTCGTTTGTCTCTGTCGGGGTCACGGAGCCTATCCCGGCCACTTATGGGCGAAGGCAGGGGACAGATTTTAATCTGAGCAAATGATCACCCCATGTATTTACTGTGTGGGCATGAATGACAGTGTTCTTACTCGAAAATGTACTTAGTAAAAGTGCAGTTACTGTCCAATACTTGATTAATGCCAGTAGCCTGATGCATGCCATCTTTGTAACTGCACACGTTCAGAAGTTAACCAAGGACAGATGATTTGTTTACTCTCACGTCAGATATATCAACCCCACTGTGACTGATAAGAATTTTAATGTCTAACATACCATGTCATACAACGTGCTACATGTGAAAGTGGTTAGTCAGCACCTTCTTTTGGTCTGTGTATTATGTCGCTTTCTAGACACTTGCATTCATGTAATGTTTCATCTTTGATCCAAAAAATGTCAGATTTTACTCAGTCACTGCTGAAGACTGATGATAATTTACGGCAAAATCATTTTCTTTTGAAAAAAATATATTAGTCAAGCTGCTGTTACATATTTAAACAAACGAGTAAAGGCCCGTACACACCGGGACGAATATTCGCCAGGCGTTATCCGCCAGTGTTTTTCGCCACGTTTTTTGTGTTCACATCCAGGCGATTTTCGCTGACGATGAGCCGAGCGAACATGCAATTTCATACCCTGACATTAGAAGGCGCTTAATGTAAACAGAAATACTCCTGTACACAAGGTGACGCTGCGCAACTTTATTAAAGAGAGCAAGTATTTACGCGCTTGTCAGAATAATACAAAGAAAACATGAATATTCCAAG
The DNA here is from genome assembly GCF_053564925.1 of Oryzias latipes. Taxonomy (NCBI): domain Eukaryota; kingdom Metazoa; phylum Chordata; class Actinopteri; order Beloniformes; family Adrianichthyidae; genus Oryzias; species Oryzias latipes. The sequence continues at coordinate 13,740,532 of NC_136254.1, forward strand.
CACCAGTAGCTCCAACTGGTGCTTGGTTCGGGGATATTTTAGAATGTCCGTCATTATTTCTTCGCGGCAGTGTAGACGCTACTTGGCGTCTATCTTCTTCGCTGGTATGTGTGCTCAGCAAGGCAGTTTTGTGTTTGAGCGCCCCCAAGTTGTGTTTTACTGTAACTTCAGAAGCTCCAGACACGTGTGCAAAAGCGCCATTCTCATTGGTCGAATAGATCGACGCGAGGCGTCAAAAAAAAAAAAACGAACCCGAGGCGTTTTTTTTTTTGACGCTTTGACGCGTGGCGTTTTTTCGCGTCGGTGTGCACACTCTCATTGGTGCACTTTGTTTAGTCCCGCTGTGAACGGGCCTTAAGGGTTAATGGCTGACGAAGTGTGCGTTATTACTTTTTAACCCACGCCGTGGAAGCCTGAACCGGAGGACGGTTGCTTCCGCGAAGTGCGTTTAAAAAGTAATAACGCACACTTCGAAGGCCATTAACCCGCTTATGGTCTCTTACAAAAGCAATACATATTTAGCATTTTTTAGTCCTTAATTCTTGTTTTTTCCGATTTGGATCGCTTTTCTCACAAAAAGCAGACTATGTGTTACATATAGTCCGCGTTGCGCAGCACCACCGCTGCAGTCAAGATTTGGCGATATATATATATATATATATATATATATATATATATATATATATATATATATATATATGCTGATCGTCCCGATGGGTTGAATAAAGCATCAGTTCAGAGAGAAAGTTCACCTCTTACCGCTTGTTTTTGTCCAAATGATGAAGCAAAAGGTTGTTTTAAAGAAGCCGGCGCAGTGATACAAAACATTTAAGCTAGGTAACCGGAACTTCTTTTTTCACCGTGCGGTTATCAGGTTTTAATCCACATCCAGCAGCCAATCAGAATCGAGTATTCAACCGGACCATGGTATAATATGAGTTAATTACTCATGTTGGTTGGACTCAAGTTAGGAATCATAGAAAAAGAAATAAAATAATCCTTTTATTATTTTTCATTTACTTTAAAGCACAATTTTAATCTGCCCCACCTTATACAAATGAAACATTATTAAAATACTCTACCACAGTATATGGTCACATGTCTTTGCTAAATTCAAAGTGTTTCCACATTGGATTGGAATGATAAGTTTTTGCTGCTATCACATGTGTGTTGTCTGCTGTGATGCACTCGGCCATTTTTAAATTGCAGTTCAAAAAACTCTACCGTGCCTCAATCCAAATGGTATTTTCCATCATCAATATAATTAATTAATTTTTTTATTTAAAACATTTTATAATGGAATTGGTCATTTTGTTTTGATTAACAATTTACCTCAGAAAGATCTGGTTTGATAAATCAATTCAACGATTAATTGTTGGATCCATAGTAATATGAACATGGTGAATAGAGAGTGCTGTGGAACTCAGATGGTTCTCCATACAAAGGGAATGATTTCTCAGGGTCCCAGATACGATACAAAATGATGTATTTGCGCTAATAAATAGCAAGTACTGTTTAATAATTATTTGCCGATGTTAAAATAATGACTTAGTCACAACTCCCATTGCTAGGGGATAAGGGCTGTCTGCGCACGAAAAAAATTGGGGAAACACTTGAACAACACCTTAGGGTAAAGGCGTGTCACACTGCCGCTACATACAGCTTGTGCTAGGGGTGCAACAGATCATTCTTCAGATCAATAAAAACGAGAAAAAAACTACAAGAAAAAAAGAACAAACTAAATATTCAGGATGTACACATTCAGGATATACACAAAGTACATTATGACACATTGCATCTTGGAAAAAAAAACTATATATATATATATATATATATATATATATATATATATATATATATATATATATATATATATATATATATATATATATATATATATATATATATATACACACACACACAGTCAGGACCATAAATATTTTGACAGAGACACATTCTTTTTAATTTAGTTTCTGTACATTACCACAGTAAATTAAAAAAACAAACCAACTCAGATGCCATTGAAGTACAGACTTTCAGCTTTTATTCCATGGGTTGAACAAAAAGATTGCATAAAAATGTGAAAAACTAAAGCATTTTTAAAGCACAATCCTTTCATTTCATAGGCACGTAAGTAATTGAACAAATGAAATAACTGAAAACAAAATGGTCATTACTAATATTTGGTTGAAAACCCTTTGTTGGCAATGACAGCCTGTAGTCTTGAACTCATGGACATCACCAGATGCTGGGTTTCCTCCTTCTTAGTGCTCTGCCAGGCCTTTACTGCAGCAGCTTTCAGTTGCTGTTTTTTGTGGGCCTTTCTGTCTGAAGTTTAGTCTTCAACAAGTGAAATGCATGCTCATTTGGGTTAAGATCAGGTGACTGGCCATTCAAGAATATTCCACTTCTTTGCTTTAACAAACTCCTGAATTGCTTTGGCTGTACGTTTTGGGTCGTTGTCCATCTCTATTATGAAACGCCGCCCAATCAGTTTGGCCGCATTCAACTGGATCCGCGCAGACAGTATGTCTCTGAACACCTCAGAATTCATTGGGCTACTTCTGTCCTGTGTCACGTCATCAATAAACAGTAGTGTCCCAGTCCCACTAGCAGCCATGCACGCCCAGGCACTGCCTTCACAGTGTTTTACTGATGATGTATGCTTTGGATCATGAGCTTCTCCACGCCTTCTCCATACTTTCTATTGCCATCATTTTGGTAGAGGTTGATTTTGGTTTAATCTGTCTAAAGAAATTTTTTCCAGAACTGTGCTAGCTTTTTTAGATGCTTTTTAGCAAAGTCCAATCTAGCCTTCCTATTCTTGAGGCTTATGAGTGGCTTGCATCTTGCAGTGTACCCTCTGTATCTACTTTCATGCAGTCTTCTTTTTATGGTAAACTTGGATATTGATACGCCTACCTCCTGGAGAGTGTTGTTCACTTGGTTGGCTGTTGTGAACGGGTTCCTCTTCACCATGGAAATGATTCTGCGATCAGCTACCATTGTTGTCGTCCGTGGACGGCCAGGTCTTTTTGTGTTGCTGAGTTCAGCAGTGCTTTCGTTCTTTCTCAGGATGTACCACACTGTTGATCTTCCCACTCCTAATACTGTAGCAATTTCTGGCATTGTTTTTTCCCTGCATTCTCAGCTTAATGATGGCTCCTTTAACCTGCATGGAGAGCTCCTTTGACCGCATGTTGTCTGTTCACAACAAAATCTTCAAAATGCAAGCACGAGTCCTCTAAACAACTCCAGCCCTTTTATCTGCTTCACTCATAATGACATAACAAGGGAATTGCCCACACCTGCCCATGCAATAGCATGAAAGTCAATTTTCCAAGTACTTACGAGCCCATGAACTGAAGGGATTGTGTTTAAAAAATGCTTTCGTTTTTCACATTTTATGCAATCTTTTTGTTCAACCCATGGAATGAAAGCTAAAAGTCTGCACTTCAATGGCATCTGAGTTGTTTTATTTAAAATTCACTGTGATAATGTACAGAGACTAAAGGAGAAAGAATGTGTATGGAATTACATTTCTGCCATAAACTGAAAGGGCGTAAAGACAATTAAGCGAGCGTATTTAGGAACTGAGTGAGTGAACCTTAAAACCGCGCAGGCGCAATTCTAACTGAGAAGTGATCTTGTGCGGTCAATTCCTTTTTGCGCGCTCATGTGGATTTACGCTCGGTGTTAAGGGGGCGTTTTTGTCACTTTTGGGGCAGGAACCTTTTGGTTGATCTGATTGGCTGAAATTTGCATGGGTTATCGGCGAGGCAGAGGGGCGGGGCCTTCATTTTTCAGTGCGGGGGGGGGGGGGGGGGGTTAACAGGCGGCGATTGCCTTTTATCATATTTTCTATATTCACTACTTTCACAACCATAAGGTGAAAGTCTTACATTTTCTCCAAAATGTACAGAGCGGCCCTAATGTGTTATTGCGTTACTTCGGTAAAGAGGATCTAGGAGAGAACAGCATGATGACGGTACGGACAGAGGAGAGGACGTGAAAGAAGACACCCCCCCCCCCCCCATAGTACAAAGGAGCAGATATGAGCACAATGCACAACTACTTCGTTTTGGAAACCCTGGAAATGCAAAGAGACACGATTATGAGGCATAGTTTAAACTGCAAGCTAACAGCTACGCGGAGGAACACGGGAATAGAGCAGCTGTGGTTCGGTTGAATTAGATCTTCACAGATTCGGACTTCCTGCTTCAATAACTCTTCTGATCAACGTTCAAATGTGTCAGCAAGTATCTCACTCATTTTGTACTAACACAGAAAGTGAACTACAAAAGCAGTTTTAAAGAAAAAAGTTCGTTTTTATTGCCTTTTAATCAGAATTGTTCGTTTTAAGCTGTGAATGCAAACAGAGCAGCGAGCCGGCTGCCAAGAGACCGTCAACAAAGTGCAACCTCTGTGAAACACCATTCTGTAAAAATCAGTGAACTTTTAAAAAGCGAATAAATGTCTATATTTATATGAACTGGTAATGAAGACTCGTCAGCATCGTCATGCTACATTATTATTTATTATACTAAATTTTGTTAGAAAGTCAACCTCTATTTTATTTCTTATAGTTCTTAAAATTTAATAGAGATATGAATCATAACATAAATGCTCAATAGCTCAGAAGATACTAAAGCTTCTGTCACCCAACCTCCTGTACTGACTAATCATGACCTTATTTTCCTACTAAAATGAAGATTATGCAAAACAAAATTTTTTTGGCACCTTCAGAGCTATTCAGGATTTTTGACCAAATCTGATCCATTTGTAATTATGAAAAATTCCTATAAATAAACAAAGTGAACTATTGACCTTCTTTATTTTAGTATGACAATAAAATCATGTCAAGTTACGGATAACTTTAGTCATGATTCATATCTATTAAAATTTGAAAAAGTATATGAAACAAGATAAAATAAAGATGGACTTTCCTACAAAATATGTATTGTAACAAGAATATGCTTTATAATAGTTTTATGATTTTTTTGTAAGATTATTGATTTTTACACAGTGGTGTTTCACAGTTCACAGAGGTTGCACTTTGTTGACGGTCCCTTGGCAGCCAGCTGCTGAATGTCTGCGTTCACAGCTTAAAGCGAACAATTCTGATTAAAAGGCACAAAAAAATGATCTTTTTTTTCAGAAATATATTTGTGGTTCACTCTCTGTGTTAATACAAAAAGGATTGAGATACTTGCTGACACATTTGAACGTTGATCAGAAGAGTTATTGAAGCAGGAAGTCTGAATCTGTGAAGATCTTTCTAACTTATCGAACCTCAGCTGCCAGAGAATTTAAAATAATGAATCCATGGTTCGGAAGTGAGGACGCTGGAAAACCAACTCCGACAAGACAAGAAGACGCAGCAGCAGCTGAGTTTCCGCGGAAAAGGAAAGGCCTGTGTTGGAAGATCGACTCGAGGCTCAGCGCTGCAACTTCCAGCAGATGACCTTGAAAAGCTGTCCATCCTCCCCCCTTACCGGGACGCAGCAACGGGCGAGTTACGCCACACTTTGGGACTGCAGGACTTAAACTTGGCCTGAGGTGTCTGCTTTCACTGTTCTTGGGAGCCGCACGGCAAAGAGACGGACTCTGATGATGAGGAAAGGGAAGCCGGCGTGTCTGATAGATGTAGCCCAGCTGTTCCAGATCCAGAAGATGAGGACTTTGATGGATTAGAAATGCTGAATGATGACTGAAAAAATAAATCACAACCAACTCAGTTTTGCGCTCGCTGCCTTTTTTAAACACACACCAGCATGCACGTTTCACCGGTATGTGTGTTAACGTTAAATACAGAAAAAAACACTCAAAACTGAAACGGCGCTGTTGTAATGAGAGGAGGGGGTTATGGCACATAACATGGCTTTAATTGTGTGTTTGTCTGGCAGGTCAGTGTGTGTTGTGGCTCATTAAATATCACAGTGAGAAATGTCAGCTCTTTGTGTCAAACTTGTTTGTCCCCCCCCCTGTTAGAGGCAATCATAGGAAAAAAACGCGGATGTAACGTGGATTAAAACATTAACGAACGACCCAAAACTAAGGTAAGAAAGTGCAGCTGGTTTATTTGTGGTGTAAGTTTTTCTTATGTGAAATTCACTGCATTTGTTATCGTTTTAATGCTTTTAATCCACGTTACAGCCACCGTTCCTTTTCCCCAAAATGAAAGTCCCGCCCCGCTGCTTGGCATGCAAATTTCAGCTAATCAGATCAACCAGAAATGTTCCTGCCCCTAAGTGACAAACACACCCCTGAATACCGCCCCCAAGTGACAAAAACGCCCCCTTAACACTGAGCGTAAATCCAGGTGAGGGCGCAAAAGAGAATTGACCGAGCAGGATCACTGCTCAGTTAGGATTTCAGCCGTTCAGTTGTAAAATACGGGGTCGCTTGGTTAGAATTGCACCATCACAGTTTTAAGGTTCACTCACTCAGTTTTTAAATACGCCCGCTTAGTTGTCTTTACGCCCTTTCAATTTTTGGCATTTATGTAATTCGATAAATGTGTCTCTGTCCATATATTTACTGTATGTATATTAATTTATTTATTTTAAAAGCAGGGGGTGTCAGAATTCACCTCTTCAAATTCTTTCCATGTGTCCCCTGCCGCAATAAAACCCCTGATGGCACTGGAGCCAGCATCAGTGTGTGAATGGGTGAATGGGACTGTGACTATAAAGTGCTTTGGGCCTTCGAGGAAGGTAGAAAAGCACTATACAAGTTTTACGACATTTACCATTGACCTCCCACTGGTTACAGAGCTACTCTCTCCTATTAGCACACCTTGTGCTCCTCACTGTAAGAGTCTCTGAATGATTTCTGAATGATTTCATGAAGACGGGCACAGATGCTTTTGCAGAATTCTTTAAAATAAACAAACCTGATCCCTCATCATCCACGTCCTCCATGAAGTGGTCAAGAAAAGCTTTTGCTGGAAGCTCCTCTCACAAGCGGCAGGAGCTTCAGGTTAACCCTTATAGACAAACGTCAAGCAGAAACTTTGATGCATGCTTAAACCAGGTGTGTTAAACTCAAGGCCCACCATGTCATTTTATGTGGCCCGCAAGAGCATAAAAGTTTTTAATTTCTTAGAATAAAAAATAAAAATTTGTGTGTATTTATTCATATCTAGGGGAAATCAGACTTGATACCGTATATCAGATTGGGCAACTATACATTAGGACTTAAACACTGTCCATATAACCTAACCTGACAGAATAAAAAAAGCAAACATATGTTTTTTATGCAGCTGCAATTTTTCTATTTAAAAAGTTATAGTGAATAAATAATGAGTTGTTTAACATTAAGGAGTTGTTACATGTATTTTTCATTACAATTAATTACATGTGTATGTTATATCTGGCCCTTTGAGGACAACCACTATGCTGATGAGTCCCTCGGTGAAAATGAGTCTGACACCCCTGGTGTAAATGGACAATTGATTTAAATGATACACACGAGGTGAGCATGGAGGGAGTGGGGAGTCATGCTTAATACACGTGTGCTGAACCGTGGCTTGTGATCTGTGCAGAATACGGATCATCTGCGAGCCGTTGCACCCGTCATTTGCGAATTGTCCACAGATAAAATTTCAGTCTCTCGTGATACATGCATGATTATACTTAATTTCCATTTTTTTCCGTTTGTCATTCATTGATGTGCACAGTTGTCTGTCGAGGGTTTGGGCTGACAGGTCTTTACATGAATTTGGTTTTGAGCTGTTCAAAATTTTTGGTCGGTTATGCAGTTTATGCTTATTTTACATAGTTTATATGCAATTATCACGTAAATCTTAAGTAATTGTGAATGGTTTTTGCGAGACATATATGCAAAGATGTGGCTTTCCTTGACCGTTCCACTTATGTCCACGTTCAGTCAGGATCATAAATATTTGGAAACACATTCTTTCTGATTTTGTTTTTGTACATTACCACAGTGAATTTTAGATAAAACAACTCAGATGCCATTGAAGTGCAGACTTTCAGCTTTTAGTCCATGGGTTGAACAAAAAGATTGCAAAAAAATGTGAAAAACTAAGGCCATATATTTTACCGGCATGAAGCCCATTGAGATGACTATTGTTGTAAATATTGGTCTATATAAATAAAATAGAATTTAATATTTTCTCACTTTTTCAACATTAACTCACGTATGACCAATCGTTATCCATGCCATATGCGCAAATTGAACATAGTGGCGATTTGACACACACAGTCTTAAGTAAGGGTGAAGTACGTGAGAGGCGTGTGGAATATGCAAGACTCTTGCAGCCTGACTGTTAGAGATTAGGAAATTAGACAGAGTGTAGTTTGTGTCCTATGGGCACTAACATATGGTAAATGGTGTATACTTGGATAGCGCTTTTCTACCTTCCTCGAAGGCCCAAAGCGCTTTACAGTCACAGTTCCATTCACCCATTCACACACATACATTAACACTCTAATACCAGCTCCGTTGTCGCACACACTGGCACCAACCTTACACCAGAGGCAAGGTGGGATTCAGTGTTCCCCCCAAGGACACTTCGACATTTGGGCGGGCAAGGCGGGAATCAAACCTGCAATCTTCTGACCTGCAAACCCTGTGTGTGCAGCATACTTGCACGGTCAGAAAGGAGCCATTGGGCGTACCTTACGAATGCACACTAAAAAGTACATGCGACTTATAAACTTCAAATATACTTCATAATACAATACTCATACCCACGAAAATTGTACAATTGATTTTTATGACATCCCTTAAGGTGGTTGTAAGAGCCCCAAGACACACTTGCTCTCCCTTTTAGACTTGGCCGCTCCTGTCTACGACGGTCTACTGGCCCAGACAACCCAAAAACCTGCAGTACTCATACGGATCAACCCCTCAAACGGTGGCATGTGACTAAGGCATAAAAGTGACAGCAAAGGCCCTGTGGTGGACACGTTTGGGTGATCAGATCTTGCTGTTGTAGAATGGAGGAGACTTTATCGCCCCTGTCCACCAATTTTAACTGCACCTCTTGAACACACACACAACGAGAGGGGGATGGTCACGTTGCTCCCTTGCCCCCCAGGCTGAGTGGGATGGGCAGGCGTCTGCTGCCGGGGTGTTGGTGGCGCTGTGGGCGCTCCGGCGTCCCTGATCTTGTGGCTCTTTTTTCCATGCAGGGAGGGAGTCTACAACATCTGAGCGGGCTGGACGGCATCCCCTGGGGCCGGGTGGGGCCCTCTCTTGGGCACACCGGGACACCCCAATCTTTTTTTTTCCCATTGTTGCTTACAGCAACTAGAGCCTGGTCCTCAGGCTCACAGTCCCCTGGCCCTGTCTGGGGCCTCCGCTGGTCGCCTGCGTCCACCTTCCTACTCGGGCGGTCGGTTTCTCCCTCTTCCCCCCTCTTGACCTTGGTGGGGCTGCCGGGCAAGTTGCACGGGTGTGCAGTGTGGGTTCACCATGGGCTGTGCCGGCCTGCCTCTGGGGTTGGGAGCAGGTGGGGGCTCAGGACTCCCAGGCAGTGGCGTGCCTCTCGTCTGGGCGCCGATGAAGGTCTCGAGCGGTCGGGCATTGGGTATAGGCCCAGTGCGCTTTGGCTCTGCGCGTTCTCTATTCCTCCTACTCCTCGGTCGGGGGGCTGCTGGGTCCTGACCTCCGTCTCTGTTTCTGTGTTGGGGGTCAGGTGCGCGGGAGGGTGGTTGGTCCTGGATCTTTGTCTGACGGTGAGGCTCTTGGATGCCTGGATCGGCCGGGTTGCCGCACTGTCTGTCCCTAGCTCTGGGGTGTGGGGTGCCGGGCATCCTGCCTCTGCTGGAGCATTCAGTGTGATCAATGTACACTCTAAGAGGCACACATTCATTCAACTGACCCGCTTATTCACCTTTCCACAAATATAGGGATAGGTATTGTTTTGTCTTCTTTTCTACACCCCTCTTCATGAATATTGGTAATGCGAATATTGTATGTACCTGTATGTACAGAAATCTTGGGAGATAAATCTTTAATCATTAATGTATGACTATACGTCTATTCTACGACGGAGTTTTAGGGCCACGGTGAGGAAAAAAAATTCTGGCCAACATGACGAGATTAAAGTCGTCATGTCGACTTTAATCTCGTCATGACGAGAAAAAACTCGACACAAAGTTTCGAGAAAAAACTCGTCCTGTCGAGATAAAAGTCGAAATAAAGTTTCGAGATTAAAGTCGCAATGTTGCGCGACAGCAGTGAAGCTGAGTCTTTCAGGAGTATTCAGTATTATGGCTAATGTTAATGAGCTAGTGGCTTTGTATTTAAGAGTTTACGACAGAGTTTTATGGCCACAAAAAAAAGTAATTTTATTACGAGATAAAAACTCGTAAATTTAGGGGAAAAAAGTCATAGATTAACAAGGAGAAAACCCCGAAGTTGTCTGTTTATCGGAGCCTAGCTTGAAGATGAAATATGTGGAGCCTTTTGTGAAGCTTTATTTCCGGATTATAGGTTTAAAACAAAGAGATTCTGAGCCTTCTGGCGACTCAAAATCAGATTATTTTCCGTGTAGCAGTCTTTCCGGAGTTCGGTGTCAGTAAAGCGGAGTTTCATATGTAAAATAAGGAGCTCAGAGACACGTTTGGGTGTAAAGGATCGCTGCAGCCTTTATCCTCCTTTTCATTCACATAACCTGAAGTTCATCTGTCACATTACGTCATGAACCTGTCATCCGATCACCAATGCGGAAGTAAACAGTGTTACATACGCCCCCTCCTGCAGATGAAGCGACCCGTTTGATCATTAAAAAACAAAGATGAATGAAAATAGTCTGTTATATTAGCATTACAGCATTGAAAAAGGCAAAAAGTGCTTCTCCTCCTTAGATGGAAGCATCACACAACCGTAGAGATCTGGTCTTTGGTGGAGGAAGAAAGGATTCAAGCAAACAGCTGCAGGAACACCGATGGCTTCACACTTTTATGTTTTGACTTTGTAATATCAACTATCCCCCATCTCTGACATACAACTCTGTTTCTTTTTCTTCTCTTTTGTTTCTTTTTTCCGTCCGGTCCAACAAGGAATGCATGCAAATAACATTTTCATAAATAAAGCTTAGCCTCAAATACAAAAGGGTTTTATACAAATATACAATCAGTCTGTCTGTAGATCCATAAATCCCAATTGTAACAATAAAATCTGTCCAATACAAGAGGCACTCAGCTCTGATCTGCTTGCTCAGCTATTGGACAGGACAAGTTTAAAAAAAAAAGTGACAGCAAGGGGAATGACAAGCACAAACTGCAGTCCCATGGTAAAGTCATGAAGAACAGAAAAGAAATTCTAACAAATGTAAACAGATATGTTAGTTAAAGAGACAAATAATCGTATTGCTAAGTAAAAACCAAGAAATCTAAATCTCACTAGAAGATGCCTGATTTCAAGAAGCAAAATAAGAAAAAAACAAGAATGAGGTTTGCTAGCAAATTGTTTATTTTCAAACCTGAATAACTGAGATAGAAGAGGAACAGACTTCTGAACAACACTGAGTGTCGAATGGAGCCGCCTTACTGCGAGGAGCAGATAACTGAACACTGAGATCTGCTGGAATAAATAAAAGTGGTCCACAGCCCTTGAAGATGATCCAACAATTATTACGCTTGAGGTGCACGCTGCAGTCTCTGACACAAGATCCTAGGCAGGGATTCTTGGGCCACTGCAGCTGGTCAGGACTGTTGGTTCATGATGTATATTTTATAACAAGCGTTATTTCCCCATCAGGAGTTGGAACTGTAACTTAGTTGAGCAGGAAAACATCTTTAAGATAATTCTTAATGGTCCAGTTGCTCTGCAGAGCAACAATTTTGTAATACCATGATCTGGATGAATAGACCCTTCACAGACAGGCCCAAATTGTTTGTCGTTTGCAATCTTTGCTGTTTAAAGCTCAATACTTTTTTATTTTTATAAAGTCACATGGAGCCCAAGCTACGTACATTAAACATTCCATAACAATGATCGAGTAACGTTGAAGCAAGCACGGTTGATTTCACATACCACAGCTGTATTAATATTTGCATCCATTGTAAAATGAAAGTAAAAAACATGTATGAAGTTACATGGAAGTTCAATAATGCATTTATAGTTTCATGTAAAGCATTTCTCCTTTTGTACAAAAATGTGGTTTTGGCCAAATTAAATATTGTCATTTCACTACACACTTTTTATTGAGAGAAAAAGTAATAAGTTTAAAGCAAATAACAAATGAAGTGATCATTGATCATAATTAAATTTGAAACTTCTAATGAAGAAAAATATCCTGAATTTTACATTAAATCCATTGCACACATATAAGGTCATATCAACATCAGCTGATGAATTTCTTTAGCTGTAATTTTTAATACACACTAAAACTTATATCAAATCAAATCAAATCAAACTTTATTTATAAAGCACTTTTCATATAAAAATATAACACAAAGTGCTTTACATTAAAACAACAAAATATAAAAACAAGCAAGCATTAATAAATAAATAAATAAATAATAAGGCCCCCCTCCCCGTACCTAGCCCCCCACGCCTTTCACACCTCCCACTCTCTAACTGATGGGAAATGACAATAAAAAATAGGCTGCAAAACATATGCTGAGCACAAAATAATGATGCGGGAAACGCTAGTAATTGGAACCTCCCCCCCCTGTGAACAGCCGCATAGACAGCCAAATGCAACATCACAGGCGGGGACCCCTCAACCACAGCTAAGCAGTGATGCAGGTCCCCACCCAGAGCCGCAGTGGCTGAACAGCACCCATCCCAGAGGGAGAGGTTCCAGCTGAGGAAGCACCGGAAAAAAAAAGAATCAAAATGAGAATCAAAAAGTAAACATATTGATAAAAACGATAAAACATTGAAATAAGGTAAATTAAAATAACACGTTAAAAATCAGGTTCAAGTTCATAAAACAAGATAAAATGGGTAAAGAAATAAAATAAAAATAGAAAATACATATAGATAAATAACTGATTATAAATAAATAAAAGTAGTAAAAAAATAAAAAATAAAAATTAGCTAAAAGCCAGGTTAAAAAGATCGGTCTTGAGCCTTTTCTTAAAAGCATGAATGCTCTCTACAGCTCTCAGGTCCTCTAGCAGACTGTTCCATAAGCGGGGACCATAGTGCTGAAATGCAGCTTCTCCATAGGTTTTAGTTTTTACAGTTGGAATGGTTAACAGACCAGTGCCAGAGGATCTCAGGGTCCGCGAGGGTTCATATCTTACTAAAAGATCTGATAAATAAGAAGGCGCAAGACTGTTAAGACATTTAAAAACTGTTAAAAGTATTTTAAAATCAATCCTGAAGCATATGGGGAGCCAATGCAGGGATTTTAAAATTGGGGTGATGTTAGCCCGCCTCCTGGTCTTCGTAAGAACTCGTGCAGCAGAGTTCTGGAGAAGCTGAAGGTTCCTGATGTTTGTTTTTGGAAGACCAGCAAGCAGGGCGTTACAGTAATCAATTTTACTCATGATAAAAGCATGCATTAGCATCTCCATATTAGCAAGAGAGAGTAGTGGGCGGACTCTAGCCAGATTTTTGAGATGATAAAAACCAGTTTAACCACCTGTTTTATATGTGGGATAAAAGTCAGCTTAGAGTCAAAGATAACACCCAGGTTTCTGACTGCTTCCGAATGACTTAAGGAAAGTTCCTGTAGCTTCAGAAACTGTTTCTCTCTCTTGGCTTCAGGACCAATAACTAAAATTTCAGTTTTTTCCTGGTTGAGCTGCAGAAAATTATTTGCCATCCATAATTTTACATCTAAAATACAGTTAAAAAGTGCTTCTATTGGTCTTGTGTCATCAGGAGACATAGCTATGTACAGCTGGGTATCATCAGCATAGCTATGAAAACTGATGTTGTGGCTCCTGATGACATTCCCCAGAGGAAGCATGTAAATGTTAAAAAGCAAGGGGCCAAGGATAGAACCTTGAGGCACACCACAATTAATTTCATGGACCCCAGAAAAATATTTGTCCATGCTTACCATAAAGCTTCTCTCCATGAGATACGACTCGAACCACTTGAGAACAGTCCCTGAAAGGCCAAGACTTTTAAGTCTGTCTACAAGGATCAGGTGATCAACAGTATCAAATGCAGCACTTAGATCTAACAGAACTAGTACTGAGATCTGACCTGAATCCAAGGCACACCTGAGATCATTAACGATTTTTTTTTTTTTTTTTTTTTTAACTTGTCCTGTCCAACAGCTGGGCAGACAGATGAGAGCTGAGGGCCTCTTGTGTTGGACATATTTTACTTTAACAAGAGGGGTTATTAATCTTCAGACAGACCAAAGGTATGTCTGAATAAACCCCTTTTGTAATTGAGGCCAAACTTTATTGATTTCAATCATGTCTGAAAATATTTGGTGTTGGACCGGACGGAAAAGGAAAGAGGGGAAGAAGAGAGAGGGACGTTAGAGAGAGGGGGGGTAGGGGGTGATAATAGGAGGGGAAGGGGGGTAAGACCATGAAGCAGCATAAAGCAACAAGTTTACTGGTTGTTAATCATTATGGTAAGGTTCAAATGTAGTACAAAAAGGGCGGGGCCTGTCCACACACACAATCAAATATTATAAACACACCTGCTAGCTGCAAAAATGTCCACCTGTCGACATGTACACAAAATAGATAGTGTTCACACGCATACTTATGCCTTAAAACCAACTAGTGTGAAATATTTCAGTCATTCAGTCATGCAAACTGTTAGTGCAAAGGTGAGCTAACACCAGTGCTCAGAACCTCGAACCCCGGGCAAAAAAGGAGGGCCCACAAGGGGTGTTGTAAATATGGCCCGACCAGGCTCGGCCACAGTTGGAAATTTGGCGGGGCCCAGCACCAGTAGATGCATCCGTGCTCAGCCATGTTTCAGTTAAAAAGAGTCCATCAATATTATAATCATGGATAAAATCATTTATAATAAAAGTTTTGTTGGACAACGATCGAATATTCAAAAGTGCCATGTTAAAAGAGGGGGGAGTGGTTGTGGAAGCTGCTTCCTCAGGTTTTGGTGCTTCCTTTAGTGGACGAAGCCAGTTAGTGTTTGCTTTTCTCCCAGCACTCTTCCTCATGGAAGACCTGTCTGTAATAATGGTCTTAATGGGATAGACTGGAGGGGGTGTAGGTGGTGGCAAGGAAGCACTGTTGAATGAAGCGGTTTCTTGGGGAATGTGGGGGGGTGATACCACATCCAGTGTGCATATATGCATATTATACATCTGAGAGAGCGGTTCATAGAGGTCTATTGCACATCGCCATTTAGATCACTAAGAGACAACTTTCCCACAGCTGCCAATGTCACAGTCCCATCATGCCTTACACTTTGTAAACAAGACCCTTGAGGAGGGTTGGGGTTGTTAAATATGGACCCTGCAGCGTCTGAAGGGGTAGACATGCCCTCTCACCCCAAGGGGCTCTTGTTGGACGGCATGACCAAAAACTCCAGGAGATCATAAACACCCTCCAACATCTTTCCACCGGAGTTATTCATCTCGGCGGACGCCTGAAGGAGGTCTTATCTTAACTCACCTAAGGAAGATCACCGGATCCAGTTCAAGCCGCAGGATCAGATCCAGCTCCAGCACGTGTTCCTCACGTTCCTGCATAATCCTCCCGCGAGCCCTTCATCCCCACTCCCAGCAGGTTTTCGGATTAGATAGGGCTATGCAAATCGTTTATCTATCACTGTAGACTCGTGTTCGATCAGCAACCTCTCACCTATTCCTCTGAAAAATCCAAAGTGGTGTTCATCTTGAGTTTACTTTCGGGCAAAGCCTCTGCCTGGGCTGTAGCATTAGCTGGCAGTAATTTGCCTCACTGCAACTCCTTGGCGTCCTTCACAGCTGAACTGCAAAAAGTTTTTGACTATCCTCTGCAGGACAAAAAGACTGGAAATCGCCTGCTCTCCTTACGCCAAGGTCCCGGTTCTGTTTCGGAGTTTTCCATTGACTTCCGCTGCAGAGTGTGGGTGGGATGAAAAGGTGCTCACCGGAATGTTCTACCGGGGTCTTAGAGAGGAGATTAAAGACAAACTAGCAGCTCCTGATGAAGCGTCCAGAGGAGTTAATTTCCCTCTCCATTTCCCTCTCATTTGCCGGTGTTCCCTCCACCTGCAACTCAGCGGGACACCGCGACCACGCCTCCCCAGGAACAGAGCACACCGTGCTGCAGCTCGGCAGGATGACACTCCTGAGGAACGTCAGCGCCACATCTACCAGCGGCACTGCGTCTAGTGTGGCCAGTCTGGGCATTTCTGGCCGAACATCCTCACTGAACTTCTACCTAACCCCAAAAAATCATTTGCTCTGGATGGTAGACTGTTGGCCTGTGTAACGCACTGCACACGTCCTTTGGCCCTGTTACTTTCTGGCAACCACAGAGAACTAATTAGTTTTAACATTATTCCTTCTCCAGCCTCTCAGCTTGTGTTGAGCCTACCCTGGCTTTCACTACATAATCCACACATAGACTGGGCTTCACAATCCATTGTTAATTGGAGCCTTTTCGTCATTCTCACTGTTTACATGCTGCTGTACTACCTGTTTCCACCTCTCCTGAGCGTCCTAAACCTGTTGACCTTTCTTGTGTTCCATTGGAGTATCATGACCTCAAGGAAGTTTTCTCTAAGGACTGTGCTACCTCTCTGCCCCCCACATTGACCCTATGACTGTGAGATAGAGTTGATACCTGGTGCTTTGCTACCCTCCAGTAAACTGTACCACCTATCCAAACCTGAGAGGGACATGATGGAGACCTACATCAATGAGAGTTTGGCTGCTAGACTTATCCGCCCATCCTCTTCCCTGCTGGAGCAGGGTTTTTCTTTGTTGATAAGAAGGATGGGTCCCTTCGCCCATGCATTGACTACACAGGTCTGAACAACATCACTGTAAAAAACAAACATCCTCTCCGGGACTCTGCTTTCAGCTCCCTCCAGACTGCAACCGTCTTCACCAAGCTCGACCTCTGAAACGCTTATCATCTAGTTAAAATTAAAAGAGGTTGACAAGTGGAAGGCGGCTTTCAACACTCCTCTGGGACATTTTGAGTATTTGGTGATGCCTTTTGGACTGACTAATGCTCCGGCAGTATTTCAATGTCTAATCAATGATGAACTGCGTGACATGTTGAATAGATTTGTGTTTCTTTATCTTGATGATATTTTGATTTTTTCACTGACTCTAGAGGAGCACGCTCAACATGTCGGGCTTGTTTTACAGAGGCTGTTAGCAAACAGATTCTATGCTAAGGGTGAGAAATGTGACTTTCATGCCTCTACTGTCACTTTTCTTGGGTTTGTTATTGAGAAGGGCCGACTCAAACCAGATCCTGCAATAATCAAAGCTGTTGCAGATTGGCCCACACCCACTAGTAGGAAGCAGCTGCAAAGGTTTTTGATGGTTTGCTAACTTTTATAGGAGGTTTATCAGGAACTACAGCTCTGTGGCCTCTCCCCTGACCAAGCTGACCTCTGTTAAAGAACCCTTCTCCTGGTCCTCAGAAGCTGAGGCAGCCTTTGTTAAGTTGAAAAATCTCTTTTGTTCTCCTCCTGTGCTGGTCCTATCCTGATCCTACAGCTCAATTCATGGTGGAAGTGGACGCCTCAGAATCTGGAGTTGGGGCGGTGCTCTCTCAGCATTCATCCAGAGATCAGAAGATGCATCCCTGCGCTTTTCTCTCCTAACAGCTGTTTCCTGCGGAGAGGAATTACAACATGGGAAATCAAGAGTTGTTGACAGTCATGCTGGCCTTAAAGGAATGGCGCCATTGGTTGGATGAAATATCTCAACCTTTTATGGTTTGGACAGATCACAAGAACTTGTCTTACCTCCGTTCTGCCTGCAGACTGAATCCCCGTCAAGCGAGGTGGTCCCTTTTCCTGGGAAGCTTTAATTTTACGCTCACATGCCGCCCAGGGTCTCGCAACCTAAAGCCTAATGCCCTGTCCAGGCAATTCGAGCTGCCAGCCTCCTGCGACACTCCTCAGGATACCATCCTACCTCGTTCCTGTGTTGTCGGTGCTGCCATCTGGGAGATGGAGCGTGAGGTTCAGAGAGCTCTGGAGGACCTTCCCTCTAATCCTAAATGTCCCTCAGGTCTCCTGTTTGTTCCCCCTCCTGCTCGTTCCTCTGTGCTGCATTGAGGCCACTGCTCCAAGGTGGCTTGCCATCCTGGGATACACCGGACCTTGACGATACTTAAACAGCGCTTCTGGTGGCCCTCCATATCTGCTGACACATGGGAGTTTGTCCAGGCCTGCTCTGTCTGTGCTCGTGGAAAGTCTTCCCGTCTAGCACCAGCTGGTGTCCTGCGACCACTCTCAGTTCCTCATCGACCCAGGTTCCACATGGCTGTGGATTTCATCACTGGCCTCCCACCTTTTGAAGGTAACACAAAAGTCTTAACAATAGTTGACCGTTTTTCAAAGTCCGTCCATTTGGTGCCTTCGAAACACCCAACCTTCTGGTCCTGCATGTGTTCCGGTTACATGGGCTGCCCCAGGACATTTTGTCAGACCAAGGTGCCAGTTCACCTCCAGGATGTGGAACGCCATCTGCCGGGCCACTGGAGCCACAGCTAGCCTGTCCTCTGGATACCACCCCGAAAACCAACGGCCAGTCTGAGCAACTGATCAGGACCTGGAGGCAGCTTTGCACTGTGTTGCTGCCAGTCATACTGCATCATGGTCATGTCATCTTCTCTGGATTGAGTATTAGCATAACTCCATGGTCTCCTATGCCACAGGTCTGTCTCTATTCATGGCATCCAATGGCTATCAGCCTCCCCTCTTCCCCTCTCAGGAAAGAGAAGTGGCCATGCCTCTGTCCAGGACCATCTCTGAAGGGCTGTCGTGTTTGGCCCGGGCAGTCCTCTCCCGCATTGCCTCTCGGAACCGCACTCTGGTGGACCGCCACAGGTTCCGAGCCCCGGACCACAGACCAGGACAGAAGGTTTGGCTTTCCACATGTGACATTTCCCTGCAGTGCGAGTCCAGGAAGTTGTCTCCGAGGTTCATTGGCCCTTTTGAGATCGACCGGGTGATCAACCCCTCGGTGGTCTGTCTGAAGTTGCCTGCCTCCCTGCGCATCCACCCGTCCATCCATGTGTCTCTCCTGAAGCCTGTCTCCTGCAGTGTCTATGAAGACTCTCATTCATCCAGGTTGATTCCATCATAGTAGTAGGTTTAGGGGCTGTCATCTGGACTTAGTTTTTAAAGTAAGAAGACGTTTCACCTCTTATCCAAGAGGCTTTGTCAAAGCCTCCTGCTTGTTCTCAGCCCTCCGGCTGAGCCCCCTCTTCCCGCCCTGGTCGTGGATGACCATCCAGCGTTTCCTGTTCGCCGCCTTCTGGATGTCCGGCAACGGGGTCGCAGCCTGCAGTATCTCATTGAGTGGGAAGGTTATGGCCCGGAGGAGCATTCCTGGGCTCCTCGCTCCTTTATCCTTGTTTCATGTCCTGTGAGGAATAAACTGTTAACCTGCCCTCAGCATAGGATTCTGCTTTGGGGTCCTACCACTCACCATAACACATGGCCTCTCCTTTCTCCCTGAGTTCTTGTGAAATTCAGGTTTTGTGTTATGAAATTAAAGTTTATTTTTTTTACTTTCAAAATTAAACTTTTGTTGTCCATGGCAAAAATGGACAACTGTGTTAACATGCGTTATTCCATGGGCATGCCACCCTAAATATGAAATAAAATTGTATAAAGTTTTATATTGAAAGTACAATGTAAGTTGTACTTTCACACCCGTTTCCTGTTTCTTCAGCTTTTGACTGCGAAATTGATGCATTGACGGACTGGTAATAGAACTTCTGGGTAAAGCATTCCTACTTAATAATGAACGTTCTATTTATTTATATTTGTCATTGCAGCACAACGATAGACAGACCAGTAGAAATCAAATCAGCCTTTGACCATAACAGCAGTTGCTGTTATGTCGGTTGTGGCTATGTAATAACGCTTATTTGGTACTAACCAACAACCATGCCACGTTTAAGGTCAATTTCAATCCTTTTTCTTCCCGCTCTGATGCTCAGTTTGAGCTGGAAGCTGATCATTTTGACCATGTCTACATGCCTAAATGCGTTGAGTCACTGCCGTGTGTTTTCAGAACATTATTGGTAGACCTCCAGTGACGTTACTGCAGTAGAGTAACAAATTTGAGTTGACTGAGATTTCCTAGTAGATAGATCCATATTAGTCATCTAATAGACATCTTGTGTCCGGTGGGAGAGCATGTCGGTAACTGAACCATAAACAGTTTTTTTTTGTTTTTGTTTGCGTCATTATTTTTAAAGTATTAATGTCAGCAGATGTGTTGCTAAAGAATAAATAGAGTCTTAAACTAAAAAGAGTTGGTTAATCTAAAAAATGTGTGAAAATATCAACCTAAAGCTTTTTTTATGTTGTAAACTTTCTAAATGTGAAGTGATGGGCTTATAAAGTAAAACAAGGCCAAAGAGTTAGCAAAATGTACAGCCAGGGATTGAAAAAGCACAGATTTCATGTTAAAGGGGGATCATACTCATAGAAGCCTTTGCGAACCACTTAGACTCACTTTTAAAGTACACTATCCGTGTCAAATGGAAGTTTCCTGTACCTACATCCTGGATTATATTAGTGCAGGAAACACTGAGATCGGGTCTGCCCTCACAGAAAGCAATGCAGGACTTTATAGTACCTTTTTAGGTGCAGGTGCAGTTTAAGCATAAAGATGCTGCTGAGGGCATTCTGCCTTGCATATAATTCCGCTGCATCTTTCCACCTCAGACTCCCAGAAAAACTCTAAAGGTTTAACAGTGTTTAAAGAAATCTTCACTGTTCACAGAAACATTCCACATCTTCTAACTCTGTGGGTTGTATGGCCTTGTTAAGGATCATGTCGAATGAGAGAAAGCAACAGCCTGTAGGGTTAGTTCAGAAAATCCTCTTAGAGGACAGTTCATCAGGAAAAATCCTCCTAGTACGCTGCAATTAAGAACATTCAAATACATGATAAGAACTATGTGGCAAAATAAATGCAAGAAAAAACAAAATTGTTTGTAACTTTTAAAAAGTTTAAAATGTAACAGCTCATATTCAATTAGATGTAATCTTTTCTGGCATTCTTCTTGATTTACTGCTACTCCACCAGGGTTACATGTGACAATGTACTCATTAATGAAAGCAAAATTGCATTCAGCAAGATTATTTTCTTGACATGTTTACTCTGATTATGCTGCCCTTTTTCCTTTTGTCAGGCCATGGTTATGAGAAGGAGTTTAACCATTAATTGACTTAATCGACAAATCGATTTATATTCATGTGGTCCAACCGGATCGCTCTGAGACAATTCGTTACTCGAATCAACCTACAGATTATAAAATAAAATAATGATATTGATGTTGGAAAATAAAATTAGGATTGAGGTATGGTAGGTCTATTCTACTATACAGTGATCCCTTGCTATAACGCGGTTTGCTTTTCACGGTTTCGCTACTTCACGGATTTGTATCGTGCATTGTGTTCTGCATTTTGATTGGCTAAAAAGTCACTCCGCTTCTTCTCTACCTGTGCGTCAATAATGTTGCAGTTTAATATGTGCACGTACCTAAATCAGCTTGCCAAATTTGCATTACTACGTGCAAATTCTCTTGATGGTGGCATGTCGGTGTATAAGTATCTTTTTGCAAAGCAGAAAAAAGAGCGACAACTGCCTATGACTGTGTTCTTCTCCCGAACAAACACAGCTGCACCGCGGGCTTCAAAAGAAGAAAACACTGCAGAGCGGAGTCAGGATGCAGCAGCTCAGTCTGTAGAGCAGTGAAATACACCTGAGTCACTATTTGTCCCACTGTACTTTGTATTTTTTTCATAATCATTTTAAATTTTCTCCCGTTTAATCCAATACTCGGGTCGCGGTGGGCGGGGCTAATCTCCGCGATTTGAATCCTTCTGTTTACATCGATGATTCAAATTATTATTTGACAGTACAGTACAGAAGTTATTTGTTGAAAAAAAGGTTTTTCTAAAGTACTTTTATTTGTGAAACAAATGCTTGAGCCTGTAAATTGGTTTGTTCTTTCTTTTCAATGTATAATAGAGTATTTAATTGTATAATAATAGTTTAAAAAAATAAAGGTTTCTACTTCACGGATTTTGCCTATCACGGGGTCTTTTTGGAACGTAACCCCCGCGAAAAACAAGGGTTTACTGTAATGTAAAAATGACCAAGTGCATCACAGCTGACAACACACATGTGATGGCATCATTACAGTTGCTCAATTCAAATTGTGGAAAGACTGAATTCAGCCAAGACATGTGACCACACAGTGGTAGAATGTTTTAATAACGTTCTGTTTGTATTATTTTGATGTGAAGACAACAGGGGGCTGAACTTTATAAAACTAAAATGGCTATGGATTTGCCAATAATTGTAGTTTACTTGTTTGTTTGTACAAATATTTAATTTACACTTAATTATCTTGCTAGAAATCCAAGGAATCTGGAAAACGTCACCTGGAGTGTTCAGTATTTATTTCTGAGTCACACCAGTTGAAGTTTTGGCTAAAGATGCCCTGGATCAATTTTAGGTCACATTGTATAGGAACATTCGAAATATACCAATATTGACCATGAATTGTATTGTCAACCACAAATCATGATATTCATTGAATCAGTAAAATGAATCATTACATCCGTAGTTGTAACCAATCATTGGACAAGCTTAAAAACAGAAGTTGGGGAAAATGGGATGAAAATGAATAAACATAATAAATGACCTCATAGATGTTTAGTAGAACAATGATTAAATAAGAGTCTAAAACATTTTCAATTTTTTTCTGTTGAATAAACAACTGGGAAAATAGAGGAGGTCAGTTGTTTATGATTTCTAAAACAATTATAAAAGAACAGAATTGAGAAAAAAAAAGACTATTGAATTCTTATGATGAGGAAATGAAACAAATTAGTAAACTGAATAATGAAGTTCAAAAATAGCATTGTAGCATATTATCTGTTGACTTACACCTCATAAAATCTAAGATAAGGATTTTATTTATGTATTTGTTGAGACATGCTTCCTTTCAAAATGTTTTATGAGCAGGTTTTTATGTATCAAAATGTGATTGTGTCAGGGTTAGTGGGTAGGAACCTGTAATAACTTTTTAACAAGGGCTTTGAAGGGCTGCTCACATTTCACTGGCATTTATGCTCATGAAGCAGATGAAGACTTCTATCAGCAATAATGACGTTTATCAGTTATTCAAGGGCATGCTCGTTGCTTCTGACATACTTTCCTGCTTGTAAATTAAGTGCTGCTTTCCCCCTTATTCCATTAAAATTCAAATTGTGCCAAGTTTAACATCTTGCTGGTGGAATAAATTTGTATTTGGTGTCATCCACCCCATTCCTACATTATTACCATAATTCAGTATGAGACAGTGAAAGGTGATGTCTCAGTCTGAGTTCTCAGATAAAGCCTTCACCAGTACTAACAAGCTTTGGTGTGTTCCATGTGCTTGAAAGCGATTCACTCTTTTTATTATCTCCCTTTGTGTGCTCTGCAGTCATCAAGCATATCTGTGCCTAACTTGTGAGCACTGATGTTGCACTCTAGACTTTAAAACGTGAGATCAAACAGTCATCTAGGTGATTTGTGCCATCATTCAAAAAAACTGCTGATAGCCTTTTTCCTTTGATCAAACGGCTGACCCAGAAGGATTTTTAAAGAGCCTGTATAAAAAAACGAAATTAAGCGCACCTTAAAAATCGAATACTAACATTGCACCTAGAGAGACTTTAAAGATCCATTAAAATCAAGCATAAATTTAATGTAAAATCCAGCAGTCTTTTAATTGTGATTATGTCGTTTTAGCCAAACTAAAAAAACCTGTGTCGTTTTGTAGGACATAGTTTCTGCAGTTGTTCAAGTAGAAATTCGCCACTGAGTTGTGAGCAGGACTGGTAGTAAACCTGCCCAAAGATTTTGTACAAATCTACACTCAAACCTTAATGGCAACAGTTGCGTTGTTGACCTTTTAATGTTACAACCCAACAGCCCAACAGCGCACAAAGCATACTTCATGTCACGTGGATGAAATACTGGTTTTAAAGAAGACATCTGAGCTTCATAGAGTCCTGATCTCCACCTGAGAACATTTTAGACGAATCTAAACAAAGGCTGTGAGCCTAATCTTCTCGTCCAACTTCAGGGTCAAGTCAAACATTTCCAAAATTGTGTTACTAAACTTTTTGGAAAGCCTTCCTAGAAAAGCTGAAGTTGCCATGGTTGCAAAGGATGAGCCAACTTAAAAACAAAAAAACTCAACTATGAATTACAAATGGGATGACACTTAAGATCATGTGCGTGTGAAGGCAGGTGAATGAACACTTTTGGCAAAATAAAGAGTATGTCACTGTTGATTCAAGGTTAGCATGAAGGTGAACAAAATGATTAGTAGTACATTTTGCTGCTTCCCTCATTCTTCATCAGGCATAAAAAATAGCAGAATTCCAAATTTGGTAGGAGAATGCAATCGCAGTGCAACACAAGTGCAAGACTTCTGTGTTTGATCCATTATCGAGGGAGTCTGCCTGAAAGTTATTGCAATCCACATTTGCAACATACATATGGCGCTGTGTAAAGGTAAGTTTACTTGTCTTCCCTTTTTTTAATCCACTTGGCAATTCATTTTTGAAATTTCGTCTAAGAAAGGAAAAAGGTTTTAATTTGAGATGTTTATATTTAAATTTATTTTACCACTTTATTAGGCAATACCTATAAAAGTTTTTTTGTCTTAACTCCTTAAGTTTTAGTCATGAGGTTATTTATTGTATTTCATATTTGAATGCTTCTCTAAAACAACTTGAGACATGCTTCATAGTTTATAGTTTCCTATTTGTGGGATGGAAAAAACAGAAGCAATGCATCATTTCTAGAACGGTGTACTTTTTAAGTGATTATATCTGGTATTCAATGGTAATGGAATATACTGTATTTATTAATATTGGGATTTTTTATACAAAAAAACAACATTATAGCTTCACACATTCTTTTGTTTATAATAAACTGTGGTGCAGTGGGCAGTTCTCTTGCCTCACAGCAAGAAGGTCCCCAAGGTCTTCGGTTCAAGTCCTGGCTGGGGCAACTGAAACAGAACACCAATGGGGAACCTTTCTCTGTGGAGTTTGCATGTTTTCCCAATGCATGTGTGGGGGACTCTGGGTTCCTCCCACTGTCCAAAAACATGCTTCATAGGTTAATTGGTTACTCTAAATTGTCCCAAGGTGTGAATGGGAGTGTGCGCGGGTGGGTAATTTGTGCCCCTGCGACATACTGGAGATCTATCCAGGATGTCCCCTGCCTTCACCCATAATTGGGTCCTCACCCATAATTGGGTGAAGGCAGGGGACTCTCACTGGCCACTTTTTGAGGCAAACCTTGCTAGTAACAGGTTGGACCCACTTTTGCCTTCAGAGCTGCCTTAATCCTTTTTTGGCATAGATTTAACAAGGTGTTGGAAACTGCAATTACTGTCATATCTGTATATTGACATGACAGTTACTGCATCACACAGTTACTGCAAATTGTTTGGCTGCACATCCATGATGCCAATCTCCCATTCTACCACATCCCGAAGGTGCTCTATTGGATTTAGATCTGGTAAAGGTTGAGGCAATTTGAGTCCAGTGACCCCGTAGTTATGTTCAAGGAAACAGTCTGACATGATTCCAGGCGCGTTATCCTGCTGGAGCTAACCATCAGAAAATGGTACACTGTGGTCATAAAGGAATGGACATGTCAGGAACAATACTCTGGTAGGCTGTGGGATAGTAAACATGCTCAATTGATGTTAAGGGGCCCAAAGTGTGCCAAGAAAATATTCCCCACATCATTGCACCACCACCAGCCTGAATCATTGATAAAAGACAGGATGCTTGCTTGGATTCTTCTTCCTCTTTCGGCTTTTTCCAATCAGGGGTCGCCACAGCGAAACAACCTCTTTCGAGGATGAGTCGCATGGTTAACTTGGCAATGTTTTACGCCGGATGCCTTTCCTGACGCAACCCTCTCAATTTATCCAGGCTTGGGACTGGCATAGAAGCAGAGAAGGGAATAGGTTGCATGCTTGGATGTTGATGGATATTTCAGACCATTCTCTCTTTTATTTTGTCCTTTCCAGCAAATAAACACACATATTGCAGGTGAGTACCTCCTGTGATGGAATTGTTTTGCTTTTACAATCAGGGTTGTTTGATACTCTTTTGAGTGTGTTAATATAAACTCCTTTTGTAATTAAAGCTGTGTCATGATCATAAAACTGAGACAGACCCAGAAGCTGAAACCCGGAAGGAACACAGGAGAGTAAAAAGGTAAGTTAATAGATTTATTTTCCTGGATGCTGATCCAAAGATGAATCCGGTGGCGGAGTTCAGAGAATGATTGGTAAGACGAGGGGTGGGAATCTTGGCTAGGAATCTGGCTTGGCTGGAGGGTTTTTACAGAGGCTTAGTAGGAGGTATTGGTGTAAACAGGAGTCATGGCGTGGTTGAGTAGTACGGACAGCTCTGGAGACGAATCCCAGGTCAACACTCGTGGTGAATATTTCCTTTAAGCGAGGCGTTAGGATAAACTTAGTGAGAGGCAAGACTTCATGAGCATGAAACCATGAGTATGTGCCATAGAGGAGCAACAAACTGGAGATGAATGCTGGATCTTCTTATGAAGGCAGTAGAGTTGATGAGTTGAGTGTTCACAGCTGGGAAGATCAGGAAGATTTTAATGTGCTGCATGCACGTTAAGGTCATGGCAGTACCGGATTTAACTTAAATGTCATTGTCTATCAACATTATGCACCTTTAATGGATGTTTGAACTATTTAATGAATAACTTTATATCTCATTGTTATTCATTTTAATCATGGACCACTTTTGCTCATTTAAAATTGTACAATATAGAAGTTTACACTGTTATTTGTAATGCGATTAGCAATATTTATTTATTAGTGATATTAGGAATGGATTATTATCCTTATGTGCACATATGACTTGGACCTATTATTTCAATTAAGGTAAGGTGTTTCGGATGGTGAGTTAAAGCCCAGGACCCAGAACTAAAGCCTGAACTGTGGAAAACTACTAGTTGTCCACTACTAACTAGTCCGCAGCCACCTTACCTGTGAACTCAACCTCCTGCTCTGGTCGGGCTGGTAGGAGGCTTCTTACAGCCGCCCACTTTTGACTATGAACTGTTGCGAGTGAACTGTTGCACTGCGCCTTGATGAGCTGAATTCTCTGGAATGTCTTTGGAAATTAACATGTTTGGATGCGTAAGAAGGACACATTCATAGTGAATCAAACTGTCCAAACTTTTCCTGAACTTTAACAGAGAAAGGGTCATTTACCAATATTAGTTATGTTTTGTTGTAAATAATTATTGAATGGCCATTCTATGTGTTTAAATGTTGTTTGTTCTTTTTAGATTTTCCCAATACATGGTACCATCAAATGCATTCCTGTTTCAGTCTCTTTCTCCACTCCTAGAGTTGAACCAGACATCTTCTGGTAGTCCAGTGCCTAGTGTGTCTAGTACCAAATGCCCATTTAAGTCCTTGTTGCAAAGATAGTTTAAACAATCATTAAATATATCTGTACAAATTTATGTTATTTATTGAGGACTTATGTCACTGATCACGCCGATTGGTAATTCTTTGCTTTATGCTTGCAGACGAGCATACATAGGATTGAGAAAAACAAAACAAAATCAGCGACCATGCCAATGTTTAAACAAAGTAGATGGAATTTAACATTAATTCATTTGCTAATTAAATTTTCCCAGTCCGGACCCTTCCCCAGTCTGCACAGCCACGTAGGAGCCAGGCTAGACAGCCCCCAAGGTAAAGGGCCAGGAACCCCATCCCGAGCAATCAAGCAATCAAGCAATCAAGTCCCAATGGGAGCCCTGGTTTTCGAATCTTTCTCTCTAATCCCGAAGATGGTTGTTTGTGAAAATCCTTCTTTAAAAATTCCAGTCAATCCGCTGTTTCTGAAATACTAAAATCAGCCTGTCTGGCACCAACAACCATGGCATGTTTAGTCACTTAAATCGCCTTTCTTCCCCATTTGTCCAAATGCTTAAATGCATTAAGTTGCTGTTAGACAAGTGTGCCTGATAAAGTGGACAGTGAGTGTATATTATACATATTAAACATATTTATTAAAGTTGTGATTAGATAGTAAAAAGTGTATGTTTTTCAACAGAATGTGGGCTTCCCTGTCACAAAGCAAAGAGCACATCTTCTAAATAAATCCACTATAGTGAGTGTAAGTGCACTTTCAAGAAAAGTTGCCCAATTCTGCATGTGCAGGAGGTGGTAAATGATTAACAAATGTATGCCCGGAGTGTCACAAGCTACTCTTGATGTTTATTACATTGTACCACTGTTTTTTTTTAACTTACCAGCAAATTATCTAGTGCTTCGGTTGTGTTGTGTGATTAAACTGTTTTTGAAATATGAAAATCTGTATCCTCTCAGCATTACCCATCAACCACCCTCCTCTTCCTGACCTTGCCAGATGTGTCTGTCTATTCTTCTCTTCATCACCTCAGCTTTTTCTGTTCTCTTTTCATTTCACCAGTCCCAGAAAGAGGATCCAAAATGAAGCCAATTGAGAAGTTTCATTTGTTAAACCTAGGTTGCCTCCTGAATTTGCAAGTGTACTTCACAAATCTGTGCAACTGTCCTGATCCTGGGCCCCTCCACCTTGGCAGCTCATTTCAGCAGTGCAATCAGCTGATTGACTACACCTGTGTGTCTGCCTTCATAAGGACCTGCAGCACTTCAATCAGTGTCAGGTCATCTTTATCTCTGTTCTGTTGCCAAGGCCTGAAAATCTCATGATTCTGAGCTACCTTCCTCTTCTTCATCCAAGTTTGCTTTTCACTGGTGCTGACCTGTTGCCTCTCTCGGTAGCATTTGGAATTGTGAATCTGTTTTGTTCCCCACGAGTTTTTAAGAGGAGAGACTTGATAATTTTTAGCAAAACCCCCAAAAGATAAGCTTTCTCAGTCTGTGGTCTGGCTTCATACAGTCCCTCAGTTTCTCTCACCTTGGACTCCTGCTGCCATGAGCATCCTTCGCACAAGGAAGTAAGTCCCCCTGTCATTATCCACTATTGTGGTTGGACATATTATAACTTTCTTCTTGTGTGCAAAGACTGCTGTTCCACCTGCTGGCTTATCCTGCTCCCAGAGGCTCCTTTTTCCTGTGCTACCTGAGTCCCAAACTAAACCTTTTGTGCTTTAGCCTGTTTCTTTCCTTTGGGTCCATATCCAAAACCCTGACAGTACAAGCTGACCAGCATGGACCCCAAGCAGGCTTCAGCATGGAAGGCTCAGCTGAAGGGAGCTATAGCAGGTTATGAAAGTTGCCTTTCTGAACAACAAACAGTTTTCATTCCAAAGCTTTGGAACTCTCTGCCACTGTCCATAAGAGAAGCTCCATCACTATCCATTTTTAAAACACGCCTGAAAACCCATTTTTATGCTCTGGCTTTTAATACAGCATGAGTCTTCTGTTATTGCTGTGTTGCTGTACTGGTTTTTATTGTTTTATCTCTCTATTTTTAATCTTGTCTTTTAAGATGTTTTAGTGTTTTTCTTCTTTTCTCGTGTTCAGCACTTTGTGTCGGCTGCTGTTGACTGAAAGTGCTATATAAATAAAGATGATTTGAGTTGAGTTCATGACATTGCACAGTGTTTAAGTCAAGAAACTGTTTCTCCTCCTTCAGTTCCATCTACCTTGACTCCCATCCTGAGTTCTGAACCTCACATGCGCCCACCTGAGAGGTTTCTTTGAGATCCAGACAAATGTCGACCATTTTTGACGCAGTGGCTTTGCAACCAACTTCTTTTCCCTTTAGACAAAGCTGAAGTGATTCATGTGGTCTCCCTCCTGTCTGGCCAAGCAGCAAAATGGGGTACAGTTGAATGGAAGAGGAACTCTACTTTTTCCTCCTCTCTGAAAGTTTCTGACAGGAGTTGCAAAACAGTCTTAATCCTATCCAGCCTCTTGCAGGTTGCCTCACCTCTCACCAGGTAATCGGTCAGTTGACCAACGTGCAATTGAGTTCCGTACCATAGCTGCTGATAGATCAGGGAATGATGCAGCTCTCTATGACACCTTTTACTTAGGCCTTGATTAATGAATAAAAGATGAACTGCTA
Organism: Oryzias latipes; assembly: GCF_053564925.1. Classification (NCBI taxonomy): domain Eukaryota; kingdom Metazoa; phylum Chordata; class Actinopteri; order Beloniformes; family Adrianichthyidae; genus Oryzias; species Oryzias latipes. The sequence continues at coordinate 13,770,748 of NC_136254.1, forward strand.
GCTGGACACCTTGCCGCACACATTTATAGACGTTTCCATCAATGTGAGCGCGGGGCCAGGTTTCGGAGAAGTACAATGACTAATGTGTCTCTTCTGTCCAGGTTCCTGTTTGAAATCCAGAGTCCCACCATCAAGTGGAGACGAACAAACCCATGCAGTTGGGAAGGACTCGATTAACTCCATGACAGAGGACCAAACTACTAACATTAAGACTCTGTTTTTCTACTGTGAAGGAAGTGGGCATTAAGTCGGGGCATGCCCAGTAAAAGCGTGGGAGTGATGGGATCCTTGCAAACAGGAGGTGTTAATTCAGGAGCAGACTCTGATTTCATGGATGAGGAGTTTGTTAAAAGACATTATCAAGAGCATGCCTTGGATAACCTCTTACATGTCAAGGCTATTGACAACCTTGTGATTCTCTCAGTTAAATTCATCACTAAAACAATTAAATAGTAAATTGATAACCATTATGAGACTATCTTTTCATGTTATCAACTCCCAGGGAAGAGTTTTTGTCTGGGTTTCTATCCCATCAAGTCTTTCTCAGCAGCCACTTCTGTACAGGTAATTCAATACCTAAGTTTTACCCAGACCTTACAAAGGTCCTTGAGGTTTATCACGGTCTCAATGAAGCTTTTAACAAGATAAAAGCCACATATTTGCGTTCTCACAGGCCCTAGGACTGCAGGTTTGTTACCAGGTGCTACTCTACCTCGTGGGCGGTTGCACTTGTGGTCCCGAGGGAATTTATTTTCTTGGCAGATGCACACAAAAAGGCAGGAGATGGAGGTACCAACATTAAAGTTATTTTATTGCAAAATGTGAAAAAACTAATTAAAATGGACCAGTTTAAAAGACATTCACAAAAACAGATTCAGTCTGCTGAGGACCAGAAGAGTTAAGGGAGGTGGAGACTCCCATAGAACGAAATAAAATTTCACCCCACTCAGGTGATGCAGACCACACACACACACACACTTGTGACCCCTTCACCCAAGAACACGTCACTCCAAACCGGGAGAAAGCCTCCACCTAGTAGAACTCAGGACTGACACCTGAGTCCTCAGCACTGAGGGAGGGGGAAAACGATGTGGATTAACAAAATATAATGCAGTTAAAACACAGCTCTTAAAGAATTGTATAAACATTCTTAAAATGACAATAAAAGAAACTCTTGTGAGAGTAAGTCCGTCTGTAGGGTGCTGCTCAATGAAGGGAGCGCGGCCGGGCTTTTGTTCTCGTGGGTGGTGAGGGAGGATTCAGGTGTGATGCCCCGTTTAGTCCTCCGTTGCTCAGGCTCAAAGGCAGCTGAGGAGCACCCGGGCCCGGCAAAACCCTGGTCAGAGTCCACAGGGGTTCTGGACACTAGCAGTGACAGTTCCTTAAAATGTTTCTAAAAATTCAAATATAAAAAGCAGCAGCTGTTCGGCAGGCGGGAGCGTCAGAAAGTCCCTGGCAATGCAAGAACATCAAAACATTACAAAAATAAAAACCACTTAAAGGCAAGCGCAGGACTTAACTCTCACCGGCTTACCAGACAGACTGTTCGTCACCTGGGAGGCGTCCTCAAATGCAGAGCTGTATTTTGGCTCAAACTCTGTGCCTGTAGTTCTCATCCAGAGCTGAAACTATGCAAGTATGAGGCAGCGAACTAACTCCTGTAATCAGCCTACCACCACCACTGACCTGTGAGGCTAACCGGAGGTGTGCAGCAGGAAGTGGGCGGTTCCAAATGCTGCCCATGACCAAGTGAGGGCTTCTTGGCCTTTTATAGCACCCCATGAAGCCACTGGTTGAACCTGGTTGAACCTGAAAATAGCATATCCTTTTCTCAAAGATTACACCAAAAACAAAAAAACTGAGCGCCAGGTGTGGAGTTGTTTATCCTCCTCATCTTCATAAAGGCATTAACGTTCAGAGTCGAGCTTCTAACCGAAATTTGACCAAGGTCAGTCACTCAAAAAGAACCTAGAACCTGACATGACAACCTAGAAACTGACATTTTGGCTTCTTATATATTGCTATCCCATTCCTAACCCAATGAGTTCAATATCATGTCAGTCCACCTTTTGCGGCTATTACAGCTTCAGCTCTTCTGAGAAGGCTATCCACAAGGTTGAGGAGTCTGTTTATAGTAATTTTGGACCATTCTTCCTAAAACGCATTGGTGAGGTCACACACTCATGTTGGTGGAGAAGGCCTGGTTCTCAGTTTCTGCTCGAATTCATCCCAAAGATGTTCTATGGGGTTCAGGACAGGACTTTGTACAAGCCGGTCAAGTTCATCCACACCAGACTCTGTCATCCATGTCTTTATGGACCTTGCTTTGTGCACTGGTGTACAGTCATGTTGGAAGAGCAAGGGGCTGCTCCAAACTGTTCCCACAAGAATTGAAGCATGGAACTGTCCAAAATGTTTTGGTATCCTCAAGCATTCAGAGTTCCTTTCACTGGAACAAAGGGGCCAAGCCTAAGTTCTTAAAAACAAGTCAACTCGATAATTCCTCCTCCATCAAATTTCACACTCGGCACAGTGCAGTCAAAAATCTACTGTACTCCTGCAACCTCCAAACCCAGACTTGTCCATCAGATTGCCAGATGGAAAAGCATGATTCATCTCTCCAGAGAAGGCGTCTCCACTGCTCTAGAGTCCAGTGGCGGTGTGCTTTACACCACTGCATCCACAGCTTTGCATTGCACTTGGTGATGTGTGGCTTAGATCCAGCTGCTCGGCCATAAACCCATTCCATGAAGCTCTCTGCATTCTGTACTGGGGCTAATCTGAAGGTCACATGAAGTTTGGAGCTCTGTAGCAATTGACTGTGCAGAAATTCAGGGACCTCTTTGCACTATGCGCAGGATCCGCTGACCCCTCTCTGTCAGTTTACGTGGTCTACCACTTCATGGCTGAGTTGCTGTTGTTCCCAAAGTCTTCCATTTTGTTATGGTAGAGCTGACAGTTGACTGTGGAATATTTAAGAGCAAGGAAAATTCACCAAAGGATTTGTTTCACATGTGGCATCCTCTGACATTTTCACCCTGGAATTCCCTGAGCTCCTGAAAGTGGCCCATTCTTTCACAAATGTTTGTTAAAAAAAAAGTCGGCATGCCTGAGTGTTTTATTTTATACACCTGTGGCCAGGCCAAGTGATAAGGACACCTGATCATTTGGAGGTGTGAGTGAGTATGTTTAGTAGTACAGTGTATAATATACAGTATGTGTGTGTGTAGTGTGTATTTCAATTTTCAATTTATTTGTTTGAAGGATAAGCCCCTTGAGATGTGTCATCTCGTTTTCAAGGGGGGCCTCAATGTGTATATAAACACATTTTCCTCTCCTCTATTACACAGATGATAAACTCAAAGCTTCAGGGTGGGTTTCCTGCTTGTTTTTTAGAAATCAGAAGTAGGTATAGGGCAGGAGTATCTCAAGACCAATATGATGCCGCCTAGACCCGTCCTTAGTCATATGAGAACAAGTCAAGTCAAGTCAAGTCAAGTAACTTTATTTGTCAAGATCTACAATGTTGACACATACATAGAAATTGAAATTGCGTTTTCTCTTCATCTTCAGTTAAACGGGGAGACACCTTCAAATTGCACAATAAACAAATTATAAATAGAACAGGCCTAAATATAAATAGTATAAAAAAATAAAGTAAAAAAAAAAATGAGGAGAGAATAAAGTGACTAGAGAATAAAGTGACTGAAGTACATTTGCTTAAATTTTTAACGGCACTAGAGGACTGGTGGAAGGTGCAGTCAGTGCTGATGAGGTAGGTGACGTATGTGTGTCAGGGATCAGCAGAGCAGGAGGACAAAACTGTGCTCACACATTTCATACTTTCATTTTTGCAACTGTCAAACTTACTTTCTGGTCAAAAATAAAGGATTTCAGTCTGGACTTAGAGTCTCGCTATGGATTTAAAGCTTATGTTTTATGATCTCCTAGATTTTTTTTCACAGGTTTAATGTATGAATAATTAGGATGAATGGAGGGTTTGAGATGTGTATGCATGATTAGGCTAGAAAGTGCTTTGTACACCTGGAGATATTGAAATATGTTGTATTCTTATTACTTGTGTTTCTGTCACAAATGGCAGCTTTAACAATAATGTTATTTCCCTCTTTTTATGATGCCAATCTTCTAAAGTGAAATGTTTTATGTCTATGTCAACTGTTTTGAAAGGATTTTATTGGCCAAATGTTCAGTCAGAAAGCTTTACATCACTTGTTTTTTGTGAGAAATTCACAGTGATGTGGCCAGTGAGATGTAAGGGGGTTAGATGGTGAAAGGGTCAGTATTCTGTTACATGGCACATCTGTGTCTGTTTTGATTTCTTCTGGGATTCCCACTCATGTGCCTTCTACCACTGAAGTGGTCACAGGGAGTTATAGTTGTCGTGGCTGAACAACGTGGGTTTCCTTATTTTTTATTAAAGTTGATGCTCCTACTGGAGGTGCACACAGGCTCCTTTGCTCCAGCAGAAACTTTGTGAAACAACATAATCCCAGAGAATGTACGGCTATGGGTGGGTAATGGAACCGCACACTTGATTTTACTTTTGACGAGAAAGATGAAAAATTTCATTTTCAGTCGTCTTCTACTTTGTCTCAAGTTCTTTCTAAGATCTCTTCACTTGATTAATAGACACTTGAACATCCTCAGACCAGACAGAAAACATGGCATTGGATTGTGGGTTGATTACTTTGGATTTGTCCATTGGTTCTTTACCAGGAGGATTTTATATCAGCATTGTACTGTTAGGTTTCTGCAGTATTAGATTTTCTGTGAAACTTTGGAGTTATTGGGGGACTTCTGGGCTGCACAATGTTGCAGTGGTTAGCTCTCGACTCACAGAATGAAGTCCCTGGTTCAAATCCCGGCTGAGACCTGTGTGGGGTTTGCATGTTCTCCCTGTGCATGTGTGGGATGTTTCCGGGCACTCTAGTTTCATCACACAGTCCAAAACATGCATCATATTGTGGCAAAGCCGAAAATTAATCAAAAATGTTCAAATCTGAGCGCAACTCATGGGTTACCTGACGCACAGTCGTGCACTCACTTCCTGATGACTCAGTGTACTGCAACAAGGAGGGGTCAAGCAACTGAGTGGGGAGGAGGAGGGCTTTTAAGTGCAACCTCACAAATTAATAGGCGTGTCCTACTTACCACGATAGGTTAATGACTCTAATTTTTTCCTTGGGAGTGCATGTGAGAGTGTGTGGTTGTATGACCCTATAACAGTCAGGCAACCTGTCCCACAGTAGCTGAGATAGGCTTTAGCAACCTGTGGTTCCAAAAGGGATTAGGCGAGTGTGGAAGATAAATGAACAAAAGATAGATTATACAGACGTTTCAATGTGTCTGTAAAATGTTCAAGTAACGTTGGTTTGTTGGTATTTCCACTAAAGATAAAAAAGTCTGTTTATAAAACATGTCAGCTGAAAAAACTGTTGTCAGTTTAGGACTGTGAGTGTTTTTTTTAGTTGTTACAGAGTAATTATTATTTAGGGATTGGTGTTTCTTCATGGAGTCAGCAAAACTGAGTACAGAGAATATTTTCAGGAGTTGTTGTAAAGTGATCATCAATGATGTTTATGTTTTGTTTACTGATGAAGTTAACCAGGAAATTGACTGATAAACTTTTGAGTGAGACTGTCATGATTCGGACGTGAGTTCAAAAATGACCCAGATGCTGGAACCCGGAAAGAGGCTTAGACACAACGGTAAGTTTCAGTGGTTTAATCAGAACCAGATCTTGACAGGACTTTCTTCCAGGAAGAGAGCGAGGGCTGACTGGAGGAATCTTGAGCTGGAATCTCCTTGAGGGGAAACAGCGGCAGGAGCGAGGCTTGAACCAAGACAAGGCGAGGCGGCTGGCTGGAGGTTACTTGAGACGGTGTAGGCGAAGCTTGAACCAAGGCGAGGAGAGGCGGCTGGCTGGAGGTTTCTGGATGCGGCGTGACGGCTGCGTTGGAGGACTGCGACCAGGTGAGGATCCAGAAGGTTTACGTCCTGAGGCAGAGCGAGAAATACCATGAGCTTAAGACAACGAGGCGTGAGACAAAAACGTGAGCTGACCAGACTATGCACCATAGGAGGAACAACGAACTGGCACCGGCTGATGATCCTGGAGGAGTTTATGAAGGCAGGTGTAGATGAGGTGAGTGGATCCAGCTGGTCGCGTCCAACACAGGAAGGAGGGGGGGGGAGGGAGTGGCTGACAGGCCATGACAGAGACATTGTTTAAAGTGCCAATTTCAAGCTTTTTCTTGAGCCTTTCAGAGTAAACTATATATATATATATCCATGTATTAACCGTGGCAAACTATATATTGATTTTTTTAATGAAATATTTTTGCATCAAATTTTTCTTGCCGGAAGTTAGACAGCTCAATCTCTGAGGCACTAGTTTTCACTCCTTGTAGATGCCGCCCATATCATGATATCAACCTAGAGTCTGCCTCGGCAGCGTGTCTGCATTTTGACCACGAAAACATACAACATCCGAACTTTTGCAAAGACGGATGTTCATATTATGTATTTAAAAGGAAAGCATTTTGCCGATCACTGCTAGCTTCGCAGAGAAAGTGGGTGTTTGTGTTGGTCTGGGGGCAAGGCTGGCAGATTCTTCCTGGAAGGGGCTGTTCTCCGCTTTCATACGTATCAATATGAGAATCAACTTGTTTTCGTGGATTGGGAGGGGTTGGTGCTCAGCGACAAGAGTTTTAGAGGAATACTCAGAAATTAGTAAATGGATGAAAATACCAGTTAGGGGTTGTTTTTTGGGGGAAATGAACATTATAATACACTTAAAAGCTCAAAAATTGTTCACGAGATAGGCCTTTTATAGTGACAAATAACATTTTTGTTTTTTCTTTATCTGTTATGTTTTGTTGAGTCTGATCTCCTGTTTTAAATAAAAGTACAAATGATATTGATTAAATACATATTTAAAAATGTATACATCCAGGGAAAATACATGAATTCATACATATTTGTAATAAACAGTGGGTTTGATCTGTTCTTCTTGATTCATAAATCAAATCGCATCTCCAGCTGGGTAACATTCCACAGCCCTATGGCTCCAATGTAGGAATAATTTCTTTAGAAGAGGAGATATTTTTTATGTCAACACCTGATTTGTCTTTAACTGATTGCTTAATAAAGGTTGTTGCTTTCTTTTGCTCCACCACAAAGATAATCTAAGAGAAACACATTATCTTTAATTGTTCTTTTTGGAAATAAAAAGAGAACACTGCACGATGTGGGTGGATGAAGCTATTTTTTTTCTTCTATTAAATGTGTAATTCTGGTGTTCTTTAAATTTGGACCAACAATTTCATGACCAAGGAAAAGGAAAATAAAATTATTTTTTTTACTGAAATAAGTGAAAGCCAGCTTAATACTTGCTGAGAGAAAGCCCTCAGAACATTAAAAGCCAGTTTACTTTTCACAAATGACAAAAACAATTCTGATTGGACTGTTGGCGCGGAGCAAGCCTGCCCCAACTTCCAGTCATCCCTTTGTTTACCCTCTTCTTCTGTATACAGCCCATCATACCCCCACATAACATTACCAGTGCAGCAAAAATGGGGACCAATATCAGAGCTATCCAGCTGCACAGGTTTGAGCCAGATGTCAGCTCAGACAAGAAAAACAAAGATGTACATGGATCCAGTCGTGGATCCATGCTCCAATGGAATCAGCAGGGAGCTTGTGGCCCACCAACTGTAGAACCTGCATTTCTGCAACAAGCTTTTTCAAGTTGCATCTGCTCCTGATTCACAGCGATTTGAATAAAGAAAATACTCAGGAATGCTATTTTAATCTTAAAATTCTTTATATTTGTCCTCCATCATGAGACAAATGCCAGAAGAATGTGAAAAACACAATTTTCATTAAGTAAAATCAGTTTTTATTTGAGGGGATTAATATGAGCTACAGCAGTATATTATTTGTTATAAGAAAGAGATATAAAATACAGTCTGTTCTTGTTTCTCCACTCTGTGTTGTGCCTGATTTATTTTTAGTTTATGTTAACATAATTCATTCTACCTGTTTTCCCAATTAGCCCTCTTAACCTTTTTGCTTCCAAAATTAGTCTTCATTGACATTGTAACAAAGGCAACCTTTGTCATGTTATTTGGTGGCTTTGCAAAGCTCTGAAAGCACATTTTTACGACACAGTTTTTCTTTATGAACACTTTGTAATGTGGACTGTGGAAAGAATAAAGATTGTGTCATTTAGCTGTCTTCCAAAGGGCGTTGAGTCAAATGTTCATTTAGAGGTGTAAACACGCTTTTACCTGGTGGAAGAAATCATTTGGTCCACATCAATTAACTGATGGTTCTTGAGATAAACAAAAATAACTCTAGCTGGTAAAAGTTGGAGGTGACTTTTGTTTGGAGAGTTGCAGAGTTTGTTGAGAGAAGGTGAGTTAAATCAAGCTGAGTATATTCAGTATACTGTAGGTGATGTTGTTCCTGCTGCTAAAGGAAAGTGAGAATTACCACTGCTGGAGATGCTCTGAGAATATGGGGTCTGGGGCCTCATACTAAGAGATGTCCTGTCTTTGTTCAACCAGAGCAGGTGTTTTGTTTGTATTGCCGGCAGTAAGTTTAGAACATAAGCTTTATAGACATTAACTAGAAGTCACAGCCAGGGGCCAGGAGGAGTCTGGTAAGACTGCACCAGAATTACATCTCTGTTTTTTCCAGGTCATGTTGTTCTGTTAGCTTCATCCAACCAGTACCTTCAATGTGCACTGGAGTAATTTGCAGTCAGCTCCAAAGTGGCTGCCTCAAGTTGAGGACTTGTAGTGTCTTCTGGTCCTGATGATGAGTTGAGTTTGGGCAGTGCTTCTCAATTATTTTTTGCAAGGCCCACCCTAGGAAAAAGAAAATGTTTTGCTCTAGCATCTATAGTTCTCTCATTTACCAGATTTGCTGCCATAAAGAGGAATGTTTGAAATTCACTCCATGTAAAGATCCCACCACCACCAAGGTTGCTAACGGGCTCTTTTGACTAACTTCACTCCTGCTTCGGTTGATCCATTTCTGTAGGGAGAAACTTCCAAGACCACTCTGTTCCTCTTTTAGAGGCTGTTTCTTCAATCACATCCTTATGTAACTTACTCAAGAATTTCTGGAGCTCCTCAAGTGAAAGTTTTGCTCCAACAAAGTTTGTCCCTGGGTCTGACCACAGTTTTATAGGATGTCTTCTAAGGGACGTGAATCTATGATTTGCAAGCAGAAAGCCCTCAGATGACGCATTACTGACTATATCAGTCAGCACTAAGTAGTGTTTCTGGTACACCGTCATGGTTCATTTGATGGGCATCCCGAGCTACCAATGGTTATCAAGCTCTCATCCATTCTTTGTTGTGAATAAAAATAATTTACAATGAGTGGAGTTGTCCAGCGTCCTCCGTTGCCACCTGAGCCTTTCGAGTTGGGCAGCATTGAAAACGAGGAGAAATAACACTTGATAACCATAGTGCAGCTAGGAGGAGAAGATAAAAGGCTTCAGAAGATCCTATGTAAAGCTGCTGACGCAGAGGTGGAAAGTTCTCAAAGCTAAAATAGCAAATGAAGGCCCAGGAAAGACTGTTAAGGAATTTAAAAGGGAGAGGACTGCTGCAAAAAGCAGATTCACACAACAGACCAACTTTCTCATTAGGGAGGCTAATTGCATTTCTGAAATAAAGCTAAAAGAAGAATTTCATAAACTGTCTGACTACTTCAAGCATTTTCTGAAAAGCAATGATGAGTACAAAGTTGGACTTTTATTTGAAACAACAGAAGAATTGGATGACATCCTTGAAAAGGCATTGGATCAATAACATTGAAAGGATGGCAGTTGATGCTGAAGAGAAGTTTAAAGAAGTAAAGGGGATAGTTCAAAAGAATTTGTGGTCAATGTATGGTCAGTATGAAGTTGAAACCTCTATTCTTGGGGCAGAAAAAAAAGCTGAAGCAGCAAGTGGCTTACCTGTAAAATGAATGTATTTAGAGGGGTATGAGGTCCACATGACTCTTCTTAGTAAAAAGATGCAAGAGGTGATCAGGATTTTGTCTGCCTGGGAGAAATGGATGCCTATGGAAGAAAGTAGGACCCTAAATGACCGAATCAGAGGTTTAAAAGCTTTCAACAGTAAACTTGAGCTGAGGAAAGTTGAGTTTGTTACTGCTCGGAAGAGTTGAAGAGGAAGTAGTTGGTGGAAGAGGCAGAGTACCCTCTACATCATTAACACCTGAAGTACCCATTGTGAGGAATAAGCCAACAGCCCTTCCCATTTTCACAGGTAATAAGAGAGACTTTTACAGATGGAGGAAAGACTGGGAGAGTCTACAAAAGCAAGGCGAGCCATCTGGGTCAGCTGAAGTAATGAAAATTCAATCTTTGGATAGTGTTGATGACAACATTGCAAAGGACCTTCGATTGTCAACTTATAGTACAGCAGACTAGATTTTCAGAGTGTTGAAGAGCAGGTTTGGAAATTAAGAATTTGTCACTATTGAGATACTGGAAGAGTTAGAAAAGATCTCTCCTGTGAGGGGCAATCAGCCAAGAAAAGTCATTGAACTAATACAGTCTGTGGAGAAAGCTTTAACAGAACTGACAGAGCTTGGGACCTCTGGTGCAATAAAGAATCCATTGGTGACACAAACAATAGAAAGTAAGCTACCTGACTTCATAAAAAGAGACTGGCTAACCTTTTTAGTAGAGCCTAAAAATGACATCTCATCAGATAAATATTTTGATGAACTTTTGCAGTTCCTAAAACATAAGGAAAAAATTCTTGAGAGGCTGGAGCAATTAAAAACGGTGGACAAGATGGAGAGGTCAAGTCAACGTCCTTCAAAAACATTTGACAAACAGTATGCCTCTACAAGAGTTGTATGTAGTGATGGAGGACATGGTGATAAAATCCTCTTCTGTAAAAAGTTCAAGCTACTGAATCTCCATGAGAAGCAGGCTGCTATAGAAAATCTGAAAGCCTGCAGAAGATGCCTTGGATGTCACGATTCAGACAGTTATTGCACTGATTCTTTAAGATTTCACATGATTCAAGAAACCAGTCTGAGATGTTTTCAGTTTAATGTCATAAATCAGCAGAAATGAGCCTTTGTGAATTGTAGTCTCTGTATCTTGTTCTTGGCTGACAGGAGTGGCACCTAATGTGGTCTTTTGCTGCTTGTAGCCTATCTGCCTGAAGGCTGGATGTGTTCTTTATTCAGAGATGCTCTTCTGCAGACCTCAGTGGTTATTTAAGTTACTGTTGCATTATAATCAGCTGGAACCAATCTGTCCATTCTTCTCTGACCTCTGGCATCAACAAGGCCTTTCTGGCCTCAGAACTGCTGCTCACATGGATGTTTTCTCTTTTTAGGACCATTATCTGTAAACTCTAGAAATGGTGTGCAAGAAAATACTTGTAGATCAGTAGTTTCTAAAATACTCAGACTAGCCCTTCTGACACCAACAAACCCATTCAGAGTCACCTCAATCACCTTTTTTCCCTATTCTGATGCTCGGTTTATACTGCACCAGATCGTCTTGACCATGTCTACATGCCTAAATGCATTGAGTTGCTGCTGTCTGATTGGCTGATTAGAAACCTGTGTTAACTAGTAGTGCAATTCATTTCAATTTGGTTCAATAAATTTTATTTGTAAAGCACCTTTCACGTTAGAAAAACAGCTCACAGTGCTGAACATAGCGTAAAAACAAACAAAAATACCATTCCCCACACATGCAATAAAATAATAAGATAAATCCCTCATAATAATGTACACGAATAAACACAAACAAAGGATAAATAATAACAAGAAGAGAAGCTACATAAAAGAGGACTATGAAGGCACTGCTCTCCCTGCCCTGTCCTCCTTTTGGCTGGGGTGCCAACATCTAGTCAATACAAGCCCAACGCCCGCATTGGAAGTGGCCACTTGAACGTGTGTTTCTAAGCCTGGTGTGAACCTAGCATAAGAAGGTCTGTAACCCAATCCCCGGTATAAAATGCAAAAACACACACACTGTAAACAAAAACACAAAAGTGACACACAACAGTGAGATCCTGGGTTCAAAAAGGGTCCTAGGGAAAAAAGGTGCCTCACAAAAATATTAGCACTTAAGTTTTTCCCTTAAAAATGTATTCCTTTCATTTAAATTTCTATATCATTCTTGTTTCTGTCACTTAGTTGCTTGCCCTTGATTTGGTTATTTTAGTCTTATATTATGGACATTTTCTTCATTTTGTTGTTTCTTGGCTTTTATTTGTCTGATCCTTAACAGCTTAATAGGATTGAAAAAAAAACATTTTTCAGGATATATGTAAAGTGACACTATAGTCATGAATATTACATTTTTACAAAGGTTAAAATCTCTGACAGGATCCTTAACAGAAGAAGCAGAGAAGCAAACACAAGAATTCCTTGAAAAACTGCCCAGTAATGCTGATAAGGTGAAGAAGTATGAGGGTCCTTCTGACCAGAATGCTGAGCAGCAGAAGTGCTGTTTGACTAGATCTGAATAATAGATTTTTTTAAAAGCCAGCATTTTAACTACTTTGTAGCATCTAGATTTCCCTCTGGGGACAGAAAAACTTATTTTGGACAAAAATTCACAGTGAGAAGGGTTATACTTTACCCCATTGTCTGACACTTACCTGTCTTTGTAATTTCAACAGAAACATTGGAAAATGATTCTGTGTCTGAAAGAGCACTAAGAACGCTTTTGGGTTTTACATGGTTCGTATATGGTTTAGAAAAGACCATGCAGACTTTTTCTGATATTCAAGCAAAGGCATGATTCAATCAATCACCTCTGAAGGTCATCTAAAAAGCAGTGGAGTTGTTGAGGTGCTTTTGACAAAAGTGAAAATTATCATCATCATCATCTGCATACACAATAATGTCTACATTCTATCCAGCAATTAATTCATTAGGGTTTACTGCATAAAAGCCCTTTTAAAATCTATGGATAGAGTGGCAAGACAACTATTTTTATCTAGATAGTTTTATTCTTTTAAATAGAATTCCATTGCTTATCAAATAATCTTAAAGCCATTAAAACTCATCTTGAATTTTTCCAAAACGAGTCACTGAGTGTAAAGGCTGCTTACAAATGTTAAGTCTGCATGGTGTAAATAATGCACAATTACCCACTAGTCTGCCTGACTCCATTCCCAGAAAACAAGATGCATCACAGATGTCATGTCAGATGTTTCCCTGAATAAACTGCTTTTGAAGGTCTGACCGAATTCTATAAATCAGGAGCTTCGGATTAGATAAATGCAAATGAATAAAGACAGCGTTAGCATGAAAGTCTATAACTTTTCAAATAACTGCCTTCCTTTGACACCAAGAAATGGCTTTTATTATAATGTTTGTGCGGGGGGAAGGAGGGGGAGGTAAGCATATGGGAGAGAAAAACATATTTTTACAGGACAAGATGCAGAATTGAATTCATTGAAGTGGGAGGAAGACACAATGCGACAACTCTAAGAGGGAAAATGCTGTTCAACAGGGGGAGTTAGGAAGGAATATCAGCTTTAATGGCACAGATTTCAGTGCAAAATAAATTAGAGGAGTACAGACTAGAGGCTAAATGATTTTAAAGCTAATAACACAGGTAGGCATATTGACTCCCTGTGTCAGGGATCATTTTGTGCCCATCATTTTTATTTTGTCTATATCCCAATGTCTTGACATGTAGGATACATTGTGAAAAGTAGGATTTCTTGGCCAATGCTCAGTTTTCACCTGCCAAAGTGAGATCATGCACAACTTTGCAAAATATTCTGCTTCAGTAATTCAAGTTGATTAAGACTGGCTGCTTTGTTTCCAGGTCATTATGTCCTGTATCCCTTGGAGAGAATAAGTAACTAGACCAGGGGTGTCAAACTCATTTTCACTGAGGTCCACATCAGCATAGCAGCTGTCCTTAAAGGGCCAGATATAACTTAGACATGTAACTAAATGCAACGAAAGATAAACGTAACTCCTCCTTAATGTTAAATAACTCATTTATTTATTTATAACTTTTTAAAGTGACAATAACAGTTGCATAGAATATATATGTTTGCTTGTTACTTTAGCATAAATCCTTTTACATTTGATTCTGTCAGGTTAGGTTATATGGACAGTGTTGAAGTCCTAATGTATAGTTGCCCAATCCGATGTTTCAAGTCTGATTCCCCTTAGATATGAATAAATACAGACCAATTTTTATATTTTATTTGAAGAAATTAAAAACTGTTATGCTCTCGCGGGCCGCATTAAATGACAAAGCAGGCCACATTTGGCCCCCGGGCCTTGAGTTTGACACATGTGAACCACACTTATGTTTAATGCCCCATGTCAAGTCAGAATGCAGTTTCTGCTGCTCACAGCTAGTCAATAGGGGGGTGAATGGTCAAGTTCAGATTTTGAAAGATCTACTTTGATGTGTTCACCAACGCTTTTTAAACCTAAACTTCAATTATAGTTAAAGATCCACTCCAATGAAAAAAAATATACTGTATATATTTTTTTATCTTTTTAACATGATCTTGTTGCATTTTCCTCATGATAGTGGAAAAAAAAATTAAATTTAAAATAGCATTATTGAGTATTTCTTCAGTTTATTTTAAGCGTGCTGGTGAATCAGGAGCAGACGAAAAAATGGCGTCTTAAAAATCTTAGTTGTGACGTAGAATCTGCGATGAGCGGGCCAAAGTCTCCATCCTCCACTCCATTCCAATACATCTGCTTGTAGACAGCTACATGTACTTCTTCATTTTCCCTGCCCAAGCTGGAACTTGGCTAGGAACTGTACGGCTGGACAGCTCTGATATTGCTTGAAATTTTTGTAGCACAGCTGTTTGTAGCTTGTGGGAGGGAATGTAAACGAATGGATGATGGTAAATGAGCACAGCCTTACTCACTGTAGTGCAGTCATGGGGACACTTTTATAAGAGACCAAAAAGTGATCGGAGTAGGTCTTTTAAGGCTGCTGGTTTTGTTTTCTGGAATATGAAAACTTTCACACCACGAAAAAAAGAAATAAACATTTCAATTTACAGTTTTATTTATATATACTGTATATATATATAAATTGAACCCAGAAATGAATTGAAAGGAACATGTATTTCTTATTTTCACGGTTTTATCTAAAAAGAAGGCTTGTCTTTTTTTCCCCCTCAAACAAGTTCACAATCCAAAGCTGTTGTTTTGAACTGACAAGTGTTTGCAGGATCTCTAAATGTCATGAAGCAGAGGAAATGACAGACATTTATGCTTGCAGGTATGTAATTACATTGATTTACTATTACTCCCAGTGGCTGGCTGAGTCAAGTCAGCAGAAAAAGTTACTTCTTTCATCTCTATGGTGCAGTAACATCACAAGTCATATTTAAAAAACAAAGACATCAATGAATTGCTATAGCCTGATGATTTAGCGTAGGTAGTGTTGAACAGACAGAAGCAGTAAGTCATTGGTGTTACTGTGCAAACTATTTTTTGTGCTCTAACTACAAGGATCTTAAAAAGGACATGGAGAACAGAGGAGTAAACAAGGAAGAAGCAGGCTCCCAGTTGGAGTAATACTGCACCTTCGTGTGGAGCTGAAAGGGTGAAAAAGGCAAAATGCCTGCCAAACTCTTTGTCTGAAAGCTACAAAGTCTTTCCTGCCAAGAATGGTGTAAAAAGGTAGATTTTAGGAAAAAGCCAACAAGATGTTTGTAGTAAAACAATCAGTATCAACATCAATATTTGGAAAACCCAATTTTTAAAACAGACTACTGTGTTGCAAGACTAAAGAAAGAAACTTTAAGCTGAACCACTTTCTATAAACGTGTCAAACAAATAATTTGCATGTTGTTTCATTAAGTTGTATGTTTTATTCCTAGTGTTCAGGCTCATGACTTAGCAATCAAAATGTCTTATGAGTGCGTATTGGTCCAACCAGCAAACATTTAGTTAGCATGGCGAAATCTGCTATTGCTGTTATTGGGGCTCCAGCTGTCATCAAACAGCAAAATCAGCGCGAAGCTGCGGGAGACTATTTTCTAAATGTGCTTTATTACTGTCATGATTATTATTAAGGGCCTGCTCGCTCCTATTTTTTTTTAAATCCGTGCGGTGAGTGCTTTGTTCTTCGCTGCAAGGAGGACCAGAAAGACGGGTGAGCATTAGGCTAATATGTGCTTAAAGCATTAGCCGTGGAGGTACTTAAAACTCCGAACGGGCAATGAGCATCTTGGATGTAAATATGTGGGAATTACATCATCCTTTATTTTGTTCTGGACACCACTGGAAACACAAATTCATATGATGGTTTCTCAGATTGTAGCAGCACTTCTGCCTTCGGCGATCGGGAGCTTTGGGTCGTGGGGCTTCGCGCTCCGCTATGCGAAGGCGGCTGCCGGTCCGAAGAAAAAAAGCTTGTCAAGGAGGGGGGAGTTTCAACAAACCGCGGTGCGTCCGCAGAAGGGGAGATGCTGCTACATAGTCAGGGCCGGCCCTGGTCTTCTGGGGGCCCTAAGCGAAATTTAATTTGTGGGCCCTCCAACTGATCAGGAGCACCAAAAAAAACGCAACTGTTGTTGTAATATAAATGAGATCTCTCTATTAATACATTTGTGAATTATTGTTGCTGCCGAAGAATTGAATACAGTAAATTGCCTGCATGTTGGATGCACATTTAGTGGTGCAGAACAAATTTTAAATGCAAAGAAATAAATATGAATGACAAATGTATATAGATATATAGATCTATATTTTTTAATGTAACATTAGGCACTCAACAAATTACATTCACAAAACTCCAACTTATTAAAAACAGCAACTTAATACCAAATTATATAACGATAAAACAATCCAACATAAAGAACACAACAGCTCAATGAGGGGGATTTTGGAAAGTCATAGGCTGCCTTTACACTGCATGGTTCAAGTGACCCAATTCCGATTTTTTCCTCTCACGTGGCACAGATCGGATATGATCGGTGAATGTGTAAGCAGGACAAAAGCGCATGGATTCCGTTTTTCTCAGATCGGATACAGGCCTCTCTCATATGTGGAAATAAATCGGAAACGAATCGGATACGTGCATTTGCGTGTGCCATGTAAGCAGACAAATCGGTTATTCCCCAGTAAATGCGAGTCGTACGTCAGTGACGTCAATTCAGGACACCACCAACTGAGATCACATGACTTATTAAGGTGCTTTTGTGCGCTGATGTTGCTGTCAGCGTGTTACCTTTCAGCCTCAGGCTTCAGACCGTAGTTGGAAACCGCTGTCATGTCCGGTCCGGACGCAAACGGTAACTAATGAAGCGGGACACCGTTGCTATGGAACAGGCTAGAAGCTGTTTATTTCTTTGGGGGGCGTGTATGATGGGGACCGTGTGTGTGTGTTAGCGCGCGCGTGCTTGCGTGTGTGTGTGTGTAAGGAGAGACAGTGAGTGTGAGCGCGGAGCGGGGGACTGTCAGAGAACCGTAAATTAAAAATAAGGTGTCTCCCCCAAAAGTTTTGGAGTCTTTCTTAGCCCACTCTGGAGGCTGAGGGTTCAGAACGGAAAGTGAACCCCGAGGAAATCTCCTGTGCGTTTCTGACTACGGTTGGAAAAGAGAAGTCATCGCGCAGGAAAGGTTCAACACTTGGATCAAACTGTTAGTACAGCACGTCTGCAAACACTTCCTCATTCAAAACTCAGAGAGAGCCTAGCAACCCTCCCTTTTACTCCCCCGTGCATCCCCTCTGGAGCGCCCAAGGCAACGCCTCCTTCCGTCGCAGCTTTGCCTCCATGACAACCGCAATCACAAAAGTCTGATGGAGGTCCGCGGAATGCGGAAATACTGCTACGTAGTCCTCAGAATGTCTACGTTTGATAGTTTCAGCATTGTATAGTGTAAAAGCAAAAATCAGATACGGGTCACTTTTAAAAGATGATGTAAGCGGGTCGTCAAAAAAATCGGATATAGTCAGAAAATCGGATATGAGCTTCAAGACCTGCAGTGTAAAGGCGGCCATAGTCTTTCTCAGTCTGAAAAGGACCTCTTTGCACCAAATCCATTCTTACTGGATCAGAGACTGTGGTTGGCCATCATTCATCTGGACCAACTGGATTTGAGGTGGTAGGTGGAATTTTGGATCCACTAGGCTCCTCTTCCAAACAGGCATCTCTTGGAGCCTCTGGAACATAAGATACAGAACTTCAATAAAAGCAAACAGTGAAAAGTAAAACAGTCAAATGTTTTCCCTTTCAACGGTAGATGTGGTGACAGGAGTTTCTTTTGGAGCTAAAAAACAAAAATTATTATTATAAAATAATCAATGATAAAACTAATAAAATACCTAAAGCAGAATACTACTCCAACTACTCCAACTACTATTCTACAACTCCATCGTAGAATACTACTAATAGTTTAGTGGCTCATTTAAATCTGTGTGCAGGTTTTTCACAAATTCATGATCTTTTTATATATTTATGAGAGATTTATTGTTTGATTGTATATTTGTATGAGGTCATATTTATTAATTTAATTATGAACAACTTGGGACTCCATACTCCTCAGCTGCTGTTTATGAACATAAGGGGATATGCAGACACTGTTTTTTTTATTACTTTACATGCTATAAAATTATCTTAGATGACATATTCAGTGATGACAAGAACATCTTGGGATGTGGACGCTGCATCACCTCCAATACTTTTGGAGAGCAGAAGAAACTGTTGGCTAAGACGGAACTGAGCAAAAACATCATTATTATGTAAAACCAAAACTGCAAAATACAAATAAGAAAAAAATGTACCCATTTATAAATAATAAATGTGAACAATAATTTGAGTATAAATGGAAATATAAGCATTTATACACGTCTATCAATTATTTTACGTTCATGATTTTTAAATTAGTACACTTATTTTGTTTATCATTTATAAATGAGAACATTTATTTCCTATGTATTTGGCAGTTTTGATTCTCCATATTTTATGCCAATGCAAGATTTTAAGACACATTCAATATTGAATAAGTCAGACTACCTGACCTGCTATAATAAATGGCTGTTTTTTTACTGACATAACCGGAAAATGCAGAACGCACTAAATAATATGCTAAATATGTGTTAGCAAAACAATGAAACAATACGATAACGTGAGTTATTTAAACATTTATCAGCCACCATACTATCATCATTATTTACTTTTCTCTGCTCTCAGCCGTTTTAGAAGGTCATGTCTGACCTCATCTTGGAAACTTGGGTATCAGAATTATTTTCGAGTTTTCCATTGGAAATAACGACAAACAGGGTCGTTTTATGTCCAATCTTTACCTCGGATCGATTAGTTTTTCACGTAAATTGCGCAGCTGCACAGAAATACTGGACAATGTAAAAAAGACGGCCCCAACATCCTCCAAACTTACCTTGTGATTGGTGTTGAAGTTCTTCATCTTTTTTCAGCTCCTGATGATAAAGTATCTTTGGCATGAAGTTCTCTTGTTGTCGCTTTGATCAGTGTGACAAAATGTGCTCGTTTTTTTCATTTTTCCCAACTTTATTGAAACAAAATGTGCTCGTAACTGTACAGTGTGCCAGGCTCAGATGCAATTATGTTGACCAATCGTTGCTAAGAGGGGCGTAACGTCCTTATTGGGGGGGGGGGGGGGGTCACAAAAGTGCAGGCAACTTTATTTTGCACAACATTCACAGCGCACGTTGGTACGGAAATTCTATGAAATGGGTTGCCAGATTTGGGTCCTTCTTTGTTTTATTTTTTTTCGCTACCTCGGGGCCCTGGTAGTGACGGGGGCCCTACGCGGCTGCGTAATTCGCGTATAGGGAGGGCCGGCCATGTACATAGTCCTGAGAAGCTGTGTACAATCATCAGAAGTTCACAACCATCACAAAGCAGCATCAAAACACACACACTGCCAAATTACTTTTATCATTATTTATTTTTAATAATCTCTGATGGATTTGAGTGAGGTTTAAGAGGGAAAAAAACTATTAAATGAGGCACAGTTTAAACAAAATATGATGAGACGCAAAGAGCTTCATGCTTATTGGCTCGAGAGCCGCATGCTTATTGGCCGAGAGCCAATAATCGAGAGCCCCGTGTTCGCCACCCCTGTACTAGCTCATTTTGCCAGTATTTCAGCGACATGCTAGCTTTTTTAGGCTAATTTGGTATTTACTAAGATTTTTTAAGTTCATTTGAAATTTTTATCTAAAATTTTAGTTACATGCTAGCTGTTTTGGCTAATTTGACATCTATTCAGTCTATTTCCAAATTCCTTCTCTTCACTACACTACACTACAGTCCACTACATAGTGCACTTAATAGTACATTCTCATTTTGTAGTCCTCTCCAAATCTAAAATTCCAAAATCGAGACCCCTAGAAATTTCCCAGAAGTCTCTGCAATCAATTTTTGCACAAAAAAAGTATTTACTTTATTTTCATGACTTTAGGGCGCACTGGGTTACAGGGCGCAGTCTCAGTTATGTGTACTTTTACAGTATTTGACACATACAAGAGCCGCACCAAGTTTTAAGATGCGGGCATGTTAAAACATACAGGTAAAACTGAGTTGGTTGTGACTCATTTTTCATTTTTTCAATCATCAGAGTCCAAAAATCCATCAGAGCCCTCCTCTTCTGTATCTGAAATGAACAGCCGGGCTAAATTTCTATTAAACACACCAGGTTCCCTTTCATCATCGTCAGAGTCTGTCTTGTTGCCGCGCGGTTCCTCATGAATGATGCCGTCTTTTCGGCACTTTGAAAGCAGTGCGAGCATACACGTTTTCCCAAGCTTCTACAATCCATTCACAAATTGTGGCCTAACTTTCCCGGTGCTGCCTCCCACAACAGTAAAAGCCGTGCCCCGTTGTGCGTCTCCTTCTTTGCTGGTCTCGTTCTTCTCGACAGTGTGACTCACCAGGATGTCAAAAGTCATCGGTGCCTTGTCCAGGATGGTGATGTGGCTGGGCTGGAGTTGTTTGTCGGCTGTCTTTTTACTACAGTGTGAGCGGAAGATAAACCGCTTTTTTCATTGTAATCCACTGGGAGTTGCTGCACCACCATTCTCGCCCTGGTGGAAAGATGATGCCGTTTCATAAAACGAAAGCAAAAGCTTCCTCTGTAAGCATTAATGCCCTCAGTCAAATGGTGAGTGCAGAGAAGCTTCTCCAAGCTGATCGCTGATCGTTCATCCATCACTCGAATCGTTTTTTTTTTCCGCGGAAACTCAGCTGCGTCATCTTGACTTGTTTGAGTTTGTTGTCCAGCTTCCTCCACTTGTGAACATGCATTCATTCATCTTGAACTCTCTCGCAGCTGCTCCCATGTTCCTCTGCGAAGCTGATAGCTTGCAATTTAAACCATGCTTCAGCAATGTTGTAAACAATGTTGATCACGCCCGCACGTCCTTTCCCCGTTCTCATGCCGTCTTCTTCTACATCCCACAACACATTAGGTGCACCGCCTCCTGGGGCGCCCCCTACATTTTGGAGAAAATTAAGACTTTTAAGTGCACCTTATGGTCCTGAAAATACGGTAAATGTATTTTTAAATAAACCATCAATATTTTCATTTTCAGAGCACAGTGGACTCATAACTGCTTGTCGCATAATGATTATATCAATGAGATTTTCAGTTTGTGAAATCGATGACGTCATATTAGCCATTTCAAAGAAAAAAAGTAGTGAGCATGGTGTCCGCATTGCTTTTAAAATCCAGGGCACTAGACAGTCCCACACTTTATAGTTTTTAAGTAGTTAGGGAGCAGAGTGGGAATTTGACATAGCCTAAGATTTTTTTTGTTTTCTGTTTTGGCTAATTTCTCATCGACTAAGATTTTTTAGGCTAATTAAAGGTTCAGCTAAAATTTTA
This sequence comes from Oryzias latipes, assembly GCF_053564925.1. NCBI lineage: Eukaryota > Metazoa > Chordata > Actinopteri > Beloniformes > Adrianichthyidae > Oryzias > Oryzias latipes. Next base: position 13,792,639 of record NC_136254.1, read on the forward strand.
GCAATATACTAGCTGTTTCGGATCATTTGACAACTACTAAGGTTTTCTAATTTGGAGTTTAGCTCATATTTGAGCAAGCTATCAGGTTTAGCCTTTTTCTTTCGCTAGCAACTTCAGCATTCTTCAATCAAATTTTAGTTTATTTTAAAATACTGAAAAACTATTGGAGATTCTGTGAAAAATCTGTATCATTCATTCACACTGTTACTACTTTAAAATAAGTTATGTTGGTTATTTGTATCTGTTATTTTGCTCCTCACAGTTTTCGTTCTACAATTCTCAAATTAATATTTTGTTTAAAAATATCTATCTTCTGTATTTTTTATTTTATAAAGGTTTTTGTCAAGTATTCTCTGCTAAAGTTGTAGTTGTCTTGTTTAAAAACACAGAAGGTGTTCTCAGCAGAGAATGAACGTTTTCTGATGTTTTTTTAGGTCACTCAATGTAAAATCTCCACAACAGGATTTTGTTCTTGTTATATCCCAACCACTGATATATTTTCACCTCATTTGTTCCAAATTCTTCCTTGGTACCTGCTGACTGTGTATTTATTGCTGTTTCAGTGTCCATTTGCAAATTAACCAGTCTGAGCAGCTAAAATCCATTTTACTTATCAGGATCAGGTTTGTCCATCCAGTTGGAACAGAGAGCAGTGTGTTGGAAAACAAACAGGAATGCAGCCCAGAGGAGATTCGTTTCACTACTTAAACACTTAAGGAGATATTAAAAAACAACATTTACATAACTTTTTCTTCAAGCAAAATGGTGGATTGTAATTTTTAAAGTGGTATGCATTTTCCTTTGTGGATTACTTTAAGAAAAATATATCTTTAACCTCAACATCTACCTAAGGCATCCTGCATAACATTTCAAGCTTGATAGAAATTATGCAAAACCTTTTTTTTTTAATATGGACGAGCTTGTTGTTAAACCACACAAAAATCCCTTTTTGAGTTAGCTCCCTCGAACATGTATTTTCTGCCTCTAAAAAATATAAGTTGGAATTAAGCGCGAAATAGACATCAAAAGACGCCAGAAAAATCTTTCAGTTTGACAAGGAAACGCGTTCTTGTGCAAATGCAAAGTGATGGTTTCAAGGCAGCTGTGTATTGAATAGTTTAATAAAGAACCACTCCGATCAAAATCTTGTTTTTTGTGTTTTTACCATGTTCTTGTGCCATGTTGGAGAACATATATATATAAAAAATAAGGTTACATTTTTATTTCTGAATTTTTCTTTATTCAAATTGTTGTAAATCAGGAGCAGACTCAAAATAATGATATTTGTAAAAGATTGTATTTGTGGCATAGAAAATACACAGCGTGAGCCACGAGCACCCTGCTCTGTTCCATTATGAATCATCCACTTGAAGACGACCAGGGGGGTATTTCAGGAAGCATGTTTAAACTACCCTGACTTTAAGCCTGAACTCTGGCTGAAATCCGCCTGAACTTGCTTACTCTGGGTATGTCGGTTCCAAAAGACCGGATATGAGTTGGCGTAATTACGCTCGACTTGGTAACCCTGGGATAACGCACGGTACCTAAAGACATTCTCAATAGATCGCCGATTTCTGGAGTCACCATGGAAACGTGTGGAGAAAAAAAAAGAAAGCGCGACACTTGAGACGGAAGTGAGACGGAGTCTGAGATTTTAATGACGGTGTATAAAGATTGTAAGTCCATCAAAAAAGTAACACGGCTGCATCATCAAAAGAAAGAGTTTCTGCTTGGAGAAAAATAATATATTATTTAGTTATATGTATATATATAACTAAATAATATATATATATATATAAAACTTCAAACTTAAATAAATTTCTTCTATTAGTAATAAATAATTTAGTTCAATTTCTTACGTCTATAAAACTCAATAATTGTTTATACAACTCAAATTTACGTATTTATCTAACTAAATGTCACATTACTCCATAAATCTTTTTTCCATCTTAATTACTTATATTTCTTGAACTCTCATATGTCTAAGTTTGAGCCGGCAGATATGCTCATATTTATAACAATAAAAAGAACGAAAAAAAATGCACGCAGTGCAAAAATTCACTAAAGAATTTTCTGTCATTACTGTCATTACTGGTGCTATATAAACTCAGCATCCTCTCCTTCACTCTCAGTTATGGTGCAGAGACGTAAGCATAGTAGGACAAAATAACTCGGCAAAACACGGTGAAACACAGTAAAACAGCTATACAACTAAACACATTTTGTCAAAAACCCACACTTAAACCCAAATCCGTCCCGACAGGCAAAGGGAATGATATCCCAGAATCCGTTGCGGTGCCGATCTAACAGCAGCACCAAAGTTACACCTACTTAATTGAATTAATTTGAATGAAAGGAAAATAATTGTCTGAAAACTACGTGTTATTTTTAAGGTGACCTAACAAAAAAATGATTTATCTTAACTGAAGCAAATAATTAAGTTATATGAAAGTAAAAAAGTTTATCTTTCCAACATCCATATGTGGTCTTATCACCCTCTCACGGTGGAAAAAGTATTATCTGAGCTTCTTCATTCACTAAATCATCTTCAAATGGACACCCCATGCTGCTTCACCTCTCTGTAAACAAACTAAGCTTCAACTAAACCTGCTCCGGAACAGGTTATGTTCAGAGCATGAGTTGCCATGGTAACTTGACCTACCCTGAAACATACCTCCATTTCTGGAACCGAAAGCTGAGGTTATCAACTTCCTTAGCCTCAAACTTATCGTGGGAGCTAGCATAACCTGGGGGGTATTCCAGGAAGCATGTTTAAACTAGCCTGACTTTAAGCCTGAACTCTGGCTGAAATCCGCCTGAACTTGCTTACTCTGGGTATGTCGGTTCCAAAAGACCGGGTATGAGTTGGCGTAATTGCGATCGACTTGGTAACCCTGGGTTAATGCTCGTGCACGGAAGATACATAAAGACATTCTCAATAGATCGCCGATTTCCGGAGTCACCATGGAAACCCGTGGAAAACCAAAGAGAGCGCAATACTTTAGTGAGACGGAGTCTGAGATTTTAATGACGGCTTATGCAGATTATACGTCCATCAAAAATTAACACGGCTGCATCATCAGAAGAAAGAGTTTCTGCTTGTAGTAGAAGAACAGACAAAGTAAACGCACAAGTTTCTGATCTTATTTCCAGTTTCCTTGTGACGCATATATATATATATAACTTATCCAATTTTGCCACCTTAAATGAATTACTTCTATTGGTAACAAGTAATTGAGTTAAATTTAATAAACCTAATTTCTGACGTCTATAAAACTCAATAATTGTTTCTACAACTCAAATTTATGTATTTATCCAACTAAATGTCATATTACTCCAATTCAATTAATATTTTTTCCATCTTAATTAATTATATTTCTTGATCTCTCATATGTCTAAGTATGAGCCGGCAGATATACTCATTTTTATAACAATAAAAAGGACGGGGAAAAAAATGCACGTTGCGCTCAAATTCATTAAAGAATTATCTGTCTTTGTCATCATCCTAATGTTCGGTAGGGGTGCTACATAAACTCAACATCCTCTCCTTCACTCTAACTCATGGTGCAGAGACATAAGCACAGTAGGACAAGAAAACTCAGCAAAACATGGCAAAACACAGTAAAACAGCTAAAAAACTAAAAAAAATTGGTCAAAAAGCCACACTTAAACCAAAATCCGTCCAGACAGGCAAAGGAAATGGTATCCCACAATCCCTTGCGGTGCCGATCTAACAGCAGCACCAAAGTTACACCTACTTAATTGAATTAATTTGAATGAAAGTAAAATAACTGTCTGATAAATACGTGTTATTTTTAAACTGACTTAACAAACAAATAATTTATCTTAACTGAAGCAAATAACTAAGTTAGATCAAAGTGAAAAAGTTGAATTTTCCAACATCCATATGTAGTCTTATCACCCTCTCATGGTGGAAAAAGTATTGTCTGAGCTTCTTCATCCACTAAACATCTTCAAATGGACACGCCATGCTGCTTCACCTCTCTGTAAACAAACTAACCTTCAACTAAACCTGCTCCCGACCAGGTTATGTTCAGAGCATGAGTTGCTATTGCAACTTGACCTACCCTGAAACATACCTCAATTTCTGGAACCGAAGACTGAGGTTATCAACTTCCTTAGCCTCAAGCTTACCATGGGAGCTAGCATAACCTGCTTCCTGGAATACCCCCCTGCTTTCTGGAATACCCCCCAGATCTATGTACGTCTGTTTTTCTCGTCTGAGCTGAAATCTGGCAACAGCTCTAATATTGCTCGCCATTTTTGTTGCACTGCTATTGTTACCTTGGGCTTGTGAGGGGCTGTAAGCTAGTGTGACAGTGATCAATGATCACCTTATTGAGAGTCTTGATCAATTACTCAATGAGAGTAATGATCAAGCCATCATTCCAGTCCAATCTGTGGAAACATTTTGAATTCAGCAAAGACGGATCATAGAGTGTAGTAATAATGTTCCTTTAGTATTTTGTTTATATGGAAAAACAACAGTGGGCTGAACTTTATGAAATTTTAAATGTGAATGGATTAGCCAATATTTCTTGTTTACTTGTTTGTACACAAACAGTAAATACTGAGTTTGTTTGACATGAAAGTTAATAATTGTGATTTTTGAGGTAAAGATACACACAGAGTGGTCAGAACTAATTCAATAAAGAATATTATTTTTGTTCAGGGGGTCAACATGTGGAATTCATTATCCGACAATCTGAAGATTGCAAACTCCATATATCAGTTTAAAAAAATTTATAAATTTAAAATGTATCAAAAATCCCTTCTGGTCTGGGAAACTTTTGTGGTTGTGAAATCATTTTGAGAAGTGTTTTTTTTAATGTTTTTTTCCAAGGTTATATTAATTTGGAGGTAGATATGATGTTTGCAATCAGGGTCATGGAAATAAGCCTTGGCTTCACCTGATTCCTTTTTCAGTTAATTTTGTTCAATGTTTATGTTGACATTGTGCAGTGTCAATGTTTATGTTGATGTTTTAAGTTTGTGTGTTTAACATTACTGAAATAAATGTGTCTCTCTCTCTCATATTTAATTTACACTTACAGTAACTGTCTTGCTAGCAATCCAAGGAATCTGGAAAACTTTACCTGCACCGTTCAGTGCCCACACTGAAAATTAACTTGGCAGGGTTTTAGTCATTTATTTAGAAACTGCTTAATTAGTTTAGGCAGCAGGAAGAAATAATTACATTCGGTAAATCTTAACCTCACTACGCTTTTGCTTTTAGTAGTGACAACAAAGCTGAGAGATTGAGTAAAATGTGGGCTAAAAATGTTGTTTCTTACAGGGTAAAATAAAAGATAAAAAGCTAATGAAAACTAAACAATTAAATGTATTTGAAAAGTTCTTTTGGGGAGGAAGGAGCCAGTGAGGAAACCAAAGAAGATCCATTGATTTCAAAGAAAGACAAAGCTACTATTTACAGACAAAACCAGGGGGGTATTCCAGAAGGCATGTTTAACCCTTGTGCTATCCTAGGCACTTTAACATTACACTGTCTAGACCAGGGGTCGGGAACCTTTTTGGCCAAGAGAGCCATAAACGCCACATATTTTGAAATGTAATTTCGAAAGAGCCATACAATAATGTAGTTTCCCTTTCCCACACTGAGGCACGGAGACTTAACCTCTTTTAAGGTTCTTTATTCGGGTTACTGCAGACCGCGACAAACGCCGAACAATTAATTCAGCAACTCCTGAATCTCTCCCGCCGAGACGAGACGAGAGCGCGTCTCCCAACTTTATATTCCCCTGCTCCCGCTGCAGCCCTCCCCTTTCCCTTATTCGGCCCATAGCTGAACCCCATTGGTCCAAACTACCTAACAACAGGCTGAGCGACAGAACTGAGAGCCAATCAGATCTCTGCTTGACGCGTTCAATGAACTCCAGAACTTTTAACGCGGCCCAACAGCCATCCAACTCAGTCCGCGACAATATGTTTAAAACTAAAATACAAGTGAATGTGTGCATTTGATGTAATTTCAACCTTTTTAAAGTACAGTAAGTCTGTGGATTCTTTTTAATAACATTGTTATTCTGTTTCTAATAAATGATGAGTATTTCTCGTGGTAGTTTTGCTGATGGTCTAGTCTGGTTTACGTGGTGAGTAACGTTTCTGCTTCATGCAGGCGTTGAGACTTTAAACGTGATCTTAGGTTGGTATGAATGTTTTGTAGATGTGAGACAGACTGCTCACATGCGGACCTGGAGCCAAACACACACTCACACGCTGCAGTGAGTGACAGGCAGTGGGTTTTACCTATTTACAATCCCTGCGCGATTCACCTGCAGCCTGTCCCCACAACACCTCAGCCCCACCCTCTGCTTTCTCCCTCACACATCCCGTCCCCGCAACTGCGCGCTCTTTCTCAGAGACGGGAGCGCGCAGTTTTAGGCACGGCAATTCACAGGTTTCCGGGTGGTACAAACTCTGTGAATTAATAGACAATTTTAAACTTATACTAGTGCTGGCGCAGATTTGTCTCTCTAAGCACCGCTACTACTGCGCGCCTCTGCCATCGCATCGCGCACGAGAAAGACTGGTCTAATGAAAAAAATTTGAATTAAAGATTTGTCTGCGAGCCACATGTGACCATCAAAAGAGCCATATATGGCTCGCGAGCCTTAGGTTCCCGACCCCTGGTCTAGACCCACTAGAAAGTGCCCTGAACCTTTTTTCTTCAATGATTTGTGATCTTCACTGGTGTCCATGTATTACATGAAATCTTTCCACCTTTATCCACCTTTGTCATGGTAGGGATAACACGTCAATGTAAGGGGGGGGTCATCTAAGATAGCACAAGGGTTTAAGTAACTCTGAACTCTGACTGAAATCCGCCTGAACTTGCTAACTCTGCTTACTTCTCTAGGACCGGATATTAGTCAGCGGAATTACGCTCGACTTGGTAACTCTTGGTTAATGCGTGTGTACAGCAAGTACATAAAGGCATTCTCAATGGACTGCCGAATTCCGGAGTCACCATGGAAACACATGGAGAAAGAAAGAGAGCGCTATACTTCAGTGAGACGAAGTCGAAGATTTTGTTGACGGCGTATGAAGATTATACGCTCATCAAAAAAGTAATACAGCTGCATCATCAAAAGAAAGAATTTCTGCTTGGACAAAAAGAACAGACAAAGTAAACGCACAAGTTATTTCCAATTACATTATAATATATATAAACAGTATATGTGTATATATATATATATATGTACAACTTATAAAACTTAAAAGAAGTGATTTAACTTGGTAACAATTAATTGAGCTAAATTTATTCAACCTAATTTCTGACGTCTATCCAACTCAATAATTGTTTATACAACTCAAATTTACATATTTATCTGACTAAATGTCTTTTTGCTCCAATTCAATTAAATGCTTTTCCATCTAAATTTATTGTACTTCTTGAACTCTCATATGTCTAAGTTTGAGACCGCAGATACTCTCATTTTTATATCCTTAAAAAAAATGACATCGTGGATTTACAATACATAAAATTCATTTAGTTATTAGGACTCTGAGTCTAACTACAGTTACTGCAAACTTTGATACTACTAGTGGTGCTAAATAAACTCACCACCCTCTCCTTCCCTCTCACTCATGGTGCAGAAAGAATTAAACAAATCCGTTCAGACAGTCAAAGGGAATGGTATCCCACAATTCCTTGCGCTGCCAATGTAACAGCAGTACCAATGTTACACCTACTTAATTGAATTAATTTAAATGAAAGTAAAATAACTATGTCTGATAACTACGTGTTAATTTTAGGTTGATTGAACTAAAAAAAAAAAAAAGTTTATCTTAACTGAAGCAAATAATTAAGTTAGATCAAAGTAAAAGGTTTATCTTTACAACATCCAAACGTGGTCTTATCACCCTCTCATAGTGGAAAAGGTATTATCTGAGCTTCTTCATCCACTAAATCATCCACTAAACGCCATGCTGCTTCACCTCTCTGAAAACAAACCAACGTTCAACTAAACCTGCTCCAGACTAGGTTATGTTCAGAGCACGAGTTGCTATGGCAACTTGACATGCCCTGAAATATACCTCCATTTTTGGAACCTAAAGCTAAGATTATCAACTTCCTTAGCCTCAAACTTACCGTGGTAACTAGCATAACCTGCTTTATGGAATACCCCCCAAGAGTCTTCCTTGAAATACAGATTTTCGGAAATAGTTATTCCCATGAACCAAGCCGCTCTACCTAATACGCAGCGAGAACATTTTACAGACGCAGATAATAAAATTGCAGACACGGTGGGTTTGTGTTTATTATTTTTAGAAAATACAAGTTTAACAACAATTGTGTCATTTTACTTTGCTTAAATTATGCATCACATCTTAAAAGTTCAACGCGGCGGAAGTTATTGTCTGGTTGTTTGTTAGCATCTCTTGACAAAAAGTGAAAATCGTCATCACAAATTCTAAGTTTTAGCCAGCCACAAACATTTTACAGAGAATGAAAATTCAAACAAATAAAGTTGTTTCTGATTTGTGTAAACTTGTAAAAGGGACATTTATGAATTTTCAGCACGGGAGAATTAGGCGGGCATCTGCTAAGAAACTTTAGCACAAAAAATGTTCCTCTGTTAAAAAATACACAGCTAATCAGGGTTTATGTAAAAATAAAATTGGATAAATCTTTTTGCCCTGAAAGATGAACTGAGAATGGGTTGGAGTTCTCAGTGTTATAATGGTGTTTAAAAAAATTGTAATATTGCTTGGATTTAATTTTTTTACACACCAGAAACAATTTCTAGAACTCAACGAATTTGTTGAATCAAATCTCTGTCATCTGTAGAAAAAAAAAAAAAAGATCTACTACGTTTTCAGATTTTTTAAGCAAAGTTTATTTTCGTAAGATTTTAATTTGAAAAATAGTTTTTTCAGAAACCGGAAGCTTAAAAATATAAAACACAAACTTCTGTGAAAATATTGTCTGACATTAAATCTGTTCGACAACCGAAAAAAGGTTGGAGACCTCTTGGAGACCACTGATCTAAGCCATATTATTCTTCACTTTCCCTGTAAATGGGGTGACAAAACCAACAGTCCACCATCTATTCCCACAACATTTGTTCAATGAAAGAGTGTCGGAGGTAATGCACAAGAAAATTGGTGCCTGCTGCAAATGCTTCCTTTTATGATTGGTGAAATTGTACCTGAAGTTGACAAAGCATGGAAGCTTTTCGTGAACTGAAAGATGTTGTGGAGCTTGTAATGGCAGCCCGTTGCCTCTCGAGGACCAATATTGCCCACCTCTGCTTCACAGTAAGGTAGTGGAAGTTGGAGACCATTTTTATAGAATCAATCAATAATTTTCATCACAGCTGGTGGCTTCATGGGAAATGAGTATAGTAAGTATTGTTAGACTCTTACCTTGATGCAGGTTGAAAGTGGGTTGTAGCACTACTTGTATTTTTGTTGTCTGTTTTATGATTTACCATATTTGCTTAAATTGCAGAATGATTAAGAAAAAATGTTTGTTTGGAGCCAATAAAACAATTCTACGTTGTGAATTGCATTTTAAATTGTTTTAATTTTTGGTGTATTTGGGCTTTGCTGCTAAGGGTAACACAACTTACCATGAATTAGAAGCTTTCGTTGCTGCCATGGCTATACTGATGAAGGTTCTTGCCAAAGGACCCACATCAGATTAGGTCCATCGCACACCTTAGGACAGGGGTCGGCAACCCAAAATGTTGAAAGATCCAAATTGGACGAAAAAAACAAAAAACAAACATGTCTGGAGCCGCAAAATATCAAAAGCCCTATTTAAGCCTTATAATGAAGGCAACACATGCAATATGTATGTTTATTAGCTATATTAGCCTACTATCAAAAATGACTGCGTTGTTACAAATACATAATGAGCATTAACGATTAAATGTTTATTTGCCCTGCAGTGCATTCTGCGGAGAACGACATGTCACGTGACTGCTCTGTTGTGCAAGTTTAACTTCATTACAATATCAATGAATTATGTTTCATTGCTTTGATAAAATTAAAGAAATGTAATAAAGAAATCCGATTTTTGATGTCATTTTTTATTTTTTATCTTGCGCTCGAATGACAGAAGAGCTTCAAGCATTTGCAGCGCCAGGAGACTTTCATTCAGCTCGTTTAGGTGGCTTGTCACAGTCACTCATATCCATCAAAACGTGCAGCTTTTTCGAGCTACAGTATCTTCCAGTTGCAGATAGTTCAACTTCAGGTCTTTGCTTTTCAGGAATGTTTTCACGTGTTCGAAACAGACGACAAAGCGACGCAGCCATGGACAGCCATCGGACAGTGTTGTGTAGCAGGAGATCAGAATATTCGCTTTCAACTTCATCAAGCAATGCACGGAACTGACGGTGGATCATTTACATCAGCCACCTGCCTAGCGGTCCGCTAAAAGCTTCCTCCTCTCTGAGACTGTTTGGAGTCGTGCGGTGAATGGGCCATGGACAGTTCTCCAGTGCAGCCAGTTGATTGACAGCTCAACTTGCTGACAGCTTGGCTCCCGTATTTCCCGCAGCAAGTGACGTACCTGCTGAGCATTACAATATTTATTCTACACATTCTTACAGCATTAGAAAACGTTAAGAATGTTTGTGTCTTGCGACCCTGCATTTTACAATTGTATGGTTGCAATCTTAACCTTTGTGCTATCCTAGGCACTTGAACATTGGGAGTTGGGTCATCTAGACCAGTGTTTTTCAACCAGTGTGCCGCGGCACACTAGTGTGCCGTGGGAGATGGCCAAGTGTGCCGTGGGAAATTGCCCTCATTAACTGATCTAAAAACATTTCCCATCTCCAGGATTTTAGCTCTCTGTTCATCCAAACAGGCCCTGATAAAACACTGAGGAGTTAGGAATATAAAAGATCGTGAAATACCTTTTCTTTGCGTTTATTTTATTTTATTAAAGACATTTTGATAAGAATGACGTACCGCGATTCAGCTGCACCTTCGGCTGTATTTTGGAAAAGTCCCGTGTTGGGGGGGTTAATCACATGTCATCGGTCTAACCAATCAGAAGTGCTTAGAGTCTTCACTTCCTTGTCCCGATTTAGCTCGTAAAGTCGCTCAGTTCTAACAGAAATACCAGCTAAAGCTCGTCTTTAGCGGTGTAGCTTTCCACAGAATCCGGTATCAGACCGTGGAACAAGTGAACAAAACAATGAAGCTCCGAAAACCGATCTTCGGCCGTTTTATGCACTACATTTCCCATGATGCATTGGGTTGTGAGAGTGACAGCGCAAAAGGAGATCTGTTGTTAAACGTCTTGAAACTAACGAACACACAAACTGTTTTTAAATCTTCTAACTTAACTTTTATTGAATCTTTTAGAAAAAAACAGCTGCAGCTTCCAGCTTTTTCTGTAACAATTATCTCAAAAATGCATGTGAGATTGTGCAGGGGCTGTAGATCAATACAGACTATGAGTTTCTCCTTTTTTTTTAATTTTTGGATGCTGGTGTGCCGCGGGATTTTTTTTAAGGTTAAAGTGTGCCGTGGCTCAGAAAAGGTTGAAAAACACTGATCTAGACACAAGACAGTGCGCTGAACCTTTTTAAATTCAATGATTTGTGATCTTCACTTGTGTCCATGGATTAACTAAAATCCTCTTCACCTTTATCCACCTTTGTCCCGGGGCGGCTGTGGTGCAGCGGTAGGGCGATCGACCCATGATCGTAATATTGCAGGTTCGATTCCCGCCTTGCACGCCCATGTGTCGAAGTGTCCTTGGGCAAGACACTGAACCCCACCTTGCCTCTGGTGGGAGGTTGGCGCCAGTGTTTGGCAGCGGAGCCGCCATCAGTGTGTGAATGTGGGTGTGCATGGGTGACTGTAAAGCGCTTTGGGCCTTCGTAAGAAGGTAGAAAGCGCTATATAAGTATACGCCATTTTGTCATGGTAGGGATAACACGTTAATGTAAGAGTGGGGCCATAGGATAGCACAAGCGTTAACTAAGCAGCGCTCCTGCACACTCGTCTCGCTCCTGCGCGCTTGCTTCCCTCCTGCCTGTGACGCTTGTACTCTTACCATGGCAACCACAAACAAACACACAACCAATGAGAACAGAGATCCACACACACATGCTGCTGCCCACAGGGAAGTTTGGTTCAAAACTGTGCAGCCTGCAGACCCCAAAATTTAAACATTTAAACTGAGCTGACGGATGAACAAATACACTTTAAATTGACTTATATTTTTAATCATAACTTTACATACGGTGCATTTTCTTTTAGGCCATTTACTCATTTCTAAAGAGACATATCGTGGTGCAGTATTACATTGTGTTGAGTCTAAGTTCAAGTCCAGTTGTGACCTCCTTTGGCATGTACTTCTGGATCCTGCATCTCCCCATAAATTGATGACTTACTCACGTGATAAACAGCAGTGTTTGTGTGCAATGAAGTGATGTGTCATTCAGAATAAATCCACAAGGCAAAACAAACAGGCATTGTCTTCACCTTGATACCCCATAAAGACTAGAACGAATAACATTAATTTTATGGATGCTGAAATAAAAACAGTAATACTATTAGAATGTTTAATATTTGCCTGCTAAATTTGGGTAAGGATTACTTAATTAAATTGTGTCTTTGTGATGTATAATATCTAGTGCACTCTGGTGCATTGGCAGCGGCTGAGTAGCTCGGTTAGTAAGGTAAAAGGCTACCACGCAGGAATGCAGGGTACAATGGCAATTCCCAAATCGATGGCGAGCAATTGACATCACCCAGGGCCAGATAGTGACAGATATACATTAGTCAGGTTAAATTACAAATAAGGACACAATCAAAATGTTAATATTAACTTGCTATATCTGAGTAAGTATTGCTCCATTAAATTAATCCAACATGAAATGTTCAGCTGCAAACTGCAAATTCACGGCTGTTTGATTAATATAAACTATAAAGTTTTGCTATGTTGACATCAGAAAAAATGAGCATAACAACACGGTCCACATCTAAAAGCCAGTGTAGTGTGAAAGAATAGATGCTGTGGGCCAGTCAGCATTTTGAATCAATAACTGAGTGGAATAAATTGGCAACACACTTAAAATTATGCAAAAATTTAAAAAAGAATTGGCATGGAATTGAAACAACTTTTTTTAACAAAACAAATATGTCAACATTGTTAAAAATGTTAACTCTGTTTTAACGTTTTTTTTACAGTGTTCTACACAAGCTCTCTTGGTTTTTATTACGAAATCATTATAATTGTATGTAATTGCATTGTATTGTTTTAGGATAATTGTTACTTATTGCATTTGAATGTATTGGGGACTGAAGATGGTGAATAAAAGATGCAAATTGTTACCTTACATTTTTGGGTAATTTCAACATATTTTTTTCACAGTGTATTACACAATTTTTTAAAATGTTAATGTTTGAAGAAAACATATATGAGGATAAACTATAAATGTGTTAGGTAGTTATTCATTGTTCAGATGTTTGGATTAAGTAACTAAACAACAAAGTGTGTTCGGTCAGTTTATTATTATATGTAACTAAAAAGGGGAAAACAAAATACAATAAAAGTGTAAAAAAAAGCTACTCAGTTGAACTTATTTTGTTGCACTATTCCCAAATGTAGCTAAATTCCCTGTTTCTGCCGTTTTATTTTTATTTTTTTCGTTTTTTTATTCCTTGGTCCTCTTTGAAATGACTCACTGTCATTTTCATCAGCTGATGAGATGAATCAGGCGCTGCAGCAGGGCCCACATGTCACATACAGGCTGCGGATCCTCAGGACCAGCATAAAAGAAGGTTTACTTTGTTCCTCTAGGGCTCTGATTCAGATTAATCAGTTATGCTTTGCTGGCCCAACAGTTTATTGCCATGACATTTACTTTCAGTCACTAGAACTTGAGAGGATGAACTACCACAGCAGTCAAAAATCTGTATCTGAGATACTCACTGACGCCCTTACCAAAATAATTTAATAGTTTGATGGAAAATATTTTTAAATGCAGTTTTTTTAAACTGTTCTTGAAGATTTCTATCCAAATTTTCGTTCGTTCAAAAAAATGAAGCTCAAACAGAGCTGCAACAAGAAAAGCCTCTGGATCTGAGGCATTGTGTGGACCACGAACTCATGCATAGCCACTGAAGCGCGTCGGAGTGAGCGGTACCTGCCTCTCCCTCCTCCTCTCTCTGCGTTCCTCCCCCTTTCATCTCCATTCTGTGGGTGTCCTGCAGCCCGATTGCTTCTCTTTCCTGCAATCCTGCTCCCTAGAATTGAAAGTTTATCCAAAGGAAGAGGATTTGGGATCATCTAAGCAGTTTCGACTGATTTCGTTTCACTGTGCCCCGTGGACAGAAGCGGAGCGAGTCCCTGTGCGCGCTCGACATCCACTTCTGAGTCCACCGTGCTCGCCGTGCTCCTTGGCTGCTGGGATGAACTAGTCTAATGCCGCTCTTCCAAGAGCCAGACTGACTCCGGAGGTAGTGCCGTTTAGACCACTGCATGCAAACACAACTGAGGAGAAGGCACGGACACTCAGCTTCAAGCACCGAGAGATAAAGAGACGAAAATTGTCCTCACTGGTGAGTAAACCCCATCTGCAGATTGCGCATGAATGAAAGAGGAAATGTGATGCGCTCTAGCGTCTTTGACATCTATTGGAGGTCAAGGTTTCTGCCAGATTTATTTTCCACGATAGTCTGTTAAAGTATTAAACATTTGACTTTGTCTTCTAATATAAAAAATGTTAAACTTGTTCGAAATTTCCTCAAACTTTTTTGGAAACCATTGAGCTGAATGAGGGAATTTGACTGACGCGCGGTCTGGGCACGAAGCCTCTCCAAGAATGCAACATCCCTGCGTACAAGTGGGGGGGGAAATAGTCAAAAAGGAAGAAACGTGACTCATCTGTTAGAGTTGAAGCTTGTCGTTGTACAAAACAGCTTCTAGGTGCTGGAAATGCAGGTTTTGTTGCTTAAAAATAGTTTTGGTTCAAGTATTGTTGAGATATAGGGGACGCTTTGTCCTACAGTGTGTCCTTAATGTTTGTGCTCCAACTGTGAGCAGATCCGGGGTCTGCCAGCTCTTCATTCTATCTGGAGATGTGGGATCCGCTGAGTCCAGCTCTGGTTTAGCGCGTCCACTTGCTGAGGGTGTGGCTGTGCGTTCATTTGCCCAGATTTTTTTTTTCTTTTGACATTTATTTTGCTTCTCGTCCCTGACAAAGGTGTGAATCAGGAATAAATACCTTCACCACACAGTCTGTTCACCACAGTGTGGGTGCTTGAGCGCGCGCACCCGTTTATTTAATGATCGTCCACTAAGCTTATTGTCCCCTGGGAGGATTAGTGCGTTGGAACATTTTGGGACCTTTCTTTGTGTGTCTGTGTGCGTGTGTGTCTTTTTAGCAATTTAACTACATAATCTGGGAGACAAAACGCTGCATGCGTCACTAACACCCTAGAGGCAACAACAAGTGGCAATTTATTATCCACATTTGTCAAAAAATACCAATGGCTCGCCAAATTCAGTGATGGGTTAGATTGGACTGATTGTAAAATCCTAATTAGTGCCTCACATGGGAACATATTACTCCTGATAAAGTGTCACATTTAAGCTCACCAGCAGATCTAAATATTCTCACGCTCAGCGGAATGCCTCATGAATACCATCACATTTATAGCATTCTGAAATGCATTAATTTTAACCTCAGTCCAGTTCAAGTTATGTTTCCATCCATCTTTCTCTTTGGGTCAACGTTTCAATTTCCAGTTCAGTTTCATTTATTGATGTGAAAAGGGAAAGGAAACACCAGTAAAGCCTCTAAAGAGATGAGGTGTCACCCAGGCTGGCTCTATTAACAGACTGCAAATTAGTAATTTAGCCGATTATCTTGAGTTCATGCTGGATTCATCAATTTAGATGAAAATATAACTTATTTTAACTGAGCTAGAATTGATCAAGCTACACATAGAGGAAGGTCCTGTCATCCAAATAAAACATGAAGGAATTGGAAACCATATTTTTGTTGGATTTTTTAGTGCAGCAAGTGGCATACCTGAAATATGGAACTGCAACGCTACATTCACACGTTTATGTGTGTTTCAGGCTTGCATTTTCAAAACTCTTGTTAAGAGTTATTAAGTTGTTTTTGGGCTCTACGTATAAAACGCACAGCCATTGAATGCATGTCAAAAGTTTAACTTTGATTAGTCAAGAACTCAGATTTGGTAGTGATGTATGGGTAGTGTTCTTTTTATACATGGAAGTGCCAACCGTTTGAAAATGTATCATAGAGGAGAAATCAATTTTAGCTGTTCATGCCCGGCTGGGATTCTATGACACCATGTCTTTCATATATTCGAATAGAGATGTGAAAGAAAAAGCCCGGAGCAAGATTTGCAACATGTGCACTGCTTTGACATTTCGCACCAAGCCTTTTCCTACTATGAGTAAATGTGCTAGTATTGTTTAGCCACAGACCTATGTGAACACCATATAATAAAAGTACATTCAAGAATGCCAGGTAAGGATTTTCTTGAATGTGAGTTTAGCCCATGGTGTTTACGCTGGACGAGCATGGTGGAGATTCTCCGTCTTCTTTTTCTTCTGTTTACTTGCACATGTCCTACACCTACAGTTGGAAAAAGCTTGGTGCGAAATGTCGAAGCAGTGCACATGCCGCAAATATTGCTCCAGGGTTTTTCTTTCATAGCTCTATTCCAACATATGAAAGACTTAGTGTAATATAATTCCAGCTGAACATAAACAGCAATTATGAATTTCTGCTCCATGAGCAATTTTTCGTTTTTAGTTTTAGTGAACTAAAAGGGATGCCATCCACCCGTCACCACCAAATCAAAGTCCCTGATTGGTCAAGATTCAACCTGGTTTAACTTGCAATGAGCGTTCAAACTAAAAACGGTCGTAGAAACCTTTATAGCAACGCGTGAACACGAGAGTTTTGAGCACAAAACGCACATTTACATAGACTTTTGATTGAAAGTGGCCTCTTGAACGGATGTTGCTGTGGGTGGTGTGAGTGTAGCTTGACAGTAACTAGATTGTGCAATTAAAAGAAAAAGATAAATATAATGTTGTAAATACAGTAATACAGTCAACATAGTCAAAATGCAGTAATAATAGACAAACACTGCTTTGGTGGATATTGCTATTTTTTAAGTACTGGACAGCAGCAATACTTAGTGCCAAAGTAATTGCAATAGCAGTAGTCCTTAAATTATCTATAATGAATTAAACCAGTCTTAATATTGGTGTTGCCTCCATTCCAATGGAGCAAGATCAATACTTTGTTTCCCTGTTATCTGTACACTGACTCCATTTATGCTTTACTTTTCTCCCCAACTCTGCTGTTATGTGATGTTACCTTTAATTCACGTCATGAAGGCTGAACAGTGAAAATGGTCTGCATGATCATTGGTGGCCAAGATTTTCCATTAGTTCTCCTGCTGTGCAGAGCCAATAAGATAATAGGAGAAGCCCATCATCTATCAAGCTGTCTGTTTACACTTTTGCCATCAGGTGGAAGGTATAGAAGCGATCCAGCTGGATGCTGAACAGTTTCTTACTCTGAAACTGTCACTGCCAAAAGGACTGTTCTCAGCTTCTTATTTTTAAATAAATCGAAATATTAATTTACTTTTGTTGAATTACTTAACTTTTTTATGAAACAATTTGAAATGGTTATTTGTTTTGGTTTTTAAGTGCAGTAGAAAAGCACAACCTGTCCCTAGAAAATACAGACAAATCGATCTTCTTCACATAGCACAGAGAGGAGCACCATGTGGAGAATTTGCATGGCCATCAGTAAAAATGTAAACTGCTGAGTGTGGGAAGGTTATTCATTACTTAGGCAACACCGCCAGTTTTATTTATTTATTTGTTCATTTTTTACAAATACTGAAAGGAAAAGTCAGAGCTGTGGAAGAAAGCAGTGAGGAAGGAAAAACATCACACTGATGGTGTCAGGGAGCCAGCACACAGGCAGAGGTCCCTGATAAAAAAAGAAAGCATAAATTACATTTATTCCATTTTCACTTCAGAGTCAATTCATTCTGTCTACCTCTTTTTGGCCCAATGGATAACTAACAAATACAAACCTATGCAGGAAGAAAAAAAAAAACTAAAAATGAATGAAGCTGCAGAATTTTTCTGCAGCAAGCTAATGCTACGTCCACACCGGGCATGTGTGGGGGATGTTCGAGAATGTGCACAACATAGGTTTTAAATTTGCTTTTAGCATATGCTGTTCATGCTAGTCTGCCTTTACGGATACTAGGGCACTCACTCTGCCACATGACAAGAGTGTAACAACAAACGCACGAGCATGGCAGAGCGGCCACTAGCAAAAACATCCAAAAAGTGGAAGTATTTTTCCAAAGTAGATGCAGGTAGCACACGATGTCATAACCCTTGTGCTATCCTAGGCACTTTAACGTTGGGAGTTGGGTCATCTAGACCCACTAGACAGTGCTCTGAACCATTTTTCTTCAATGATTTGTGATCTTCACTGGTGTCCATGGATTACATGAAATCTTTCCACCTTTATCCACCTTTGTCATGGTAGGAAGAACACGTCAAAGTAAGGGTGGGGTCATCTAAGATAGCACAAGGGTTGAATGTAACAAAAAAGTGACTTGTAATGGCGGTAATGCCAGTGACCTGTCCAAACACCACTCTAATTTACACTATATTCTAGCAGAGAGGTGTACAGTACGGACATGAAAACGGACATGAAAACTTGCAAAGCGACATGTCAATTCGAAAGTTTTTAATAAGGGAACCTCGACATGCACATGTTCACACGTTTGCATAGACTTTTTATAGGAAGCAGTCGTTCGAAAACATGTTCTCAAGCCCGTTGTGAACTGAGCATGAGGCCAGATCTGACTTTTAATAGTTAAATGAATGTGGATTTTTATTCAGTTTAATTGAAGCTTGATTTGTTTGCATTTGTCTGAAAAACATTTTATTTTTAGATAAAATTTTTGCACACAGCCATTATTGAATGAGTCTGACTATGACCTTCAGCTTAGAGATTTCATCTGCAGAGCCTCAATTCGAGCTCTCCACCGCTCCATAAGGGCTTTTTGTCCATTTAATATGACACAATGAGTATTTAACTGAAAGCACATTGTTTTCCTTTGTGAGTTTACTGTCACGATCCTCATAAAGGAAAGTAGAGACAAATTCCAGCACCAAACACCAAACAGAACCACCAAATTGTTCCTGGGCTGCATCTGCAGCTCAGCGCTCCCCCCGGGGATGGGTAAAGCGTGGGGAACGAATTTCACACAACCAGGTGTGTGACAACTTTTGGGACTTTAACCTAACCAGAAATTGTGTCTGTCAATACAAGTAAATATTGTATCTGCCCTGCAGATATGTCCTTGGTTGTGTTTTTTGACTGTGGATGCCATCTATTTCAAAGAAGGGTGCTTGCCTTGTCTCTGTTTCAAGTTAATTGCAAAACGTACTTTGATCCTATGGATTTTCTCGCCATGAAACCAAATATGTCACAATGAATATTTTCTAGACAGAGAAAGGACACTGATATTCAAATGAATTGGATCATTGTTGTTTTTCATGACATCACCAGCATGTTTTGTGTATCATTTTCATAGGGATGAATGCCCTGCCAAACAGAATTCAAAAAGGTTGTATTTTTCAGACAAAACGTTGAGAGGGAGGTAAAGATCAACCACACAAACTAATATGATCTGAGGTGTTTACGCAAGGCCTCGCACAGTCATTATCCCATCTTCAGAGGGACTACCCCCACCCCCACACACTCAAAATGCCACATCAGTCGATCCCATTCATCTCTTTTTAGATTTATGGATCCAGTCTGGGGAGGGGGGGTTTGCAGGCTTGACATATGTTGTCATTTCAGTGTGTGAAGAAAGCACCAAGAATTGAAAGCCTTTTCTGTTTGCACAAACAGCACTTCCAAACAAACAGCACTTCAATGAATCAATAGAATTTGACAAACAGTCTGATGGTAGAGAAAATGAAATGGAAAGTGATTAGTGGTGTGTTTTTACGGATGTGATAAGGTATATATTCTGGTAATGGACAGTCTGGCTGTTTTGACTTGGCTTACTAAAAAGAGCCATCTCATCCAGTTAACAAGCGACTCCTCAATTTAGCTATATTTGTTATTTGTTTTTGTACCAATAATAATATGAAAAAGAAGCTACTACGCCACATATGACCTGTGATGCTACATGGCTCTTTAAAATACATTTTAAAGTAAAAATAAATGTCAAATTTCACATAAACCTTAAATTAAAGTACATGCAATTATTACCTTTTATAACTTTACATGATCAGAAATCCAATGACCTAATTAAATTTATATATATATATATATATATATATATATATATATATATATATATCCCTCCCAGTTGCCTTGATTTAACTCCCAGAAGGAACAATAACGTGGACAAATTGAGGACAGATACAAGTACCTTGGAATTCTGCAGGCAAATGGCAACCTGGAGCAGGCAACAAGGAAAGCTGCAACAGCTAAATGCCTCCAATGAGTAAGTCAAGTCCTGAGAAGCCGGCTCAATGGCAAGAATAAGACCCAGGCAATAAACAGCTACGCACTGCCAGTTATCAGATACCCTGCAGGAATAATAAGATGGCCAAAGGAAGAGAAACAGACCACGGATGTTAAAACACGAAAGCTCCTCACCATGCATGGAGGGTCCCATCCCAAATCCAGCACCCTGAGACTGTATGCTAGCCGCAAGGAAGGAGGCCGATTACTAGTGAGCGTTGAAGCCACTATCTATGATGAAACTTCTAAGATGCATGAATACATCAAGTTCAAGGCCCCAACTGACAGTGTGCTCAGTGAATGTCTCAATGGAGAGCAAAGGATACAGTGCTGGAGGACAGATCCTCATGGGAGGACAAAGACCGGCATGGGATGTACCACCGGACCATAACTGAAGTGGCTGATATCTAGAAGTCCTACCAATGGCTAGAAAGGGCTGGCCTACAGGACAGTACTGAAGCGCTCATCCTGGCAGCTCAGGAACAAGCCCTGAGCACTAGAGCAATAGAGGCTCAGATCTACCACACCAGATATGACCCAAGGTGTAGGCTGTGCAAAGACTGGAAACCCCAAGGTCAAAATGGGAAACACCTCCGAAGGTGGTAGAGAATAAGAGAAGCAAATTTTGTGCTTCCTTCCTGTGGGACTTTCAGATCCAGACTGATAGGATGGTAATGGCGAACCAACCAGACATTGTAGTGGTGGATAAAGAACAGAGGAAAGCCGTTGTGGTGGATGTGGCAGTGCCAAGTGATGGAAACATTTGGAGTGAATGTGAGAACTAGAGAAAGCATGGACAGTGAAGGTGACAGTGGTGCCCGTGGTAATTGGAGCACTCGGGGGAGTAACCCCCAAGCTGGAGGAGTGGCTACAACAGATACCTGGAAAGACCTCAGACCTCTCAGTCCAGAAAACGTCAGTGCTAGGAACAGCTAAGATACTGTGCAGGACCCTCAAGCTCCCAGGCCTCTGGTAGAGGACCCAAGCTTGGAGGAGAAACCACCGGCAGAAGGGTGAGAGGGGTGTAAATATATATTTTTTAAGAAAACAAAAAACAAAAACATCCAGATGGCTTTATCACTTATGACGAAGTGCATTAAGGGTTTGATTCCTTTTCTATTTTAAATATTTCAGTTCGGAATTTATTCAACTTCCACTCATGGAAAAAATAAACAACAAATTCAGAGTCAGCAGAAAAATGCCAATGTTAAACATGTATGAGGTGCTGAAGGAATTTTAAACTCTATTTTTGGCTATTCACAAATAGGGATGGGTTATCGTTAAGGTTTCAACGGTACTACTACTCTTATTGATATTGTTTATCGATCCGGTATTTTACGATACTCTTATGGATACTTTATGAGGGCGAAAAATAAATAAATAAATAAATAACAAATTAAGAACATAAAGTGTTTCATTTCCTCATTATGCAACATCATTGTTTTTTTAACAAAACATTTTACTTTATACATGAAAACGTTACATACAAACCTGGAATGCACGTGGATGTGCTAGACCAGGGGTCAGCAACCTGTACCTCTCAAAGAGCCTTTTGGATCAGTTTCCCAATGAGATGAAAGCACAGGGAGCCGCAACACTAGGCGTGTTAGAAAAAAGGTTTTTGTCGATATATCGTAATAGTTCATTTGGCAATACTTGTATTGATTAAAATGCTGTCAAGATATGTATTTAATTATTTAATATAATTATTTGTATTTTTTATGAGCGTGATGTTTCCTGTGATCTTTTGTCCATTTTCCACAACCTTGAATAGACCTTTCCATCTGTCAAACACCCAGAGTTAAGAAAGAAGATTGAGATGATGGAAACAATTTCACTTTGATGCAGACTCCTTTTCTATTTATTTATCATTATTTTTTTTAATCCAGTGAACCGAATAAATTATATTAATTTTATGGATGACAACTATTGTTTATTAGGAAGAAGCTGTTAGTTTGTTGCGGGTCTGGAATCATAAGCGGTGAGTCTAAGCTATAATTTCTGTGCTAACAGTACGAGTTCGGTCATCTATATTTTGCAAATTGATTATTGGACAGCAAATAAGCATATTCCTGGAGTGTTTGTTTGGTAGTTCTCTTGGGAAAAAAGCTCAACTGAAAATGGAGTAAAAACGTGCTGCAGCCAAAACCACATATGAATATACCACTGACGGGTGCTGTCGAGGCTAAATAACTCTCTTGGTGTGGTTTGTTTTCTGTGGTCACTGGGATTACACTAGACTGCATACCAAAGCAATCAAACTAAGATGCCTAAACAATGTGTTTTGGTAGTCAGTCATTAACCAAATACAGGTATTGTCCCTCAGGTGAAAAAGCATACTAATATAATACAAAACCAAGGCTATGATCACAAACCGGGTGTATAACTTGAAAGGTTTGTTACAAGTTAGAATTTTAAAACAGAAACTTTCTGATTTCCCCTTCAATGTATCTATTAGATGAGGAAATTCACTTCTAGTTGTAATATGTTGTAATCCATGACATACTTCCTATGATTTTTTTTGCTAAAAGCATTTCACAAATATATCCTCTTTTTTTCATGCAATTTCACTTTTTTATATTTTTTTGGAGACGGTAATGTTTTATTTTTGTCCAGAATAAAGTTATCACAACACGTGTAATATTTATTTGACTTAAAGAATTGATTTATATTCCTATGATCCAATCAGATTAAGCTGTCTGAGGCAACTTGTTATTTAAATCAACCTATACATTATAAAATCCTTTCAAAATGAAATCAATACATTATATCGATAAAGGAAAATGCTGTTTGGATTGAGGCATGGTAGGTTAATTTTACTATAATATAAAAATGACCAAATGCCATCACAGCATAACTTGAAACATCACACATGTGATGGCAGCAAAAATAATGATCAGTCCAGCCTTACAGTCAAATGTGTGAAAACACTTTTAATTTAGCAAATACAATGTGACCATACAGTGTGGTAGAATGTTCTAAAAATGTTCCAGTTGTATTATTTTGATGCAGCAAAACAAAAGTGGGCTGAACTTTATTAAACTAAAATGTGAATGGATTTGTTGTTTTCCTGTTTGTTTGTACACATATTAATTTACAATTAAATATCTAGCAAGAAATCCAAGGAATCTGGAAAACTTCACCTGCACTGTTTAGTATAGGGACGATAACCGCACGTATTTTTTTTTTTTTAAAGTTCTGCACAGGGTGCGTGATTGGAACTAGGCCATTAAGCTGCTCTGCCTGGTGCGTTCACGGAGCTTCAGTACATAGGACTCCAAGAGCCACACAGACTAACTTAGTCCGCTATATATTCATGAGGAAAAAAAACCCGCCGAACCGACCATAAAACCGCCCAGATTATGCATACCCGCCCAAAGTCTCTTTTACCCGGCAATTTAGAACCAAAACCGCCCAATCGGGCAGGAAACCACCCAATTTGGCAACACTGGACACAGCGCGCTGACACACATACACATAGTCATTCTACAACACCTCTATAGTTAGTTCATTAGTTAGAAATGTAGTAATTAGTTGTTACAGGTATTTGTTAGTAAAGAATACCACGTTGTAATTGTATTAATTTGCGACGCGCGCATGGGGGGGGGGTGAGGTGGGGGTAGTTAACCGTGACACCCACCCCCTGCTGGTTCATCACCGCGGTGAGTCACACTGGTTGAAGTTTTGGCTTAAAATTGTCCTGGATCATTTTTAGGTCAGTAAACCAGATCAAATCGGATCATTTAAAATGAACCAATATTGACTAGGATTCATATTGTCAACCACAAATTAGGAAATGAATGGAATCGTTGTCCCTAGTTATTACTGAATAAGAGGGAAAAAACTACTTTTGGTTTTTAAGTGCTTTCTATGGAACATTAATACAGAACTTGATGGTGTTATGGTGCTTTTGGGTGTTTTATTCAGCTCTTTTTGCCATTTTTAATTGTCCCTCTGAACATGTGTGCTGTTATATGACGTGATAGGCTGTTCTTCTACAACAGTCATCCTCAACCCCTGTTTATTCTAACACATCTCCTTCATGGCCTTTCTTCCTCCATTCCTCATCTTTGGAGTTCTACTGCTTGTCCCTGGGTTCCAAAGTTCGGCTCAGTCTCATATGTTTTTTGCATGTTCCAGTAGGGGGTAATGATGTCGTAGGGCCTCTTTTGCTCTTCTGGCTCTTTTTCTGGCATACTCATCTCATTTACACATTAGTGAAGGCAGGAATGTGGCTTTTCTTAAATCAGGTTGGACTATAGCAGTCTGCTCATGAGTAGATGTGCTGGCGAGTAGGTCGTACTTATAATTGGTGTGTTCTGAAAGTACAGGAGGGCTGAGT
The DNA here is from genome assembly GCF_053564925.1 of Oryzias latipes. Lineage (NCBI taxonomy): Eukaryota > Metazoa > Chordata > Actinopteri > Beloniformes > Adrianichthyidae > Oryzias > Oryzias latipes. Next base: position 13,817,563 of record NC_136254.1, read on the forward strand.
GCCTGTCAGTTCCTGTATTCTCGGCTCTTTTTAGGACATTTGTGACATTCTGAGTAGTTCTCTTTTCGATGCCATTTGTCTAACCGATTCCGTGTGCTGTTGAAGCCGCAGTATTCAACTAACATCTTTAACTCTACACTGAGAAATCCATGTGTTCTGCTCAAAGTTTCATTGGTGGCCTCACATAATGAGACATAAACTACCCTGATCCAGCTCCTAAAGTCTTCTATGGAATATTAAGAACATTTGGAAGATGGTCAGAACAAACAGTTCTCCTTTATACTTCAAAACATCAACTACAGCTTTCTCCCATGTCCGGGATTTGCATAGATCACACATTTCATAATAATTCCCCTTAATCACCCAATTTAGGTTCCTTGAATCTAAACAGCGATAGAAATATTAGTGATTATTCTTCTCTGTCATTACCATACCCGTAACTCATTTTATAGGCTTTGTAACTCCAAATCAGACCTCTCTTCCAATGCATCAAGTCTTTCTTTTAAACTGCCTGACTAAAAAAAATGCATTTTTGAGCAGCTATTCACAACCAACCAGGCACTGTTGTCTTTGTAAATGTGATTTACCCTAAGAAACTCTTTAAGACCTTGACACCCAGCATCATAGCATTTCACACACTCTTCCTTCGAGCTTGGCAGCTTTTAATGCCCCATGGTGTCAAGTCTTCCAATTCTTATCAGGAGCTCCACATATGCTTTCCTGCTCAGTAGTGACAGGTTTGATGCATCTAGGACAAAGGTTCAGCAGTATATTTTTTGCAACTGCTGTAAACTGGGGGTTTTAGGACTGTTTTGGGATTAATTTGTGCTCCTCTCCGGGCAACTAACATTGTCCCAGTGTTTTCCAGCGTATGGTGTTCTGGTAATCTATTTGGAAAAGCTTGTTCAGCTCATTAGCTTCAGCAGCCATGCCTTACTCAAATCTAATTGATTGTTTCACTGTATACACATTGTGTGTTTGTGGACTAGCTTGTCTTTTGGGCTATTTTGGCTTAGGGTGCCTGTAAGCAACGAGTCTGCATCTGTGGACTCAATCTCTCACGGCACAGAACTAATTTTGGTAAGTGATATATTTTAGCTGTATAGTTTCAGTATTTTGCCTCAAATGCAGGAAAGTTTCTGAATTTGTATGATTTGCCACATTTGTCACTGTTCTTTTGTTGTGTGGTTGTGAGGGCTAAAAGAGAAGGACAAAAGGTGAACAGCATGAAGCAGAAGACTTTGGAAGGGTGGTAAAATACCAGAGTGGAAAGACATTACAAATGAAAAACAACAGTTTCATTGTTGTTTTAGTTTTTATTTAAATAAAAAAATACTTTTGTCATGTTTGCAATGCTTGAAGAGCAAATAAATTCTAAATTTACATAAAAACGGAGGGGAGAGGCAAGTCTGGTCCAAAACCTTTGCCCCTGTAAGCCTCTGGGTAGTACATGTATTTTACATTAAAATTGTAAAGTTCACAAAGGATTCAATGCCATACACAGGAGTTAATTAAATATCACCAAACTACCATACAATTCCAAACACAGAGTTTAAACAGTCTTTTGCACATGTTGCATGACTTTGTCCAAATGTGACAATTTAATAATAACCTTAAACTGAGAGAGTACTAATGACCCCCTCCCCCTCAAATAAATAAATAAATAAATAAATAAATACATGTTTCCTCTGCATCCTATGGTCCTAAATTTATGATGTAAAATAATTTGATTTTTTTATGAAAATACATTGCAGGATTTTTGATACCTTTTCAGAAGCAAAACATTAAATAACAAAATCACTCTGAGGGAAAGATCATTTTGTAGAATTAAAAGGAACTTTAGACACAATTTTTTTCATTAATACTTCAAGAGTTGAAGCCAAAAAACAGTAGAAAATAAAAGTTCAGACAAATTCATCACCAGCTGTTTTAATTTAGTATTATGAATACGGTATATAAAATATGTATTTAAATACAACAACACGGGACGTTAATTACTTGTCAGTTGTCATTCAACAGGGTTATTGGAACATAAAGCAACAAAAATTATAGGCTAAACATGTTAGAAGTACACATTTTTATTAAACAATTATCCTATGCAATACAAAAGGTACATTTGTCTAAATGGTCAAAATAATCAAATCTTACTGTCTTCTGCAACAATATATGAACACCCAGGTCATTTCTTTTAAAACCATAAGTTTTCTGCAAGTCAAATAAATTGAATGAATGCTGTGGAGGCACGTAGAAAATCCCACCGTCTTCAAATGTTCTCCTTCACATGTTCTAAGAACATTTTTCCTTGAAAAATACAAGGACTTTTATCATTTGACTCAATTCATGTCCAAAACTTTTGAGCCTTTAAGCTTACGACTAAAACGGACCAATTCTGAAACCACATCCACCACACAGCTCATGTGAATGTGCAGGTAAACTGTAAAAAAAAAGTCAACATCTCTGAAATTGAGGTGACTCTTTTCTATCTTTGCAAAATCAATGCATTTCAAAGACAATGCTTTTTAGTTTCCGTTGATGGGTTTGGGCAAAAGTCTTCATGATTTTTTTGAAATAATTCTGTTTTCTCCGTGTGTTTTGCCTCAAATCTGGTTATCTAAAAGTGGAGAGTTAGGGCCAAACATTAGAGGTTAGAGGGGGCAATGGTATCAAGTTGTGTGTTTTTAGTAACTTTTTTGATAAGCTGATAATAATCATTAAAGGAATGATTCGGGCAGAAATTTGGTGCTAAAAAACAGGAGCGACAATGGTCTACATTGTACACTTCCTTTTGACATTTTCCCCAAATATTAATGGATATTTACGACAAAGCAAGGTTTTTCAATAGCATTTATACCACCAGTTACTCCTTGTTCATATTGATAAATGGTTGTTTTGTTGAACATAGCTATAGGTGTTAATCTTTAAATTTCCTCATGTTTGAACTTGATTTTGCTGTTTGAAGGTAGCTAACTATTAACTACATTTTCTGGTATTTCATGTATAATGTTGACAGCATGGTTGTCAGAGACGATAAAACGCTGCACTTCACCAAGTAAACATTTATTCCACAAGTTCCTACAACACAGCCTAGTATTTTTCCTGACATTACTCATATCTCTTGAAAATTCCCCCTATTTCTTTCACTGTTTGTTGAACTCCACTGAACAAGGCTTAACTGACAAATCAGCCACATACTATGAAGTAGTTTGTTGCTGATCTGTCAGCTACATACTATAAAATAGTTAGGCGGTGCTTCCTTACAATGCAATGCAAACTGACCTCAAACTTTTTACCAAGGTAACAACCAAATTAGGATGGCAAACAAAATTTCTGACAGAATTTCAAGTGCACTTCTAACAAAACTGGATCATACCTATTTTGTCAAGTTGGCTGATTCAGTTGAGAAGCTTTGATCTAATATTCTTGGGTCTTTATGGCATAGTCCATTATGACTGTTGTGAAGGGTCATCTGCGCAAATATGTATATATAATGTGAGGCCTGGTCGTAGCAGATGCCAAACACGTAGAGTGCTTTGAAATACCCATCAAAGGCTAAAAGTAAAGACTTAGCTATGCAGGGGATGGGCTGTCCATCGGAATGTAGAGCTGCCTACTGGACTGAGACTGTTGCTTCTTGAAGGTTGCTGCATGACTAAAGCAAGATTTATAAGGATTTATACATGATTGATATTGAATGTGAGCAACTTCACTTTGATGCCCTAAAATCTAGGCTTTGACACTCTGTCCATTTTCACATTAAAGGTGATTGAACACATTTAATATCCGGTAAAAACAAATGGACCTGCAGGAGAGAACCTGAGCTTGTTTAAAAAAAAACACAAAAAAAGATTACAAAAAACTGTGAAACTCAGTGAGAGCTTTACCAAGCTAAACATACTAGGGTCTATATAATTGATAAACCAACCCTTCCCTTACTCCTACCTAGGACAATATTGATGTCTGCCACCCCGCCAAACATCTCTAAACTGATAGGTGGTGCAGAGAGCCAATGAAGGCTGAAGGGGGTCAGCCCTTAGGCAACAGCCTAGTACCCATGTTAGCAAAACTTCCTTCAACCGTCTCGCTACCCACTTAAAATTTCCCTCTGAACTCCAACCTTCATTCCCGGATCACATTAATTTTTTTTCCTCATACCAACATGGAAGGCACAGGCAGAAAGTAGATTTTCTTTTTTTTTTTTTTTTTTTTTTACCACCTTTTACAATAAGACTAGAATATTATTTACAGCTTGCTAGACACTGGTAGAGCCTCTCTCAAATGCCTGTGGTTAATCATCTAATATCTTTGCCCTTGTAGACATTCTGGGTTGGTCGGACAGCACTTTAAAGCAATACATCTTTTGAATTGCTCTATTTTGTTTTTTATGACTAGAGTTTTAAGTTAATTAACATCAGTAGAGTAAGGAAATGTTTACTTTCACATCTGACAATGTCCTGCAGGTCATTGATTCTGTCTACATTTTTCACTGAACAAACAACTGCTTTCATAATGAAGGTTTTTCCTTTTTTAACCTTTCCCTTTATTGCAAAATATTGTTTGTTACCTTAGCTGTGAGAGGTAAAGGGAACCCTAAAAATGATTGTATGGTGGCACTCTTGCATCGTGTATCACATCACTCTGCAATCATCCATACGTTTCCCACAAGTCTTGCATCTGTGTAAGCAGACAGAGATAATTAATGTGCTTGGTTTAAATACAGCAGAGGAAGATTTGATGAAGTTATATTAGTTATATTAGTTCTCCTGTCCAAGTTTCCCAAGACTCATATGGCAGTAGTTATGTGCAGCAACAACAACTGGTGCATACACATTGTTTGTAGAACGACTGGTGATGGGCAATTAAAGATAATGGTTATTAGTTAAAGCTTTCAGTTGTGGGTTGGAAGAAGAACATCATACAATTCTCATCAGACTGTTTAAATCAGGGGTGCTCACACTTTTTTGGCATGTGAGCTACTTTTGAGATGTCAATGTCTTGAAGATCTACCTATATATATATATATATGGTATTTTGAGACTAAAATACTGTTTAATAAACATAGTATTATGAAGTATTAATACATTAGATTGTTGAATTGATTACCCTAAATTAACCCTATAGGTGTGAATGTGAGTGTGAATGGGTGTGTGATTGTGGCCCTGCAATGGGCTGGCAACCTGTCCAGGGTGTAACCTGCCTTCATCCAACAAGGGCAGGCAGGGTTAGGTTGTCACCTAAAAAGGGATAAAACAGGTTTGGAAAAAGAATGATCGTATTTTTCTGAAGTTAAATCTTGAACTATCATTGTCATATAGAATTAGAAATATAGCTTTGATAAAGCTTTTTTAAATGTATTATAGACTTCACAAATTGTTCATGATTTTACAAATTGTGTTGAAGTGTGAAGTAATGCATGCAGCAGTTACACTTAATGAAGATATTTGTTACAAAAGAAAACAGAATTATTATTTTCCAAAGGAAGAACAGAGCACACAGATTGCCTTTAAGTTTAACCATTTGGGTTGTGTTTGTCTGCTTTTTCATTAAATAAACCGTAATGTGGAAGATTAGCAACCAATAAATCAAGGGGAATATTTACCTTTTTTTTCCCATTATTGCAGACCATAACAGTAGGAGAGGAAATGTCTTGGTGTAAAAAGAAAAGAAAAAGGATTTATTTTTTTCTTTTTATTGAATACAAATGTTGAAATCACTTGACTCTTCTTTTAAAGAAGTACAGAAGTAGCATCAATGCAATGATATATTTTAACCAGATTAAAAAAAAGAAATGTGCACTGTTGCTGCTGTCTCTTGAGAAGGAAGCATTAGTGTCCATAAACACGGTATATGGTCTGCTTTGTTGCGATTGTGAAGCTATAGAGTTGCATTGCTACATGTTGCTAGTTGAAAGATGGATGATTGCATTTTTCTATATGGTGAATCACATTATTTTACATAAATCTACGAGCAGTCAGAACATAAAGAAGTTGGACTGCTTAATAACGTAGAATGTCCTTTTTTAGTAACTTTGACTTTAATTGAGCTCACCTGACAAGCTAATTATCACAGTTGTCTCTGAGATTGATGTCAGTGATCCGAGGACATCCATTAGTTTAATTGAAAAAGAAACAATTTCATCTTAAATACAATTTGCATAATAACTTAGAATGCAGTGTATAATACATTTGAAAGCTCATAAATAGCTGATTACAGGCCCTTTAAGAAATAACCTAAGTCTTTAAAGAGTGTATCAATGCAAAGCTGCTGTCATTTGATTCAGAATCCATTGGAGTTATAACTGCGCACATGTGCTGTTGAGGTTGGATGGCTGATCAAGAAGAACCTGTGTATTTCAGGACCCAATTTAAGATGGTTTGCCAGTTAGTCTGGCTAATCTCCAAAATATTCCAATGGGGGTTATCTTGGGGTCTGAAAACAGCTCAGGTGGGACAGGGTTAATTGACTGGGTTATTGAGCCATGTTTCAAATTCCAGTTCTAGGTTCAGAAAGATGAGATTGTTCGGAATATCTATGTTTGATATTCACATTGTTTCATATTATGCAGATGTGAAACCCATATATCTCATTCATTTGAAAATAATTTAAACAATCTTGTGCTAAGACATGTAGCTCCTATGTGTTAATGAACAAAAAAAAGAGTAATTTCACATCTTTACTATTTTTTTTTTCAAGAAACGGTTTCATGTCCTGCTGTGCTGTTTCTGCTTTGTGGAGCCTTCTTTGAAGTCTCATGTAAGTGTGAAGTAAAGCGTGAATTACATTCCACATGCCTCCCTGCAGGTTCTTCTTGCTGTGCGCTGTGGCCACCAGCATCACTTACTATTTAAATGGACCTGTCTGACAGTGTTTACAATACTATTTATTGGCTTCTACATTCAGCTCAACACTGTGGGACTACCACTTGGACAGGAGTCATAGTCTTCCATTCCTAAAAAGACAGAATGGAACACACATGTACATTTAGAAAAAAGTGGATGTATTTAGTATATGCTCATTTTTGCTGAGGTTTCAAAGAAAAATCCCTCCAAATTATTTAAGGTAAAACCATGAAGTATTGACCTTTTTTTATTTTATTTTGTTTTTTAACTCAGTACACTAAAAGCTTGATTTAATTTGATTTCCATTTATTTTTATATATATGGAAATCAATATATATATATATATATATATATATATATATATATATATATATATATATATATATATATATATATATATATATATATATATATATATATATATATATATATATATTTAGGATGAATGTGATAAGCAGAAAGTGATAGAAGAAAATCCTACTAATTCCCACCCCCAATTGTACAATATTTTAGACATACATTTTTTACATTTTGAACATATAATTAATATTCACATAGACACAAAAGATTTAAAGAATAAAGTACCAAGGTGCCAAAATAACATCACAAAGTCATGATTTGTCATATATTCTCCCATGTCTCTATAAATTTCATTTATTTTCTTTTTTTTACATTGTGTAACATTTTTACAGATTTTGATACTTTCCTAAGTGTTAATTCAAGAAACTATTTCAAGAAAGGTTTGTTCTGATATTTAAATGAATTCTTGATGTTTTGTCAATCTGCCATCATCCATAAAACCAAATTTGTCATCATACTACAGAAGTTCATCATCATATCTATAAGGTATGCCCATACACAGACTGCTGTCTGCAGGGGAAAGAAGATGTGTTGAACATCAGCTGTTAAAACCGTAATAAGTAGTATTTTGGTAAAACTGCAGTTTCTGTAAAGATGATATTTTTAAATACTCCTCCTGTGCTTTTTATCATTTGTCCTTGGGGAAATTATCTGACACTTGTGTAAGTGCAGCTGTTAAACAGTTATGCTCCACATGTTCCTGTTGTAAACCGATGCTTCATACAAGAAGGCAACCGTGACAAAGTGCTTCATGGATCTGTGCATATCCAGACAAATGTACACCAATGTATTGCATCGTGTCAGACTTTTCTTTGCCCAAGTGCCTACAAAAACTATGGCTTTAAACAAACACTGGCGCAGACTTTTCTCCTTTGCATTTGGAACTGTTTTGTTTGTTCGGTTTTGGTGATAATTATTTCTTGGACGGACACAGACTTGTTCATGCTGGAAATGCCTTTGTTTAGAAGCAATTATTTTTAAAAAAATTCCCTCTAATCCAGACATATGTAAAATAAAATGCATCCCAAGATTTTAGGTTTTTGAGTTTGTGTTAAGCAAAGGTCAAAAATATTTTACTTCGTAAGTTGTGAAATTAATCAACAGCTAATCTATAGGAGTAATACAAGAAAAGATAACAAATTATTCAGTAAGGGAAACATTTTTAAAAACAAAACTTAAATTTAGTTTCCAGATGGCACCAGTCTCTCATCTCTGCAAAGCAAAGCTATGGCTTACATTTATCTTTTTGTCACTCCATTGACATTTGCATTTTAATCACAGTACAGACCAAAAGTTTGGACACACCTTCTCATTCAAAGAGTTTTCTTTATTATTATGACTATGGAAACTGTAGATTCACACTAAGGCATCAAAACTATGAATTAACACAAGTGGAATTATATACATGACAAAAAAAGTGTGAAACAATTGATAATATGTCATATTCTAGGTTCTTCAAAGTAGCCACCTTTTGCTTTGATCACTGCTTTGCACACTCTTGGCATTCTCTTGATGAGCTTCAAGAGGTAGTCCCCTGAAATGGTCTTCCAACAGTCTTGAAGGAGTTCCCAGAGATGCTTAGCACTTGTTGGCCCTTTTGCATTCACTCTGCGGTCCAGCTCACCCCAAACCATCTGGATTGGGTTCAGGTCTGGTGACTGTGTAGGCCAGGTCATCTGGCGCAGCGCCCCATCACTCTCTTTCTTGGTCAAATAGCCCTTACACAGCCTGGAGGTGTGTTTGTGGTCATTGTCCTGTTGAAAAATAAATGATGGTCCAACTAAATGCAAACTGGATGGAATAGCATGGTGCTGAAAGATGCTGTGGTAGCCAGGCTGGTTCAGTATGTCTTCAATTTCGAATAAATCCCCAACATTGTCACTGGCAAAGCATTCCCACACCATCACACCTCCTCCTCCATGCCTCACGGTGGGAACCAGGTATGTAGAGTCTATCTGTTCACCTTTTCTGCGTTGCACAAAGACACAGTGGTTGGAACCAAAATCTCAAATTTGGACTCATCAGACCAAAGCACAGATTTCCACTGGTCTAATTTCTTTCTTCTATTCTAGCAGTGGTTTCCTAGCAGATATTCTACCATGAAGGCCTGGTTCACACAGTCTCCTTTTAACAGTTGTTCCTAGAACTCTGTGTGCCATTGACCTGCTCTCTAATCTGAGCTGCTGTTAACCAGCGATTTCTGAGTCTGGTGACTCGGATGAACTTATCCTCCGCTGCAGAGGTGACTCTTGGTCTTCCTTTCGTGGGCCGGTCCGCATGTGAGCCAGTTTCTTTGTAGCGCTTGATGGTTTCTTCTTAAAGTAATGATGGCCACTCGTTTTTCTGTAATTAGAATTTGTATTGTAGAAAAAAGCAGCTAACAGACTATTCAGTAGGTCTATCAGCTGTGTATCCACCTGACTTCTGCACAACACAACTGATGGTCCCAACCCCATTTATAAGGCAAGAAATCACACTTATTAAACCTGACAGGGCACACCTGTGAAGTGAAAAACATTTCAGGGGACTACCTCTTAAGCTCATCGAGAGAATGCCAAGACTGTGCAAAGCAGTAATCAAAGCAAAGGGTGGCTACTATGAAGAACCTACAATGTATTTTCAGTTGTTTACCACTTTTTTGTTATGTATATAATTCCACATGTGTTATTTCCTTTTTGATGCCTTCAGTGTGAATCTACAATTTTTATTGTCATGAAAATAAAGAATATTGTTTGAATGAGAAGGTGTGTCCAAATTTTTGGTCTGTACTGTATATTTTTTAAAACAAGACTTCTTATTTTCCTTAGCTTTTTTTATTATAACAGAAGCATATTGCAATCAATTAAAAAAATGTTTCTTGTACACAAAAAAAGATTTAATTGAAAAAACAAACAATCAGGAGATTGTCATTCAAATGTTTTCTGTGATTTATGTTTTATTATTTTCAAAAAATACACTACTAACACTAACCTCAACTGCTCATGAAAACTAGAAAATGAGCTGCAATTAAAAGTTGAAAAGCCACAATGTGTCCGTGTCACAGACATGATCCGATTTGTTTATGTGCATGTCACGATATCGCCAGTCTGTTTTGTTCCTCCTACTTACTTTATCCACAAACATTACAGAGCAAAACTTTGGATGTACATATACACAGCTCAAAAAAGACATCCCCATTGGCACAGAATTCTGCAGGAAATAATACAAGGCTTTCTTCAGGAGAAATAAAGACATTTGGTTTAAAAAAAAATCACATTTGCCTAACTTTACAGAACATGAATCACACAGACAGACTTGACAACACATTTGTGCACTGATATTGTCACCACTCAGTAAATGATTGATGAAATTGAAATGGCCTGAGAATGGGAATCTCCTGGAACCACTGCACTGCACAAGCAACTGAATGAGCAGGAGGCTGAAGACATGCTGATGCTTTTTAACATTATATCACTCACATGTGTAATGTCCTTCTTTAGATCTCTGATGTAAATTAACTGCATTAACCACATTCCATGATCAAATCAAGCACAGCAACTGAGAGGAAAGTGGCAACGATGTTGTTGGAACTGCAGCTTTTGTGCATACTGATTGTTTCACTCTCTGCCGCTAAAGACAGGTTGCATTCCTGGCAGATGATAATACTGGCAAACCCTCAAATGTTGGGGGGAAACAGGGGGATTTATTTTCCTAGCACACCTTCAACACAGTCCTGTGATTTGCAGTCTGTCATTGGTCTGTCATTGTCCTTACTCTAAATTCGACTCACTTTTGCTTTACTTGTGAAATTGTTTCTGGTGTGAACCACCCCCTTACACACACACACGAAGGTCTCCATTATTGGTTTCCTGATTGTTTGACCAAAGCTGCTTACAAATGTTTGCATGTTCGTTTCTCATTAACATGGACCCATGAATTAATTAGGTCAGCATATGGGAGCAGAACAACATAGCGTAGGTTGGTATTTATAATGACAGACTATATGATACCATTTTGTTTTTCCTTTTTGCAAAAGTCTTTGTCTGCAACTTTCCAAACATGTTAAACTTGCTTAGTCTTTCTTATGATTACTATCGAGTCTGTAACTTGATTTATGGGTTACTTTTTGCAGTTTGGCTTGGTATTGCACCTGTCATAGAGAAAAGGAGCAGCTGTGAACAGTGAGCTCCATGTGAGAAGTCATGTCAGACTGTTCAGTTTGTGTTGCACATGTGTAATTTCACTCTGTCCTGCACTTGTTCATTTACCTTTCACTTTCTGCCGCCTCACTCCTTCTGTATTCAAGCCCTGCGTTCAGCACTGCTTTAAAGGCCCTTTGGCAGCACTTACATGGCTTTATGTTGTCTTGGTAGAAGTCTGCACAGGCTTCGCAGACCTGGATATATGCTTTTTATCCCACCGTTGTATCCCGCCTCCCTCCTGGAAATGCTAACTGGACTTAGCATTTTCCAATTAGATTGATTTTTAATTTTATATTTGAGTCGTTTGATGCAGTTAGATTGTGAAAAGGAAAATAATTTCTGTTAATCCATTTTAAATTTCAAATTAGATATTTCTGATTGAATTTTGCTACACATTTACTGGAGAACTTTTTGAAGATGAAATGTCAAATACAATTTTCTTTATCATTTTAATTGACAGAATGAGCAGAAGAAAAAGCGGTTTGGCAGATTGCTTTTTTGCATTTCTGGTATTGACATTTATTTTTAATTATGCTACAGAAATGCTTCAATGCTGTTCAAAGCACTTTTCATATTCTCTCAGATAGGTAAAATCTTTGAGCTGCGACCGCCACATATGCTTGGATTAAGGCTTTTATCCAAGAACAGGCAGAGAAATGACTAGAGGACATTCCAATTGGCTTGGCCATTTGTTAAAGTTATTTGTTTTCTGGAAACACTTCTTTCTCAGAGTGTTTTTTTCCCCTTGAAATAGCAATTTGTTTTTCACCAGAACTCAAAACCATTTATGTTTAGCAAACCTCAGTTTCTTCTGGGTTGTCCATCTTTCGGCTTTCTGGCTACTGAATATCCATAAGACTGGCTGCACAGCTTACACAAAGAAAAATAATGCTTGAAACAACTGAACATGCAAGCACAGGCACGAGTTTTTCTTGATAGAACTGTTCAAATAATTTCAGGAACTATTTCATTTTTATAGTTTTTATGTGGTGGTTGATAAGAACTATCCTACATGGGTTTTTCGATCAATTGTAAAAGTGTTCACATTGGTCTTTAATTATGATTATGCTGTTTTTAGCCACAAAAAAACAAACAACAACCCTAAACAGTTGTTTTCTAAAACATAGTTTCTGCAAAGCAGCAGTAGGTCATCAGATATTCACCTCTGAGTTGTGGGCGTGACTGTTGCCGTGGAGCAACTCCACCCCCCATTCTCGTCACCCATAACTGAAATGTTTACCAGTGGTGGACTTCTCAGTGCTGGTATTTTTTATATTTTAAAAAAATCCGTATTCATAAGGTAAAACATCGAATAGCTCCTTTACTGGTCCATTTTTGTCAAGAATCTACGAGTTTTAGGGCCACCAAGAAAAAAAAAAGTAATATTACGAGATTTAAAGTCATAAATTTACGGGGGGAAAAAACTCGTAAATTTACAGAATTAAAGTGAAAGTGAGCATACAGAGCAGCAAGTGAACGCCGCGCAGGAGCAGAGCAGCCCGACTAAATTTAATTGAACAGGTGAGCTGAATGTGTATTGATAACGTTAGAAAGGTTTGGAGGCTCATTTGTTTTATTTACATTTAATTAATGTTTCATTCATTGATGGGTGGCTTGCAGGATCTCTGCAGCCCGTTGATGAAGCCATCTTTATCCCTGCACCTGTCCACTTCCATCCTTTCTTCCTCCATGAAACCAAGATCTTTAAGTCTGTGTTGCACTTCCGTCTGAGGAGGAGAACTTTTTCAACGTTCTTCTGCTAACATAACAGACTATTTTCATTCATCTTTGTTATTATATGTTGAAACGGGATGTTTCATCTGGAGGAGGGGGCGTATGGAACTGTTTACACATTGGTGGTCTGCACGACAGGTTCATGACGTAATGGACTTCTGGGTATGTGAATGAAAAGGAAAATAAAGTAGCAGTCCTTTACACACAAAGGTGTCTCTGAGCTCCTTATTTTACAAATGAAACACAGCTTTACCGATACCGAACCCCGGAATGCTGGCTACACTTGCAATAATCTGATTTTGAATTGTCAAAATGTGCAGAAATTCTTTGTCTTTGAAACCTATTCGTAAATAAAGCTACCCAAAATGCTCCACATCTTTCATCTTCAAGCTAGGCTCCGATAAACAGACAATGTTGGAGTTTTTTCCTCGTTTATCCATGACTTTTTTTCTTATAAATGCGGGTTGACCGCGACTCCCGCTGCTTCATCAGGGCGGTGATCAAAAATCCCTCACCGTCAGAGTTCTAGTTTATATCTTGTGGCACACAGAAAAAATGCTACTTCACCAGTACCGATAGCAGAACCGTTGATGTCAGATCTTACGGATACTACTGCAGTCTTTTTATTAACAGCAGACTTCACATCTTATGACGTCTGGGGGGTATTCCAGAAGGCACGTTTAAAGTACCCTGACTTTAACCCTGAACTCTTGCTGAAATCCGCCTGAACTTGCTTACTCTGGGTATGTCGGTTCCAAAAGACCGGATGTGAGTTAGCGTAATTACGCTCGACTTGGTAACCCTGGGTTAATGCGCGTGCACGGCAAGTACATAAAGGCAATGGATCGCCGTAACTGTATGAAACCTACGTGTTATTTTTAGGTTGACTGAACTCTAAAAAGTGATTTATATTAACTGAAGCAAATAATTAAGTTACATCAATGTAAAAAAGTTCATCTTTCCAACATCCATACGTGGTCTTATGACCCTCTCACGGTGGAAAAAGTATTATCTGAGCTTCTTCATCCACTAAATCATCTTCAAATTGACACGCCATGCTCTTTCACCTCTCTGAAACCAAACTAACCTTCAACTAAACCTGCTCCAGACCAGTTTATGTTCAGAGCATGAGTTGCTATGCCAACTTGACATACCCTGAAACATACCTCCATTTTTGGAACCGAAAGCTGAGGTTATCCGCTTCCTTATCTTCAAACTTACCGTTGCAACTAGCATAACCTAGATTCTGGAATACCCCCCAGGCAAAGATGATGAGATAGGACATTCCTGCTTGAAACATGTTTCAACCAGAAACTTAAAGCCCCCGAACTGATCTCAAACCCGCCCAAAAAATCTCCATCCATGCAATTTTTGCCCACAAAGTCAGAGTAAAAACCGCCCTGTTGAGATGGAAACTGCTCATTCTGGCAACACTGCCTTGCTAACTAACGAGTCTCTTCGACTGGAATCTCTACCACTGCTGCAGAAGGATGGGGGAGGAGCAAACACTTTTACATGATCAGTCTCATGGCATTACGCAATTTAATGTGTTTTTTTTTAATGATGGGCGTACAATTTGTTTGACATACTTTTAGTAAGTGTTCTGTTCGGGGCCCCAAGTGTTGGGGGCCCCAAGTGTTGGGGGCCCCAGGTGCTCACCTACCTTTGCCTAACGGTAAGTCCGGCCCTGCTTTTTACATGCTTTACTGCTAACACTACTGGTGCAACAAAAATGGCGAGTAATATTGGAGCTATCAATCCATTGAGTTTTGAGCCAGATGCCAGCTCAGATGACAAAAACAAAGATTTACATCTACCAGTCCACAAATGGATGCATCAGGACAAGGAGCTTGTGACCCGCCCAACCCTTTTTCTATGCCACAAATCTCTTTTTCAAACAGCATTTTTTATTCTACTCCTAGTTCACAATGATTTTAATAAAGAAATACTTAGAAATGCAAGTTGAAGCTTAATTCTCTTTATATACTGGTATGTTTTTCATCATCTGAAAAATGCCACAAAAACATGTTAAAAACACCAAAAACACAATTTCCATTTGAAGTAGGTCTTTAAAGGCACATCATAATAATAACTTGTTTCCCTTTTATACAAAGGGGGGTTCTTCTTACTGACGTGTTGTTTTTTAACATCTTTTAACATTATTCTGTCTCTTGTTTGTTTTGCTTTTTGTTGATGTTTTGCATGCACCAACCTCAACTTTCATCATTCCATCCTTAAGAAAAGGAAAATTTTTTATAACTTCTTTGTTTATGCCCTTCCACATGACCTCTTTTTCTCTCACTCACACTAATTCACTTCTCATCCTCCTGCTCCCTGAAATGCATCCTTGCATCACAATTCTTTCATATTCCTTTGCTTGTCTCGCCACCTTGTCCCTTTCATTCTTTTTTTTCATCATTTTACTTTTTCTATTTCCCATACTTCTTTTTTCACCACTCTCTCTACTTTCCCTTTTCATTCTCAGCTCTCTTCTATAATGCTTCCTTTTGCACTTGTCATACCTTCCATTTATCTTTCCTCTCTTCTTCAATTTTTTGAAGGAACGGTCCGTCAGCGTGACTGAGTCTGATGCACTTGCTACACACACTTTGCTTTCCATCGCTCTCATATCCACGTAGTCTCTGGGTAGTCTTTGTTTGAAGGTGATGTGCTGGGGGGATTTGTCTGTTCCAGTCCGATTTGACAGTTTGACACACACGTATACACTTCAGCTGCTCTATATGCTGCCATGCTGTTTCCTTAAAAAGAAAAAAAACACATAAAAAAACAACAAAAAAAGCATTAACTTGTCAGTTTATCAACTCCGCAATCCCTTTTTCTTTTGCCATTTCTTATCTTCGCTTGCCACATGAGCATATCAACATTAAACTGTGTGTAGATTAATGTGTGAAAAATGCAGCTGTTCGAATCAAGGTTGAGGCTCTTTTCCGCCCACTCAAATGACTTACAAGTCCATCTGTAGTGAAAGACCTTCTCAAGCATTCAGCTGTTATTAAAAGTCCACAGAACCATGGGTGAAGACCTTAATCATAGATTATTAACCTTTTGATGATGTTAATCACCTGATGTTATGCAGAGGCCAGCACGTTTTTTCAGGAAATGCTAAAATGTAATTCTTGTTTGCATTGATTTTCTTATCAGGGCCAAACATGCCTTCCACAGCAGAAAACAAGTAAATAGAAATGTTATTTGTAGAAATGTTTGGCTGCTCTGAGATTCCAAAAGCAGACAAGGCAGTTTTGAAATGGGCTGTAAACATCAAAACAGTTGACAGGCATAAGCTACACTCACACCAAGCTCAGAAACCCAAGGTCAAGTGACCCCTTTCAATGAAAAGTCTATGTAAACGTTCGCATATGCGTGTTTTAGACTTTCACATTTAAGACTCATGTTAACACGTCACTACACAGGTTTCTGAGTCTGCTTTCAGGCTCTATGTACAAAATACGTCTCCATTGAAATCACATTAAAAGTTAAATAAGTTGAACTTTTACCAATGAGGGACTCGGATTTAGTGCCCAATGAAAATTGATCATGAAGGAGAAATTAATAACTGAGGTATAAGCCCAGCCGGAGTTCTATGACACCAAGTCTTTCAAATGTTGGAATTGAACTGTGAACGAAACAAATGCCTGGAGCAAGATTCATGACATTTGCATCGCTTCAACATTTCGCACTGAACCTCTTCCAAGTGTGAGTGCATGCGCTAGTATCGAGTAGCAACAGTCCAGCGTGAACACCATATGCTGTACAAAGCAAAATAGTTGATTTTTTAGAATGCTATGCATGCATAACATGTTTGGCATAATTCTAGTGGGAGGATATAATGGTCAATGTGTGAAATGTTGTTTTTTGTAATGTTATCTATTTGTTAAATTAGTCATGGTTTCCTTATGTCTTTTTGTCTTTTAAATCCTCTCTTTTTTATTTAGATGATCCTTCCATTATTTTGTTATCATTTTCTGCTATATTATTTTACTGCTTATTGTGTTGCATTTCCTTTTTAGATGTAAGTCCCTCATCAGCCTGGGTGTCAGTTACTGAGTGCCACTTTGCACTTGGCCAGATCCTTATCTTTAATTATGTGGTGTTTCTGCAGCTTTTACTGTTTTTGTTTATTTTCTTTTTAGTGGTCTCATCCATTTGCTTGTTGCAAACAAATCTAATATTTAGACACTCCCAAGACACAGTTTGTTAAAAGGATGTTGTTGATGAACAGATTATTAGGACCTTTAGCTTTCAATTAGCCAAATAAAGTGATGTTAGTTTTGTTTTTTGGTCGTTCAAAGGGGAGAAATTGGATTGTGATTTTCTCCAGCAGCTTTTTAAAAGACCCTTTCCAATCAAAATTTAATTTTTTGTTTTTTCAACATGTTCCTATCATATTTTCCCAATGGTGAAGGTAAAATTTGGCTTAAAATTGGATTTCTGACTATATCTTTATTCAAATTGTTGAGAATCAGGAGCAAATGAAAAAATGCAGTTTGTAAAAGTCCACAATTTTGGGGTTATTTTGGGGTTGTAAGGGACTGTAAGGTAGAGGGAGAGCATGTAAACAGATGGATGATGGGAAGTCGAGGAAGCGTACTCCACACCAACATTTCCACGCACAACTCAGAGGTGAATTTCTAATGAACTACTGCCACTCTGCAGAAACTGTCGTAGAAAACCACAGGTTTTTGTATTTTGTCTAAAAACTGCATAATCATGATAAAAGACCACTTGGAACGCTTTTATAATAGATTTTTATTTTTGCTGTGGTTCCCTTGTCTTTAATGTACGACAACTAGAAGAATAGAAAGAAAGAAACTCATAAGAACTTTGAGAGAATGCCACTAAATTACAGAAATCTACAAACAAATAATAGATAAAAAAGTCAAAATGACAAAAATCACTAGTAATTGTTGTTGTTGTTTGTATTGTTTGTATTGTTTTAAAAAATTCCTCACTGACATCTTTTCATTTTTAAACCTTGATTAAAGTCACTTTAACCCATGTTTCCTTTTTCTTTAATGCAGGTGGATTGTCATTGTTATAAGTGATATTTTAAAACCACTTAAAATGTTTGGGTATTTTTATATTTCAAAGTTGGAAATAAACTTCTGATTTCCCTTTGTTTTCTCTTTTTAACACTTTTTTTTATCCTTTTAACATCTCTAAAACATCGGAAACTTTTTTAATTCGATCCAAAGCAGCAGCACCTACTTATTTTGCAGCTTCTACCTTTCATTCCCAAGTTTTCTTTCTCTGTCCTTTTCCAGCCCTGTCCTTGCTAGTCCATAAATCTTTGTGCCCAAGAAAGAGTGAAACACCAAGTGTCAAAAGCTAGTCGCCTGAATCATTCTTTTCATTGCCTTCACTCTGGGATTGTCCTCTTAAGCTTGCCTACAGGCGCAGAGAGTGCAAGGAAAAAGGGCAAAGAGGAAGAGATTGGACATGAATCTTCTCTTGGTCAGTTTCTCTTTTACCCTTGCATATTTCTTTGTGACAGTCAATCCGTTTTAATCTGACAGATGACTGTGACTAAAAGAAAAATTCTAACACATTAACATTCCCACAGCTGGGACTTTGGTAAATTGAACCAAAAAGTTCAGATGTGAAATCCTGAACAAGTACTCCAAATGCCTTTGTCTTCATACAGGTATAGGAATTGATTAAATGCTGCTTCAAATTCATTTTTCTTAGTACAGGATCTTTTGTCAACATAGCTGAGTTCCAAAACATGATGATTTGTCTATATATATATATATATATATATATATGTATGTATATATATGTATGCGAGAGAGCAAATGAGAGAGGAAAACAGACTAAATTTTTCAAAATTGTAAAAGATTTGCATTTTTAATAAGTAATTAAGCAAACTAAAAGTGTTTCCAATGGTAAATAAATGCATGGGATTAAAACAAATTGTACGCATATCTAATGGAGCAAGTTGCTTGACAATTTATCAACAATGGTTTTCAAAGTAACAAAGTAATACTGTCTCTTTGATGTACACTATGAAGTACTGGCTATGCTGATGTTGGGTTTTTATAAGCAACCAAGTATTATGCCAAAGTAGATTGAATGAGAAAAGAAAAAACTACGATAAAATATTCAATGCCTAATCACTCAGAGTAATGAGGCTGTAGAGGAGGTCTGGCATCTACCATTTACACAGTACATGGTCTGAAAAATGACTTCACCACACAGTCTTTTTATTTTTACTCATGCCCATACCATGTGTACAAACTCATTGATTTTAATAAGAAATTCCATTTTAGTTAAAAGCAATTTTTTTTTATTTTTGTTCTAGAATGCTTCATACAAAAGAGCTATTCTAGTTAAATGAGGCATCAAGAATGCTATAATAGGAATAACAGTATAACTCAGTTCACCTACAATGGTTTACAGTCATGGCAGTAGATTAAAGCTTCAATGGAACATGGACCATGTGACTGTTTTTTATTAGTAATTCATTCTGAGTGACTTTGGCGCCAGGAGAAAGTTGTCCTTCAGCCAAGAGATTAGTAATTTGACTCCCATTTTCCCCTTGGCACATGTCAAAGTGTCCGTGGACCAGAAATTCAACCTCTAGCTGCCTCCAATGGGTTAGGATACACGCCCATTGATATATGTGTATCTATTTTGCATGTTTGCGAGCAAATAGATGGAAAGGTCCAAGCTGGGATTTGTACCAGAACCTTTCTCACTGAATGAAAGGTGCCACACAAAGGTGTTAAGCATTTCCTTACACAGAGAGCACAAAATATTGTCATGAGCGGCAAGTTGACACAATAGTATAAGGTTGCCTTTTTTTTGTTTTGGGCGCTTCTGTGTCCACCACGAGTAATGCCCTTGACGACTGGTCACATTAACCACAGAAAAACATGCCACCGTGTGGGACATTTGAGGCATTTTTCAGGCATAAGAAGTCTAAGCAAGCTGCAGCATGGTTGCTGTGGAAGAAATACCTATGTCCTGGGAGAGGTGTGGTAAGATAAAGGCTTTCTGATGAAACCTTCTAAAATATTTACCAGGTGCTGTTGTTGAAGCAAATCGGTGTGTTTTAAAGAAAACAAAATGCATCTACTGGTGCGTGGTACGAAAAAAAAACTGCTGTTCTTCACTGTCAAAAACTTACTTCCTGAACATCCTGATAGATCCAAGTCCTGGAGTTGTTCCTTTGAAGCATTAATAAGAATAAGCTGTCCGAGCTACCTTCAGTTTTACTTGGTAGAGGCAAAGGATCACCAGACCTGGATGCTCCAGCACTGCCATTTTTTTGTTTGTTTCTTGCTTGCATTATCTTAGTCAAAAACCCTCAAACATACTATAAAAAATTATTTGAGAAAAGCTTAACCACAATTGATGAGCATATATTTCGGATTACATGAAACATAGTATGGTTTGTTTTATCGGTATCTGCCCATGTGGAAAATGAGTAAATCTTGAAGTGGATTTGAAGAAGCGGCTTAGCTGCAGTGCTGGGATGCAACATGTGTTTAATCTCAAAGGGGCTATTCAGCAGATTCACACATGGGAAGGACCAATGTGCATGATTGCTTTAACATTGAGCTAAGTTACATCTGTGGAGCTGCCAACAAAAAATGTATTTAAAAGACCATTTGGGATGCTATTTTGTATAAATTAGGGTTGGTTCCTACCTCGGACATCCCAACAGATGCCAAATAGACCTTTGGGCCTCCCGGGTCTTTTTCCTAGCAAGTGTCCAGAACAAATGGCCATAAACCGTTTAAATGCGTTTAAAGACTTTTATCAAAACTTATACACTCCACAGATCAATCCATCAGAACAAAGCATCAACTCATTTCTCAACAATATAAACCTGCCCAAGTTAAACGAAGATCAAATCACAAATTTAGACTCTCCGCTCTCGTTGTCTGAGCTTCATGAAGCTCTGTTACTTATGCCTAACAGCAAAGCACCAGGACCCGACGGCTTTCCTGCAGAGTTTTATAAGGAATTCTGGGAACAACTGGCACCAACATTTTATAAAACGGTAAAATTTATCAATGAAAGCCAATCTCTACCACCTAACATGAACTCTGCCAACATTATCCTTCTTCTAAAACCAGACAAAGACCCCACGAGTCCTTCAAGCTATCGCCCCATTTCTTTAATTAATGCAGATGTAAAAATTATTTGCAAAGCACTAGCACATAGAATAGAAAAAGTCACTCCTCACATAATTGACTTTGATCAAACTGGATTCATCAAAGGCAGGCACTCGGATGACAATGTCCGCAGACTCGTTAACATAATAGACTTTGCCACCATCAAAAACCAGGAAATGACTATACTATCACTGGATGCTGAAAAAGCCTTTGATAGAGTAAACTGGAAGTTCCTCATTGCTGCCCTCCATAAGTTTGGGTTTGGAGAATCATTCATCAATTGGATCAAAATATTATATCACAACCACAATGCATCAGTTAGAACTAATAAACAGACTTCCAACAGGTTTTTTCTTGGAAGAGGAACTAGACAGGGTTGCCCGCTCTCCCCCTCTCTTTTTGCAATATTTATCAAGCCTTTAGCTGCAGCAATAAGACAGAATGAGAGTATTAAAGGAATTAAAACCAAACACAGCCATCATAAAATTAGTCTCTATGCAGATGACATATTACTGTTTTTAAGTAATATACATTCTGTAAATGAAACGGCAACAATCATTAATGAATTCTCTTCTATATCAGACTATTCCATTAATTGGAATAAATCTGTTTTATTACCACTGAACAGTAATGCGGAGCAAGGACTCACAATACCAGTTAAATCAGGCAATATAAAATATCTAGGTATTTATTTTTCCCCCAAAATATCAGAACTGGTGCAGCTAAACTACACCCCATTACTGAAAAACATACAGGACGATCTAACACGCTGGACCAACCTGCCTTTGTCCCTTATGGGCAAGGTAGCCACGGTAAAAATGAAAATCTTACCCAAAGTTAATTATCTCTTCTCAATGATTCCCACACAACCGCCATTAAAATGGTTCAAAACATTAGACTCATCCATATCAAGCTTTCTATGGAACAATAAACCTGCAAGAATTAGTCTAAAAACTTTAAAATCTGCAAAAAGCTGTGGAGGATTAGAATTACCTAACTTCCACAATTACTTTCTTGCAAATAGATTACAATACATCTTAAAATGGTTAAAAAATAATCCAGAAACTAACTCATGGTTAGACTTGGAACAGGCGTTATGTGGAAAGATCAACCTGTCAGATCTTCCATTTATTAGCCAAATAGTTAAAAAACAGGATTGTTTCAAAAGTATTAAAATAAATGCCACTTTAACAGCCTGGTGGGAATTTCTCAAAATATCAAAATCATCAATTCAACCGTGCAAAATGACACCCATCTGGAACAACCCAGACATCCTCATAAACAAAAAAATTATCCACTTCCCAGCTTGGCAAGCAGGGGGCATAAAACAACTAGAGCACATAATTATTGATAGAAGATTCATAACTCCCCAGGAACTTCAAGACAAACATGGAATATATAACTTCTTGGAATATCAGCAAATCAATTATTACTAAAAAGTTTAAATACAGAGACAACGATTTAAAGCTACCAGATGTAGTTGCCACTCTGATCAATTTCTCAATGAATAAAACTCTCTCCAAAATATACAAACTTTTATGCAATTTAGATAACAATATTTCACTTCCGACAACAAAATGGGATGCGGATTTGAGCATCAGCACAGATGAAAGTTAAAATGACAAAAAGTCCAAATCTGCAGCTAATCCATTTCAAAACTTTTGAAATGGATTTCAAAAAATAAGAATTTACTACACTGGACAGAGGATGTTCAAGATGGGTCTCAGTAACTCAGACATTTGTCAGCACTGTGACAGTAATCTACCCGACAATTACATGCATGCACTATGGTTCTGCACGCCTGTCCAGGCTCTCTGGCAGCAGGTATGTGCCGATCTATCAGTCTGGCTTAAGGTTTCAATCACAGCTTCACCGTCACTTTGTGTGCTTGGTGACATGAGTGCCATCGATGTAGAAGAAGGATTAGTATCTATCATTTTCATAACTCTTTGCATTGCTAAAAAAACTATTTTAATAAATTGGAAAAGCAAAAAAAATATAAATATAACTCAACACAGAAATCTGCTGTTTGATCATATCAGCTTGGAAAAAATGTCAGCCCAAAGTTCAAGTAACTTTGAAAGAATTCGGTCTCTCTGGTCTCCCATAGCTAACTCCGTGACTTAGGGGGTGGGGGGGGCCTGGTCATCGCTGCTCCTTACCCTGCTGCCGTGGGCCGGGCTGGGGCTCGGGGCCTCCGGTCCCTGGCGGGGGGTGGTGGGGGCTCCGTTGGTCGGGGGGTCGGGGGGTCGGGTCCGGCGCCTGGGTGGGGCGGACTGGGGCGCTGCGTGGTCCTCTGGGCTTGGGTGTGGGGGTGCGTGGTGGGGGGGTGGGGTGGTGGTCTGGCTTGGCTTGGGGGGGTGGTCCCTTTGCCTGTGCTGGGGGGGGGGGTTGGCGGGGGGCGCTGCTCGGGGGGGGGGGGGGGGGCAGCGGCGCTGGATGGGCTTCCCATCTACACCTGGGGCTGGGATCGGCCCTTCCCTGGCTCTGGGGCGGGACGGGACAACCCTCTTGGAGCCCCCGGTCGCTCTGGGTGTCATCCGCTTCGGCTGCGGGGTCTGGGGGGGGGGGGGGGGGGGGGGGGGGTGTTGTCGGCCCTGTCCTGTGGGGGGGCATTCTGGGGGAGGGGGGGCGGGGGCACTATTGGTACGGGGCAGGGGGGGTTGACGGGTCGGGGTCTCCGCTGAGGCCATCGGCGGTTTCCCCGGCCGGTTGGCTGCCTCTGTCCCGTCAAGGCCTGACCAGAGCTCTTCTAGGGCCGGCGTTTGGGGATGGGGGCCTGGGCTTGCTCCATGGGGGGCCAGCGCTTTCTGGCTCCTCTCTCTCTGTGTGGGGGGGTGGTGCTGGGCCTGGGGTGTCGGCGCCTCCGGGGGCGGGGCCCCTGGGCTGGGTGGGCCTTGCCCCCTTGCTGGGGGGGGGGGGGGGGGGGACAGCTGTTTGACCACCGGGGGACAGTCTATCAGCTGTCCCCAACGTATATATAACCTCATAATAGGGTGAGGGGGTGGGGGGCTTAGCCTGCGATGAGCCTTGGGGGGGGGGTTTACTAGGCAGTGGCCCCCCTCCAATGGTTGCCGTATGGAGTGGGCCCCCCCTCTTTCGGTTTTATTTGCACCTTAGACATGTAGGGCCCTTGGTAGGGGGGGTGCTTGGACATCACTGCCAGCAAGCAGCGGATGTCCTCCTAGCACCCTACCCGCCAATTTTAACCGCACCTTAGACAATTAGGGCCCCTTGGTGGGGAGGGCGAGGGGACGTCACTGTGAGTAATCAGGAGATGTCCCCTTAGTGCCCTACCCGCCAATTTTAACTGCACCTCCCTTAGTACACACACCCCTCCCCCCTCAATATATACATCCCAACATAAACACACACACATGCACACACACACCCTCTCAAACACACATACACGCACACACATTTTGCAAGGAAGGTGGGACCTGGGTCCATCTGTCCCCTGCCTCTTCCCTGGTGGGGGGTACGGGCCCCTTTGCAACGGCGGCCGTGTCCCCGGGGTGCCGGCTTCCTGGGCCCGGCGGTGCTCTCTCCGCGCGGTGGGGGGGGTTCACATTACATCTGAGCCGGGGGTGTCTGGTCCCTGGGGGGTGGGTTCTGGTCCTTGCTCCTGAGTGCTGGGCCCCGCCAAATTTCCAACTGTGGCCGAGCCTGGTCGGGCCATATTTACAACACCCCTTGTGGGCCCTCTTTTTTTCCCCGGGGTTCCCCCCTCCTGGGCGGGGGCGGCGGGCCCCCTGCCTCGCTCCTCCCTGGACCAACCGTGGGCCGGGCGGATGGCTGCCTGGAGTGCGGAGCGGGTCTCCCTTGGGGGGTCCTGGCTCGTACCTGGGGTTGGGGCGGGGGGATGCCCGGAACTCCTGGGTGGTGGTGGGGTGCTCGTTTGGGGCTGTGGGCGTCCTTCTCCGGTGGGGCCCTGCGTTGGGTTCTCCCGGCGCGGCGGGGGGGGCTGCTCTCCTGGTTGGGCTGGGGCGGCGCTCTCTTTCCCTCCGTGCCTCCCTGCTCTCTGGCTCTGGGGGCCTTGCGGCGGCCCTGCTGGCCCTGGCCTGGGTGGCGGGCTTGGTTGCCCGGGCGGCGGTTGTTCCCTGCCGGTTCCCGTGTGGCGTTGGGCGGATTCCGGCTGCCGCTGCTGCTGTGGTGGGGGTCTTGGGGTGGGGATGGCTGGGCACTCTCCCTCCTTCTTTTCACGTTCCACCATCCATTTTAGAAGAACATAAACACTCACTTGAGCACTGGTGTTAGCTCACCTTTGCACTAACAGTTTGCATGACTGAATGACTGAAATATTTCACACTAGTTGGTTTTAAGGCATAAGTATGCGTGTGTGAACACTATCTGTTTTGTGTACATGTCGACAGGTGGACATTTTTGCAGCTAGCAGGTGTGTTTATAACATTTGAGTGTGTGTGTGGACGGGCCCCGCCCTTTTTGTACTGCATTTGAACCTTACCATAATGATTAACAACCAGTAAACTTGTTGCTGTATGCTGCTTCATGGTCTTATCCCCCTTCCCCTCCTATTATCACCCCCCTACCCCCCCTCTCTCTAGCGTCCCTCTCTCTTCTTCCCCTCTTTCCTTTTCCGTCCGGTCCAACACCAAAGATTTTCAGACATGATTGAAATTAATAAAGTTTGGCCTTAATTACAAAAGGGGTTTATTCAGACATACCTTTGGTTTGTCTGAAGATTAATAACCCCTCTTGTTAAAGCAAAATATGTCCAACACAAGAGGCCCTCAGCTCTCATCTGTCTGCCCAGGTGTTGGACAGGACAAGTTAAAAAAACAAAAAAAAACCTCAAACATACTTTAAAAAATTATTTGAGAAAAGCTTAGCCACAATTGATGAGCATATATTTCGGATTACATGAAACACAGTATGGTTTGTTCTATCGGTATCTGCCCATGTGGAAAATGAGTAAATCTTGAAGTGGATTTGAAGAAGCGGCTTAGCTGCAGTGCTGGGATGCAACATGTGTTTAATCTCAAAGGGGCTATTCAGCAGATTCACACATGGGAAGGACCAATGTGCATGATTGCTTTAACATTGAGCTAAGTTACATCTGTGGAGCTGCCAACAAAAAATGTATTTAAAAGACCATTTGGGATGCTATTTTGTATAAATAAGGGTTGGTTCCTACCTCGGACATCCCAACAGATGCCAAATAGACCTTTGGGCCTCCCGGGTCTTTTTCCTAGCAAGTGTCCAGAACAAATGGCCATAAACCAGATGATTCTACCACTATGTCTAGATTGGTCCTGGCACTAGGTTCTCCCGCAGAAGCCCCTTCCTCAGACCTAGTTTCTTGGTGTTGCTCCAGTGGACCAAGTCCAAGCGAGGGACATCATGATTTTTGTCGTTAAAAGAAGTACTTTTCTGGACCGCTACCTAGTACTAGTTTGCCTTAGGAGCCCTTATAGCCCCAATGGAGACATTTGCCACCAACATAAAAGCTCCTGGGTTCATTTGGGCACAAAAACCCTCCACCTTAATTACGTAGTGATTCAGGAAGAGACAAAAAAGCTCTTCTTTTCAAAATGAATAGGATGAATTGTCCTGTTAATGACTGATTTGTTTAAACTTAGAAATGTAATGAGTGCTATGTATTACTGCATACACCTGACAGGGTGACATTTTGCAATCTCAAAAGACAACACTCGGGTGGAATAAGTCAACATGCTTCATATGTGCAGTGAAGTTAAACAGAGGTTTTAAAAACACAAAAAAACAATGAGACCTCTAAGGATTCTTCTAACTGGTGGGGTTACAAAGTGCACTAAATGTAGAAAACAGATCTAAAAAATACAATAAAAGCCATCCACGTACTCTGGGCTGGCATCCACTTATTAAGTTTACTCTTCAGTTGTAATCTGAAGATCAGTTTTTTATCTACGGCAGCTCTCCCAGAGAAATGTGAGATAAGGCATGATGACCCACAGCTACAAGCTAGCTCTTGGGGTCTTTTAGGTTCATCTTACATAATAATTCAGCGTGCTGCAAGATTACTCTGTGATTAACAGTAGAAGGGATTATAACACTGTTAAGTCCACGAAAATGCAGGTCTAGGGCTGGATAGTTCCATAACATAAAACACAGTGGTTAAAGTTTATTTGACAAAAGGGAGGAGGAGAGGTAGGGACCGAGGTTGGGCCAAAGGAATGAAAGGAACAGAGCAAAACATGGTCAAGCTTTAACTATCAAAACAAGAAATAAAAAGTCTCACTGATTTATCTTTAAAAAGGGAATGAAAACAAACATAGGTGGCACCAACCAACATATCTAGTGTGCATAAAAGAAGATAGGCTACGTGAGGTGCACATGGTACCATGTAGAGATGTTATGCTTGAGCTGGCAACTATGTATCGATTTTTCAAAGTGGAATTGCCACTGGTAGTGCATCTAGCTTTTGTTTCAGATTGTGTATGATCAAGTGACTTTCCAAATGAAGCTTCATTTTATCACTTGCGCATTGACGACCATTCACGCCAGTTTTAAATTCAGGGAGGGGTTATTAATATGTCTGTTCTTATTGAGAGACATCACTCATCCTTAGTCTGTGGCGTTGAGAGAGTGGTGTTGAGACGATCGCGAATGAAACGACTCTTAGAGCCAACTCTTTGAAGTGAGCGACTAGCTCCTGAATGGCAGCTGTGTTTCTCTTTGTAAATTCGCATGGAGCAGCACACGAACCGAGCACAAGGAAAAAGAATAAAATGCCATCTAGAATTGGCTCCACAAACAACCTGCATCTGATTACTAAGAATTTTCATGACAAGGAGCAAATGGGACCCTGTTGGCATTGTTGCTATGGTTACAGTCCTTTAAAAACTGAGAAAAGTCAGTTTGGTATAACATTTCATATACTTTCTCACATCCAAAAACGTTTCTTTATTGGTTACCCTAAATTGTCCCTAGGTGTGAAAGCAACTAAACCCTGACCTGTCCATGGCCTGTGCCCTGGGTGGTGGATGTGATTGCCCGGAGGGCAGTTGTTCTCTATCTGCTACCGTGCGCGTGTTGGGGGGGTCCTAGCTGCCGCTGCTGCTGTGGCAGGAGTCTTGGTGTGGGGATGACTGGGTACTCTCCCTCCTTCTTTATACATTCCATCATCCACCTTGGAGAAACATAAACACTCACTCAAGCACAGGTGTTAGCTCATCTTTGCAAAAAAAGTTTGTGTGATTGAAAGAAATATTTCACACCAGTTGGTCTGATTGCATAAGTATGCGTGTAAACATTATGTGTATTGTGTACATGTTGACATGTGAACATTTTTGGAGCCAACAGGTATGTATAAAACATTTGAGTGTGTGTGTGTACATCTGAACCTGACAGTAATTATAATAAACATGTAGCAACTTGTTGCTCTATGCTGCTTCGTGATCCCCCCCTTCTATAATCACCCTCCTATACCCCCCTCTCTAACATCCCTGTCTCTTCTTCCCTCCATTTCTTTTCCATCTGATCCAATACAAAAAAAATCAATATGACTAAAATGAATAAAGTTTGGCCCAGATTACAAAAGCGGTTTATTCAGACATACCTCTGGTTTGTCAGAAAATTCATAGCCCCTGTTGTCAAAGTAAAATATGTCCAACACAAGATACCTTCAGCTCTTATTTGTTTGCTCAGCTGTTGGACAGGACAAGTAAAAAAAAAAAAAAATCAGAAGCAGATCTCACTAGGAGAGACGGACATGTTTATCAGTGTACACATATCTTAAGCACCCTGAATAAAACCAGATTGTATGTTTTACAACACATTTTATACATCAAGTGAGCACCTAATGTAGGCCTTAAAATAGCAACACGGCAAGAAAAAGAAAAATCTGCTAAACCCAGGAAACCACACAAGGATGTGAAATAAAATTCGATGAGCATAACATCGGGATTACTTCTGGAGGACAACAAAAGGTAATAACAGAATGCTTGGATAAAGAAAAGGAATCCTTATGGAATAGGGACACAAGATCTGGGAGATGAGTTGAAAGGATTTGCGGAGAAAACACTGAACAAGCGTGATTGATGCTCTGCGGTGGATGATGAGGTGATTGAAAGTGAAAGTGGGTCGGCCTGATTGCCCAATCCAGCATGGTTTGTTGTAAATCTGTTAAGTCATGTATTTTGTCTGCAAGCCACTGTGGCAAATCACAATTTGTTTATTATTCCATGAAGGCGATTGGTATTGTAATTCTGTTCTGATGTATGACAGCAAGAACACAGACAGCAGACACAGAATGAGGGAGGTAAAAGTCGTAAAGCTCATCATTGGTGTGAGTAATGCCAGCTGGGCCTCAGAAATGGCTGATCAGAAATGGGCATGGCATTACGAAGCGCACAAAGTGAATTACAATGAAGTCATGGTACAAAGAGAAGTGAATAAATGAGATGGCTCAAACGATGAATGTGGGGCTGAGAAGAATGACAAATTGAGGGACAATGAAGAGGGAAAAGAAAAGGACAATAACAACAGCAAAGTGTTCTCACAAACCAGTTGGGGAGACTAAAAATGTATAACAATTAGAATAGAAATATAGAAAAATCTAATACTCACATACTCAAGAATGTAAATCAAATAAAAAGATAAAGAACATAAAGCCAATACATTTTAAAGGTCACCATGGATTTATTACATTACGTTCTGATGCTGTCATTTGTTTTCACCTTATGGGCATACTGCTGTTGTACGGGAGATGGTCAAAGTGGCTGATTTCTCCTTTAAATGTATTACAATTAAAGCAGCAAAAGGATAATTTACATCTGCAACCAACACTTAGCTGAACAGCTGCATTTAAGCATCACATCCTCGACTTCAATGACAAGCATTAGATTAAGTTGCCTAAAGCACACCACCATAAGACTGTAAAACAGTGGAAAGGGGTTCCATGGAGTGATGGATTATGCTTCTTAGTAGTCGTTTGGCACGTCTGTAGCTGGCAGATGCAGAATGAATATTACCTGCCCGGCCTAATTTTTCAGCAGTTACATTTAGTGGCTGGAAAACACGTTTTCCCTAGTTCGGGCTAGAAGCCGCTTTTTTCCCCTCTGAATGATCATGCTAATTCTTCAGCATAACAATGTGTGAAATGGAATGCTTCAACTTTGCGAGAGGGGTTTTGGATGGGCACTTTTTTAATTCAGCTTGATTATAACCATGTGCAAAAAGCATGACGCTTGAAAACACAGTTGGATGACGTTGGAGTGGAGCTTTCCTGGCCTGGAATGAACAACAGCAGGAACATCCAAAAATCGTGTAATAGTCTTTGAGGAAAAAAAAAAAGATCAACATTTCAAGGACAACATTTTCATAGAGCACAATACATAAAACAATGACATATTATCCCTTGGGAGGCCACATAATTGCCTTTGGAGGGAAGGCCAATGGAGGCCTTGAATTGATCGCATTACTGAGATAATTTATTTTCTAATGTCTGAAGCTACATATGCATTTCACAAAAATATTGTTACTTTAATTTATATACTTTATTTTAAGTTCAGTGTAATTACATTTTCGTCAAAACGATGTACCTGCCACATTGTCATTTTCAGGGTTAATTTTAAGCTTCTCCTTCTAGTTTTTAAATGTTTTTATGGATTGGGACCTTCCTATTTATCCGATCTTCTCACTCCATACAAACCATCAAGAATTCTCAGATCCTCTGGTTCTTATGAAACTAGGACCCACGATGAGACCTCTTTTCATTATTGTGGTCCTCATCCGTGGAATAAATTACCTGTAGGTCCGAGAGTTTTTAAATCGGAGATTTTAAAATGTAAATTTTTAACTCAGCATTACATAACTCTTTTAATCAGCATAGTAATTTATTTGGCTTTTAAGTAGTTTACGCCTTGAATGGTTTGTCATTTGTACATTTTTCCTTTTCTATCTTTTCATTTACACAGTGCTTTCTTCAGCGGATTGGCAATAGTGTTTCCTTCCATTTTAATTCTGTCATTTAATTATTGCTTTTTATCTATTGTGTCTCATGACTATTTATTGTTTTAAGCTATGTTTATAATGCCTTTTATGTCAAGCACTTTGTGTTTAACAGCGTGCTGTTGAAAGGTGCTCTACATATAAAGTGAATGGTTGATTGATTGACAATTAAATGCGCTTGACCCTCCAACAAAACCAGCACATTTTGAACTTTAATGAAATAATCATCTGGGATATGTTTATTGTCTTGTATGTCTTTTCTTTCCAAGGTCATTCTTAGGGTGCTCTAAAAGCATATCAGTACTTTCATGTTTATATTCCTAGTCTTACATACTAACCTTATAACCTTATAGCCTAACCTTGATGCTGTTGTATCCATGGCAAATTTTGGTAAAAGCTAAGACCACCCCCTTGGACGAAAAATTGCCAGGGGTATAAATAATTTCAGGCTTAGCCCAACTTTGATTTTGAAAAATCTGACCTAAATTGGATCTGATCAAAGTAACCTTTGAGTGGGTACAGAACTTAAGACTCAAATGGAGAAGCTTTGTGGACTTACAGGACTTCATAATTTTTTCTGCATCCTAAACGGACACTTATTACTTAAAGAGGGGATATGACCAAAATGCAGTTTAGAAAGTCACTTACTTGCAGTGACAAGATCAAAATGAAGCCACAGTTTGTATCTATGCAAATTCTTCTGTCTGTGGCTAATAATGTAATTCTACAAAACTTTTAGATTATACTATATATATATATATGATTATTTTCAGAAAGCCTTTACAGTGCTTCATGTATGCAATATGTGCAATTTCTTAACGACATTTGAACCACTGATTGCTTTCAAAAATTAGATGAATTAGGTGTGTTTTCATTTTTTTGCCGCTGGCATTCTTCCTTAACCTCAGGTGTGAGAAAAGAATCCCTGTTTCAAAAAGTCCAATATCAGCCGTACTGCCTTTGAAATTTCATCTGCTATTCAATGTCCGCATTTTTGAAGTTTTCCTTAAATCCCATTTGAAAGACAAAACGTTCAAGCAGTTAAAAGTTGATCCGTTCATTTACTAATAAGTTATGCAGAGCTTCAAGTAGGAGCGGGGACTAGGCATTGTTGTCTTGACTCACTTTTTTATTCTCTCTGCTTAATTCTTATGTTAATTGGAAGATATGGGGTCATCTACAGGAAATTGTTCCAGAGTTTCTATTCCATTTTTATCAATGTCCCTTTTTAAGTCCGAAATTAAAAAAAAAGTTGGAAAATGATAAATAAATGAGACTTGTGAAAAATATCTAATTGGGGATCTTTGGGTGATACAAATAAACAGACATGTAGCATTTGGTGATATTGACTGGTCCTTGTCATGACTGACACCTGGACGGTCTCTGATCATTTAACTCAGTTGAATTACTCTCTAAAAATAAGACACTGTATGTATGTGTGCATAATCCCTCCAGGGGACTCCCATATGAAGCAAAGGGCTTTCTTTTGGATGCCTCTACCTGGTGAACCTCAGGCTAGTATTACTCAGGAGGCTTTCTTAACATGTACCAAAAAACAAAAAAGTACCAAATGAGTCTTGGGAAGATTTCAACCTTTCTCAACTATTCTCAGGCATTGAAACCCTGCCGGCCTACACATAAATCCTGATTGAGCTACCTGTACTTGCTTTTTGACAAATCTTAAAGCTAGAGTCAAAAGGTGCACAAGAGAGTTCAATGAATTGAAAGGAAAGTGTGTAAGGGACTTAAAATTTACTAGCATCACTATTTTTATTTATTTTTCATGTTTTACTTCTGCTGTGATCATTTTATAGATTTTGTTGTTTTATTTGGAAAAGCCGGATATCTGCACGGTTCTGCTCGAGTTGTGCCCTTTCAGTGCAAAGCTGCAAAGACTTAGCCAGTTTCGCTAAATATTTTATTTTTGATTACTTATTTAACATGTTGCTCTTTCCCCTTACTTAAATGTGTGTTCACAAAAAAGTATTTTTAGATTGTAGCTTTGTATCAGATTCTTTGACTGTATAAAAGAACTGGACTGAGTATTGTGTCACCCATGGCAAATTGCTTACTTCAGGCTCAACCAAAATAAAGTCAGTTCAGTCACCATTTTTTGGGGATACAGACACAGCCAGTAATTGGTCCAAGTTGGTATTAGTCAAAATATCTTTCTCTCTCATCAATCAATAGTGACCTTGTTAGAAGTCCACACCCCTACCACTTTTAAGAGGGCTCTGAATAATCTATTAATCAAACATTTTAAATGTTCAAAGCAATTCTTAAAGACAACTTACTTAAGGCATGATCAACTCATAACCCGAATAACCTGCACTAAAATATAGGATTAAAAAGATCATGTTAAAAAAAAGGTATCAAAGCAAAAAGGGTTATTTTGACAAAGATATAGCTGTTTATTTCTCAACAAAAGTCTATGTGATTTTAGCTTCTTGGAGCCAGAGTGACTCCCTATTTGAAACAAGAGGGGGAAGGGGCCACTCAGTCCAGTTCTTGTATGCAGTCAGTGGTCTGATACTATATTTTTATTTTTCTTTAATTTTGGGTGTTTTCCCGCAGTTTTGGGTTTGCTTATTCATGCAGCTAGCATAATGGGATTGTAGTTAGGAAGTTGCCATTTTATGCTGCTGTTTTGTTTTTATTTTGTTGGGATCCAGATGTGCTACTGTTTGTGTTCACAAACAGAATTTTCTTTAATGACAGTCAAAGACTATTTTCGGCTTGGTGTCATAAGTTTTAAGTATGTATGGGAAAGGGGGGTATCTGCATATGTTCCTTGTTTCAAGCTGCAATTTTTAGAAAGTTTCATGCAAGTAAACCTCAAAATAAAATATATTTCTCTCAAAGTTTGATAGAGAATGAAGTGCACACATAGAAGACTGGAAAAAAAGTAGTAAATGTGTCTCGAATTTCATCTCCAGGGTTAATCACCCACGATATAGAAGCTAATGTGGTTTTCTGGAGCTGCTAGAGCTCCCCACACTGACACATTTTTTTTCTTTACAGCCCCAGAACCGTTCCTAGGAGAGAGCAGGTATTCTTTGAAAATATTCAGTTTCTTTTTATCTTTTGACTTACTGGTATTGGGTTCTTTACTGTTTTGCCAACAATGACTACAAAGAAAACTGCAGTCAGTTGTAGTTGTCTCATGCAAACCATCCTACAGTCACACAAACTGTAGACTGTCAGCTAGTCGATAATTCCAAGTGGTTGTGGGAGCATCTGTCTCAATTTTTACCAGTTTTTTACACTTTAAAGCAGAATTGGCTGTAGTTTTTTAACACATCACAGAAGTCAAAGGCTGGGAACTTTTCATTTTCTTAACCGTTTTATCCCTTTCGGGGTCACGGGGCTGCCGGAGCCTATCCCGGCCACTTGTGGGCGAAGGCAGGGGGGACACCCTGAACAAGTCGCCAGTTTGTTGCAGGGTAGAATGTCCTCACTCACACACCCATTCACTCCCGCACTCACAACTATGGTCAATTTAGAGTTGCCAATTAACCTATGAAGCCTGTTTTTGGATGGTGGGAGGAAGCCTGAGACCCCGGAGAGAACCCACGCATGCACGGGGAGAACATGCAAACTCCACACAGAAAGGTCCCCCATTGATGTTCTGTTTTTCACATCCCCCAGCTGGGACTTGAACCGGGGGCCTTCTTGCTGTGAGGCAAGAGCGCTAACCACTGCGCCACCGTGCAGCCCAGGCTGGGAACTTAACATCACTAACTGTCCTGTGTTTGAGTTCATTGAAGAAATTATGATAAACTCAGGTCCAACTAAGCACTTCTTCTTTTAATCTCAATGCTCAATGTTTATAAAATTTCTGGTGAGGAGAATATTGGTTCATACTTAGGGGTTAACATTTTAACCCTTCAACATGACAGTCTTTCGACCATGGGAACTCTTCAACTGTTTACACAATAAATGTTATTCCAGCGGATTCTGAGGCAGAGACAAGTAGACTATTGCTGATATGCAACAGAAGTGAAGTGTTTACACTATCAATGTAAATCAATTGACTGTTATGGAAGAAAAGCGGCTTTGCGTAGTTTACAACACTTATTTTTACTGATATGTTGCATATCAGTGCAAAGTTGATATGCAAAGCCACTTTTCTCTATGACAGAATTAACTGTGATCATGATAATGGTCAAAGAGTTACGATATGTCAAACAGTGTGTGTTTTTAAAGTGTCGCCAGAGACATCACTGGTTTTTAAAGAATAAATAGCAGAGTTAATCAATCAGTTTTATTATTTGTATAGCACCTATAATGCATGGGCAACAAAAGTGCTGATCATAAAACCAAATATAAATAAAATCACTAAACAAAAAATATGATAAAAGAAACAATAACAATAAAAGCAATTAAACAATAACAGCTGCCCCACTAGGTCTACTCGCTAGAGTTAAAAACCTGAGTAAAAAGATGAGTTTTTAAAAGTGACTTAAAATCACTGAAGGATCTGGCAGATCTCAAAGAAAAGGGGAGAGCATTCCCGTTTGGGAGCTGTGACTGAAAAGGCTCTGTCTCCCCTAGTCACATGCAGAGTCCTTGGAACCATTAAAAGCATTTGATCTTTAATGTCAGGACTCGACGTGGTGGATTTAAATGTAAAAGTTACCATAGATGGGTGCCAGACCATTCAAGGATTTTAAAACCAGAAGTAAAATCATAATTAAAATTCTAAAAGACACAGGCAGCCAGTGAAGAGGGCATAATAAAGACTAATACGCTCACACAATCTGGTCCCCAGCGGACAGCTGCAGTTTGAACCAGATGGAGACGGCAGAGAAGATACTGGTATATATATATATATATATATATATATATATCTAAGCTCGGGTCCTCTACCAGAGGCCTGGGAGTTTGAGGGTCCTGCGCAGTATCTTAGCTGTTCCTAGCACTGCGCTTTTCTGGACTGAGAGGTCTGAGGTCTTTCCAGGTATCTGTTGTAGCCACTCCTCCAGCTTGGGGGTTACTGCCCCGAGTGCTCCAATTACCACAGGCACCACTGTCACCTTCACTTTCCATGCTTTCTCCATTTCTATTCTGAGTCCCTGGTATTTCTCCAGTTTCTCATGTTCCTTCTTTCGGATGTTCCCATCGCTTGGCATTGCCACATCCACCACAACGGCTTTCCTCTGTTCTTCATCCACCACTACAATGTCTGGTTGGTTCGCCATTACCATCCTATCAGTCTGGATCTGGAAGTCCCACAGGATCTTTGCCCTCTCATTCTCTACCACCTTCGGAGGTGTTTCCCATTTTGATCTTGGGGTTTCCAGTTCATATTCTGCACATATGTTACTATATATTATTCCAGCCACTTGATTGTGGCGCTCCATGTATGCTTTCCCTGCCAGCATCTTACACCCTGCAGTTATGTGCTGGATTGTTTCAGGAGCTTCTTTGCACAGCCTACACCTTGGGTCTTGTCTGGTGTGGTAGATCTGAGCGTCTATTGCTCTGGTGCTCAGGGCTTGTTCCTGGGCTGCCAGGATGAGCGCTTCGGTGCTGTCCTGTAGGCCAGCCCTTTCTAGCCATTGGTAGGACTTCTTGATATCAGCCACTTCAGTTATGGTCCGGTGGTACATCCCATGCAGGGGTTTGTCCTCCCATGAGGATCTGTCCTCCAGCACTGTATCCTCTGCTCTCCATTGCCTGAGACATTCACTGAGCACACTGTCAGTTGGGGCCTTGAGCTTGATGTACTCATGGATCTTGGATGTTTCATCCTGGATAGTGGCTTCTACGCTCACTAGTCCTCGGCCTCCTTCCTTGCGGCTAGCATACAGTCTCAGGGTGCTGGATTTGGGATGGAACCCTCCATGCATGGTGAGGAGCTTTCGTGTTTGTATCTCTTCCTTTGGCCATCTTATTATTCCTGGAGGGTATCTGATAACTGGCAGTGGGTAGCTGTTTAGTGCCCGGGTCTTATTTTTGCCATTGAGCTGGCTTCTCAGGACTTGCCTTACTCGTTGGAGGTATTTAGCTGTTGCAGCTTTCCTTGTTGCCTGCTCCAGATTGCCATTTGCCTGTGGAATTCCAAGGTACTTGTAACTGTCCTCGATGTCTGCTATTGTTCCTTCTGGGAGTGAGACCCCTCCTGTGTGGACTACCTTGCCTCTCTTTGTCACCATCCGGCTGTATTTCTCGAGCCCTAATGACATCCCAATGTCAGTACTGTAGATCCTGGTGGTGTGGATCAGGGAGTCAATGTCACGCTCGCTCTTAGCATATAGCTTGATGTCATCCATGTAGAGGAAGTGACTGATGTTGGCCCCATTTCTGAGTCGGTATCCATAGTCAGTCTTGGGGATTATTTGACTGAGGGGGTTGAGACCTATGCATAACAGCAGTGGGGACAGAGCATCACCTTGGTATATCCCACATTTGATGGACACTTGTGCAAGTGGCTTCCCACTGGCTTCAAGGGTGGTTTTCCACAGCTTCATTGAGTTTCCTATGAAGGCTCTTAGAGTCCTGTTGATGTTGTACAGCTCCAAGCATTCAGTGATCCATGTGTGTGGCATCGAGTCATAGGCCTTCTTGTAATTAATCCAGGCTGTGCACAGGTTGGTGTGTCGAGACTTGCAGTCTTGAGCGACTGTTCTGTCAACCAGGAGTTGGTGTTTGGCTCCTCTGGAGACTCTACCAATGCCCTTCTGTGTGTTACTCATGAATTGATCCATGTGCCTATTTATCTTGGTTGCAATGATGCCTGACATGAGCTTCCATGTTGTGGACAGACAGGTTATTGGCCGGTAGTTGGATGGGACTGCACCCTTTGAGGGATCCTTCTGGATCATGATCGTTCGCCCTTCTGTTAGCCATTCGGGGTGAGTCCCATCTCTTAGCAGCTGGTTCATTTGTGCTGCCAGGCGCTCGTGGAGTGCGGTAAGCTTCTTTAGCCAGTAGGCATGTATCATGTCAGGGCCCGGTGCTGTCCAGTTCTTCATACCTGAGACTCTTTCTTGGATGTCTGCCACTGTGATGGTTACTGGATTCTGTTCGGGAAGGTTGCTATGTTCTTTTCTCAGAGAGACCAGCCACTGGGCATTGCTGTTATG
This sequence comes from Oryzias latipes, assembly GCF_053564925.1. Classification (NCBI taxonomy): domain Eukaryota; kingdom Metazoa; phylum Chordata; class Actinopteri; order Beloniformes; family Adrianichthyidae; genus Oryzias; species Oryzias latipes. Next base: position 13,855,854 of record NC_136254.1, read on the forward strand.
TCCTGTCTGTTTCTCCCATATACTTTTCCAGTACTGTTCAGTTTCTAGCCTTGGTGGGTCTGCTCGGCTGTTTTGACCCTGCCACTGAGCGTACACTTTTGCAGGTTGAGTTGCGAAGAGCCTGTTTATTTGTCTGGCTTCATTGTCTCTTGTGTACCTCTTTAGGCGGCTGCTCAAGGCTAGGAGCCTTTGTTTGGCAGTTTCCAGTGCTTCAGGTATGGGCATCTGGCTGTATCTCTTAGGTACTTGCTTTCTCATTGTACCTCTTTGAGCCTCTGTCAGCTTACTCACATCCTTCCGAGTTGCCTTGATTTTGGCCTCTAACCGTTGCTTCCATGGTGGGTACTGTTTTCTTCCATGGTTGTTCTTGTAGCCAAGCATCTCAAGGATCACTGCTGCTGAAGTGTAAACCAGTTCATTGGTTTCTGTGATGGTTGTGGTAGGAATTGCCCTCAATGCTTCATTCACAGTTTCCAGTAGACTTTCAGGTACGTCACTTAACCGTTGTAGCTGGTGTCGGGGTTGCCTAGTGTTCATTGTAGACACGATCTTGTCTTTCAGGTCAGTTGCTGCCTCGCTCAGCGTAATTGTGGTTGTTGGGGCTGTGTACCCTATCTCAGGGTGGGAGTGTGGCATAACCTCCCCTCTGACCTGTTGTTCTGGCTCTCCCGTGGCATTGTATTGTATCGCTTCAATCTCAAGTTGTGATAGGAGATGCCGTTTGTGGATGTTAGAGCACTGAGCTACCAGTTGTTTGGCAGTTAGGCTTGATTGTGGGTTTCGAAGCATCCATTCATTCCATTCTCTGCATGTAACCCCTCTGGGTGGGATTACTTGAGTAGTAGCATTCTAACAGAACCTTGTTCTCACATCTAGTCCATTTCCGTCTTGTTCCAGTAGCCCACTTTCCATCAGGGTGCTCTGGTCCCTCAGCACCTGACGCAGACCTTGTTTGGCCGGGCGACGTCTGAGACATGTGGTTCATTGTATCTCATGTTGTGAGGTAGGCATTAGCGTTAAGGGTCTTGCCCAAGGACCCTCACTGGGTGATGTTAATTGCCCGTCATTGTTATGGTAATTGCCCCATTTCCATGGTAATTGCCCCCATTTCATTGCCATTTTTTCCATTACCATTAATTGTTCGTTCCGCCCTGGGAATCGAACCCAGGTTTCCTGCATGACAGTCCTGCACCTTACCAACCTATATATATATATATATATATCCATACAGAGAGTTGCAGTGGTCTGGAAAATATCAAAGCAAAGATCACTTGTTCCAGTGCAGGATATTGAGGATAGGGCGTGACTTTGCTGATTTGCCTCAAGTGATAAAACATAAACTGGACTACTGCACTGAACTCTTTGTCCAATTTAAAATGCCTGTCAAAGTTTACCTCAAGGTTCCAAGAGTTAGTGTATTATTACATCTTTTTGAAGAAACCTTGTGTTTTTAGATAATTAAACTAATTCATTGGATGGCTTCAGTTTATGCTCTACCACAGTAATGGATCTTACTGATGTTAAAAAACATGCTGTACCACATTATATTTTTATCTAAAGAAATAATATCCATGGTACAATAGATTTTATAAAATGTATTTTATATAAACATCATATAAAGAGAGAGAGAGTGGGCAAACTTGATTCAGCACTTGTATTTAGGCAGGTTCTGTATTGACTTTTGGTCAATTGGAATCTACCAGGATTGCAATATTTCAGCGTTACAATAGGACAGTGACCACACCATGGAAACAAGATAAATGAGAAAAGGCAGATTGTGAATGAAAATGATGAGGAGACAGAATCTGGAGTCAGTGAAAAAATAAGTGATGGACGGAGGTAGAGGAGAGGAACGAATGTGGCAGAGAAGTGTGAGCTGAATGCCTATAAGAGACAATTTATAACTGCCGCTCTCGTAGTGCTGTTGTTAGCAGCGGGACTTCACACCAACACACAATGGCCACAGACTTGGCTTTTAGGTGTGGATTTGCATGTGTTATACTGTTCCAGCCATATGCATTTGTTTATTAGTGATCAACTTTTATTAAAAAAGTGAGTTAAGTGGTTGTCTTAAACTGTTTGTGCTTTACTTTGAATGCCATGTGCATGGTGGATATAGGCATAATGCAAAAGACTGGCACAGAATAAAGATTTATATATTTCAGAATACTGAGTGTTATGTTCACTTGAACAAAGACTTATCAACCCCAGTCCTTCAGCTATGGACATGCCAGCCATGTGGGGTGCATTAAGGAATGCCCGTTCAGCACGTTTTTAAACACTCTTTCAGCATACGGTGTTCATACGTCTCTAACCGATTTTATTACACATGTACTTTCACCGATGACCTTTCACCAATGAAAATCTTGTGAATCTTGCTCCAGACTTTTTCTGTCACAGCTCTGTTTCGATGTATAACTGACTTATGTCATATAATTACCGGCCAGGCAAAAACAGTAATTCTTAATTTAACGGTATCTCAATTTTCAAAGGGTTGGCACTTCCATGTTTTGAAAAGGACGCCAACCATACGTCCCTACTAAATCTGAGTCCCTGATTGCTCAAAGGTCAAATGGTTGAGCTTTCAATGTGCATGCAATGACCACAGGTTTTGTACGTAGAGCTTGAAAACAAACTTAAAATTTTGCGCAGCATGAATGCGAGAGTTTTGAATGTGGAAGCCTGAAAGTGCATATACACATGTTTATGCAGACTTTTCATTGGAAGTAGTTGCTCAAACATGCATTTCCAAGCCCGATGTGAATGTAGCATCAAGCAGTAACTGTTTCATTTCCCTCTGCTTAGGTTTAAGTTGGTACAAGATTTCTTTACAAATATTGTTTTTAGTCACATGACTAATGATGTATGGCTGCAGGTCAAAGATTCTATCTGAATTTAAAGAAATAATACCTCACTAAAAAAATAATAATAAACTGTCCTACAAATAGAAGCTGAACAGAAAATACAGCCAATTTCTATTTTTTTTTTACTGATAACCATCTCACATTGGCCTTCAGAATATGGTGGGACTGGTTTGGAAAGAATGAGATAAGAGCCTCTCATCTCCCCGTTGTCATCTTCAGAGTTTATAGCATTCCTCCCTCTGTGAGGACTTTTCCTCTGCAGGCCATTTTCCACTGCAGTCAAGAACCTAGCGTGGCATGTGCATGTACTTTCATAGAACACTATCTAAAAGAACAATCGTTTTGTCTTAGTGTTGGCATTATTAATGAAGTTTCCAAATTACCACTTTTAAAATGAGAAAAATTATTATTGCAAGTAAGACTTCTTAAAAGCCTTAAAATGTTAAAGGTGACCATGTCTGCTTATAAGTCAACAAACAGCCTCCAGCTCTGTTTAAATGACCCTGAGTTCCAGGTCTGATTCCTAAATGGAAGCACATTTCTTGATGAAAGTGTCTGCAGCACATCTTTTCTTTGACTTAAAAATACATCAAATTTATGTGTATATTATGGGAATTTATTGAGTCATTCTAGATAGCTAGAATCTATTATTAAAAAAAAAGATTAACCTTGACAAGAGATGATGTGCAGGGTTTGTTATCTCATAAAATAAGACATTTTTGGTGAATTTATTTAAAGAGATCTGGATTTAACAATTACATACTCTGACTTTTGACATTTCTGTGTCTAAAGGCAGTCATTTATGTTAATGGACCTTCAAAATAAAAGTAAAATAATTAGTTAACATTTTAGTGCTTAAAAGTTTTTTGAAATACCGAAAATTTGAAAAAAAAAGTTAATGAAATTTCACATTTAATTGAAAATTTTCATAAAAGTTGTTTGTAATATATTGTTCTATATGTAAAAAGTCACCTCTGAGATGTGGGTGGGACCATTGGCCCATATTTTCCATCATCTTTTTGTTTACACACTCTGCCACTCGCTTACAGCCCCTCACAATCCCCACCTAACATTAGCAGTGCATCAAAAATGGCGAGCAATGTTGGAGCTATCCAGCCGTACAGTTTTGAGCCAGATACCAATTTGGACAAGGAAAACAAAGATATACATGGGACTATTTGTGTCCCTTGTGCTATCTTAGATTGACCCCACCCTTACATTGACGTGTTCTCCCTACCATGACAAAGGTGGATAAAGTCGGAAAGATTTCATGTAATCCATGGACACCAGTGAAGATCACAAATCACTGAGGAAAAAAGGTTCAGAGCACTGTCTAGTGGGTCTAGATGACCCAACTCCCAATGTTAAAGTGCCTAGGATAGCAGAAGGGTTAAACAAGTGGAGTGGATCCATTGAAAGGGAGCGGAGCAGGGAGCTTGTGCACTGCCAACTGGAGTTTGTTAGCAACAACAACAAGCCTTTTTAAACAGCATTTTTTTGTCGCTGACCCATTACATATACGTATGAATGGCAATTTACTTTGTCTCATTGTTCAATGCTGTCTGTCACTGTAAATATTTGGCACCAACAATAAATAACACCAAACCAAAAGCAACTTCAGTTTTCTGCCACTCTCTCCTTGAGCTGAATTTTAGACTTCTGGGGCCTCATTTATAAACGTTGCGTACACACAAAAGAAGGCGTACGCCACTCTCTACGCAATAATTGAGATTTATAAAAAGCAAACTTGACGGGAAAATGTGCGGTCCTTCACGCAAGCTCTGTCCCAGGCGTACGCACAAAAACGGGTGAAATGTGAAACGGCGACGCCGTCGGCAGATGGAAGAAACACGTGAAAGTGAAAATGACAATACTGCCTCTCAGAAATTACATGAACACTTCACAAAGCAAGTCTTACAATTAACAGCCTACACAAACACCCGTTTGATCGATCAGCAGTGTGACAAACAAAAAAAAATCAAACGAAAATTACAACAGAAATTCAAATGAACACTTCTTTGCAGAAAGAAAAGTGAAATATGTTCTGCAATATTGGCATGTTGTGCAATTCATCCTCATAAATAATATAGTTAACAGAACGAAATAATGTACAAAACTAATATTCTCGTTAATGTGTCCGTCTGGCGGAGCAGATATAGGTGCGGGCGTGCGGACGGACGGACAGACGCACTAATTGTCCACTGGGGAAAGTTGTTTCCATAGTAAAACATTTCTTCATAAGCTATGGAATTATGGTATTCATACATATGCCTTTAATTTGTTTTATTTTTGATAAAACCATGTATGGAGTATGTCTCAACCATTCAGAAAGCAACAAGAAATTACATTTGCGCTGATCAGTTTCCCATTTCCACGTCGATTATTACCAACATCTGTAGCTTGTCAGATGTAATTAAATGGATGGAAATAAAATGCTCCATCACAATGCGTAATGACGCACAATGGCTGATCTTGCGCTCTTAGAAGATGTGGCAAATGGAAGAATTCGGAGTGAACGCATCTTTAGACATTAAGAAGACTTGCTGGAAACCAAGACTAGTGGCTTATGAGCCGGTTCCGACTTCCTCAAACCGTCCTCTTGGACCTCTGCGGGCTTTTCAGCCCGGCGTTACAGAAGAGCACTCGGAGGAACCACGCGTGACACCCGGTGCATCTGGCGCTCCGCCCCCCCCGATGGAGCACTAGACTTTTTTTTGCCTCGACTTTGATGTCCGACCATTTCTTTTTTTATTCGGCCAGGGTCCAAGGTTGTGAGGCTACAGCATTTGGCGTCTGCCACCGTTTGCCACTCACGTGCCTTTTTGGCATTATTAATGCCCACACTATGCCCTCCAAACAACATTTTCTCCTCTTTTCCACCTCGCCAATGATAACTTCAACTTCACATTGAGTGAAGTTACGTTTTTTTGATTTCCTCTCTGTGTTTGCCATGATTTCGCAAGCCATGAATATTAATTTGTGGGCGTTTCGTGGACTATTTATGGGCAACTATGGGCGTGTCATGAAGCCGCAAGAGCTGCGCTGCATTTAGAATTGGTTGTGATTTATTAAGGGAAAGATGCGTAGGATGTGCGAGCGCACGGTTTTATAAATCCGAATATTTCTGTGCGCACACACGTCCTATGTTTCATCCGTACGCCACTTCTGACGCAAATCCTACGCAAAGTTTTATAAATGAGGCCCCAGGTCACTAGCCCATTTAGTTCTTTCTGGGACAAAGTTGCTACAATAGGGAACTCATAGTTATGTTCTAGAACCAGTCTGAGTTGATTCCAGCTTTATGACATGCTGCTTTATACTGCTGAAAGTAGCCATCAGAAGTTGGGTACACTGTGGTCATCAAGGGATGGACATGTCCAGCAACAATACTCAGGTAGGCTGTGGAGTTGTAACCATGCTGAATTGGTATTAAGGGGGCCAAAGTGTGCTAAGAAAATATCCCCCACACCATTACACCACCAGCAACCTGAACCATTGATAAGAGGCCGGATGGATCCATGCTTTCATGTTACTTACGCCTAGTTCTGACCCTACTACCCGGATGTTGCAGCAGAAATTAAGACTAATCAGACCAGGGTACGTTTTTCCAATGTTCTGTTGTCCAATTTTGGTAATACTGTGTGAATTGTAGCCTCGGCTTCCTGTTCTTAGCTGACAGGAGTGGTGGCACCCGTTATCGTCTTCTGCTGCGGTAGTCCATCTGCCTCGAGGTTGAATGTGTTGTGCGTTCAAAGATGCTTTTCTGGGAATGAGAGTAATGTTACCTTTCCATCAGCTGGAATGAGTCTGGCCATTCTCCTTTGACCTCTGGCAACTGCAAGGCATTTCTACCCGCTCATAGGATATTTTCTTCTTTTTTGGACAATTCTCTGTAAACCCTGGAGATCGTTGTGTGTGAAAATCCCAGTAGATCTGCAGGTTCTTAAATATTCAGACCAGCCTGTCTGAAACCAACAACCATGCTATGTTCAAAGTCACTGAAATCCCCTCTTTGTCCCTATTCTGATGCTCAGTTTGAACTGCAGCATATTGTCTTCTTGACTATGTCTACATGCCTAAATGTTTGTGTTAACAAGCAGTTGGACAGGTGTGCCTAATAAAGTAGACAGTAAGTGTACAGTATATATACAGTATGTATGTGTGTATGTGTGTATGTATGTATGTATGTATGTATGTATGTATGTATGTATGTATGTATGTATGTATGTATGTATGTATGTATGTATGTATGTATGTATGTATGTATGTATGTATGTATGTATGTATGTATGTATGTATGTATGTATGTACTTTTTAAAAAGATGCTTCGATACTCAGGTACATGAATAATAATTTCCATAGCAAAACACATTAGGATTTTACAAGGTTTATGTTATTATGTATTTATTTTTTAAATTTGGTAAATTTGTGACAAAGCTCTGTTGAAAGCATTGACCTATTTCCTGAAAGCTCATTTATGTTAACTAATTCTAAACGTACAGTACATGCATGATTTATTTCTTTGTACTTGATAAAAAAAGAAAACAAAAAAACTGGACATTCAGCATAGGTGAATGACATTTTAGATTAATGTCCCCCTTAAGGTGTAAAATGCGTCATAAAAGATCTTTATAACTGTGACAGAATAAAAATATATTTGCTTTGTAGATGTCGCTTTTTTCATATTTGAAGCATTTTTTTTTAAATATTTTGAAGTATTCATACATTCATTCATCAAGTACAACATAAATTACTGTAGACATCTGTCATTTCTGATCACTCTCAAAGGTCACCACATGAGTTGAATTTTGAAAATACACAAAAGAGAAGTCTTGACAGTATGTGTAACAAAGAGACTTTGGGTGATCTTTTAATGCAGCAGCACACCGGCACTCTTGGAAACACTCACAAACTGGTCACCTCTACAAAACATTCTGAGAACATTTAACCTCATCTTTGTCCCAAAGAAAAACACCTACACAAAGCTCTTGTGTGGTAAAGGTTGTCAGAGAAGTCAAATGAACACACCGCTTCTAATGCTCTTCAAACACGTCTTTGTTTTTGACCCATCTACTGACGTAACTTTCTTTGAACTGCCTTACACAGGGTGAAGTGGAGAACAGAAATTTCCAGGCCAGCTGGCTGACATCAGAGGAGGAACAGTCCGTCTGCAGAGCCAAAATCAGAGGTGCCATAAATATACTTGAAGGCGCTTTATAGTTACTGGAAGAAAGACAGACGTTTGCCAAGATGAATGTTTGGGGGATGACTTGAGGTATTGTCTGTGTATTTATGCATGGAACATCTCAAATCTTGCTGTCTACTTAGTTGCGATGCCTATGGGGAATCAAATGCATATGTTTTTGTTTGTGTGTGACAAGCCTAAATACTTGTGATCCAAATGGTGAGCTGGGGAGAGTCACCAGCCCTTTACTATAGCATGTGTGCATCTTTTGTTGATTGGAGTGTGTACCTCTATGGGTGAACCTGTTAAGGTTATCATTGCCTGCAGGATTAGCCTGACTTGTCGGGCATTAGATCAGGTTACAGCTGCTGCAAGTGTGTGAGGGACATTTGATTAAGTCATATGAATTAGTCCTTGGATCCTAGAGATATTTTATTCTTGTGTTGTTGTTTTTTATTGTTTTATTGTTCTCTTACTATCACTGATGGCTGATATCTTGGTACCAACAAGAGCAGCAGCAGAGGATTAAGGCTATAAATGAATATATTGTTAAATATGGTATGAGGTCTGTTTGTACAGCTTTAAGCACACTGCAGTTCACTCCAGCTGTGTGGGCAAGCAGCTTTTCCCTGATGACCATTGCTTTTTTTTGTTCTTATGATTGTCCTTAATGAACTCAGATCAATTCAGTTAATTTATAAAATGCCAGTTCACAACTGAGTTTGTCTCAAAACAATACACAAATACAACAAAAAACCATCCAGCTTAGCTTTATTATCAACATTTGTTTATATTCCAACTAATTCTCAGTCTAATTAGGCCAGGTAGCCCTAATTTTTAAATTGTCTACATCTTATTTGTTGCCTCTTGACATTAGGGGTTGTTCTCCTTTTCTGTATCCATGAACCTCTGTTGGTCTTGCTATAGGCATCTTTCTCCAGTGCTGGGCATTGGTTACCAACATAACCACTGTCTCTCCTATGAACATGTCCAAACCGTCTCAATCTGCTTTTCTGTCCTCATCTCAAAAATATCTATCATAAACTGGTCCTATCATGGATTAATTCCTGATCCTATTCATCCTGATTATCACTACCAAAGAGAACTTTAATTTCTGCTGTCTTCAGCTCTGCCTACTGTCTCTGCATCAGAATCTCTTAACCAATGACATAGCTGCTCTCACCACACTCACTCATTGTCACACATCACACGCGAAACCTTCCTCCCCATGTTCAAACCTGCTTGCATACGTCAATCCACGTCTTTCTAACACTCTGTTGTTCTAGACTGTTGCCCTTAGAACTTAAAGTCCTCCACCTTCTTCAACCCTGCTCCCTTTAACCTTACCTTTCCTTTTGAGTTCCTCTAATTTACACACAGATACTCTGTCTTGCTACAGCTTACCTTCATTCATCTATAAGGAAACCTCCACCTCTGTAGATTGTCCTCCACCTGCTCCCACTACAGATCACAATGTCATTTGCAAACATCATGGTCCACAGAGATTCCTGTCTAACCTCATCTGTCAGTTTGTCGATCACCACAGAAACAAGAAAGCTGATTCTTGGTGTAGTCCCACCCACTAGGGTTGGGCGATGTGCCCTAAATTGGCAGTTGACGATGTTTGCAGTCAACCATCGGGATGGACGATGATATCGTCGGGGGGCTATTTTTAATTTTTCGTTCTTATATATATAATTGCCATTCGTCATTTTAATTTATTTATTTTATTTCCCAAATAATGACTCCTCCGCGATGATCCAGTCTAAACTGAGGGAAGTGACTTTAAAAAAAATCAAATAAACAAAATAGAAAAGAAGTGGTCCGGTCCTGCGTTTGATTAGACCGCTGGAGCGAGCGACCGTGTCTCTAGCAGAGCAGACGGACTTACAGTTTTGTGTTTTAGGGGAAGTAAGGATGCTTTGTTACGTGTGGGAGATTTAGGACTGTGATCGGTCCCGCAGCTCTACGTGAACGAGCAACCGGAATTTAGGAGAACCGGGTCTCCCGGTAAAAGTGTGTGTCGGGGCAGAGCTCGGAGCGCTAGCTAATGCAGTGTGTAAGCTTCGAAGCAGAACGGCCGCTCAGTCCTTAGAAACCGTTCAAACATTTGTGTTTCCTGTCGTGTCCCGACAAAATAAAGGCTGATGTTATTTACCTGCAGCCAAGATGCAGATTGTAGCGTTTCACGCATGGATTTATGTTCGTGCTAATGTTGTTACCCCGTGTTAGCATACTGCTAATCCTGGCTTCCGGCTCCGTTTTTCAACAGAAAAAGCACTGACCACAGGGATTAAAATGATGCGCGAACAGGCGCTTCATAATAACCGTAACATTAATAAAAGCACGTTTAGGAGATCATCTTGTATAATACCGAGCTGACCTATCTATGTATGTAGCCGCTCGGCGGAACTAAGTTTCGCTTCCGGTTTTTAAAAACACTGCTGCGCCTGTGCGAATGATTTATTCCGACCGAAAGTGTGACCCATGTGAATGTTTTTTATAATCTGAAAAAGTTTTTCTGGGCCCATCTACACGGTTGGATTCTAATCCGACCATTGATCCCATCAAGATATTTTGCACATGTAACCGCGGCTTATAGGGTCGACTCGCACCTTGGCGGGGGCGTGGCATCACGATGGTGTCTCTCCATCGATGGTATCGTCCATCGGCACAACCCTACCACCCACAACTTAAGCTTCTCTGTCACAGCTAGAGAACAGCTCTCATTCATGTCTTGAACAACTCCAATGTACCTCCCTGTCACTGCAGACGGCCTCATACAAACCACAGCTCCTATCTTTGTATCTTGTCAAAGGATATCCTGCCTCTGGATCTACAAAAACACAAAGCACCTCCTTCTGACCTTCATTGTACTTGTCCAGAAGCATCCTCAAAGTTGCAGTATTTTTTTCCTGGCATGAAACTATACTGTTTCAACAGTATTTGGGACCTCAGCTTGGCTTCCACTACTCTTTACCATAACTTCATTGTGTGACTCAACAGTTTTTTTTCCCTGTAGTTTCTACACGTCTCCCTTCTTAAAAAGGGGAACTTGAACACTTCTTCTAGGCATCCTCTCACTTTTCCAGGCATCATCTCACTCTCCAAGAATTTTTTAAACACTTCAGTCAGAAATTTTACGTCCACCCCTACTTTACAATAATACTAAACACCCGTTGTTTGGCTTTTCCACCCCCGAATCCACAATCTCCCTTTTTGTCATTCTGCGCTCTGTGTCCTTCTACTTTTTAACTAACCTTTTCCTCTTAAGACGTTGTCTTCATTCCACTTCTTCTTTCCATTAACACCATAAAACAGTTTGAACCTACTATAAGCCTTGCTCTCTTTCCATCAAGTATCCAACTGTCTTCTTTCCATCATGTCAGCCAACTTTATAGTTTTTTCTGTCAAGCTCTACAAACAAACATTCTACTTGAAGTTCTACACTCCTACCCTTCCTTTTCTGTATCTGTTTACAGACACACCTTCCTCCTCTCATTCTTTGACCAAGTAGTGTAATTTCAAACGGCACCCTGTAGGCCAACAGCAACAGTGGTGGTTGTTGTGTACGCAGGTTATGACTGGTCCAACATCAACGTTTTATTTCATTTAGCTTTGGTTTTAAGTCGGATGCTGTTCCTGCTACAACAAGACAAAACCACAAAGGGGAGGACACTCCCTTTTGTGGTTGCATTCATTTTTGGTGGTTGGATTTTGTGCTTTTTTTTTAAATAAAAACCATGTATAAAGGTCAAACATCTAAAAACAAATGAACAATTCCTCTCTCTTTTGGCCAAACAAAAGTGCCATCCATCCATGAGGACAAATCTAGATCATCCTTATTAAATAAAAATGTCAACAGGAGTAGGATTTGGAAGTCTTATTGCTTTTGTATTAATGCATCGTGTACAAATAAAATGGCTCATTGACAACCATGTAAAAGTGAGGATCACCATTTCAAAATTTATAGATAAGATGTGTCCTTTTTTGTCACTTTGTTTTTAGTCTTGACCTGCTTTTTTGTGGCTTTGCTTTTCTGTAAAACTTCTCTTCATCCACAGTTCTGTGAGAAGTAGTCGAGTTTTTTTTCTTTAAAAATAATCTTTTGCTTTTGCCTTAAATTCCACTACTGTTCATGGTTCTGTTGTTCAGTATGTACTGCACAAACCCTCCTCTGCAATCTCTCCCTGCAACTATTTGATCAGCTATTTTCTTTTTTTTCTTTTTTTTTATAAACCAGCATTCATATCTAGACTCTTGTGGGAGAGTTTTATGCCTGCTGTTTTTTGCTTAGGTCAGTTCTTTAAGCTTCACTTTTTGTTTTTTCAGTTATTATTCAACATTCTTCCATTTTAAAGTTAATAGGTATGCTGAAAAACTGCTTTCCAGTCCAATATACAAACTTTTTGGCAGTCGGTTGTCATAAAAAACAAAAATAAAATTCTGATTCTGATGAATGATGATTATGAATGATGAAAATTCTCATTGTATCCAATCAGAAAACCTTTTCCTCTCTCAAAATGTAGTGAGTAGTTGTCTAGGATTTGTTAGATGTATTTAATTCCAAAACTACAGTAAAAGGGCAGTATTTCAGATCCTGTTGGCAGGGCCCTTTAAAAGGCCTAAGCAGTGCTTTAGTGGTGCTGTTAGATACTGTGTACATTCACTTTTTAGAAATATAACCAGTTAAAGACCATTTTGTGGATATAAGTAAATAACATTTTCCCAAAAGCACAAAATTAGGATAATAAAATAAAAATGATTCAATATTTTTATTTTTTTATATTTGTCAAAGTAAGGAAACCACAGTAAATGCATTATAAGGTTTCTAAATCTGACAGAGTCTGACCGGGCAAGGTTCTTGTTAAATTCTTTTTAGATCACCATCACTTGTTGGCATTTCTTGCTCTAAAATGCAATGTTTACTATCTTGATCAGTTGAGTGTGACACAACACACTTGAATGACTTTGAAAACATGCCAGTTAAACATTTAAATACCATAACATTTTTTTGGGCACCTCTTGTAGTATCAAGACAATAGCATTGATAGAGTTAGGGTGTAGTAACATACAGTGTATTTTACTTTTAATATTTGCAAAATTGAAAAAAAGAATGGAAAAAACAGATGATCCCTTTAATGGAATTAGAAAAACAAATCAAATGACCCAGACAGAAAATGTTTTTGATTTTGACCTGATTTGCTTGTTTTTCAGTTGTGAAATGTCAGAGGGAAAAACATTGATACTGCTTGTTATCTATCTATTGTTGTTCTGTTTGACTTACTGAATTCCTCTAAGTATAAATGAGTGAATTACTGATGAAGTAGTGTTAGCAACCCAATCAACAAATGGCAATGGGAACCAATGCTAAGTCAATGCAAACCCAATTCATGTTTTATAAACAGCATGCAGCTTACACCTTGTATGCTGCTGTTATTAAAATAAATAAATAAATTATCCATCCTTCCATCCACCTTCCTCCGCTTATCCGGGACCGGCTTGCAGGGGCAGCAGTCTAAGCAAAGATGCCCAGACTTCCCTCGCCCCGGCCATTTTCTCCAGCTCCTCTGGGGGGACCCCGACGCGTTCCCAGGTCAGCCGGGAGACGTAGTCTCTGCGACGTGTCCTGGGAATTAATTAATTAATAGATACATACATAGATACATCCAATCCATCCATCTTGCTCCGCTTATTCGGGACTGGGTCGCTGGAGCAGTTGTCTAAGCAAAGAGACAGACAGACAGACAGACAGACAGACAGGCAGACAGACAGAGACAGACAGACAGACAGACAGACAGAAAGACAGCAAAATGCTAACATACAAGCTTGTTCAAAGTTCCACTCCAATCATCTTTTCATCAATTGTAAATGCATTCTCACTGGTCTTTTAATCATGATTATGATATTTTTAGTCAACGTCAAAAAAAACAATGTTGTTCTTGGACATAGTTTCTACAGAGTGGCAGGAGGTCATTCGAAATTGGCCTCTGAGTTTTAGACGGGACTGTTGCAGTGGAGGAAGCCCCCCCATATCCTTTCACATATGTTTTTATGACATCTCCTGCTAGCGTACAGCCCCTCACCACCCCAGCTTAACATTATTGGTGCAATGAAAATGGCGAGCAATTTTTAAGTCATACAGTCATATAGTCGAGTTGTAAAGTCTTGAACAGTTGCCAGCTCAGACGAGAAAAACAAGACGTGCATGGGTCTGGCCGTCTAGAGGTGGATGCATCAGAAGGGATTTCAGATTTTACCTGTTGCGGATTGTTTATGGAACGTATCTCTCGTGATAAACAAGGGAACACTGTACTCCGAGATGCAATTGTGAGCCTAATAATCTTTAGACCTGTTCTCCATCATCAGAAAATGTCAAAAGAACATCTTAAAAACACCAAAAACACAGTTTTCATTGGTCTGAGTATTTAATGAAATGAAAGTGTGTTATATGAAAACCTGACAAGCTTTGTTTTTTCATAAAGTAAAAATGTGAAGGACTCAAGTACCAAATTATTATTGTCTCAGTTAATGCAAAACCAATTAACTTCTAAATAAGCACCGCTATTCATCAAAAGTTTTTTCAATGCTAGAAATGTGTAAAATTGAAATGTTAACAAAAAACATAAAAATATGTACCACACATTTTTAATGAATATGGTTCATCAATTTGACAAAAATTCCATACTTTTAAATGAATAATTCTGCCACAATCAGCGTAACCTAAAGGGGTCAATCTTTGAACAGCTTATTAGCTCAAGCTCCCAGCCCCTGGTAGATGATCACTGTAGGCTTTCCCCATGACTGAGCAGTTTAATGTTCAACAAAGTTTGGTTTGATCCAGGTTTTTAACTGGTTTATCTAATAAAAAAAAGGGTATGATTAATACTTAATTAAACGGATACAGGCTCAGTGTGTGGGTTTGTATTTTTATACCGGATCAAAAGCTTAGTTTTTGTAACAACAAAGCAGCAGCAGCATTAGCAAATTACTTACATGAATTCAACTGAACAGACCAGAATCAAAACCACTCCTCATAACAGCATGGGCCCAGTGACATTCGCTTGGGTCCAAATAGCCAAACTGATTCCACATGATGTCTAACAGCTGAAGGTTTGGCCTTTTAGGTCTACTTCAGAAAAACCTGAGAAACCTCAAGTAAACCTGCACTTTTGCACTTCAGGTGTAAGAATAAGGATCCAACAGTTGACATTAACCCCTGTGCTATCCTTAGCACGTTTAACATTGGGAGTTGGGTCAGCTAGACCAGTGTTTTTCAACCTTTTTTGAGCCACGGCACACTTTAACCTTGACAAAAATCCCGCGGCACACCAGCACCCCCCCCCCCCCCAAAAAAAAGCAGAAACTCATAGTCTGTTTTGATCTACAGCCCCCCCCCCCCCCCCCCCCCCCGGCAATCTGACGTGCATTTTTGTGATAAAGTTGCAGATGTTTTTTCTAAAAGATGTAATAAAAGTTAAGTTACATACAAACTGTATGTTCGTTGTGGTTTCAATCCGTGTAACAAGGACGACTCATTGTACGCTAAGGCGCTGTCCCTTTAAGCCAATGCATCATGGGAGATGTAGTGTGAATACGGCGAGAAAACGGCAGAAAGACTCGCGTCTCTGAGCTTCATGGTTTTGTTCACTTGTTCCACGGTCTGATACCGGATTCTGTGGAAAGCTACACCGCTAAAGACGAGCTTTAGCTGGTGTTTTTGTTGGAAATGAGTGAGTTATGAGCTAAATTGGAACAAGGAAGTTTAGACTTTAAACACTTCTGATTGGTCAGACTGATGACATGTGATTAAGCCTTCAAGAATGATTGGTGGAGTCGTGGAGACAGTAAAAGCTGCGGAACTTTTCAGAAAACAGTTATAGCTGCAGGTAAATCGCGGTGCCGTCATTCTTATCAAAATGTCTTTAATAGAATCAGTTAAACACAAAGAAATAAGTATTTTATGATCTTTCATATTCCTAACTACTCAGTGTTTTATCAGGACCTGTTTGGATGAACAAAGAGCTGATTTCCTGGAGATGGTTAATGTTTTTAGATCAGTTAATGAGGGCAATTTTCCACGGCACACTTGACCATCTCCCGCGGCACACTAGTGTGCCGCGGCACACTGGTTGAAAAACACTGAGCTAGACTCACCAGACAGTGCTCTGAACCTTTTTTCTTCAATGATTTGTGATCTTCACTGGATTACATGAAATCTTTCCACCTTTATCCGCCTTTGTCATGGAAGGGAGAACACGTCAATGGAAGGGTGGGGTCATCTAAGATAGCACAAGGGTTACAGACTTAATATTTAGGAAAATAGATCTTTAACTTTATTTGCATGCTGAAGCGAGGAAATATACTTTTCAATTTGAGAAATGTGTTCTCTCCTTGAACAAACAATAGTTTGAGTTGTTTGTTTTTGTGCTGGCATGTTCAGGAATAGTTTATACAATCAATCGTTTTATGAACAATTGAGCACACCAGTTATTTTATTATTAATAAAAATTTCAGTAATAATAATGCTATAATATTTCTGCAGGCAGAAAACATTTTTTTGCATACAGGTTCAAAATCCAGCAAATTCAAATTGTATTTAAATGTAATAAAAAAATATATTTTTTTTACTGATTTCATATTTAATATGCGTTCTCATTACTGTATTTGCACTGTAAATAAAACCAGCTTAGAATACACATCCTGCATTAAGTCCCAAGATTCCACAATCACATCTATCTCTGGATATCTGGATACCATCTGGATACCATCAGCCTAGGGAAGGAGATGGGGCTTTTAGGAAATTATTTGAAATAGAAAAAGGTTAGAAATTGTAAACAAAAAGACTAAATAATTAGTATGTTTTTGAATGAATACTTGAAGAAAAAATGTATGGTGTTATTTAGCATGACATCTCTTTTTGCCAAGTGATAATATGCCTTTTTTGAATATGTAAAAAAAAAAGTCTCAGAATGTTTGGACAAAAGGTTGTTTCTGATGATCTTTGAGTCCAGTCATTTAGTCCATCAGGTTCCTGGTTAGCCCACGTTGTTATGATACAGTGTGTTGAAGCTTCCTCATTGTGCATGCTGTGTGTGTTTCTGTAATTACCACACAGCGCCTGCAATGTGGAGGCTAAAAGACGCAGAGGCATCTCACACATATTTCCTGTGACATTTTGGGATTTCAAAGAGTCTCTCAGAGAAAATTGCTATTATGAGCACAGTGCCATGAGGCCAGGTGGAACAGCCATGGCTGAGGTGATAGGCACTTCTACACCAAAGGGGCTCTACACTGTTGGTGAAAGACATGTATTACATTATTATATGTCCTGTAACAAAGTAGCGTAAATGCAAAAATTCATTGCAATTATGAGTCGCATTTTACTGATTAGTCCTCCATCTCCAGTAATTTGGGTGCAGCAAACTTACATCTATCTCCTAAAAAAGAATTGTTCAAAAAGGCAAGACCATGAGGCATTTGAGGATCAAAAAAGGTTTTTATTTTTTGCTTGCAGTTGGACACTTCAATCAATATTTTAAAATTTATTTATTTATCATTTACTTTAATTAAAGTTATTTCCTGAGATTATTTTCATGTTAGCCTTCATAGACCCAAGCATTTGTAGTTTAGTATGTGTATTTAGTCCTGTTTTTTTTTCTTTCAAAAATTTGTTTTATTGTTTTTGTTTAGTTTTTTTTTTAATCTTCTGAGACACAAAGGCCTATATTTCATAATTTTTGACTGGTCCAGTTGTGCTTCCCGTGCTGTCATGTTAACAAAAACCAATGTGAAATATTTGGTGATACAATTGTTGCTTAAGAAATTGTGTTTTACCTCTGTGGGTATTTTAAAGAAAGTGAATTATACTATACAGATCTTATTCTATACATTTTAATTTCAGGAAAGTAATATTGTTAGGTAAGGGATTATTTTTAAATTACAACAACAAGTAATCTGTATTTCATCTGTGTCACAGTTTGGAAGTACCTTACAGTGCACTGATGCTCTGTATGTAGAAACCATGCGATTCTTTCTTTACCAGATCATTGGCCTGCACCAATTTCATTCACAAGTGAGTTGTCTCATTGACAGACTGTGCGGCCCGGTACCAATTGACCCAAGGACAGGTACCGGTCCGCGGCCCGGGGGTTGGAGGCCACTGTTTTAGTGAGTCAACTTTGACTTTTAAGTATAAAGACATTTAAAAGAATCTACAGGAGAATAGGCAACAAGTGCTGATAACAGCTACGACCTAAATCCGGTGGCTCACCTGACTCATGATGAGTCGCGACTTACGGCTCAGGGCTCGTGACTCTTGGGTTGTCTGTGCTAGACTGTGCTTTTACTGAAAACAACCTTTCCTTTCTTGACAAGTCTCTCCTTCACAACCATGGGAAAAAACAAATTATTTTACTTTCAAACTTGGTAGCTGATTTTCATGCGTTTTACACACTTTGTGGCACACAGCTGCAGCTTCACCATCGTCCCGCTCCCATCTATACGAAGGTTTCTGCCACGCAGAGGTGTTTTTGGTTGTAAGCGTCCAGCCCGACCAGGACCTGTTTTCTGAAGCTCCAACCTGCCTTGCCTTTGTCTTTTTTCTTAACAAGACAACGTAAATGGCGTATACTTATATAGCGCTTTTCTACCTACAAGGCCCAAAGCACTTTACAGTCACAGACCCATTCACCCAGTCACACACACATTCACACACTGGTGGCGGCTCCGCTGCAGAACACTGGCGCCAACCTCCCACCAACGTCAAGTCGCTGGTTGCTTTCCGTGAAGACTGTTCATTTCCGATTATAAACACCTTAAAAGATATTGATATTTGTACTTTAAATCTTTATAAGTTTGAATAGTTTTTTTCATAAAGCAGACTATTTGACGCTGTGCGCGTTGTAATTGTAAAAGCTACAGAGCATGCCCCGATATGGTCATGTCTTTTCTACCATCTGCTGCTGTGATAAACTATAAAATAAAGAATGTCAACGTGATATTAATAAGACTCACAGACCCCAAGCTCACTGCAGAAGTCAGTGCTCAGAGCCATTCCTGGTTCACAGCTGACGGGCTGTCACTCTGCGGGTGTTCCTTTTTTTGATTATTGAATTATGACCTGTAATGATTTTATAGTTTCCTTTAACCTTTTTGGTGAATTTGATCATTTCGAAGACTTGGATTTTAGAAAAGAGAAAGCAACATGGTTGTGCAGGAGAGACTTGGTGATGGAGAAAATGGGTACCGCTCCACCAGACGGAGTTTCCTGCACTCCCCTGCACTTTGACAACCAAGGACACTGCCAACTTCAGGAAACCATTCAGAAGCTTAGACTGGAGCTCAGAGAAAAACATCATGGGATAGAGAAAATTATCTCAGTATCTGCATCACAGTCTAAGTCAGTCAAACATTTGTTTGATGGTTCAATCTGACCCAGTCATGAAGAGAAGTTATGATATTTTAAATAAAGCATGTTTGTAGTCCATTCCTGTGGCGAGTTATGATTTTTTTCAAAGAAATTATTGAAATGTGCAATTCCGCCACTAGCGGGAGCAAATGAAAAGCAAAACAGGTGAAACAGCTTATCTCGAAACCTAACAGCTCTTCGTCTGGTTAAGATACAGTTAGGTTCTCCGCGAGCCTCACCGCTGTTATGTTGCTATAAGAATGATCAGTAGTGACACACTAATGACCAAAATAATGTCAAAAAGGAAAAAACGGTTGAAGTAAAGTGCAGCGCTTTCCAGGAAAAATTAAAACAGTTTTATTTGTTCAAGGAGCTGAAATCAAAACCTGCATGCTGGGTGTGTCATCAACAGGTGGCAGTGCTCAAAAATTATAACATTCAGCACCACAATGAGACTCAGCATAAAGAAAAGTTTCACCAATTGCAGGGGGAGTTAAGAAAAGAGAAGACTTACCAACTATTAGCTGGACTGAAAAAACAACCGTCTGCATGTCAGTGATGGAGCAGTCACAGCTGCCTTATTGCTAACAAGTTGGAGCAAACATCTAAACCATTTTCAGATAGTGAACTTATTGAAAAATGCTGAAGGCTGCAGAAGTCTTGTGCCCCAAAAAGCAGTCGACCTTTGGTAGCATAAGTCTGTCAAGGATTACGATTACAGATACAACATTTCTTAGGAGACTTGGGAGCCTAATGAAGGAATCCAGTCATTTCGTGTATTTTCGGTCACTATTGGTGAAAGTACCGACATCACAGATATTGCACAACTGTGCATATTTATTAGAGGTGTTGCAGAGACCATCACAGCAGAGTTGATGGACACAACAACTGCTGATGACAGTTTGAGTGAACTGGTCACGTGATGTCAGTCTGGTCACTGATGGCTCCCCATTAAAGGTAGAAGGCAGGTGATGTCACAAAATTCAGGCAGCCAACCAAGAAAAGATTCTTGGACATTTCATCGTGTTTTGCACACTTGAATGACAGTAAATGTGTTTCAGGAGAGAAAGGGAGGTTAACTTCAAATTCTTATTTTCACAAATGTTTGCAAGTTTCATTTAGTAATTTTTCATTTTTCATTTCAGTTTTTAAGCATCATGTCACACAACTAACTCACAATAGAGGACACACCCTGGACCAGAGTGTCCTCTGTTGTTGACTTGGCCATATCAGACCATTATTGTGTTATTTTTTAATGTCACCAGTGAAATCCAGCAGAAAACCTCGGAGAGAACTGTGAGGAAACGGTATAGAACTCCTGAAGTGGCTGAAAGTTTTATTGATATTTAAAAAAAAAAAACTCCTGCTCAGGTTTTACCTTCACCCTGTAATTATATTGTTAATTATTTTAATAACAGATTTTAGACTTCTATAGATGTAGTGGCACCATTCAGGACAAAAACATTAAGCACCACTCTTAAAATGCCATGGAAGATCTATGACATTAAGCGTCTGAAACAGAATTGCAGGAGAGGACAGAGAAGATACAGGAAGATGAAATTAATAATTGATTAAGACATTTTAAAATAACAACTCAAAATTTACAATAAGTCAATTAAACAGGCCATAACTTTCTATTTTTCAAAATTAGTTTCTAAATAATAAAAACAATCCAAAATGTAATTTTAAAAAGATTGATATTTTAACACATAAATATTTGAACAATTCCTCCATGCCATCATCTAATGCTACATGTGAGGACTTTGCAGACCACTTCATGGGTAAAATCAATGCAATAATATCAAACATTTCATCTATTTCATTTTCATTTCATTTTTATTTGTATAGCCCAAAATCACAACAACAGTTGTCTCGATGGGCTTCGAAGTGAAACATGAACTCAAAAGGATCACGAATACAAAGAGTTCAATAGTAAAATACTAAAATGAACTAACAAACTGACTAAGCTATACTGGCATCCCTGCCAGTATATGCAGGGATGCTATACACTGGTTTTAACAGATGACCAGCATTGTTTTTACCAGAAGAAACACTGGAGAGTTTTGTCCTGATTGATGTGGAGATGTTTGGTTGAGTTGTATCCCAAGTAAACACCACTACTTGCCTTTTATATCCCACTCCCACTTCGCTCTTTAAAACATTCTATGGATTCTTTGAGTCGAGATTTTAAATATAGTAAACTGGTTTCATCAGACAGGTGTCTTCCCCTCTGCCTGTAAAACGGCAGTGGTGAGGCCACTTCTAAAGAAGAGTCATTTAGATCCAAATACTCTAGATAACTATAGACTTGTTTTTAACTTACCGTTTTTAAGGAAACTAATAGAAAAGTGTCACCACTCGACTACATGAGTTTTTAAATACCTAAAAAATTTCAGAAAAATATCAATCTGGTTTTAGTACAAGCCACAGTACAGTGATGGTTCATGATCTTAGAATAAACTACGACTCACAGAAACTTTCTGTTCTGGTGCTGCTGGATCTTAGTGCCGCTTTTGATACAGTAGATCACCAGATTTTATTAGACAGGCTTAGCCTCTCTGGAAATATTCTTTAGTGGTTTTATTCTAATCTTACACTCTTTTAAACTGTATTTAAGATATAAAATCATGGATGGCAGAAAACTTCCTACAGCTCAACCAGGACAAAACTGAAGTTTCAATCATCTGTTCTGAAGACAACAGAGAGATGATTTGACCACATCTTCAGAAATGTAAACCTTCTGAATGTGTGAGATACCTGGGCGTACCTTTTCACTCTGAGATGAATTTTATTCCACACATTAAAAGTGTCGTTAAGACAGGATTTTATCATCTTGAAAGCATTGCCGGAATCTGCCCATTCCTCTCTCTTTCCAGCACATAGAAGCTGATGCATGCTTTTATTTTTAGTCGTCTTGGTTATTGTAATGCCCTGCTCTATAGTTTACCCAAAAAGTTACATTTACAACTATTGCAGAACTCTGCGGCATGAGTCCTGATGAAAACCAGGGAGCGGAAACACATTACACCAGTTTTTAAATTGCTGCAATGGCTCCTTGTGCATTTCAGAATTTATTTTAAGATTCTTTTAGTGGGTAATGAATGTATGAATGTTCTATGGTCTTGGGCCTTCTTATTCACTCTTAAAGTCTAAGCCCTCGCGGACCCCGAGGTTCTCGGGTGCTGGACTTTTAGTTGTCCCTAAGGTGAGTACCAAAATTATGGTGAGGCTTCGTTCCGCCATCACAGTCATCGCCTGTGGAACAGCCTGCCGGAGAGCCTCATGGAAGCTTTTACGAAGAGGCTCGAGACCCACCTTTTGAATTTTGCTTTTAGTTTTAATATGTATTATGTCAATATTATCATATATTATATTATACATTATGTATTTAATTTTATTTTACACATGTAATCTTTTTCTCAATTTGATGTTTTATATACATCTTGTGTTTTTAATTTTAGCATTTTATTATGCACGGTGGCGCAGTGGTTAGCCCTCTTGCCTCTTGCCTCACAGCAAGAAGGTCCCCGGTTGGGGCACCAGAACCAGAACACCAATGGGGGACCTTTCTTTTGTGGAGTTTGCATGTTCTTCCCGTGCATGCGTGGGTTTTCTCCGGGGACTCCGGCTTCCTCCTACCGTCCAAAAACATGCTTCATAGGTTAATTGGTCACTCCAAATTGTCCATAGGTGTCAATGTGAGGGTGCATGGGTATGTGATATGTGTGACCCTGTGACAGACTGGCGACCTGTCCAGGGTGTCCC
Organism: Oryzias latipes; assembly: GCF_053564925.1. Classification (NCBI taxonomy): domain Eukaryota; kingdom Metazoa; phylum Chordata; class Actinopteri; order Beloniformes; family Adrianichthyidae; genus Oryzias; species Oryzias latipes. Next base: position 13,879,078 of record NC_136254.1, read on the forward strand.
CTGCCTTTGCCCATATGTGGCCGGGATAGGCTGAACCTTTTTCCTTAATGATTTGTGATCTTCACTGGTTTCCATGGATAACGTGAAATCCTCTCCACCTTTATCCACCTTTGTCGTGGTAGGAAGAACACGTCAATGGTCATCTTGACCCAATTTGATAGCACAAGGGTTAATAGGCCCAATCACTGTTTGGTTTGTAAATGTGTTTTCCTTTGTTTATCCCTGCACTCCTGCTAAATATAAAGTGCTAGTGGGTAATTCCTCAAACATCTGTTTAGAGCAGGATTTGTGGATTTCGTACTGTAGATGTCTGGGGCTCAGTAACAAGCTCAACTTTTATCCCTTATTAAAGAAGCCAAAAACTAAATGGACTACTCTTGAATTGAATTGAATTGAATTGAATTGAATAACTATTGTTATTTATATACTAACAAACGGAATGTTATTCATATAACATTCTTGATTCATTTAAAGGCATAACTTTACCCACAATGGGACACTGGTTTAGTACATGTAACCTGATTGTTTATAGATACCACATGAACATGAATGTAAATCTAAAAGTTTCCCGAAGCCCAGAGATGTGCTGGTTATTTTGGGATAGTGGAGCATCATGACCTCTCGATATGTATAATTCTGCCTTCAGCTGTCTGCAAGCAAAAGCATTGGCTGAGGAAAGCATTACATGTGGTGCATATACAATATGACAGGCTTGCTTCCTTGAGTTTGTACCTCTTCTATTTGTTCTAGGTATGTGGGTGCCTTTTTTTCTCTTTTTGACCTAACTTTCACAAACACACACATGATAAAACCCATGGGTTATGCATGGTCTTTGTAATGTAGACAAAACTGCAACAATGCATAAATCATGTTTCTGACTGTCTTGATGCATAACAGTTCGACTGCAGTATGAACCCCTTTATCAGGTATGGCTGACCTAACATGACTGTACATGTATAAAATCACAGAAATAAAAAAATTAAAAAGGATTTTCAGCACAGTGCACTTAATACTAAATTAGTAATTAACCCTTTCACAACTGGAGATGTTTCCAGCAATACCTTGAATAACACATGCTCTTTGACATATGGTAACGTTTTGACCATTTATTTGATCAATGTGAGCCATCTCAGATATAGAGAAAAGCAGCTTTTAATATCAGCTTTGCAAATCAGGTTTGCATCAAAATGTGACGCATTACTAACCTAGCATATTGCATAACTAGCAAAGTGTTGCATGTGCAACACATTACTAACATTGCATATTGCATTAGTAACATAAATTGTTGCACATGTAACACATTACTAAAGTGAAGTGTTGCATTACTAATGTGAAATGGTGCTTGTGCAACACATAACTAAAGGTAGATGTTGTATTACTCATGTAGAATGTTGCATGTGCAACACTTTACAAATGTGAAGTGTTGCATTACTACCGTAAAATGTAACATGTGAAATACTGTCACGCTCCGCTCCGGAGTAAGACCGAAAGATCCAAGGCAAAACAATAAAAACCACTCCAGAGGTGTGGATGAAAAAAAATGCCTGTTGTTTTATTTTACAGCACAAGCTCTGAAACACAGACTCCTCTCTCTCATGAACCAACATTTGCATGCTCTTATGTAAGACCTTGCCCCTCCCCTGGGGCAGGTGGTTCCATTTCAGCTTAATTGTCTGAATTTTGGTCAGGCGCTACAAAAGCCTACTAAACCCAGATTCCGGGTCCTTGTGTGGAGTTTCAGTCAGGGGAAACTGCCACAAACACATTACTAACAGGAAGTGTTTTCTTAAAAGGTAAAATGTTGCATGTGCAACTCATTACTCATTATCAATGTTGCATTAATAAAATAGTGTTGCATGTGCAACTCCTTACTGACCTGAAGTGTTGCTTTACTAACATAAAATGTTGCATGTGCAACACATTACCAATGTGAAGTGTTGCATTAATAACATAGTGTTGAATGTGCAACTCCTTACTAACGTGAAGTGTTGCATTATTAACATAAAATGTTGCATCTGCAACTCCTTACTAATGTGAAGTGTTGCATTACTAACATAAAATGTTGCATGGGCAACTCCTTACTAACGTGAAGTGTTGCATTACTAACATAGAGTGTTGCATGGGCAACTCCTTACTAACGTGAAGTGTTGCATTACTAACATAGAGTGTTGCATCTGCAACTCCTTACTAATGTGAAGTGTTGCATTACTAACATAAAATGTTGCATGGGCAACTCCTTACTAACGTGAAGTGTTGCATTACTAACATAGAGTGTTGCATGTGCAACTCCTTTCTAACGTGAAGTATTGCATTACTACACTGTAAAAAGAAATCGGTATTTTAACAAGTACACTAAGTACACTATTTCTTTGGAAAAAATACATAATCCTACTGTAGAGGACTTGGGCATTGTTATTTTAATGGAAATTTTCCATAAAGTTTATGACAGACAAACACTATTATTTTTACAACTTTTTATTGACAAAACCACAGGTTTTTATGTTTAAATGTTAATGTGCAGTTGCTGTGATATGTTGTGTTTTTTGCAGGAATTTGAGAGTGGGGTAAAATGAACTACCGTATTTTCACGATCATAGGGCGCACCAGGGGGGTATTCCAGGAAGCATGTTTAAACTAGCCAGACTTTAAGCCTGAACTCTGGCTGAAATCCACCTGAACTTGCTTACTCTGGGTATGTCGGTTCCAAAAGACCGGATATGAGTTGGCGTAATTACGCTCGACTTGGTAACCCTGGGTTAATGCTCGTGCACAGCAGGTACATAAAGACATTCTCAATGGATCGCCGATTTCTGGAGTCACCATGGAAACGCGTGTGAAAAAAAAAGAAAACGCTATACTTCAGTGAGACGGAGTCTGAGGTTTGAATTGCGGCGTATGAAGATTACACGACCATCAAAAAAGTAATACGGCTGCATCATCAAAAAAAAAAAGAGTTCCTGCGTGTAGAAAAAGAGCAGACAAAGTAAACGCACGAGTTTCTGATCTTATTTCCATTTTCCTTGTGACGCACATACATATATAACTTATCCAATTTTGCCAACTTAAATGAATTACTTCTATTGGTAACAAAAAATTGAGTTAAATTTATTCAACCTAATTTCTTGCGTCTATAAAACTCAATAATTGTTTATACAACTCAAATTTACGTATTTATCTAACTAAATGTCATATTACTCCAATTCAATTAATCTTTTTTCCATCTTAATTCATTATATTTCTTGAACTCTCAAATGCTTAAGTTTGAGCTGGCAGATATACTCATTTTTATAACAATAAAAAAGACGGGGGGAATAATGCACGGAGTGCAAAAATTCGTTAAAGAACTTACCATGATTATATTTACAATGTTAAATCGTAGGGGTGCTATATAAACTGATCATCCTCTCCTTCACTCTCACTCATGATACAGAGACGTAAGCTCAGTACGGCAAAATAACTTGGCGAAGCATGGCAAAACACAGTAAAACAGCTAAACAACTAAACACATTTGGTCAAAAACCCACACTTAAACCCAAATCCGTCCAGACAGGCAAAGGGAATGATATCCCACAATCCTTTGCGGTGCCGATCTAACAGCAGCACCAAAGTTACACCTACTTAATTGAATTACTTTGAATGAAAGTAAAATAACCGTCTGAAAACTACGTGTAATTTTTAACTGACTTACAAAAAAATGATTTATTTTAACTGAAACAAATAATTAAGTTAGATCAAAGTAAAAAAAAATATTTTTCCAGCATCCGTATGTGGTCTTGTCACCCTCTCATGGTGGAAAAAGTATTATCTGAGCTTCTTCATCCACTAAATCATCTTCAAATGGACACGCCATGCTGCTTCACCTCTCTGAAAACAAACTAACCTTCAACTAAACCTGCTCCCGACCAGGTTATGTTCAGAGCATGAGTTGCTATGGCAACTTGACATACCCTGAAACATGCCTCCATTTCTGGAACCGAAAACTGAGGTTATCAACTTCCTTAGCCTCAAACTTACCGTGAGAGCTAGCATAACCTGCTTTCTGGAATACCCCCCAGGTTATATGGCGTGGTCTCAGTTACCAGTCTCTTTTCTTTTAGAGGAAACCTTTTTTTCTTCTATTTCTTTTTTCAGTCACAAAACAGCATCTAAAAATCCATCAGATAGATAGATAGATAGATAGATCGATAGATAGATAGATAGACAACTTTATTTATCCATTTGGGAGGTTCCCGCATGGAAATTGACATCTCCATCGCATACAGCACTGGTTGACATACGTATAGGAAAGAGCAGTACAGTAACCAGAAAAATTAGAACAGTAAAAACAGTAAGTAACAGTTTAAATATCTGCAAAACAGCATATGCAAAAAAAAAGTCACTCAGGCCCTTTCCCTTTCCTTTTCTGTCCCCCTACCCCCTCCTAAGTGGTGGTTAAAGAGTTTGATGGCACGGGGGACAAAGGAGTTTCTCAGTCTATTAGTCCTGCACCTTGGGAGGAGCAGCCTCTTGCTGAAGGTGCTTCTCTGGCTACTGATGGTCGTGTGCAGAGGGTGGGTGGCATTGTCCAGGATACAAGTTAGTTTTTTTAGTTTTTTTTCCGTGTAGCTGATAGCTGCAGTTTAAACAGGGCTTCAGCAGTTTTGTAAACAATGTTGTGGGGACCCGGGACTTAGCCCCGCCTATGGCCACAAAGACTCATAGGAAGTGTTGATTCCCACACCATGAGTTAGGGAGCTGTGAAGAGAAGTAAGCATCATGTTTTTAGAGTTTTAAGTCTATGTACAAAAGTAATAGGTTGGAGCGCTGGAGTCAAGTGGGAGCTAACTATACCTCTGCTCACCCTGTCCACACTGAACCTGTTAGCAATATAACGGTATGTGTGGCGCAATCACTGTCAGTCAATTGACAGCTGACCGCTTCCTGCAACACATTAGGCGCACCATGAGGCGCCCCCAACAGTTTGAAGAAAAGTTAAGAGTTTTAAGTGTGCATTATAACTTGAGAAATTTGGTTACTTTATTTTATGCATATTTTTCCAGTTCATTTTAGAGTGACACATTGATTTTTCTTGAAGTAAAAACGTTTTTTCTGAAGTGAAATATTGACTGTACGACGGGTTTTTAATCGTGAACAACAAAATTGTGCTTTTACCGTAAAAATGAAAACAATGTTTTACCATTTATTTACGGTACCTTTCTGGCAACCACAGCTGCCCGAGTTTTACCGTAAAAATACTTTTTTTTACAGTGTAACATAAAATGTTGCATGTGCAACACATCACCACTGTGAAGTGTTGCATTAATTACGTAAAGGGACTCCTTACTAACATGAAGTGTTGTATAACGGCACAAACCCGCTTTTTTCCACAACAGAATCAGCCTATTTAGATTGATTTGAATCTGTTGAAGTTATGTTAAATGCATATATGGTTAAAGAGGTACAGTAGTCAAAAGAACATCAGCACAGGAGCTAAAGCTCTAGTGTTAAAGAGTAAAATAAATACCATCTTACAGATGCAGTTTCCTGATGAAGGTGTGATTTATATTTGGTAAAGTATTAAAGTCGATAGCGTTGTTGTTACATATGGCTTTGTCAAGTGCAAGATTTCTTCATATGTACTAATTTTCTAACTTATTGAACTTATTATCACAGGGTTTTCTCTTGTAACAAAGTGTTATTATTAGTCCAAAGTAAACTGTTTAATTAGAAATGGGAAGTCTACCAGCTTTATCATAATAGAAAATGAAAATATCTATTGATCTTAGAGTAATGTTCTGAATCTTCACAGGGGTCCCATTGTAGTATTGACATTTAGAAAGTTGCCTACACTGATTAGATCAACAGTTACAGTTCAACTGTAATACACAAAAAGATTACACTATTGCTGTTGCATGCAAGTTGCAAAACCTTCTTTGTATTTTTTTTGCTTCAGTTTTTAGGGAAATGTGCCATCCATCCATCCATCCATCCATCCATCCATCCATCCATCCATCCATCCATCCATCCATTCATTTTCTGTAGCTGTTTATTAAAGCCTACCCAGCTGCCAAGTAAAGAGAAACCGTGGACAGTTTGCGAGTCCATTGCATGGCATCTCTACCATCTTTTTATATTTAAAAAAAAAGGTTGTCAAGAACTGAATGAAACCATGTCCTCATTTACATACTGTACCTGGATTTGTGAAGAGAAATCCCACGAACAGTTAACAAATTAATTTGATTATGAATTTTTAAATTAGGAACCAGTAAAGCTAATTGTGTTCAATAAAAAGTATTCCCATCTAATCTACACATTTATCATCAAAATATTATCCTAAAATGTTGCTTTTTGCATTTTACTAAATTTAAATCCCACAAACACAACACTTCATCAGTTTGCATGAGCCTCTGTAATATTTCAAATTATCAAAGAATCTGTATTTTATTTTTGCAAGAGAGGATCTCAGACCTAAAACACAAAGATAAAGAATAAATCTGAGGAAAGAGTATACATATCTTTAAAAGACAGCAATATCAACAAATATATAATTTCATTACAATTCCCTGCATTAATTTTAAGCTGTTTTTGATTTCTTGATTTGTTTGTAGTTTGTATGCAAAGAAAAGCACAGGAAAAAAATAAAATAAATAATTACATTTCTTTTCAACATTAACAAACTAAATTCATTGTATTAATTACTGCTATATTTAAAAGGAGAATTAATATATAGACCACAGAATATTAATATATTCTGTCTGACGATTGAAACCACTAATGTAAACATGGAATACATAAAAAATGTGGAATTATGTCATCAAGTATTGTCAAAAAAAAAACAAAAAAACAAAAACAACTAAAAATAGCCAGAAAAAAAAACTTAAATGGTTCACTGATGTCAGAGTAACTATTTTGAAAACGCCTTATGTATGAACACACAGAGAAAACTTTTTTCACCAAAAACAAAGATTTGTAGTATGCTTTTGGAAATTTTGCATTACTTATTTACTGTTTTAGACTAAAAAAAGCTGTTAGATTCCTTCAGTGAAGCTACAAATTCTGGAGGGAGATGGCTTTGGGAGCTCTCCTGCTCTGGCTCAGGCTTTAAAACATTCAATTTCTTTTCTTTTTTCTTTTCTTTCAAATATATTTTGTATCCATAGTCTTGTGCAATTGCATGTTCAGGGTAATCCCTCTCTAAATGTTTTATCCTGGTCATCTTTCCTTCCACCTTTCATTCATCCCACCTCTGAGCCTGTAATTCTGTTTCAAAACTAATGAAAAACAAACAGAATCCAGACAACCTCCATTTTTTTTACATCTTTTTTTTATCTTAGTCTCCTTCCTTTCTGTTTCTTAGCTAATCACTTCTATGTCAACACTGCAGTCCTTTTTTGTATATTTAAATCCAGCATCTGGAAAAAAAGCAGAAAGCACTTAAATCTTTTCAGCACCTTTTAAAGCTAAAAACGGCAAAAAACGTTAGTGTAAAGGTAATCTGAAGAAGCAGATGACTTCAAACTCAAAAGCAAATTTGTTGCACTCAAGAAAACATCTGCTTTAATGTTTAAACATGACAGATAATTATGATCATTATTTTTTTCTTTTTTCAGTCTGATTATTTCATCTTTCCTTCGTTCTCGCCATCATTCTTTCTGCCCGGTTTTTCTAGCCCTTCCCTGTCTCTCTGTGCAGTCATGAGTACTGAATCAGTACGGAGAAAAGAGAAAACCACACACAAAGTGCACACATAAAGATGCTCGCATGCACACAGACATACAGTATGTCAGATCCAAAAACCTTCTGTCTTCCCACAAAGACAATCTTGTATGGGAATTAATGCCGTGAGATTTTTAGCTTTGGTAAATTCCATGTGTTCTGTTTAATATTGTTAATCTCCAGCTTTTTTTTCTTTTCTCAAACTTAAAGCAAGACGGCGACGCGCAAAGCTTCGCAGATGACATGCCTATAAATAAAAACAAAAACAAAAACTTTGCAATCTTCAGAAATGTGTTTTGAAGTGTGAGCTGTGACAATTTCTTTTAAACGTCTGTCCTTCCGTCCCTAATTTAAAATTTAAACTAGTGTGGTAGTACTTATCCCTCAATTATCCAGAAGACCCTTCAGTGTAGATTTTACACTGCACCAACTCACAATCATTTGGATACAAGTAAATGAATAAATTGAGTAAGAAAATAAGGTACTTTGCTGAAGTAAATTATTGTTTGTGATTTATGACATTGTTTTCAAATAATATTGTAATTCTTTTAGAATAATTGGGAAATTGAAAGAATAAAATCTACAAGGTACAGGTTATGTATTGAGGATAAATCTCATGATGAGAAATGGTAAATGGCGTAAAACTTGTATAGCACTTTTCTACTTCTTCGAAGACCAAAGGCGCTTTACAGTCACACTCCCATTTACCCATTTACACACCTGCGCCAACCTTCCACCACAGACAAGGTGGGGTTCAGTATCTTGCCCAAGGACACTTTGTGTAAGACGGGAATCAAATCTGCAAACTTCTGGAAATAGGTGGACCACTGCACCATGGCTGCCCACCAATGCATGAAAGCTGGGCATCAACGCTGAATGTCTTTGACCTGCAATTTATCCAGAGGCACAGGTGACAAAACGTCATTCTCCTCTGATCGAAACAGCCCCAGAGGCTCACAAATCATTTTTTTATCTAGTAATCCACTCTGAAATTGAACCTGAAACTGTGTTTCAGGTTCAATTTTATATATATTATAATATATATAAAATAAAATAGGACTATATTAGTCAAATAAAACAGACAGACAGATAAATAATTCAAAAAAACAGTGGTAATGGTATCAGTCCATGTTAAAAACATTGTGGTACAGTGTCCGCCCTGAGATTGGAAGGTTGTGAGTTTAAATCTTTGGCAGTGTCATATCAAGCAGTCTAAAAATGGGACCCAAAGCCTCCCTGCTTCACAATCAGCAGTAAAGGGTGTGATTGGGTGGTGAAACCACCAAAATATTCTGGAGCGCGGCTGTGCCTGCTGCTCACCGCTCCCCAAGGGAATAGGTCAAATGCGGGGACCAAATTTCACACATGGTGTGTGACATCCAATGAGACTTTAACTTTAAATTCAAAAACCAAAATCATACAAAATAATGGTTCCAAATTAGACATTTTTGGCTCAAGTGTTATTATTTAGGTATATGCATGGAGGGATAATCTCTTCTTGGAAGAATGGACATTTCGGTGTAACAATCAGTGTTTGATCTCTGTGTTTCATATGGTCCCAAGACAATTCTGTAACTGAAAACATCCCTTAAAATGTCATTTCTTCTAAATACATACAGTACATACTGAAACAACAGCTATTGATCAGAATATTTTTGAGATTTTTATATCCAGTGCAGAATTCATGTGTAAGTGCTGTGCGTACTCTGTGCAGCAGTCATCTTGCCTCTTTACTATGGTGGTTGTTGAGTGGAGATCTGCTGAATGCCGGTAAATGGCCAGGTTTTCTTTTTTTGACAAGCAACATGTGTAACGTTTACACATTCTGATTTCATCTGCTCTCACAGTCAACAGACTGTTCCTTGGTAAAAAGGCAGCATGCAATGCAAAGCAACTCTGTTTGGGTATGATTGCACCATCTAAAAACTTGAACCACAGTCACAATCAGGTTTACAACCCTAATGGATAACTCAGAGATTTCTGTCCAGTTAAACACTTTTATGGGGACTCTTTAATTCCCTGTTAGGAAGTTTTGCCATTGAATTTATTTTTCTTTGCTTTATCTCGAAATGTAGTAAACTATGAACTTTAGGAATACGGCAAAGGCTGGCCCCCTTATGATAAGATGCTGCAGACCTGTGTCCACATAAAAAAAATCATGCATTCCATAAGACTAGAATTGAACATCTTCTGTGCCTTATTTGCTATTATGACTTCTCTTATTTCTGTTTTACTTTTCCGCTTGGTCATAAAAAACAACCCAAGGCTTGAGTTGCACTTTTTTGTTTTTTTTAAAGAAGTAAAGGTGTCAGAAAAGACATGGTAGTGAGTAAAAAATATGTGGAAGGCTGGAAAAAGAAACGTCAGAGAAGTTATAGTAGGACTGGGTTTTTAAAAATTAAAAAGCTGCAAAAGAAAAGGTAAGAGAGGTTATAGTTTGTCCATTTTACCTAATTCTTTTTGGGAATTTTCTTTCCCCAAAGCTTCTTCTTGATCCCAATTTGCATAAAAATCAATATTTGTCAGCTACTAAAAGAATGATTTTCACCATTTGCAAATTCAATAGTTTAAAATTAAAATGTAATAATTTCCAAGTAAGATAAGAAAAATAATTGAAGGAAAAAAAAATTACTACAAAAATTAACTAGCCCAAATGGTTGGGCAAAAATTAATTAACTTAAAAAACAGGGATACTAAACTTGCTTTATGTATGTAATGCCTACATTACTTACATAAAAACTACTGGTGCAAACTTTTATCTGTCCCATTTTAGATTTCTGTGCATAACTAGTTCAAGCATAGTTCACATTTCTGAAAAAAAAAACAAAAAAAACTGATGATTTCTGTGATTTATATATAAAAAAAAATCCACCAAATTGAAATCTCACTATCCATCTTATATTTAAATTACTATATTTAATGTATCTAGTGTTTTGCTCGTATTTCAAATAATCTTTCCGTAGAAAAATGTTGCCACATATTTTGTGTAAACATTTGAAACATTGTGATATACAGTTAAACCATAGACTAACAAAACAGGAAACAACAAAATTAGTTTTTGTGAAAACTGCACCAGTTACCACAGTTGAATAAACTTGCATTCACTTCTTAAGGGTTGAGAATTACACTGTCATACAAAGATGCCAAATGCATGAACATTGTGGAAGTGACAAAGTCAAAGGGAGGAAATTGAAATCCCTCTGCAACACCTTAATTGCTTGGACTGAGTGAGTTGCACTCTGTGCAAATAATTTATTATAGGCTGCAAGCTTTTATTTTCAAGATTTATGTCGTATTTTTATGTCCGTGTCATTAATTTTCATTCAATAATAACTTTTTTCATGTATAGAAGACCATAAGAGTAAAACAGGAAAAAAATGGGAGATAAACTGTGTTGAGAAATGTTGCATCTTTAAATAACCTGCTATAATTCTGTAATGTTTGAAATGAGTTACATGCAAACTTAATTACGCATCTGTTCTGCATTGCAGCACCATCTCCATCCTTGCAATTGGCCAATTTCCTGCAAAAAGGACTGCTCAGACTTACCTTCAGTAAAATGCTGAAATACTAAAAATAACTATGAGGTTTATAATGATAAAATGATTCTAAACTTAAAAAGGTGTTCCATTGTCAGAAAAATGCCACAAAAACAGGAGAGTGGGTCTTTAAAATGAATATTTTTTTAATCTTTTATATTTCAAATGAATCCCATCTTCTTGAAAATAAAAACCTGTTAGTTAAAGCTCAAGTGGACACAATTTTCTGTCATAAATGTAAACGTTTTTTTAACTGTGAAACGACATACTCAAACAAGGGTCTTAAAGTCAAAGGCATGAATGAATGAATGAATAAATGAATGAATGAATAAATGTAGCTTTATTTATATAGCACTTTACAACACCTTCGGGGTACCAAAGTGCTTCACAATAAAAGGAAGACAGAAAAAAGTTTAAAATTGGGCAAAATAAGAATTAAATTAAAAACAGCATATAATTACAAAAAGCAGTGAGCAATAAAATACATAAAAAAATAAATTGTCCTCCCTTGGTCAGTCTTGACCATGGAGGAAGTATCCTAGCACTCGTCCTGGTTCTAGTGCTGTGCTAGTAGTGCTAGCGAGGATGGAGTGCTCTCTCCAGGGTTGCGAGAATGGTCGGAAACAAGCCAGGGCAATGTGATATGGAGGACAGGCTATTGCCCAAATGGCAGGTCCAACCATCGTCGACGGGGAAAGGAGGGACCTCTCAACTTGTCTGCAATGGTGCGAGCTCAGCTGTCTTCAAGTGCAGCAACAGTTCAGCAACAGTGCTGAGGATCTCCAAGCGGGTGGAATAAAATGAAGACAGCATGTTATCAGGATGGATGGGAGAAACCATGCCATTCAGAGCTAACCACTGGGAGTCCTGGAATGCAGTGGAAAACTGGTCTGTTGTAGGACTTGAAGATGCAACGCCAGCAGAATGGAACAGGTGGTTTGCTGATTGAAGAGAGGGATAGTATTTCAAAAGTTATGAGGAAATTATCTGAGATAGCTGTCACAGATACTTCTGTTTGTGGGATTGTGAGCCCAAAAGATAAAACCAGGTTCAGTGTGTACCCCTGAATGTATGTAGGTCATTTGTCCATTGATCTGCTGGGCAGCACCTTGAAGTCCCCACATATTGAAAATGTATCAAAACTTGGTAAATATTCTCCTAAGAAGTCTGACAACTCCTGAATGAAGTCTGCATTATAATGTGGACGTTGAAAAATGACAGCGCAGAGAACATGTTCCACTAAAACTAATAGAAATAATTACAGTTCAAAAAGCAGAGTATGTGTTTGTGGAAAGAAGGCGACATCTCCAACTTGAGGTAAAAACAGACGCCAGACCACCACCTCAACCACCGGCATGTGTGGAACTAAAGAAGAGGAGCTCAGCAAAAGCGCTGTCGTCACCTAGTTTAATCCATGTTTCCGTCAACAAAAGGAGGTTTAAAGAGTTGGCGGTAAAATAATTATTCAGGATAAAAGTCTCGTCTAACCCTTGTGCTATCCTAGGCACTTAAACATTGGGAGTAGTGTCATCTAGACCCATAAGAAGTGCGCTGAACCTTTTTTCTTCAATGATTTGTGATCTTCACTGGTGTCCCTGGATTACATGAAATCCTCTTCACCTTTATCCACCTTTGTCATGGTAGGGAGAACACGTCAATGTAAGGGTGGGGTCATAGGATAGCACAAGGATTAAGACAGATTTACAGTTCAGCAGGAAGATACAAAGAGACTGTTGACAAGGATGACTGACTGGGCGGTAGCACGGGTGCGGGCGTCCGGACTCCGGAATGACAGGATGTAGCCATTGTCAGGAGTAATCCACATATCTTTTGATAGTGAAGCTTGTGCAATCACAACACCAAGTAGGGAGGAACAGATGCCAGAAACGGGGGAAGTTTCTTTGATTATCCCTGTTGAATGTGCTTTATTCATCATTCTAACTCCTGTTTTTAGGACTGTTTTTATCTTCTGTTTGTCTTACACAATTAAATTTGTTATGTTGGGATTTTTTCGTGTACCAGTTGAAGAAGTGATCCCCTCACCAGAAAAGAAAGGAGTGTCTGAAATGTGAGCTGATTTAATCATGAAATACAGAAGTTCCTGTGACTACAGCAGAAAATTAAAGAATATATTGATAACTAAAAACTTTGTGACTTTTGGTATTTCCTCGTGACCTATAGGTATATCACTCTCCATGTAACCAGGGCAACCCAATTCTGAATAAAGGTGCGAGGAGGGGGCATACTCCATCAGAGCTGTTTGGAGCAGAGGCGTTGAAGCATTGTTTGTTTCCAGCTCTCCTCGTGAGAAATCAGACTCGGCTCTCGGTGTCCGTTTTTAAAACTGTCTCGTGTTTTCAGAAATAACTTTGACAGTCCCATAGCTCAAGTCTCCAGATTATTTACAAAACCACAGGTGTTTAGTAAAGTTAGGCAATCATAGATGAGTAGTGGCATCACTTCAGCCAACAATAAAATCAAAAATAAAAATAGGATAAAGAGTAGAGGTTGATGGTTTACCACATACAACGGCGCCATCTTGAATATTAAGTGGTGGCGGTAAGGCAGTACTCTCTCACAACTGCACCGTGATGATTCAGGCATACAACTTTCTTGTAAAAGGACACACATCTTATTCACTAATTCATTCACTTGTTCATGAAAAATATTGCATCCAGTTTCTGATCTAAAATAGCGTCCACAGCTTTGTACTTTATCAAGGGAGGTGCGAGGGGCCGGAAGGAAAATATTTAAATTACCTTGCTTGTTATTTGCACAAAGATGGCAGTTGTACTACTCATGTCTCACCTTAAATGGTCTAGACACACATTGAGGAAGACTCATGGTGTAATGCACTGTTTACAGAATCAGGGGCCTAAAGGGGAAAGAACTGAAGACAGATCTCTTTAGCTCTGACTTGCTAATACCAATCAACAATGAGGAGCCACTCGCACAGCTATGCAGCAATGAGAACAGCATAGTGGGAATGAGTAGCTTTTGAAAACATGGAATACATTCCCCATAGCTGAGTCCTTGGCACTCTAGTTGTTACTGTTGTCTGCATGCTTGCTTCCAATCTGTCATAAGTTGCCAACATCTCCTTTGCAGCAGCCTCACAATGGTCCTGGCACAGGAAGGTTAGGTCATATAGCTGTTTTTCACAGTTCTTTTCATTTCTTTTGCGTTAGAGTCTCACTTAAAATAATTTTCATGTGGTTTTCAGATCTGTGTTAACATATGCACATGCATTTTCAATTTATTAAACCCACTCCAATGCAAATCCAATTTTTGTTGTTTTCAACATGTTCTTGAGGCATTTTTCTTATGATGGAGGACATTATGAAGAGAATTAATCTAGAAACTACATTTTTTGAGTATTGCTTTATTCAATATTTGTGAATCAGGAGCAGATGAAACAATTTGGTAGGGCTGCACAATATGAGGAAAACTTGCGATATGCGATATTAGTGATCAACATTGCGATAACGATATAATTTGCGGTAAATAAACAAATAGAAAAATAAACAAAAACATTATTCCCATTTAATTGCAACAGTTTAAAATTATACTCCAAATGACCCTCATCGACATAGGGGACAATCATCTAACATAATAGACCTCCATCTGATTGGTCAACAATGGGAAGGCGTCCATCTGATTGGTCAAAACATAAAGGGATTTATTTGATTCGTTAAATGCTTCAAGCTGTTAGAAGATTGTTTTAACATATTTTGGGTTTGCGATTTATTGCGATATTCGCTGTCTATTGCGATATGCATATTGCAGAGCTGGATATTGCGATAACGATAAATTTGCGGTATATTGTGCAGGCCTACAATTTGGCATTGGAAAAAGCTTGTAGGTGTGACATAGACGCTACTACGGCAAGCTGCAAGCTCCCTTCTCCGCTCCATTCTAATGCATCCACTTGTAGAAGACAAGATCCATGCTAGCAGCAGTGTAAACCCATAGATGTCGGGAATGGGTGTGTAGAGGTGTAAGCAAAAACAATTCTCACCAGCAGTCCTGCCCACAGCTCATTGGGGAATGGCTTATTAACTCCTGCTGAAAAATGACACAGATCTTTTTTAAATTATGGCTAAAGAAAGCATCATTAAAAGACCACTGGGAATCACTTTTACAATAGATCAAAAGATGATCTAAGTGGAACTTTGAAATAAAAATTGTAACTTTTATTAATATTACTATATTAATAACAATAGCATGTTATCAAAGTTGCAAAATAATCCTGTGCTTCTTGTTGTATCACTCTTCCCACTTTGCCATTTTTTTTTTTACAACCAATGCTTGATTTTTCTTCACTTCTAAACTGTATATTATTTTTTTAACAAATTGATAAGTGATCATTTGTTTTTGGCCGATTAATTGTGTTTCTGTCTTAAAGCTGTAAAAATGTATGTCTGTTTAATTGGGATGTTCTTGCTTATGAGCTGCAATGTTGACTCTTAGTGCAAGTCTGCTGTCATTTCTTTGCTTGGCTGCTCTTTCCCCCGTTTTTTCTACCCCCCCCCCCCCCCCCCCAACAAATACAAACACACAAAATGCCCTCTTTTTTGTCAGTCACTGGTCACACTCATACTTTGGGTTTCATAGTGTAAATCTCTCAAAAACACAAAACCTCATTTACAAACCGGGTCAAAGAGGTGGAATAAAGCAGAATAGAATAGTATCTCCTTTGGTTAAGACTTAAACTAGATGACACACTTATACACACACATACACAAACGTCTTGCACAAGCATATGAACATTCAGCTGACTAGACTGTCTATTATATGTTGTCTAGGTTGTAATACACATATAAACAATATACACATATCATTGTTTCTCTTATTGTGTGGTGTCTCCATCAAGAACCAGCTATTAGAACCATTTACATGGGTCATCTGAGATTTTTTTTTAAAAAGAGATAAGGGTTGCAAAGACTGACAATTAGACAATTTTAGTGAGAGCCTAAAATGCTGACTAAGATTAAAAAAAAAACAGAAAAACATATATTTTCCTGTTTTCTCTGTGTCGCTCTTGAACATTATGCGCTTAGTATGCTGTACAGTACGTGTACATAACTGCTGGTTTAGGAGTGAAAAGTTGTCAAACAACAGAAAAGAAAATGAAATTTAAACAACTCAAATTCTCTGACATTAAATTCTCTTAGTTTTTCATACAATTATTTCAATTTGAATTGCATTTTATTTTATGGTTGCTTATTTCTTAATCAAGCTCGTACAGCATTCACACTATAGTGTCTGTCCATCTTCCATTCCTTTTACTGGGAGGCAGCGCCGGGTGAGTTACGCCACAGTTTGTGAATGGATTTTAGAAGCTTGGGCTAACGTGTATGCTTGCACTGCTTTCATAGAGCTGAAAAGCCGGCATCATTAATGAGGAGCTGCACGGCAACGAGACGGACTCTGACAATGATGCAAGGCACGTGTTTAATAGAAATTTAGTCCAGCTGTTCATTTCAGATACAGAAGATGAGGACTTTAATGGATTTTTGGATGGTGATTGATGACTGAAAAAATACAAAATAAATCACTACTAACTCCCACTGTCTTTTTTAAACACCCACTACATGCATGTTTTACTGGTATGTGTTAACGTGCCCGCGCCCCCTAAAACCTTACACCTTTTGAATGTGTCAAATACAGAAAAACCACCCATATCTGAAACTGCACCCTATGGTTGTGAAAATACGGGTACCGTGGCTCTTTGCCTCATTTCATATTTATTTTTTTTCACTCTTAAACCAAACTCAAATCCATCAAAAGGTAATGAAAACAAATCATATTATTAATAATAATAAAATTACCGGTAATTTGTCAGAGTGGGTGTTTTGACACTATGTGTCCGGAGCAATATTTTAATGTTCCATCAATTGTCAGTTTTTCATGCAAATAGTCAATTATTACTTTTTAAATAAAAAAGAAAAAGAAGTTAGAAAAGTAACACACTTTTACTGAAGGTAAAAATTAAATGTTTGCTTCACACAACTGAAATGTAATGTATTTAATGTGTTTATTGTAAATTTGACTTACTTAGACACCACAAGGATGCTTTGGTCAAATGGTTGCGTATTTGTTGGTGTAAGGGTAATTGAAAGAGGAATGTTGAGATACACAGAATTACCTGTTAGGATGAATGGTGAAATATTCAGTTTTCACAATCGTAAATCAGACTTCAGAGGAGTCAGTGTCTCACCAGCCATCAACCTCACTGCACAGGGCTCGACATAGCCATTTGTCCGCTGGCCCGGTCCTGTTTTTCGAGCAGTGCGGACCACAAGACTTTACTTTTCACTTGCCCGCTCGGGCCACTAAAATATCTAACGGTTTATATATTCTTCACCTTTTTCAATAAAGTAAATTTTGCGAAAACGTGTAGATTTACCTCGTCTTCATAATTTAGTTTTTCTGCTAGTCCTGTGTTCAGACTTCAAGGGTTTCTATGGGAAACCTTTGATCACTTCTCCTTCTCTCCCGCCTGCGGGCGCGCAGCTTTCACTGCCGAGCACCACGCGGCACGCGCTCACTACTTTTTTTTTTTCAAACTTTATTGAATGTAACAATTCAATACAAAACAATGTTAAACAGCAACAACGAAGGCACAAGCCAGTGGGTTATTATTACATTTGATTATAAATCCGACACCGTCACTGAAGAGAGACTGAAGCATGTCAGAGATGTGGAAGACATGGCAGGAATAGATAGGAATATTTTGGATGGAGTAGTGGGTATAATTAGTAGTATGGACAGCAAGATATTTAATGAATGCATTGAAGATGAAACTGTATCCACTAAGCTTTAAGCTGAATGTCAAAGAATCAAAGGCAACTCCAAATACCTGAATCTCAGACTCAAATGCAGTAGAATGTTAAACTACTTAATTTAGTTTTTCTTTACAACACTGTAAGCAGTAAGTATTTCTAGTTAGCTGAATGATCTCAGTAGACCTGCACAATATGAGGAAAACTCGCGATATGCGATATCAGAGATTAAAATTGCGATAACGATATAATTTGCGGTATATAAACAAACAGCAAAATAACCAAATAACCATTCCCAGTTTAAAAATTATACTCCAAATGACCCTCGTTGACATAGGTTACAAACATCTAACATAACAGGGCTTCATCTGATTGGTCAACAATGTGAAGGCGTCCATCCGATTGGTCAAATGCATTAAGGGATTTATTTGATTCGTTAAATGGTTCAAGCTGCCATTAGATTGTTTTAACACATTTAAGGTTTATGATTTATTGCGATATTTGCCGTTAGAAGCACCATGAAAACTTCTGAACTAGTGTTACCTACTACACTGCAGTGCTCTCTTCAAAACATCTGAAACAGACTAGAGCAGATTTAAGTTTGATATGCTCTATTTTCAGTCATTGAAAAGTGTAGAAATAAGTGATGTCACCAGAATGCACCAAATTGCACCATATTAAAAGTTTCCGGGGGGGCATGCCCCCGGACCCCCCTAAAGTTGCAAGCACCTGCGGAGCGGCGGGTCCCGCTATGCGCGGTGTCGGGCCAGTAACTTTCAGGCAGGGCCAGTAAGTTTCAAAAACTACTGGCCCTGTGGGCCAGTGCAAATTTCTGGGCTATGTCAACCCCTGCTGCACGTCACTGAGTAGTTGTGTGTGTCAGATAGAGGCAGAGAATTAGTGAGAGAGAGTGTGTGTATGTGTGTGGAGGGGGTATCTGACCTCCGGGGTCACCTCTGTTAACTCTGGCTAAGCTGCATTTGATGTGGGTATTGAGGGTAGACACTTTCCTCGAAATTAATACAAGTACAACACTTGCTTTTGTACTGTAAGGAGAGGAGTGTGTTATGGGAAATAATATGGCTTTAATTGTGTGTGTGTGTATGTCTTGGCCGCAGGCGGTAGAGCGGGTCGTCCAATGATTGAAGGGTCGATCCCCGCTCTCTCCAGTCAGCTGTCGTTGTGTCCTTGGGCAAGGCACTTCACCTTCCCTCCCTCCAGTGTGGCTCCACTGGTGTGTGAATGTGCATGAATATCCTGGGGCCTCATTTATAAAACTTTGCGTAGGATTTGCGTCAGAAGTGGCGTACGGATGAAACATAGGACGTGCGTAAGCACAGAAATATTCGGATTTATAAAACTGTGCGTACGCACATCCTACGCATCTTTCCCTTAATAAATCACAACCAATTCTAAATGCAGCGCAGCTTTTGCGGCTTCATGACACGCCCATAGTTGCCCATAAATAGTCCGTGAAACGCCCACAAATTAATATTCATTGATTGCGAAACCATGGCACACACACCGAGAGGAAATGAAAAAAACGTAACTTCACTCAATGTGAAGTAGAAGTTATCGTTGGCGAGGTGGAAAAGAGGAGAAAAGTGTTGTTTGGAGGGCACAGTGTGGGCATTACTAATGCCAAAAAGGCACGTGAGTGGCAAACGGCGGCAGATGCCGTAAATGCTGTAGCCTCACAACCTCGGACCGTGGCCAAAATCAAAAAGAAATGGTCGGACATCAAAGTCGAGGCAAAAAAACGTCTGGCGCTGCATCGCCAGAGTGTGTCTCCCACGGGTGGGGGGGGGGACACCGGAGCTGACCCCTCTTGATGACAGACTGGCGGCAATAATTGGGGAATCCCTTAAGTGGAGTGGTGACTGAGGCGCAGGGGGAACACCGACGCGCCAGATGCACCGGGTGACACACCCCCAAAAGCCAGCGGAGGTCCAACAGGACGGCTCGAGGAAGTCGGAACCAGCTCATAAGCCACTCGTCCTCGTTTGCCAGCAAATCTTGTTGTCTAAAGATGCGTTCTCTCCGAATTCCTCCATTTGCCACATCTTCTAAGAGCCCAAGATCAGCCATTGTGCGTCATTACGCATTGTGATGTGGCATTTTATTTCCATCCATTTAATTGCATCTGACAAGCTACAGATGTCGGTAATAATCGACGTGGAAATGGGAAATTGTTCAGTGCAAATGTACTTTCTTGTTGCTTTCTGAATGGTTGAGACATACTCCATACATTGTTTTGTCAAAAATAAAACAAACTAAAAGCCATATGCATGAATACCATAATTCCGTGGCTTATGAAGAAATGTTTTACTATGGAAACAACTTTCCCTAGTGGACAATTAATGCATCTCTCTCTATCTATCCATCTGTCTGTCTGTCTGTCTGTCTGTCTGTCTAATTGCACCTATGTCTGCTCCGCCAGACGCACACATTAACGAGAACATCAGTTTTGTACATTATTTCGTTCTGTTAACTATATTATTTATTAGGATGAATTGCACAACATCCCAATATTGCAGAACATATTTCACTTTTCTTTTTGCAAATATGTGTTCATTTGAATTTCTGTTGTAATTTTCGTTTGATTTTTTTTATTTGTTTCACTGCTGATCGATCAAACGTGTTCGTGTTCGTGTAGGCTGTTAATCGTAAGACTTGCTTTGTGAAGTCTTCACGTTATTTCTGAGAGGCAGTATTGTCATTTTCTCTTTCACGTGTTTCTTCCATCTGCCGACGGCGTCGCCGTTTCTCCTTTCACCCGTTTTTGTGCGTACGCCTGGGACAGAGCTTGCGTGAAGGACCGCACATTTCCCGTCAAGTTTGCTTTTTATAAATCTCAACTATTGCGTAGAGAGTGGCGTACGCCTTCTTTTGTGCGTACGCAACGTTTATAAATGAGGCCCCTGGTGATGGTCAGAGGGGCCGTAGGCGCCAACTGGCAGCCACGCCTCTGTCAGCCTGCCCCAGGGCAGCTGTGGCTACATCAGCAGTTACCATCATCAAGTATGATTGAATAATCGACACATTGGAAGAACTTTGAGCACCAAGAATTAGCGCAGATAAATCTAAGCCATTATTATTATTATTATTATTATTGGCAGGTCAGTGCGTGGTGTGGCTCTTTAACTCTCACAGTAAACATTTTTGGCTCTTTGTGTCAAACTTGTTCGCCACCCCTGATATAGTGAATCATACCGGCACTTTCATTTTTTGTTTTAACGTTTCCATGCAGTGATTTAGCAAATATTTATATCCTTAACTACCCAGCATTTGTGTGCATATTTATAATTGGTGAATTTTAAGATTGCAACAATTTGAAGGCTTATTAACAGAGACAATAAAGTCATATAAGGCATTTGCAATAAACACTAAACTAATTAGTAAGCTGTAAGAAGCATCAACAATCTGGGTTTTATGGAGAGGAGATAGAATGATAGGATATGCGCTCAATTACTAAATGTTTGAGTAATTTTTTAAATGACCTAGTTGCACTTCGTTTAAGCCATATAGATCTAAGTGGAGATATGGTCGATAGAGGTGGGAGGTCATTACCTGACTGGCTGTGCTAATGAAGGCTTGTTTCTAATGCGTATTACCTTAAGTGTTTTATATTTTTTTAGCTGTAATACTGGAGTCGTTATGTTTAGTAGCTGCTGTCGTACAGTTTCTATCACTTTGGGTCATTGAACCTTAAAACTGCTTGCAATGTTCAGAATAGATACTTTTGGATTAAGGTGAAAGATTTTCTCTCCAGTCTCTGACTTTGAGAGGTTTGTGGTGAGAGCACGTCTCATGATGGAAATTAAAACATATAGAGTTTACAGGACTGATTAAAATGTTCAAAGGTGCAGAGTGGAAAAAAAAGGAGAGCTTAAGATTTGTCTTCCTACCCCCTTTGTTCAAGTAGGCTATATAATCATTAAAAATGCTCCTTTCTTGTATGTGGGCAGTAGAGGATGTGTGTGGGGGGATCCCATCTGTTTTCCAGACTCTTCCTCTAACCATCTCCTCCTGACTATAATCTGTCTTCTCTCCCATCTGATGCCCTGGCTAAAATCATTACAAAATCTGTCAGGCTGCATTTTTAGCCCATTTTTCCAGAGATGAATTTGACATTAGAAAGACTTTACTGCACCTGACTATAATTTAAAGTTACACTCTAGACCTGTTGTACCATCTCCTAAAGATGCTAATTAAAATGGTCTTACGTAAGAAATCTTGGATGCAAAAAACTGGCATTCAGGATTCACAAAGTCTACATGATTGCAAAATGGCTGACATACTTTAAGAAAACACTCAATGGGTCAATTTAGTTTCAGTTGATGTATAAATTCTAAATAAACTAGATTTTTACCATGGTCCGGTGAATACACGATTCTAAGTGATAACGCACAGTGATATCCACACGCCGGAAAAAGAGGTTCGGGTCACATAGCTTAAATGTTCTGTATCACTGCGCTGGCTTATTTAAGACAACCTTTTGCTTCAGCATCTGGACAAAAACAAGCAGTAATAGGTGAACTTTCTCTCTGAACTGATGCTTTATTTAACACATCGTGACGATCAGCATATATATTGCTTTCCTTTGCTGCTGCAGTCGGGATCGGAGGTCAGAGCACATAACAAACAGTCCGCTTTATGTGAAAAACGATCCAAAGAGAAAAAAGAACAATATAGTACTAAAAACTGGTTAAATAATTATTTATTTTGTAAGTGACTATGGTATAAGCGGGTTAATGGCCTTCGAAGTGTGCATTATCAGCATTAACGCACAACGAGGAAGCAACCATCTTCCGCTTCACGTCGGACGGTTCAGGCTTCCACGTCGTGCGCCATGTGTCAAAGTGTCCTTGGACAAGACACTGGACCCCACCTTGCCTCTGGTGTTCGGCAGCGTGTGAAAATGTTTTAATATTATATGTGGTATTTCTTTATATTTTATACCCCAGGTTTAGTCTAAATGTAGGACCGAAAACAACATATAGTCTTGGACTTCAACCAGACAAAAGAGAGTGCCAACAAATTTGGACAAAGTCACGGCATAAAAGAGCTGCTACCTAACTACCTGTTGTATTTTTTTTTCTCTGAGCATCTACAATGCTTTTGCAATTTGAAGTGCAATAAATATAGACAGGAACATCATAAAAAACAAAGAAGGATTTATCTGGTCTGGGTTAAGCTTTTGTGAAGCCTCTACTGGGAGAAGCCATTAGAGGAGCATCAAAAGCTGAGACAACCCCGGCAAAGAAAGTCATTAAGAGACAAAGAGACACTCAGAGACACCCAGCCCCTTCTGTCCAGTTCTTCAAACTCAAGGCAAGAAAGGTCTTTCCAAACAGAACTTAGAAGAACTGAAGAAAAACTAGTAATCTTTACAATGGTAGCCATTTTAATCAGAAACATTTTTACATCAGCAGATTTTCTTTTTTTTTTAAAGCCTGCCAGTAACAGTGTTTGGTTGTCTGGATGATTCAACAAAATTGTTGTATTGGTGTTTGGAATATTTTGTGGGTTATTTAAAGTCTATAAAATACCTCACCTTACACCACTAGATTATAGGGGTTGCCAAAGTACAGAGGTACAACACAAACCAAATTACTCGACAAATGGTATTTTTCTAAATACTGAATGCAAATGAGAGTCAGCATAATTTTTAGTCACTAATCATTACACTTAATATATGAAATGTTATTAACAAACTTCCTAAAGATAACCATTTTTTTTTCAAAAAATAAAAACCATTAAATGCACTTTTCCGCATTATTATGCACAACAGAGTTTTATAACATTATCTAGATTCCAAAGAACTGAAAATGACATTTGTTGAATTTAGGAGGTCATATTTACTTAAATAAAAAGCTATTCCAATTAAACAATTTTTAGAGTGGCTGCTTTCCTGATTGGGCTGGGGCTTGCACTCTCTGTCCCCCGGTGCCTCCCTGCTCGCTGGCTTTGGGGGCCCCTGCAGCGGTCCTGCTGGCCCTGGCCTGGGAGGCGGATATGATTGCCCGGCGGGTGGTTCTTCTCTATCTTGGTGTGGGGATGGCTGGGCACTCTCCCTCCTTCTTTTAACATTCCATCATCCACTTTAGAAGAACATAAAGACCCAATCGAGCACAGGTGCTCGAGTGCACAAATAGTTTGAGTGATTAAAAAAAATATTTCACATTGGTTGGTCCGAATGCATAAGTATGCCTGTGTGAACATCAGTTGTATTGTGTACATGTTGACATGTTTTGTATGTGGGCATTTTTGGAGCCCAGGGGTATGTTTGTGGCATTTGGTTGTGTGGATTTATATTACTTATAAACCTGACTGTAGTGATTGTAAACATCCAGCAACTTGTTGCTTCATGCTGCTTCACGGTTATACCCCCCCTCCTCTTTAATCACCCTCCTCTGGCGAAAAACCCTAAAACAAAATATTAAAATGTCGTGCAGAAATGCCTCAACCCGCACAAACAGAAAGTGTTACTGCTGCCATTTTTTGTGTGGACTTTTTGGAATTTTATTTTAAAGGTTTAAAACCTGGGTGCAAGTCTTGCCATCAAAGAACGTGCTATTTAAACGATATAATTTGCCCTTGTTACTGGAAATTACCGATAATGCTCAGGAACAAGCAGATGGTGATGTTCCAGTACTTAAAAAACGTGAAACGTTAAAATATAGTTCTCTTTAGAATAAGATTATGTTTTGTACTGCAGCATGAATCTAAACATGGAAGGCGACAATGCAAAATCAGATCTTTGTGGAGTTGAAAAGTGGAAGCATTGAATGAATTTTTCCTCTTATCCTGGCAGCATGCTTTTTGCATTTCTTCTTTTTTTACTTTTAGTACTGCAATGCGGCAGAATGTCTTGAGCAGAACAAAAAATTAACCTTCGTCTTCCTACTGCATTCAGGCATTTAAACAACTATGTGTTTGTGTGTGTATGTTCACCAAGTGGTGTGCATGTGTTTGAGGCTTTGTCAGACGTGCATTTGTGTTGTATGCTGAACAGCTGTGACAATGAAATGCCTTTACTCTGTACAAAGTGACATTGTTGTAGATGTCAGAGAAGTGCTCTTTGAAGAAGTCAACATCTAAAGACATAAAGGTGTCATTTCTGATGGGTTTTGTATTTCCCTTATCTGCCCTTTCATCTCCGATGCCACTGTGTCCATGTAAAGGTTCAAGGTCAGAGAGCCTTCAGACATTCAGGTGTATTATCTTGTATGAGCAAGGGACTGCAAACCCATTGATTATTGACACTTTATTAAATTTGATTCTAATGACCAGTAGTTATTCAAATAAAAAAAACAATGATTTTAAAACATGCATGGGAAGATTCCCAGTGATCCAGGCCTATTTTTTAAAGAAAACTTCTGTTCTTTTGGGCAACTGGTTTTTAAAGATCTGGATGACTGTTCATCTAAGTAGCTTCTTCAGGTCTGAACGGAGGTCTGAGGTAAAGAAATTACTAGAAGAGCAGCAAACGTCTTTTAGATCAAACTTTAAAACCCACTTTGATGAATATTGTGGATTTGGTGTTTTTAACATGTTCTTGGAGCATTTTCTCATGATTGAGAACATATAAGAAGCAAATTACGATTAAAACTGAATTTCTGAGTATTTCTTAATTCAATTTGTTGAGAATTATGTGCTGACAAAGGATGCTGTTTAGGAGTTTGTAGTTATTGCATAAAATATACAATGGGCGTGCCACAAGCTTTCTGTTCTGCTCCATTGGAATGCATTCACTAGTAGATGACTAGATCCATGCACATCTTTATTTTCCTGATCTGAGTTGGTATTTGGCTGTTTGTCTCACTCTAAATTAATAGGCTTTTACCATGCTATTCTTAAGCTTTTTATGGTAAACAATATCCATGCATATTCCGCCCTTTTTGTACTACATTTGAACCGTACCGTAATGATAAACAACCAGTAAACCTGTCTGCTCTATGCTGCTTCATGGTCTTACCCCCCCCCTGTCACTATCACCCCCCCCCCCCCTCTCTAACATCTCTCTTTTCTTCTTCCCTTCTTTCCTTTTCCGTCCGTCTGGAAGAAATCAGGTCCATCCAAATAGACTGAAAATGCATTCTTAGAAAATCCTGATCTACATTGAGCCAATTACCGTATCTGATTTATTTTGGAGAACCACCTGATGACGTCACATTGAAACTGTCCATAATTCTCAAAACTACACCTGTCAAAAAAATGAAAGCATATCCTCTGTAAACAATTTAACAGGATAGATAGACGTGATGTTAGTTTCGCTAATGTGGGTGTTAAAATAATCAACACATGGCTGTTTTTTTCTGTCTGTACTCTCCGAGGAAGAAATGACGGTTGCCTTGGATTGCGTATCCAGTCACATGACTCCGACGTGTCATGTGACTTCCGCAACCTGCGCCTCCTTTACGCTCACGCAAATGTAAAGGAAGCAAATGTGCGGGGTCTGGTATCAAATGTTATGAAAATAGATAATTATTAAACTGGGCACCGTCCTGCATGTCGGCCAATGAGACGATAAAAAAGTTATAAAAAGATCTGACAGGACGCCTGAGAGCTAAATATTGTAATAAAGTCAAAATAAAGATCGGTGGCCATTACAGTCACCCATACTTAGAAAACACAACAATCTGTCGGATAAAAATAAAGTCCAGTAGTATTTTCAGAACGTAAAACGTCTTTAAATCTCCAGAAATGAGATAATCAGGTAGTTAAATGCAAACAACACTGCAGTGTGCAGAAATGCACAACTTGAAACTCCGTGAGACTGTTTGTCACTGACGTTGATATTTCAACTGCATATACGTACGTTTTAAAATACGTTATACAGTTGCAAAATGCTAGCATTGTCTGTCGCCGTTTTATTAAAAAATTCAAAATAAATCTCTTTTTACTCACCTTCTTTTGTGCTGTTAACGCAGTGGCCTCCTGGTAAACTTCTGCACGAAACAAGAAACTTAAAGAGGACATTTTCGTTAGTTCCACTCGGCATGTATGACTCCATAGTGCTGCTAAAGCTAACTGAAGGAAGCAGCTCACAGGCCTCCGTAGTTCTAAGATTAAAGTCAGAATTCTGACTTTATTCTCAGAATTTTGAGAAAAAAGTCAGAATTCTGAATTTAAAGTCAGAATTCTGAGATTAAAGTCAGAATTCTGAGAATAAAGTCAGAATTCTGAGTTTAAAGTCAGAATTCTGAGAATAAAGTCAGAATTCTGAGATTAAAGTCAGAATTCTGAGAATAAAGTCAGAATTCTGAGTTTAAAGTCAGAATTTTCTATGCCCTTTTTTTTTCTTTGTCCATGGCCCTAATCCTCTTCGGTACATCAGAGTAACCAATTTTACAGAGAAAAACATTTGAACATATTCCGGCTATTCTATCTTTAACAAGACAATATGCTCTTCAGGAAGTTCATACTAAGTCTCATCGAGACCATAAATGGTTGGCACTTCGAGCTTGCTTTGCTTTCATTCCTTTGTCCAGTTAATTTAAAACCAGATCAACGGGGCCAACATCTAGTTCCTTTATTCTCAGATAGTTCCCTGGTGGTTATTCTAGGCGCACACCAGAGGGAACTACATGCTACTGCAGAGTTATGTATTTCAGGTCTGCAGAGACAGTAAGCAATTTTCATTATTTATCCATTCCATGGTCCCATGAAAGGCCTTTTTCTATAATTCTGAAAAGTAAATATTTTTTTAATATAGGCAACCTCATTTTTTATCTTTTTACATCTGGCAGTTTCAAGCTTTTCATTGGCCTTGGCCATTATGGAGTGGATCTGTGACACATAAGCGATCGCCCTAAATACGTGTAAATGTTGGCGTCTGCATCATTTTAAAGGGCTTTTATTAATTTGAGTTTAAAGACATTCACATTTCAGACGGTGCTTGTCTTAGACAGATTCAAAGCTGGAATGTTAATTGAAAAATGAAGAATTGAAGAAGTATGTGTCCAGGGATAGAAGTTCTGTCTCATATGTTCATTAACCTTGAACACCATTTAAAAGATAAACAGAGACCGATTGAACTATTTTCATATCAGTCACTTTTGAAGAACTTTGGAATATGAAAGAAAATAGACTATACGAATGCACAACACCATGAGACTTGCTATTGTAATTATAGCTTTCAGCTGTGTTGTCACGATAAAAAGAAAACCTTGAGGAAAATCTGAGGCAGTTTAAGCTATTATTGATTAGCCACAACAAAGAGGTGCAGACTTTGTATGTTAATCTTTTATCATATACTTGGATGAGATATTGCCTAAACATGCAGAACAAATACACACATTGGGTGTGGTTTTTTTTTTTTTTTTTTTTTTTTTTTGGGGGGGGGGGGGGGGACTGTACAAAAAATTGTTTATATCCCATGTCATCCGCATTTCATTCAAAAGGCTTTTTGCCGTGCAAAACAGGTAAATACCTCTAATATGGAGCTCCCCTAGACTTTATTCAAGATTTTTTTTACTAAAGGTTCATTCAGACCAGACACATTTGGTTCCCTCAAAGTGAACCAGAGTTTGTTTCCCCCTGATAATCCGAAACAAATTTTTAGTTTGAATACACCCAAGAAGACTGTGGTCCGGGACCAGGATTTGCTCTGGAACCCATCTTTCCAATCAGACTAAGTATTGGTTTGATTTGATTAGGCTCCATGCCTGTAGTAGAAGAACTGGACAAAAACGGCCACCGTGACTGGTCGCCAAGTGATGTAAGCAGATTAGGAAATCAGCAACAAATACGAACAAATGTAAACCAACTATTTTTGGAACTTTTTTTCCCAACACTATTACTAAACGCTCCTCACCTGCTTTTCTGTGTCTTGTCATGCGACACGTGCCCGGCGCTGCTCTGACATCATCCTAAAAGCTACATTGTAGTTCCTTAACAGAATTTGCCACAAAACAATGCCTTGACACTACAACGATGAGACACAGCAATTAATAAAAAACATTATTATTTTATTACTTTAAAAGTGAAGCTGGAATTTTATGTTTGCATATATTATATCTGGAGAAAACCCCAACTCCAACTCAACTTGAATTCAATGTTAATAGAAAATCTTAATTTTTCAGTAGAATAAATACATATAAAATATCTCCACTCCAATGCAAAGGGTGCACATGAAGTAACCATATTGCATGTATTACACCTGCTATCTTTTGCAGTGGCTCTAACCTTTGTAACTTGTGTAATGGCTCTTGGCAGCTTCTTGTAATAAGAGGCAAGGCCAGGATAGCTGCCCTTGAGGAAGCCAAACTGGTTTCTATTATTTGGTTTCATGATTGCCCACAACAATGGTGAAAAAAGACTGAAGAGAGAGCAGTAGGAGGAGAAATCAATATTTCTAAGTCAATACTAGTATAAAGGTTTGAGCCAATATTGATATTGAGCCTTCATGAAACACATAGAGCACAAAGAGGACAAACTGCACTTTGAGGTTTTTTTTTCTTATTTCCATGGATTTTGTGTTTTTTGCAGTAATTTCATGATCTCTGTTAGTTAAGATCTGCTTAATATTCCACCAGGTTCCTCCATCCAATCTTAGTCTTTTCCTCAACCACCCTTATGACTTCCTTTATTACATTCATGAACCTCCTCTTTGGTCTTTCTCTAGGACTCTTGGGTAGCTCAACACACTTTCACCAACATACTTT
The DNA here is from genome assembly GCF_053564925.1 of Oryzias latipes. Taxonomy (NCBI): domain Eukaryota; kingdom Metazoa; phylum Chordata; class Actinopteri; order Beloniformes; family Adrianichthyidae; genus Oryzias; species Oryzias latipes. Next base: position 13,908,769 of record NC_136254.1, read on the forward strand.
GTTCCCTCCTCTGAACGTGTCCAAATCAACTCAACCTCCTCCCCTGCATTCATCTCCAAAACATCTACCATCTATCTTACAATGACTCTGGTGATGCCTTTGCTGTCCCTGAACTCCTTCAGATTACACAACATATAGACTGTCTGTGTGCTTCTACCTCCACTTTTATATGTCACCCAATGTTCCTGGACTTAACGTACATAATGACTCTTTCCTGACATTCTGGTCTTTTTTGTTCCATTATGATGTAATTTTGTAGTCTGGTTAATAGATGTCACTAGTTTCAGTATTTTAAATGCTTCACAGCCTTGAAGCATTCAATACAATTTCATTCATTTTGGTTTAGTGGTTCAGAAAGCTTTGTTTCTCCATCACTAGGCAGACATGGGTCAAATGGAGATGACGCAGGCGGCTGACAGTCGTGGGTCAGAGACAGGCGAGAGTCGAGACAGAGGCAGAGGCAGATGCACACACAGAAGCAGATGCAGATGCAGAGAGAACACTCAGAATTGTGGGCCAGAAACACAAGCAATACTTCACACTGTGTAGAGCTCAGTGCTCTGACTAAATAATGCTGGGAGTGATTATTCATGAGAAACAGTTGTGGGGCTCCTGGGAGTGACAGCAGGGGCTCATGGGAAATAAAGTTTGGAGAACCAGGAAGCGCTAGTTGTTGTGTTCTTGGGCAAGAAACTTCACCTTCCTTGCCTCCAGTGTGGCTCCACTGGTGTGTGAATGTGTATTAATGCCGTAGACGTGAACTGGCAGCCATGCCTCTGTCAGTCTGCCCCATGGCAGCTGTGGCTACATCAGTAGTTTACCAGCACCAAGTATGAATGAGGAGTGAATTGATAATGGACACATTGTAAGCACTTTGAGCATTTGGAAAAGTGCAGATAAATTCGATCCATTATTTTTTTATTATTATTCTATGTGTATGGCATAAGAATGTTATGATAAAATGGCAAATAGAGGTAGAAAAAAACTTGTGTATAAACTTTTATGACTTCTTAATTGGCATCTCCATCCTCCAACACAGCAGTATCCTGGGGTAAGATCTCTACCTTTTTCTCAGAATTGTGGGCCAGAAACACAAGCAATACTTCACACTGTGTAGAGCTCAGTGCTCTGACTAAATAATGCTGGGAGTGATTATTCATGAGAAACAGTTGTGGGGCTCCTGGGAGTGACAGCAGGGGCTCATGGGAAATGAAGTTTGGAGAACCAGGAAGCGCTAGTGCTCTGGAGATAGTTAGCTAGAGGGGAAGACAGGGGATCCATTCATGACATTAGGACTAATACAGACAAAGCTGAGACTGAAAGCATTATAGTTAATCTAAATGTTTAATCTTAGTTTACAGACAAACCAACACTTTGGAGAGATGACATTTCTGACCTCACATATGGTGGAAAATATCAATTGATCTCCAGAAAGCTACAGAGCAATCAGACATCCTCAAACCTCACAGTGACCTTATATTAGCTCCGAGGAGCAACACAACAACAAAGTATTAGCAATTGAGAGAACATGCTACAATATTTCAAGACTGTAAAATATTTCAACCAGATTTTGAGGTTTATGATTGGTACTAAAATCAACAAGCCCAATTTTTTAGAAATCTTTCATCTTTTTGATTACATATGTTTTGGATCAATTTAATTCCTATATTTTATTCCTATCTAGTTTTTCGTAAAATGTGAGTTCTCTTATGAACTAATTCAAACGTGTTGAATGAGGTTCAACACTTACAACTGAGTTATTTGTACTTTAGATGACAGATCAATTTGACGTGTCCATGGGCTCTCAACCATAAAAAAACCCTCCAAAACGGAAAGCCAAAGTCAAAATGACAAGATACAGTTCTGTGTCCACGTTATGTGTTGTCATTGGCTAGACTGGTGTTTCCTGACCCTGGTCTTCAGGGACCTCTGCTCTGCCTATTTTCAGTCCTGCTCTGCACAAACACACCTGCCTCTAGCGATTGCCATTATCAGGCTTCTGCAGAGCTTGATAATGAGCTTAATCAGGTGTTCTTTAGCAGGGTAACATGGTACACATAGAGGACAGTGTGCCTTAAGGACAGGGGTTGAACAGCGTTGACCTGGCTATATGTGCAGAATTCCAAGAGCGGGCGTTGATTTGCTACATTTCTTTTAATTCATATAACAAGCTCATGCTGGAGTGAGACGATGTGAGACGATTTGCAAAAACATACACAGCTATGTACGGACGGCAGTGGCTCAGGCGGTTGAGCAGAAGGGTCAGGCGGTTCGATCTCCCCAGTCAACAGTTGTTGTGTTCTTGGGGAAGAAACTTCACCTTCCTTGCCTCCAGTGTGGCTCCACTGGTGTGTGAATGTGTATTAATGCCGTAGACGTGAACTGGCAGCCATGCCTCTGTCAGTCTGCCCCATGGCAGCTGTGGCTACATCAGTAGTTTACCAGCACCAAGTATGAATGAGGAGTGAATTGATAATGGACACATTGTAAGCACTTTGAGCATTTGGAAAAGTGCAGATAAATTCGATCCATTATTTTTTTATTATTATTCTATGTGTATGGCATAAGAATGTTATGATAAAATGGCAAATAGAAGTAGAAAAAAACTTGTGTATAAACTTTAATGACTTCTTAATTGGCATCTCCATCCTCCAACACAGCAGTATCCTGGGGTAAGATCTCTACCTTTTTCAGTCCCCACTGTTTAGTGTAACAAACTCTTAAGGCTGCCTTTGATGCAAGTGCATACTTTGTGTGTCCAGAGCTGGTTTGTTGCAAAGAACCAATGCTTCTTTAAAATAGTAGTCCCCCATACTATACTTTTTCGGTCTAGCATCACAATCGAAACATTGGACATGACAATTTATTCCACCCTTTTACAGTCTGTGTGCCTATCTGACCCCCCAAAAAAATCCCTGTCAAATAGAACAGAACACAGTGAATTCTTTTTTACATCGCAGTTCACCTTTCATGGTTTCTTTTAGAGCAATTATGCATGCTGCTTTTTTCTTTTTTTCAAACAACGCACCCTGTCCTGTGTCCTGGGGGGTATTCCAGAAAACATGTTTAAACTACCCTGACTTTAACCCTAAACTCTGGCTGAAGTTCGCCTGAACTTGCTTATTCTGGGTATGTCGGTTCCAAAAGACCGGGTATGAGTTAGAGGTAGGATCTTAAGCCCGAGCTCGGGTCGGGTCGGGGACTAAAATGACAATCATTACGTTCGGGTCGGGTCGGGACATATAAAGATCAAAATACACACGTATGCAACCAGAAACATGTCAAACTCATATCATTATGGCATGCATGCAAAAATCAGATTTGATCAAAGGGGAGTTTGTACATGTGTTCAGGTGAGTGCCGATGATGTTGCAGAAGAATGTGGAGAGTGTACAAAAAGTGAGGCGAGCGCTTGGTTATATTCAAAGTGAGTACCTAAATTCAACATAATGTCAAACTAGATAAGGACAAACACAGGAAACGAGGATAATTCTAAGATTTTAGGAACTTATTCATTGAATAATAGAGGAGCTCACTGAATTACCTGTTTTTGGAGCTTGATAATCTCAAAGAAATCTATTATGTTACTGCTAGTGAAATTGTGTTGAAGACATGGATGGCTGTGTTGTGTTTTTTTTTCCTCCTTCCATGTGCATTAGTTTTATACTTTTTTCAAAAATTCACTCTTACAGTTTATAAAAATGGATTGGAGAATGTTGTATTTCAGATTTATTTAATGTATACTCAAATGACTGGAGCCTTTGGTTCTTTCTTACTTATGACACAAATGATTTTTCTGCGAATTTTGAAAAAATCCTTTGCAGATGTAAATTACCTCCCCTTCAGATGTAATCCCTGTAGGAATACGTGTTTGTTTTTGCAACAAAGTCTGTGCAGCAACCAGTTGGTGAGCCACCTGATGCACAAGTAAAGCAAAAATACTTTTCTGTGATGTTGGCCAGTCTGGAACAAAATATGCATTATCGTTGATTTAAATTTAATTCATGCTACAGCAGCATTTCTGTCAAGTCCCAGGAAAAATGACAAATTCCATGATAACTAAAATCTATTTCCGTTTTTGCAAATAGACCAAACACATTTTTTGGAACACTTACTGTCATCTTGGCATTTGAACTCATTGATCAGAGATGGTTCTGTAATAGATGCTTTAAACTTTTATTTGCAACTATACAACCTAACTAGAATCTCTGCAGTAAGGATGTTTAGGTCCACATAACTCTCTGTTTTAAGACAGTTTCTCTTCAATTTGTTCATTACAAATCAGTCACTGGTAGTTCAAAATGATCTTCACAGTGCATGTGAGATCCATCTGTTTTTCAGATATTATATCCACCCCATCACAAAATCACACATTTAGAATAATAACATTAGTTCTTTGACTAATAATTTTGACAAATTATGTCAACTTGGTCAGACATTGATTGGGGACAACTATCAATATTATGGAATACCATTTTATTATTCTTTAGTACAAATATAACTTCATGTTTTATAATGCTTAAATAGATCAAGAGATCACACTCAATGAGAACTTATATGAAATGTCATTTTTCTAATAGTTGTTTTTAATGTTGTGCATTTTTTCTGCAGTCACGCCAACATTCATCAAAAATATCTTTGGTTGGGTGGTTGCACATATGGTGTGGTTACCAAGGTCAATGGAGATCACAGCTTCTGTGGGTTTCTCCTTTTTTTACTGCTGGCTTTGGATGAACATGATCTTACGAAAAAACATTTTGTGTCTCATCCATCTGGTTAAAACATACAACGGAGATCGTTAAACACGGACTGTAGACGCACAGATGCAACACAGTACCCTGTCAGCTGTCACAGAACTCTCATTCTTGTTAATTATCTACCCCCGATGATGCCAGTTCCCCCTCTCCTCTTGTCATGTTTACCTCGATGTTTTCTCCCTCTGCATTTGATGTTGTCTATTTACAGAAGCTGACACACAGATGCACAAATACACAAGCATGCATAGACTCATGCTACGTTCTTCTTCGACAGGCTGGTTCTGCACACCTTTCTGGAAAAGTTAGGGCTTTGGCCAACTTTGATGACTTTACATTAATTAGTTCAGTGCTTTGCTTGCTCTTCTGCTTGAGTGCACACTAGTTAGCAAAGTGCTGCCTGCTGATGTTTGATAAGACCTTAGTGCATTTTCTCAAGCCTTACTCAATGACATGTACAGTAAACATACACTATAAGGATAAATGTAATGTGGTTCTTGACTAATACAACAAAAGGAACTTTAATAAAACCACTTATGTAGAAATTATGTTTGTAACATGTTCTTGTGACATTTTTCTCACGATGAAGCACATATAGAGAGAACAATAAGGTTAAAATTGCATTTCTGCTTTTTTTAATTTTTTTTATTCAAATCCTTGAGAAACAGGATGAAAAAACGCAGTTGGAAAAAGCTTGTTGGTGTGACATACAACCTACAACAGCAAGCCACAAGCTCCCTGCTCAGCTCCATTCTGATACATAGACTACTAGATCCATGTATGTTTTTGTTGTTGTTGTTGTGCACCAAAACAAACACAACTCAGAGGTAAATTTCTAATGAACTCCTGCCACGCTGCAGAAAGTATGTCCTAGAAAACGACACACGTTTTTTGTTTTTGGCTTAAAAACAGAACAGTCATTATTAAAAGACAATGGAGAACACTTTTGTAACAGATACAAAATTTGGACTTTAGTAGTAGGGCTTTTGCTGACTTTATCACCTCTTTTGCGGTTTAGCATCAAGTTGATTACTTTTTTTTTGTGTGTGTCAGAATGTCCTTGTTCAGATTTTCAAAACATTTATCAGGTTGGGCACTGGCGGCGTATGATCCTCGCCATCTCTGCTCCACTTTATCTCAGAGGTGCTTGATGTGGTGGAAGCGACAGTACAAACACTTCCGCAGCAGACCTATCCAGGCGTGTCTTTATTGGATCTTGCTTTGTGCTCAGAGACACAGTCGTGCTCGAACAGAAAATGGCTTTCCCCAAACTTTTTCCTGAAAGTGGAATGCCTGAAGTTTTCCAAAAACATCTTGGTGTATTGGAGCATGAAGATTGTCTTTCACTAGAAGTAATTTTATCTTGCACTATTCCTGAGATGACAGCTTTATACAAATAGTTCTTCCTCCAAACCTTTCATATTTGACACATCGCAGTCAGACAGATGACGTTCTTCTGGAATTGTGTTTCAGTCAGAGCAAATGATCATGACTTGTTCGTATTCTAATTTAGTGCTTTCTGTTATGTTTTAAAATATAATCCCATAAGACATACAAGCAATCCCCTTATCTTTGATCATGAAGCCAAAATGAGTTATTTTTATCACTGTAGCGAATCTATTTTCTTTAAAGACATTTTTGGCTTCTGCTGAAATGGAAATGAGTTTTTTTTTTCTTGTGGCGTTATAGAGATGAGCATTAATCAAATGTGACACTGTCTTATTTGAAAAAAAATAAAAGGACAATAAACATTTAGTCCGTAAACTATCCCCAGAAAAAACAAAGAACCTGCCACTTTTAACTTTATTGTCTGACGGTTTTTATCTGATTTGAGATTTTGCAGTTTGACATTATTTAACACCTGTTTACAGGGCAGAAACAAATACAAACTAACGCTATTAGCAATTGGAAATAAAAAAGAAAACTGAAAAAAAAAAGATGGCAAAGGGGTCTCTTGCTCTCTTCCACCCTCCTTTCTCACCAAATGTTAACCTCAGATTCAAGCCTGGCACAACTAACATTTCTTCAAATTAATTAATTAAAATCCCACTCCAATTAATGATCTATTTTAAAAGAGTTCTTTTATAATTTAAGTGTTTTTTAGAAAAAAAAATCTTTTTGGTTTTCCAGGACATAGTTTCTACAGAGCGGCAGTGGTTCCTCTAAAATTCACCTCTGAGTTGTGGGTGGGACTGTTTCCCATTATCCATCTGTTTACATGCTCTCCCTCTAGCTTACAGTCCTTAATACCTCCAACCTAACATTACCAGTCCAGAAAAAATGGCGAGCAATGTTGGAGCTATCCACTAGTACAGTTTTGAGCCAGATGCAAGCTCAGATGAAAAAAACATAGACAATGGTTCTAGTCATCGACAAGTGCATGCCCCAGAATGGAGCGGAAAAGGGAGCTTGTGGCCTTCCCGGTGTAACATCTACGTCCCTGTTACAGGCTTTTTTAAACTGATTTTTCTTTGGTTGCTCATGATTCACAACAATTTTAACAAGCAAAAACTCACAAATACAATTTTAAGCCTAATGTTCTTAATATATGTCCTCAATTAAAAGAGAAATGCATTTAGAACATGTCAAAAACACCAAAAACAGAATTTTCATCAGAGTGAATCTCAACCAGAAAACTCTAATTACCTGTATTTAGGCCCCCAAATCTTACGTCAACCCGCTCTCACCTCCTATTCTGCTTCTGTACTTCTCCATAGCCTTGTCACTTCTTACACAGATTATTGCAACTCTTCCTCAAAATCACCTGCAGGAATTCCAACCGGTCTGCATCATCATAAAAACTCCATAAAAACCACATTACCCCATCATAAAACAGAGCTGCACTGTCTCTCTTCATTTCAGACTTCAGTTCAAAATTCTTCTGTACATTTTCAAAGCCGTTCACTACTTTCCCGTCCAAATATATTTGATTTCCTCCATACCTCTATCTTTACCTGATCCCTCAGATCCTCGTTGTCAGTCACTGCAACTTTTCTCTGCCTCAGCACCATGGTGCAGAACTTTCTGATGCTCTGCTCAACTCATGAACTCACTTCCATCAAACATGCAAAATATTAAATCCCCACTTTTGGGACCTTCTTGGGCCGATACTTTTTTATCCAATGCAAGCAGCTGTGGTGTGGAGAAAGGTGCCTTCCATGAACACACCAATATAGCTTTAATCCTGGTAATACATAAGAAAGGCAAAAACCCACAAGGATTTATTAATTATATCTTGATAAATGCTAAGATGAAGTTAAACTCCAAACTATTACCTATTCTTTTGGAAAAGTACATGGGTGACTTATTCACACTGGTCAGACCGGTTTTATGAAAGGCTGCCAGGCTGCTGTCAATTTAAGCCGCTTAATACATGTAATAGAGGGATCTAAATAGTTAAATCAACAGTGTGCTCTTCTGTCTCTTAATACAGAAAAACGTTTGACATGCTTGAATGGCAATACTTATGGGTCGTTCTAGAGAGATTTCAGATAGACAGGGAGTTTATTGAATTGGTCAAACTGTTATATGCCAATCCTCTTCTTATGGTTACACATAGTGGTTTAAACTGTGCTCCCTTCAACATCTTTCGAGATACAAGGCAAGGATGTGGGCTGTCCCCAAGTTCCTTTTTTCTCGATCTTGATCCACTTTAATAATATTTTAGACAGAACCCCGTAATATCATCCCTTCGTATTGGGCAAAGTTCTCACATCATATCAGCTTTTGCAGACGACATTCTTACATATTTGACAGACAAATAAATCCATGACCCCTCTCCTGACTATTTTAACAGCAGTCAGCATACAAACTGGATGAAATCTGCACACTTTTGTTAAATTTAAGTCATGCCACTGAAAGTACAAGCTCAGAAGTAATGAAAATAAAAGTATAAAAGTATTGAGAAGAAACAGGCACAAACACACACATACAGAGAATAGGCTGACCGAATTAACTGACAAACAACATTTACTTCCTTTTACATTACTAACATAATCATTTTTAAATATCAATAAACCAATACAAAAAAAATTACAAAAAAAGAGGAAAAATAGCTTTGAAAAATATTTGAATTTCATGAGTTAGTTCAATGGTTTTTATAATCATTTGAAACAGTGAAACCCATATTTTATGTAAAACCTTTATTTTTTTGTACTGGACAATTATGGCTGGCAGGCAAGGAAAACCTAAACTCATTATCTCAAAATACAAGATAATTATGAGAAATTCAATCTCACCACCTAATCAGCTAATTAACTTGAAACAGCTTCAATGTTTTCCCTGAGTCTTTCAATGAACTCCGTCTGGGTCACAAGGCTATATGATCTTGAGGAAGACTGACGAACTGATAGATCTCCAGAAGACAGTCATCCATACCATTAACTCTTTAACACAGAATACATCGCCGGCGACACCTAACCCATACTCCTTGAAATAGCATGATACTTCAATTGAATTCACTTAGATTTTACACAATCTAAGTGCATTAGCTGATTCTGACACAGAGAAAGGCGGCTTTGCAGAAAAACAGTACAAAGCCGGTTTACTCCATGACAGAATCAGCTCGCTCACACTGATTGCGTAAATGCTTCACTACAACAGTAAAGTGTTGTGTATCAGTGCCAGGATGCTTTTTTCTGCTTCAGAATCTGCTGGAATTACGTTAATTGCATAAATAGTTGAAGAATTACGGTAGTCAAAAGAATGTAAACACTGAAGCTAAAGCTCTGATGTGAAAGGGTCAACAAGGAAGGCAAGCCATTGCTAAATCAGCTGGTTGTTCAGAGCACTGTATCCGAGCATGTTAACCGAAAATTGAGTGGTAGAGAAGTGTGTAGGAGGAGCAGCAGGTGCAACAGCAACTTTGACAGGATTGTAAAGTGAATTCCATTCAACAATTTGGTGAACCATCAAAAGGAGTGGGGTCAGTGTACAAAGAGTCACAGCTAAATACTAAACATTACAAGTGTTGTATTCTATGTATCAAGTCACTCCTAAACCAGAGACAACTTTAGAAACATCTTACCTGGGCTACGGGGAAAAATAAGTGGACCATTGCTGAAAATCCCACTTATAAGATGAAAGTAAATGTTGACATTTATTTTATCAAGGTTACAGTTTACATTGTCCACAATCCTTGAAGTCAAATAGGAGGTTTTTATAGCCAATAACAGCTTGGGATGCCATCCCATCTGATGCTTTTGAAGTTGACAGTCAGTATATGGGAAATACCAGAGCATGCTATCTGCTGCTGAGAAGCTACATGGAGATGCTGTTTTGTTTTTTACCTGCAGGACATGCCATTTCCCACTCTGTCAAATGTACTAAAAGCGCTTCACTGACTATGGTGTTACTGGGCTCGATTGACCTGAAAACTCTCATGATTTGAACCTGATAAAAACAAACAAACAAAAAAAATCAAAATCTATGGGCAATTGGCAAAAGGAAGTTAGTAAACAACACATTCAACAATGCAGATGACCTGAAGGAAGCTATCTGTCATGATCTCGCGAGACTTGGCAGACCCAAATGCTGAAACCCGGAAGAAAACTCAGAGAATCGTCAGGTAAGTAGAAGACGTTTAATTCACAGCCAGTGAATGTGAGGACTTGAGGGTAGTAAGAATCCTGATGCGTAGGCGAGGCAGGCTGGAGGGTTCAACGGCAGAGACCGGAGAACTTGACTTGAGCAGGATACCAGGATCGGACGAGGAGCATGGACTGAGGACTGCGACCAGAGGAGCACCCGTGGGGATTTTTCCTGTGGGTAAGTCATAGAGAGGGAATTACCGTGGCGAAGAAAAACAAGAGCTAGAGCATGAGTCGACCAGACTATGCACCGTAGAGGAACAACAAACTGGTATAGAATACTGGTCTTGGATCTCCTTAAGAAGCTGCAGGCTGATGAGGTGAGTGGAACCAGTTGGTAGCGTCCGGAGCAGAGCAGAGAGGGGAGGGGGAGAGTAGCTGACAGAGGCACCATGACACCATCAAAGCTAAGAGGGTTTCAATTAAACCCAGGCAGTGCCACAGAATGGTTGCTTCCAAGCCACATTGAAGCAGTAATTCATGCTAAACTATTCCGAACCAAGTGTTTAGTGCAGAGAAATTAACATAGTTTTTAAAAGCCTGACATTTGTACTGAAGACATTAGTCTTTTATTGGTCTTGTGTGATTTTTCAATCTATTAGAAATTAAAAGAAATGCAAGTTTGAAACATTTAAATCTGTAATGATTATAATTTAAAAAAAGTCTTACAATTTAACACAAAACATCAAAATGTATTGACATTTTTTGGAATTTTTATTCAGCGTGTCTCCATCTGGAATTTATTAATGTTTTCTTTCTTCTTTTAATTATGTGTTATTCCTTAAAGAAGAAAAAAACTTACATTTCTCAATGGCATCATCGGTGTAAAAATTAAACCATAAAAAGTCTTTGTACAAGAACAAGCTCTGTTTTTGTTTAATTACGCTCTTCATCTTTAGATTTCTCCCCCATGCACCCATTTTATTTTCCTTAATCTTTACAGTAAATTTTCATTAAGATTCTCTTTTGTTCATTTAATCTGCACTCACATTTGTGGGACCTGTAAGTGGTAATTTGCCTATTTTGGCTTCCAGTGTGCCAAGTCCCAATTATGACTACAACCATGTGGCTTACCAGAGGTCATTGGGGAGGCTTGATTAAAGAGCTCATTTTGTGGTGTGAGCATGTGTCCAAACTTAGTTAGGCTGATCTATGATCCACCAAATTACAAATGGCATTTATTAAAATAGTCAGGAATTGATGGGGTGATTTGATTTCAGAACAGTCTGTGTTCTGTGCATCTCTTTTCAAATAGTTAACCCATCAACCATGACAAATTTATTTCCTCAGTAATTAACTTGATTTCCAGAAACTCCCTATAGTGGGATGGACTCTGGCCAGAGAGACAGGTAAAAAGTCTAGGACTACGTTCGCACCAGGTATGTGTCGCATGTTCAAGAACATACTGATCGAGGGTTCTTAAACATGTGTGGGTAGCAACGCATGAACGCAAGAGTTTTGAATGCAGAAGCCACAAAATGTGCAGATTTCTGCATTTACACAAACGTTTACCAGTATTCGCTTGAACAGTTGTGGATGAGAGTGGTGTGAACGTAGCACCACAGACTAAAGTTGAAATAGATGGGGATTAAAATAAAAATACATGGGAAGGACCAAGAATGGTTTAATTATTGCTCTGAAATAAGCAATTATAATAAATATAAGATTCTTGAGATTTGCACCGTTTGACATTTCACACTGAGCCTCTTCCAACTGTGAGTAATTTTGCTAGTATCTGATAGCGACAGACCCGAGTCAACTTCATATGCTAAAAGCGCGTTCCAGAATGCGCGTTTACCATGACTGGTGTGTGCATAGCCTATGAAGGTACTGTAAATTACTAAGCTTTGTTAATTTATGACTTTCTCCATTCAGTTGAAAGTGACTTAAAGATTTAAGATTTAAAGACATGCTCTGCTTCTCAATAGCTGCATTTCCATTACACATATGCACAAAACTTTAATCAAAATTCTAGAAATGTCGAAAAAACACATTTTTACAATTACACAGTTTCCATTACATCATCAATGTGAATAAACACAAACCAACTTACGCAATGTCATTTAAAATGTGAACAATAGTTTGATTTAGACCAGATACATTCAAATTTCTCTTTGTATATCTAATTACAATTCAAGGAAGACACAGATGATTTTCAGTGATAGAATTTATTTATTTTAAAAAGCTCTACAAAAGCATTGGTAATCACATCTCCATGTCTGGTTTCACGAGACCATTCAGAGAGACTCCTGGTACGGTTAACTTTCACTCCCACTGCAAAAGCCACTTTCCGCCACTACTTTCATGTCTCTGTGACCCACATTAGTTCGAGAGGGGAAAAAAAGAGAATCAGACTAGATGATCTTTTTATTATTCTCTAGATGTAAATAAGAAAAATAACATAAGATTTAGAAGGCCCGAGCTGCCTGCCTCCCCATCCAGCAGTGGCTCTCTGTCTGCTGGCCATGCAACCGCCCAGATGCTGGCATAGCAAGCAAACTAGCTTTGCCACCCAGCATAGCAAGTTCCACTGCCAGAGCTTGAGCTATGCCGGCCCTTGGGCAACTGGCTAGCGGCCCAAGCAGGCTGTCTCGCCATCCTGCAGTGGTTCTTTGTCTGATATCCTGTTTTGAGGCACGCTTTGGTCTGCACACTGCAGTCAGGGGTAATTGTGCCCACCCAGCAGCAAGTGCGATCGCTCAAGCCCCATGGGCCATGCGAAAGGCTGGCGACCAGTATTCGTCCTTCGCCCAAACAGTAGCCATCAACCCCGGGGTATCAGCGAGTTAAGAAAATTGATGCAAACTGGCTACCAGTGCAGTGTTGTTGGTCATGTGACTCTCATTTAATTAGAAAAAAGTGTTTCTATTGCAGTTTTGTGAAAAATGTCAATTTCAACACGCTTTAAAAACCACCTCCTCCATGCGCAAAACATTTTTTTGATAAAAGCAATTTTTTTTCAATTGATGTGTTTCCATTAGGTCAATTTGTTATACAAAACCACTTTGCGCAATTTCACAGCCAATGGAAACACAGCTAATGACTTCAGAAAGGGCAAGAAGATGTTTTTGACACCAGTTCAAACTCATTAAAGCCACGTGAATTAAAAACTTTTATAATGCTTCTCTTGTATCAGATTTGTTTTCTATTATATTCTGCTATGACAAGCCAAAAGGGGAATACCAGTTGGCAACTGTGACAGCTCACAAGTTCGTTTTGAGGGATGTGTGTAAAAACAGTCCATTACACCACAATTGTGAAGCCAGCATTTAGGTGAAATGTCTGACTGATTCCAAACGTCTGCAGCTAAGAGTTTCTGAGGATTAGATACTCTGCAATTGAAGACTGTGAATGACAGGATGTTGGACCACAAGCAACCGTGAAGCTATGGTAATAACAAATTGTTCCTAAAATTTAGTAAACATGAAATACTGGAGGTCTAAATCACAAGAATTCAAACATGTAACAACAAAATAACTGAGCCCATCCAATCTGTCTGTTAAGCAGCCTTCAGCTTTAGAGTGACAGGCTGATAAGGCCGTATCTGGAGAAAAAAGCTCAGCAAGCTTTGCAATTAAAGTGATTGAAAAATGTTCTCCTCCCCTTCTCCTCTGTTTCTCCCCAAGGGAGGGAAAGAGTCCAGGCATTTTGTCTGGTCTGCTTGGTTGAAGTAGCTTTATAATAAAGACAGGCACATCAAGGAAGTGTCAGTGAAGATGTGAGGGTGCACAATGTGAGAGTAGTCTGTGTTCAGTGCGTGCTTTTGTTTAATTTCCAATAATGTTCTGGTTTAAGAGTGGAGGGCTATGTCAGAATGCTCAACAAAACTCTCATGGGGTCTGCCCACACACAAACACACACAGTGCGTAGGAACACAGACACCCACTTACACGTTCAGCTGTACACACTGTCCTCCTACTCTCCCCATTTTCTCTTCCTCCTCAGAGTCTCTTTTTGTGATAATGCAAATGGACAAGGCCTCTGAAAAATTAAAATCAAGCGGAGCGGTAGTGGTGGAGGACGGGAGGAAAGGAAGGCAAGGATAAGATGGTCCTGCTCAAGCAGGGTAAAAGAGCATCTTGTCTTTCTGGCATTAGCATAAATTATTGAACGCATTTCCCCTGCTAAATATATCAAATCAATGGAAAAAGTGATTTACCTATTCAGCACTCACATTAAATATGATAATGATGCACTCTTGCTGCCTGTAATAATGTAAATAAACTGTCATCTTCTTTTGAAACTTCTACTACTCATTGTTGCTACTGTGGGATACAGTAGCAATCCTCTGTGATAAGTGCATGAACTTGGAGAAACCGCTGTGTGACCTGCAGCCTTCTAGTGTTTGATGCTTTGTTTGCAAATGAATATGGCCGTGTCTTTATAAGGACACATCTCTTTTGTCTTTGTGGAGGACGCCAAGATCTTCTAACTCACTAATAAACACATGTTGCCTTGTAAAGTCATTGCATTCTCTGTGGCCTGTACAATGTGCTTCAAAGTTGCAGTTATACTAGCTTAATTGTTCAATTTATGAAGTTGTAAATCTCTGATGGAGCAGAATCCTAACGTTTTTGCTACTGGTCACTTTGTGTAAGGGAGCATTGTTGTCAGAGGGAGAGTCCCGGCACTCTTTCCTCTTAATATTCCACATGATAAATGCTAGAACTGTCAAGGTATAGGGGTGGTTTACAAATGTTACAATGAATTCTAAACACCTTTTATGATCACATTACAAAACACTAAATACTTTATTTTTACAAAGCCAAGTAGAAAATAGTTCCAATAACACATTTTCTTAAAAGATTCTTCTCTGATAATAGGCTTTCTATCAGTACTTTCTAGCCTTTAGAACTTCACAAAGTTAAACTGACTTACAGTCAAGTTAGTTCTGTGTTAATCCTGCTGTTTGATTAGTAGCATAAAGCCAGTTGCTGGAACCATCTGTGAAGTAATCATCAAAGCAGCTGGTATACTAATAAAAATCACTATTGGTACTTGTCAACAAAAGTGTCTATTTTTAAAATCGAATGTAAAAATTAAAAGAAAAGAAATTTTTACTGGCATATTAAACTTTTTTCTCATTAATAGGATCAGTCATTAACTTTGAAATTGCAATCAATCAATTAATCAACCACCAGTCAATCAAGCAAAACTGGACATAATGTCTTCTCTCTAATGCATTTGACTTTTTGGAGGAAAAAGTTTAAATTTAAAAAAAAAAGTTTGATTAGGATTAAGCTGAGCTTTTAAGTGTTTATATGTTGGACTTCGCCTTGCTTGCATAAAAATGACTTGTATATCAACTCTATATATACTTAACAGAGTTGGAATGGACAGAAACATAATATGATTAAAGCAGATGTGTGTTTTGTAGTACTTAATTCATGTTGCATCTCATTTGGTTGACTTCCTGTTAACATTTTTAAAACAGGTCCACTGCTGCAAACGTTTGTGCATGTGAATAGCACACTGCTAATTCATTACTATGCCCGGCAGGAATTGTGTCCTTGTGAGAAAATCCTGCCTTTGTTCCAAAACCCTATCTCATCTAAACTAAATGATGTTTTTAGGCAATCCTTTTACATGAGACAAGAACAGGTGGTGTGCTATAAGTTCTAAATTACTGCTGTCAAACTGCCTGTCCTGCATTACATTATTTGAAAGTTTATGGCAACCCAAGTCTTAAGCTATGATGTTTACTGCCGTTTCTGTTTAAGTCTGGGTTCTGGAGTAACTTGACAATGTCACAGCTAAGGTAAAGAACATAGGCCGATAAAAAGAACTGCCTGCATTTCTGTCTTTCTACTTTTCCTGCGAGCCAAGTTGATTGCTTGGCGGTGGTGTATTAATTGCCATATGGGGATTTGCTGTGAGAACAAAAGACCAGCTGGAATCTCTCCCAGGAGGAAAAAACCTTTTTATGATTCAAGGGGCTAAAATTATAAAGTCGAAAATATTGTATATTTTTGGGGGGGATTAGGTCAAACCCTTCATGAAGCAGGATCCTGTCAAACGTAAGAATCATTTGGAAGGGCTTACTCATGGTTACTCGCCATCTCTGATAGATTCGTTTTCTGCAGTTCTCTCTATTACTAACGATCCCGTGCATCTGTTTGAAGCACTGAATAAACTTTATCAAACAGCACTGAATATGCCCAGATTGTGCCTTTGGTGACATTTTGTCATTCATAAATAATTTACATTATCTATATTGTAATGAGTTGTTTTTTAATTCCTACTCTGACCATTTTTTTTTCAAACCATGTCAGTCTCTAGTTACCATAGCTCTGTTTTAACTTACTTGTTTTTGTGTTCTTGTTTAGTTTTTCCTCTTTTTATTAACCTGTTTTTGATGCAAATTGAGTTTTTTTACACATAATGAGTCCAGCGGCATGCCGGTTGGACTATTTTCCACCACTTCTGGGTCTGCAGTGGTTTACACGATTGTTGTCTGTTGGCAACAACCGGAAAAGTGACCAAAGATTGCAGGAGAGGCTGAGGAGAATTATTTTGCAGGACTCCTTAAGAGTTTTTTATGATGGTGTTGTTGCACATGCTCTCTTCTACGGAGTGAGCTGCTGGGTTGGGGGTGGGGGTGGATGCACTAATAGTGACAGGAAGAGGACTGACAAACTGGTGTCCAGCTTCGTTCTGGGATGTGCCCTAGAGTCTTTGACTGTGGCGGGTGAGAGAAAGATGTTACGGAAACTGGAATTCATCATGGTAAATGTTAAATGTCATATACTTATATAGCGCTTTTCTACCTTCTTTCGAAGGCCCAAAGCTTTACAGTCACAGACCCATTCACCCACTGATGTCGGCTCTGCTGCCAAACACTGGCGCCAACCTCCCACCAGAGGCAAGGCGGGGTTCAGTGTCTTGCCCAAGGACACTTTGACACATGGGCATGCAAGGCGGGAATCGAACCTACAAACTTGCGATCATGGGTCGACCGCCCTACCGCCGATGGTCATTCATCTTCATCATCATCATCATCATCATCATCATCATCATCATGGGAGAATGAGACCATGGTGGCACTGAGGAGCTCTTTTAGTCTGAGACTTTAACAGCTGGCTGCAGGAAGGAGCGTTTTTGCAGAACTTTCTTCCTGTCAGCTATTAGACTCCACGACGTCTCATAGAAACTGGACAGAAGTTATTGTTATTATTATTTAAGTGTATTTTTAGTGGCATTTATTATGTTTTTACTGTTTTAATAGTTATGGAAACAAGGTACTACAATTACCCTTTTTGGGATCAGTAAAGTTCTAATCTATTTTAATCTAATCTAATCTAATCTATTCTATTCTATTCTCTTAAAGAAAATGTTCTAAAATATCTGATTAACACAGATTTATTCAACAACCTTAAAATGAAATGCTCCTTTCTGTATTAAAATAGTGAGGGTGACAAAACACCACACTTTCATCAAAATGTAAATCTGCTATTTCTGTTTTTTAAATTCCTAACAACAAACTATGTGTGACGCAGAAGAACAAAGTGCTACAAAACTGTTATGTATAATACCAGTCTGCCTTATTGCAGATTATGAAGGAGTTTGGTGATTAAAAAGAATAATAAAATTGTAGAAATGTGTGAGAAAGAAAGGGGTGGGTGGGAGGGGCTAACATTCAAGTGTTTTTTCACACAAGACTGTCCTTTGCTGTGACATCTCATAATATACTCTGCATGACTGTTAATTTGAAAAATTTTCAATAAACAAAGTTTTAAAAAAAAAAGAAATGTGTGAGAAAATTAGTGAAAAGGGAATGCCTGCACCATGACAGGCAATAACTCTCCATCCCCTCTCGGAATAGGGAAGCTCACTTAAGTTAAAGATCTAAACAGCGGTGCCCCTCTCTGGGTTTTCGTTGGCACCCGCCCTCCTCCCCGCTTTTTACTTGCATATTAGACACTCTGATTCATCTAGGGCCTTGTGGAGAGGGTCTGGTGGAGGGGGGCACGGTGAAACATCCGTGCTCACCTTTCCCTGGCCCCCCCCACAATTTTAACTTCCTCTGTAGACACACACACTGCATGCTAGCAGCACACACACAGCAAATACACACCACTCACAGAGGGATTCCGGAGTGGGGGGCTTTGCGGCTTGGCAGCGGTGGAGCCCCCCACACTGGTGACCTCCTATTTTACCTGCAGCACACACACAGCACTCCCACACCTCCATACATGGGTGGGGTCGGGGGGGGGGGGCGGCGGGGGTGGGGAGGGTAACCAGATGATTGTGAGTATGTGTGTGTGAGTGCATGGGTAGGACGGACCTGGGGGCTGGCTCGCTGGGACCCTCTCGGGCTTTCCCTCCCCATCACAGAGAGGGGAGGGCACTGAGAGGGTTGGGGAGGGGGGCTCAGATATTATGGCGGGGGGGGGGGGGGTTGTAGTGCGTAGGGTTTTAGGGTTATGGGGGGTGGCTGTGGTTGCTAAGGTCGCGTGCCTGGGCTGGCTTGCGGAGACGGGGCGCCGGTCGGGTGGTGGCCGGCTCATGGGTTCCGGGGGCCCTGGCTTCGTCCCTGGCCTTTGAACCGGTGTCCGGCGCCCGGTGGCCCCCATGGCTGCCGCCTGGTACGGCTAAGCGCTCCTGTCTTGTGGCCTGGGGGCCGGACACTGGGTTCGCTTGTGCCTCTGGGCATTGGGGGGGCCCCTGTAAGGGGGCCCTCTCTGTGCCTGGCTGGTGGGGTGGGCGGTCCCCTCCTCCTCCCTCCCGGGCTGCCTGGGTCCGGATGCTGGGGGGGCTTCTGGCCTGGGGGGCTCTCCTCCCCTCTCCTGGTCTGGCTGGTCTGGCTGGGTAGGATCTGGCTCCCCTTATGAACACACGGTTCACGTCGGCAGCATGCATGTATCTCCACCCCCACGTGCACGTGCACACTGCCACACTGCTCCCTGTCTGCTTCATCCTTCCTCCTTACCTACAGTGTATTGATGGACAGATTTTTTTCGCTCATCTTAGTGTCAGATTTTCACCTTTTATGTAACATTCGTCTTTCCAGCAGATCTGGTATAATTGTTACAGCTTAAAATAATAACTTATTCAAATCAGTGCTTGTATCCCCCACCTTTTCACCTTTCTTCCTTTTACTCTCTTCCACCCTCCCCTCACATTCTTCCCCTCTCCCTCCCCACACACACTAAATGTAACAAATAAAAAATAATACGACAAAAAGGGGTTTATACAAAACTACACTCTAGTTTCTTGAAGCTATATAACCTCTTTTTGTGATAGTAAAACCTGTCCAACACAAAAAGCCTGCAGCTCTAATCTGTTTGCTCAGCTGTTGGACAGAACAAGTTAAAAAAAAAAAAAAAAAAAATCTAAACAGCGGTCAAATCAGGACCATTCCAGAGCTTTCCAGAGGTTTCCTGTCACATAGGGTTTCTTTATGGCCTGCTATAAGCGTTTTCACTGGTTCTGCAACATGTGTGTTGGAGCTAATAGTTTTTTGTTTTTCTTTTAATCTGCCATAATACTTTCAGCGTCTATCAATATGATGCAAAAAATGTTTAAAGATGTCAGACAGTGGCAAAGTCTGGAGCTCTTTCTTCTGGGTTAACAAGTGAATAATGTAAACCAGGGAATTATTTGTAGTTACAGGTACATTGTAAATTAAAAAAAAAACTGTACTACCTTCTTCTCACAGCAAAATATTTAAGGAGTGACATAAAAAAAACTGGATAGAAAATTACAAGGTGTTGTACATTTGAGAATGAAAGATTCTTCAGCAGTATAATAAGAATTATCACATTGCTGCCATACTTTCTTTTGAATTCCTTTTTTAGTAAGAGCTGAAGACAGCAAGGTCACAAAGTTCTTCATCTTTGAATTCCACTCCTCCTCCTTGTCTACACCTTTCCTCCTCCAGCATTATCTCATCCCCTGTCCTCCACAGCATCACCACATCCATGACGCAGATTTGTGTGCACTTGTGTGTATGTAAAAAGAAATGACATTGAAGGCTCTGGTAATGTTATATTCTTCACAAAAAGTGATGTTTTTTTCTTTTTCTTTTTATTTAAAGGCAGTGCAGTTTGGAATTTGAAACAAAATTGTCATAGTGAACATTTCTTGGAAAAAATAAAATAAAAAAAAACTTTTAGTAAAAGAAAAAAGAAAATAACAAATTAAAAAATAACAAATTAAACACAAGAATGTTATGGTTTCAGTTTCTTTGCCTTTGTGTTTTGGTTCTCTTTTTGTTCTGTCCTGTTTTGAGTTCATTTCCTGTTTTATTTTGAAAGGTTTTCTATTATGTTGTTGTTTCGAGTTTTACTTTTGTCCCCATCTGCCCTCATTATTTCTACCTGTGTCTCGTCTGTTCTGTATGTATTTAAGTCCCGTCTTTCCCTTCCTCCTGTGCTGCTCCATAGTTTGCAGTCCCCCCTTTTCGAGTGTCTCAAGTTTCGAGTTTTTCCAACCTGCTCAGCAGTGGTTTTGGTTTGTAGTTTTTTGTTTAAGTTATTAAAGCTCCTGTTCCTGGAACCTTCTGCCTCCTCCTCCTCTCTGCGCCTGGGTACTCTCTCATGCCCCGTCGTAACAAAGACTATTGTGTTTTGTTTGCTTAAATGTATTCTAATCTGATTTACAGACAAATGGCTAAAAATGAAAAAATAAAATATCCCCAGAAAGAAATGCTTATTAAAAAAAATAAAAAGAAAATGTGTACAATATGGGGGTACGGATCGTATCGCCAGACTCTTGCCAATACACACCCCTACTATTTTCATAATGGAGCATTTAACCAATTGCTTTTTAGCTGTCCTTTGTTGTCAGTCAGGGTCACAGCTAAATAGGCCTTCACTATTCATTCTGCTGGCCTTTTAATGCAAAATCAGTGTCGGATAATAATTTCCTTCAACCAATTAGATTTTGAGTTGGTGTCAGCAGAGTCCTTTAGCAGGCTTAGACAACTTCGCAGTATTTAGACCTTCTGATTGGACAGAAGTTTCAGGAATACAGGAAACATTTTCCACATGCAGCCTTGTCCAGTTTGACACAGAGCCATGGAGCACTTTTTGATCTGACTCGGTTAAAAACAGAGCTGACTGTAAAGTAAGCCATGGATGGTTTTGCAGGAAAATCTCCCACTGACCTCCTTGACTTCTTTCATCAGAAAAATCTGAGTGAGATCGTGAAGCAGCCGTACCAATTTGTGTGTTTGGCGCTGACCATCCCATATCCACTGCTTCTGTTGAGCAGACATTTTCAGCTCTAAAGCGAATTAAAACCTATGCTAAAACACAACTGGACCAACTCGGCTCTCAGCACTGCTATTGATGAGAAAAGAAAAGGATTTATTAACGGAACCGAAGTGCGATAATCTATGACAGGGTGATCGAACTGTTTTTGAGGAAAGAGAGGAGTATAGATTTTGTCTTCTAATCCACATTTTTTAACAAGTGAAATGATAAATATCATAATAAATAATATTCCAAAGTTATATGAAAAATGTTTTTTGCTGGCTGTAGTTGCATAACAAAATGTGTTTACTGTTTTGTTTAACTGTATTCAGTTTATTTAGAGGAATTTATTGTGGCTACAGGAATTTTCAATATACAATGCAAAGATCATTTCTGCACCATAAAATGGTTAATGAGGGGTTCAGTGATTCAGACGTAGCACTACTGAAGGCCCAGGTGTGTAACGCACAGTCCGCCACTGCTAGGATTTGACATAGTTCACTGGAGATATGCAGAAAGACAATTAAGAAAATACAATTTTAGCCAATACAGGTGTTTGTTTACTATTCAGCGAATGAAGCATACATTTTCATAGGACTTTAGTATAGATTTTTATGTTTTGTCAATTTTTTTCCATCTGAAGTTTATTGTTACTCCTGAGTATTAGTTACTAAAGTAACATTTCCCCCTTGTATTTCCATGTATATCTGTAAAAAACTAATTTCCGGAATAAGCCATTTAAATTCCAATTATATACTTTTGTATTGGTTATCAAATCAACAATCCATGAAATACAGAGGGATTTTGCAAAACTCCTTTTTATACCTGTTTATGCCACTGTATACGGTGCATTACACTTTAAAAGAAATGGCATTTATTTTATGGTTGTCTCACTTTTACTTTTGTGGTTGGGGAAATTGTATCTTATTGCAAACTATTTTGACTGCAGCTGTAAAGACTGATTTGATTTTTGCATTCTTGTCAGCCCTTTCCCCTCCATCTGCTCACTCTGCCGAGCATTTACTCTGATTCTAATAGGCCCATTTACCCTGAACAAAAGGGTAAATCAGTCTGCATATCCTCCTGAGAAGCTGACGTGTTGATGGACAGAAGGACAGATGAGGGCAGACAGAGCGGAGTGAATGCCACAGTTGTATGACAGTGAAGAAGACCTTCATCAGTGCT
The DNA here is from genome assembly GCF_053564925.1 of Oryzias latipes. Taxonomy (NCBI): domain Eukaryota; kingdom Metazoa; phylum Chordata; class Actinopteri; order Beloniformes; family Adrianichthyidae; genus Oryzias; species Oryzias latipes. The sequence continues at coordinate 13,931,491 of NC_136254.1, forward strand.
AATAGATGAAGCAGGAAACTGCAGTGTAATGAGTGTTTTTACTACTTACTCACCCCTGTGAGTCATCCCTGCTGTATGATCAGTATGCTGATATCTCCCACATCCATCCTGTCTCTGTTTTCTCATTGGCTTTCTCTCTGCTTCTGGATTTAGAGGGTCACCTCTGGCTCTCATGTGGGTAACCATGTGGTATAACTCATGTTTGAATGCATGACACATTCTTGGCTTCAGCTGACATGTTAGTAGATTTGAGTTGAGTGGTGTATGCCTTTGTTGCGCAAAAGGATATACTGTAAATGTGGGAGCTGCCGCTTTTTTTAATTACATTTATCTGCCATCTTGTTTCTATTCTGTAAAGACATTTGCTGTATATCTCTATTTGTCTACATGCAAGGGCAGTTTTACTTTCCTTATTTAGAAACTTTTATCCAGAGTGACCTACAAAATGTTTATCCTTTTAATGCATTTTGCTTGGCTTAAGTGTGACACCCAAGGACACATTCACATTAAGATGTGTCAAGGCCAGCAATCAGACATTCGGATAAACAGCAGGAAGGCGGCCGCTCCACCTCTTGTCTTACAGCTGGCTTGTTAACATCTTGTATCTTATATAAACAAATGTTTCTTGTAAAAGTGAATACAAAGGTATCCTCTGGATAAACATGTCTTACATATTTATAGCGATTCAAGTGTTTGCTCCTTTTGGGCATGAAAATAAATACAGTTGCGTTTCTTCTCTGGGCAAAAATAGAATATTTATTGAAAAGCCTGCAACAGGGACACGGTGCTGAAGTCGGCTGGCCACAAGCTCCCTTTTCCGCTCCATTCTGATGGATCCACTTGAAGACAATTAGATCCATGTTCGTCTTTGTTTTTAGTTGTCCGAGCTGGCATCTGACTGAAAACTGTTTGGCTGGAAAGCTTCAATATTGCTCGCTGTTTCAGGCTGGGGTGAAAGGAGCTGAAAGCTAGCGGGAGAGCGTGTAAACAGAGAGCTCTCAACAACAGGGAGGGGAAGTGTGGGCATAGTTGCTCTGTGGGTATTTCAATTAGCAACTTAATGCCACTTTGCAGAAAGTATGTTCTTTAAAATGACAGATTTTTTTTTTCATTTTTGGCTAAAAACCGCTCAATCCAAATTAAAAAACCACTGGGAATGCTTTTAAAATAGATCAAAAGATGATTGAAATGTGTCTTTTAGAGTTGTTCTTACCACTAGTATTTAAATACCGTGTGCAGGAATTTTTTCAGGTAAGTGGTCTCTTAATTTAATCATATCATCTATTTGCATGAGAGAGGAGCAACAAATATTTGATGAACTGAGAGTGATGTATGCACCTATGATTGTACCAGACAGGTTATACAGCAGTACAATATTGGATTCAATTACACAAATGAAAACTGTTCTTCAGACAAAGAAAAAGAAACATACAGCAGTCTAAATGATGTAGATGTACTGGACACTACTGTAGTTTAGGTCAATTCATGTCATCAGTTTCTGAATATCAAAAGCTTTAAAAGTTTTTATCCTCCATAAATCTATTAACCTAAAAGTGTCACACACATAATTTACTCACCACATGAAAGACAAAAAAAAAATGTCTTGAATGCTTTTAATTTGTGACTTGGTTTATCACCCACAGCTGCTCTCTATCATGTTTTTTGATTTAAGTTTAATGAATTTTTTAATTAACTTTTTAAAGCACCTTGTGGACAACTTCATAAACTTGATGAAGTAAAATCGTGTTACATAACAACATTAGATGTAATTTAATTATATTTTATAGGCATATAGAAGAAGGCTCTTTGAAACAGAAAACGATTTGATAGATTGCATTACAATAAGAAGGTAGGGTCTTTGGTTTAGATTTCATCTGGGAACTCTGTGAATGCAGTTTTGAGATTTTCCCCATGTGTTTTCTCGACATAATTCATCTCACAGTCCAACACAATGCATGCCAGCTTGATTGGTGGCTCTGATCAAGATGAAGTCAATAGAAAATCAAGTTTTTTTCTTCTATCTAATGGTATCGATGAACCATTACTTCCATCCTGTTCTTTATTAACATTTAGAGGGCACAGACGCGACTGCCACAAGTGATTTACCTACATCTTTTCATCATTCTTGGATTCAATCTTAATGTGATTGTCCTTATTTTACCCCTGCATTCTAAGTGCACTTTGAGAATGGAAAAAAAATAATTTCTTTAGCTTGTGATAAGAATTATTTCTTAGGTAAAATCACACAATGAACACAATGACTATGTTGTAATTGTACTAATTGAGGGGATTTATTTATTTTAGAAAACATTTCCTCTGTGTATCAAGATACATGCATCCAATGGTTGGTAAAATTGAAATTGCAGTTTGACAAAATAAATTATGTACTTCTTCAATCTTCTTCATATGTTCATGCAATTAATACATGCAATTAATTCTCAATTTAAATTCAATATTCAGGCTTGGAATATGAAAATACCTTTTCCAATGTAAATTTCAATATTAAGATTTACAATTCAATATGACAATTGTAAATATAAAAAATTTGAAATAAAAACAATATCAACAAAATGTTTTTGAGGTCATATTCAAATGACAATACCTTTTTGGGATTTACAACTTAATATAAAAAAAAGGATTTTTCTGTACATGATTTTCTTTAAATTAATTTTAAAGTTACTGAAAATCTATGGCATTGTAAAATGCAATGCTCCTTTTGTGTCAAAATTCAAATGAAATTTCAAAACAGCGCCCCCTGGTGTAATGGATTTTCATTTGCATAACATCGTGCTTTATTTGTTTTAAAATTCAAATTGAAATACAAGGTGTCAGACTCTCATCAGGGTGGGGCCTACCACCTCCCTAAATTTGTTAAATCCCACCTCCACTTCCTTTGGTCGGCAAATTAAAAATATTAAAACTTTAACTAACCAATGTAATTTTTTGGCATCGAGGTTTATGACTACAATCGTCCATCGTGATGGTTGACTGACATCCCGATGGAGAGACACCATCGTGATGCCACGCCCCCGCCAAGGTGCAAGTCGACCCTATGAGCCGCGGTTACATGTGCAAAATATCTTGATGGGATCAATGGTCGGATTAGAATCCAACCGTGTAGATGGGCCCAGAAAAACTTTTTCAGATTATAAAAAACATTCACATGGGTCACACTTTCGGTCGGAATAAATCATTCGCACATGCGCAGTAGTGTTTTTAAAAACCGGAAGCGAAACTTAGTTCCGCCGAGCGGCTACATACATAGATACGTCAGCTTGGTTATTTTATTATTATTATACAATGTGATCTCCTAAACGTGCTTTTATTAATGTTACGGTTATTATGAAGCGCCTGTTCGCGCATCATTTTAATCCGTGTGGTCAGTGCTTTTTCTGTTGAAAAACGGAGCCGGAAGCCAGGATTAGCAGTATGCTAACACGGGCTTACAACATTAGCATGAACATAAATCCATGCGTGAAACGCTACAATATGCATATTGGCTGCACGTAAATATGTGGGAATAACATCAGCCTTTATTTTGTCCGGACACGACTGGAAACAAATGTTTGAACGGTTTCTAAGGACTGAGCGGCCTTTCTGCTTCGAAACTTACACACTGCATTAGCTAGCGCTCCGAGCTCTGCCCCGACACACACTTTTACCGGGAGACCCGCTTCTCCTAAATTCCGGTTGCTCGTTCACGTAGAGCTGCGGGACGGATCACAGTCCTTAATCTGCCACACGTTACAAAGCATCCTTACTTCCCCTAAAACACAAAACTGTAAGTCCGTCTGCTCTGCTAGAGACACGGTCGCTCGCTCCACCGGTCTAATCAAACGCAGGACCGGACCACTTCTTTTCTATTTTGTTTATTTGATTTTTTTTTTAAAGTCACTTCCCTCAGTTTAGACTGGATCATCACGGATGAGTCATTATTTGGGAAATAAAATAAAGTAAAATGACGAATGGCAATTATATATAAGAACGAAAAATTAAAAATGCCCCCCCCCCCCCCCCCCCCCGACGATATCATCGTCCATCCCGATGGTTGACTGCAAACATCGTCAACTGCCAATTTAGGGGACATCGCCCAACCCTAATTCTTTTATTTATTTATTGAGTTATATCAGATGTCTGAAGAAGATGAGGGTCCAGCTCTGCAAGAATTGAAACATCTTTCTCAATGATGAGATGTGTGCTGTGCATGTGGCATAAGCATGCGATGCAGTGTAATTCCTTTAACTATTTGTAAAATACAATTACAACATTTAAAAAAAAAGAAAAAAACAGTTGCTTGTTCTACAAGTATGGTTAAGAAAATAAAGTGCTTTTTATTTCCAAACATTGCTAAATCTAGCTAAGGCAGTAGTTTTAAAATAGTTCAGGTGCTTCAAAAAAATAAAAAAATAAAAAGGCTTGTCAATTCTTTCCAGAAACATTTATGTGAGTTAAAGCAACGTCACAGAGTTAGGGACAGCGCTTGAATGTGGCTACGATGGTTTATTTCCTCCCTTTTGACAGTCTGCACTGGAGATACTATTTTGCCACTCATTACCACAATGACAGTCTTTTGACACAGCGTTTTACATGTCACTCTGATCCATCAGGTTACTAAATTTGAATTTTTTCACTTTGGCCCTTCAGAATTTAGATTTAAGCTCTGCGTGCTGCACATCTGCACTACCCATCCCAAGCTGTCTCAGTGAGCTTGTAGCTGTTACAGCTCAGGTAGTGACAATGACTGAACATTTAACAAGATGGTTCTCGTGAGATCTTGTTCGGGTGCAGTGTAAAGCTGCTCAAAGAGGCTCTGTGTCATGCGCTGTCGGGGGTTTTAGTGGAAAACAAAAGTAAGACACCAAACAACATTTTAAACGTGAAAGCCCAAAACACGCATTTGTGCACGTTTACCTGGACTTTTCATTGGAAGCAGTTGCTCGAACAGACAGATCTGAGCCTGAAGTGAACGTAGCATGACACCAGTACAATTTAAAATAGATGCAGACACTGTTCCCTAAAAATGCATTAACTGAGGCTGTTAGTTCTTGCTTAACCAAACACTTTACATTACTAATATTGTCAATGAAATGTGGGTAGTACATATTTCTATGAAGACTCTCATTCATCCAGGTTGATTCCACCATAGTAGTAGGTTTAGGGGCTATCATCTGGACTTAGTTTTTAAAGTTAGAAGACATTTCACTTTTTAGGATCATACCTCTTTTCCAATCAACCAATTTTTTTCAGGGTCAAAACACATGTACAGTGCCTCAATGTCAGAGAGATACACCCCTTGAATTGTCCTTCTGAAAAACAAGAATTCGAATTATAACATAGTCTGTGAATGTTAGGAGTAACCACATCAGATAATGACGCTCTCATTCCTTTTTGACATGATCACTCCACTGAAAATTAATTTGTTGGTTTGAGAGCACTTCAAAGAATGGACAGCTTTAAGCCTAGTTTTGCTTGCATGTTACCCATAAAAATAGTCTTGGCTTGGACTGAGCCAATGCTAAGTCTGTATCATCAAAGGCCACACATCCCTGTTTTTTTATTAGTTATTTATGGTTTCAGTCTTTTATTTCTGTTTAGATATTGAGTCTTGTCAAGATGTTGTGTATGATTTTAAGTATTGTTGCAGAGTCCAACATGTTTGGCAGCTAGCTGCACGTAGCCATTGATCCTTTGTAGAGGCTGACTTTGTGGTTAATTATTAATCCCAGCAATTAAAGCTGAAACAAAGTAGCTAGCTGAAAATAAATTGTGAAAAATACAATGCAGTTAGGCAGACCAAATACAATTATTTTGTCTCCAGCCACCTGTCAGGGGTTGACACAAGTAGTGCACAAGACAGCATGACTAGGCCATGCCAGAGCTGCAAATTCTATATTCATACTTTCTACAGTGATACTTCTTTACCGTTTTATTGGCGCTGGCGACTTAATATAAAATATTACAACACTATTGATATCTACAGGAATTTGGCATATATATTTGGCAATTCACAACTAAACCTGTCTCATTATAGGGACTGTAAACCATTTTAACACAAATCCAATTAAATACAGTCCAATTTGATCCAACTCCATCCAGGCCCTCCATTCAGCAGGCTAAAAGCCAGCCCCAATTGTAAGGCCACAATCCTGCTGTGAAGTTCATTTCATGCTGCATTAGGCAGCTCCCTACAGCTGTACATTTTTGTGTATTGTTGTGTATTTTATGTGTCTACCTTCTGTCTGCAATGGAGGGAATTAGGAAACAAGCAGAAGACTATGGATCAGTCTTAGATCTTGATTTGCCATTAGTATTCAGCTTGCCCTTCTCCACACTTCATTGACTGCAGGGCCTTGTGTGTTGGGTGCCATTAAAGCTATATATATACGATCTGGTGCACATGGACAGCGATAAACCGAGCGAGGCTCAGAAACAAAACAATCACTGAATGAGAGACAACGGAACGCCTCAAGATAGAGGAAAAAGAGCACAAGACAAAATGAAAAAAGATATCACAATGTGACTGAAGACAATGAGATAAATATATAAATGTATTTTTATAATGGTTGATTAGATGTTAGACTGACCAAACAAAAGTTGTGAAAGCTTAAAAAGTATATTATATTAATAATGCCAATGTAAAAAAAAAAGCTTTTTTCTAAGCATTTTTAATTGCATCTGTGAATATGTTTTTTTTTTCTTGTGGTTTAGGCGGTTGAGCAAGCCAGCCAATGATCGAAGGGTCGGCAGCTCGATCCCCGCTCCCCCTAGTCAACTATCGTTGTGTTCTTGGGCAAGACACTTCACCCTCCTTGCCAGTGGTACTCCACTGGTGTGTGAATGCATATGAATGATCCCGGTGATGGTCAGAGGGGCCGTGGGCGCATACTGGCAGCCATGCCTCTGTCAGTCTGCCCCAGTACAGCTGTGGCTACATGAGTAGTTACCATCACCCAGTATGAATGAGGAGTGAATGAATAATGGACACATTGTAAGCACTTTGAGCATCTGGAAAAGTGCACATAAATCCAATCCATGATTACCATTTATTATAACAGTTTAAAAATGATCAATATGTAGTTGTGCTTATATATATTCAGTATATTCCCAATAAATTGGTACGTAAATCTTTAGCAATACAGAAGCCGACTAAATTAACTTAAAGAGAATAAATGTCCACTTTTTATATTATGCCTTCTTAGAGTTACACGATAATACATCTGTTGCTTTGAGGTGACTGACTCATTAAAAAGTAGAAATTTATACAAAAACTTACCATTGGAAAATATTATTGTAATAAAATATTTATTGTTCACTCAAAACTAATATATTATATATTAAATATTTTTCATCTCAATATGTTAATTTAGCTGAAATATTTAAGATAAACTTAACACAGATAAACAAAAATAGATCATTATTGATGGTCTTTTAAGGGTTTGTTCTAAGTTTTACACTTTTTTCTATTTATGTTGCAAACATCAGTCACCTTTCAAATACTCTAAGGAGACCTTACAGTTTGATATTTCTTTTTCTTTTATAAGGTAATTTGGTTATTTGGACCTTTAAAAATAGTTTTACCATCTTTTTGAAATAAGTTAATGTAATTTTGGAGGCATCAAGTTCACATTCTGTGCAGGTCATCAAGTTCCTGTTTTGGATCACTTATTCATTTTGTGCGAATTGACAGTGTGATAATGAAACACCACGTACAAGCATGGAAAAAATTAAAAGAAGCTCTCTTTGTCATGATTGGCGAGGCGGAGCAGGTGCTGGAACCCGGAAGGATCACGCAAGACTGAAATGGCTTTAAAGATTTATTGTCCCAGTAAAGAGAAGATGATTGGCTGAGGACCAGTGAGTACAGATGTTAAAAAAGAATGATGGCGATGACGTGGAAGCAGAGCTTGGATGTTGGTTGTCCAACGGCGTGGTAAATCTTGTAGAGCGGCTGGAATTCGTGGCGTGGAGTCGTGGATTGGCTGGAGGCTTGGATCTCAGGTGGTTTACTGTCAGCTCGTGTAGAAATAAGACCCAGGTCAGCACTTGTGAATACTGTCCTGTAGACGAGGTGGGGAACTTGGTTAAGAGCGTAAACATAGAGTGAAAAAACTTGAAAACTTAACATGAGACCAGGTAAAGCACAATAAAGGGACAACGAACTTAAAATGAATGCTGGCGAAGAACCTCTTAAGTAGGCAGGTAGGCTGATGAAGTGAGTGCTGACAGCTGGGTCCAATCTGGAAGGCTGAGCAGAGAGGGGAGGGGGAGGAGACACCGCCAGAGGCACCATGACACCCTTGAAAACTTGAAGCTTTTAGGCTTGTTCTTTAAAGGCTGCATTTGCGTATGTTTTTACTGCATGTGACTCATCTGCTTTTAATTTAGCTTTTTTGCCATATGCTTTCTATCCTTTTCGTTATTACTGATTGTAGCCTCAAGCTTGATCTTCTAGTGTGTGAGGGTTTATCTGTTGTTTTATTAAAGTGTGTTTGTTTACTCTAAATTACAATTATCAATATCAGTTCTAAATCCATCTCTCTGACGGATTTTAAAACTGGTTAATCTATGAACCTTGAATGAAAGATTCATGATGGATTTGTGTCCTTGAACCTTTGTGTAAATATCTGTGTATATGTACTGGAAAATCCTATATGGTTTCAGATCTACATTCTCTTTTCAAACACAGCTCCTGGGCACGCACAAATCAAACATCTTGGTGAATTGCGTAGGTCAAAGTTGAGATATGATTACTGTCAAGGTCAACCAGAGGGATATAATGACTGACGAAGAGCAGTCTGTAGGAGGGAGGAGGATGGGTAAAAAGGGCAGATTAATTGTTGGGAACAAGCAGTACAGAGATGAAGATGCAATTAAAAGAGGACAACAGGGCATAAAGCTGATGAGGTGGAAAGCTTATCAGAAGGAGACCAACAAAAAGAGTGAGTGTCTTTGTTCATCGAGAGTTAAAAATAATACACAGGAGTTAAAAAAGTGTTTAATCCTAATTATTTATTGGCATTATCAATGTTTTAGTTTGAAAGAAACTAGCAGCTATGCTTCTACTGAGCCAATCTCCAGACTATCCAAATCATGACCAATTTAAAAGACCCATTCCAATGAAAATTGTGTTTGTGGCGATTATGATGTGGACATATATAAAGAAATTTAAGATTAAAATTGCATTTCTGAGTATTTTTATTCAATTTGTTGTGAATCAGGAGCAGACAAAAATTGCTTTTAGGGGAGACATACAAGCTACATCAGGAGACACGGTGATGTAAAGCTGTGTATTATCAGTGTAGTTGTGAAAGTCAACGCCGTGTCTCCCGATGATATCCCCAAGAGGCAACATATATAAATATAAAAACATTGGACCCAGAATTGACCCTTGGGGAACCCCACAACTTAGTTTGTGGATTCTTGAGGACTGAGTATCCATACTTACAAAAAGGTGTTGTCTGTGAGATAGGAATGAAACCAGTTAAGAACAGTTCCTGAGAGGCCAACGCAACTCCTAAGAATGTCTAAGAAAATCTGGTGATCTACTGTATCAAAGGCAGCAATAAGATCCAATAGTACCAGAACAGAAATTATCTGCGAGTCAGAATGATCTCTAAGATCATTTAAAAATTGAAAAGGGCCGTCTCAGTACTGTGGTTTGCGTATGTGTCTTTTCAATACTTTTACCTAAAAGTGGTAAGTTGGATACAGGTCTGTAGTTGTCTATAATGTTTGGATCCAAGTTACTCTTCTTCAGAAGGGTAACCTGAATAAACGGTACATTGATTTCACTCTAGTCATGTATTTTTTAAGCTATATTTTTATTTTTATTTTTACCCTGAAAGCAAGAAATTGGGTCTTTATACATTGGTGCAATGTGTGTCAGAGGCTGTCAAGATTTTAATGTATTCACAAATGTAAAAATAAAAACTTTTTATACAATTGCATCAACAGTTAGACACTCTTTTGGCGTAAAGATGATGGAAGAGAGAAAACATACAAAAAATATATCAGATTTAAATTATTTAAAAAAGAAAAAATAATTGCAATAAATGTTGGTTCAATAGTTTAACAAGTAGGTCATTTTTTTCAGGTTTTATGGGTAACAAATTCTAACCTTGACAACTTTTAAAACATTTGGGAGTAATAATCAACTTGTTGAACAACCAAAGTAGGGAATGGGAACTGCAGGGAATGACCACATAGCTCGTACTCAATTTGACACAAACAGCCAGGGTTTGACCAATGGTAGTAGGCAACAGTGTGAAAATGTGGAAGTCCCCACACCAAGCAGCAATGATTGTGTCATTCACCAACTATGAAGGGATAGTAAGGTGCCCAGATTGGTGACTTAATTGTGGCTACATTTATGTCCACTGGTGTGATTCATTTATCTTGTAACACCCCCCTCCTCCCACTCATTCTTCTCAATCCTGAGTCAGTATGCTAATCTCTGGTCTAAAGCCATATCAAAGTGGCACAATCCCAGCCACAGAGTATCTCCTTTGGCTCTTTGGAGTCAATTACAAAAAAATAAAATAAAATGCCTTCATGCCTCTGGGAGCTACAGTGCCAACTGAGCCCACTTCTGACTGCTCAGCCACATTGTCGTTTCAGTAAAACTCATACACTTCTGACTGGCCAGTCATTAGCCAGTAGTTGGAGCACACCCTGCCACCCCTCCTAAAAACTGGATCTACTACCCCAGTCTGGCAATCCATTGGCCTATTCTCCTATGTGCCACTCAACGCTGCAGACATGTTAACCAAGGCAAGCCCTTTGCATCCTGGGACTTGAGATGTTTAGGCTGGACTTAAATCCCCTCCTGGCACAGAGGAACTATGACTACCTCTGTGACTTCAGCTTATTTGGTGGAAAACCCCACCCCAGGGTCCCCACATTCTGCTTACTTAAAAAAAAACATCTCAGTAGGATTGAGGAGATCTCTGAAGTATTGCTTCCACTGCCAGACAAAATCCTTAGCCGCATATTAAACTTTGACAGCCGAAAACTGCTTCCCCCTCCTGAGGCGCTAAACATTTTGGCAGAATCTCTTTGAGGCTGAGTGTCCTCTAACCAAGACACCTACAGTTTATCTCAAGCAGGATGAAAACCAGCTCAGGTTAGTCAACCGCATGTCAAGTGTGAAATGATTGCAAACAAAAACTGGATGATCTGTTTTTGCAAACTGAGATGTCTTCTCATGTCACCGTCTGCGGTTAAGCCGTAGGCTTTGTGCACTACAGACATGTATACCATGATCCAGGTGAATACTCGATTCTGATTGGCTGCTGGGTGTTGATTAAAAAGGGATAATGGACAGTGATAATGAACACCTATGAAAGAAGTTCCGGTCACATAGCCCAAATGTTCTATACCACTGTGCTGGCTCCTTTGAAACAAACTTTTGCTTCATCATATGGATAAAAACAAGCAGTAAGAGGTGAACTTTCCCTCTGAACTGATGCTTTATTTAACCAATCGTGACGATTAGCATATATATCGCTTTCCTTTGCAGCTGCAGTTGTGGTCGCTGCCTCCTCAGCCGTTACCATGACAACACGCCACGCCACGTATCAGATAGTCCGCTTTATGTGAAAAAGCTATTTAACCCCCCAAAAATATCAAGAATAATGTAATAAAATTTGATTTTTTTTTTCTTTTCTTCTGTAAGTGACCATAGTATAAACGGGATAATGGCCTTTGAGGTGTCCATTTCATGGACGATTCAGGCTTCCGCGTTGTCAGTTAACTTCTCGTAATGGACACTTTGTCATTATCCCTTACCTATTAGACATCAAACCTTTTTGTCTTACAGACCAGTGTGTGCCACCAAACCAATGTCAAATGTAATGACAGGTGCTGTCATGGATAAAAGGAGAGTCAGAAAATCAACCAGTGATTACCATTAGTGCTTATGTGGAAAAAGAAAACTGGGGACTCCTGGATTTGCAAGGATTTCTGGCAAAATAAAAATGCCCACTCATTTGTTCATCAGGTGGACTGCCTAACAGCACCTGTGAAGCAATTTGCCTTTTAGGTGCCTTGGATTTGACACTGGGCCTCAAGTGCATGCCACTCCATGAGGATGACAAGAAATACTGTTTTTCAGCACTGAAATAAGCTTTTATGAATACAATCAACTTCAAAAATACCACGTAACAGTCCCATACATAGTGTGTATGATGACACAGTTCTGGGGCCTCATTTATAAACGTTGCGTACGCACAAAAGAAGGCGTACGCCACTCTCTACGCAATAGTTGAGATTTATAAAAAGCAAACTTGACGGGAAAATGTGCGGTCCTTCACGCAAGCTCTGACCCAGGCGTACGCACAAAAACGGGTGAAATGAGAAACGGCGACACCGTCGGCAGATGGGAGAAACACGTGAAAGTGAAAATGACAATACTGCCTCTCAGAAATAACATGAAGACTTCACAAAGCAAGTCTTACAATTAACAGCCTACACGAACACCCGTTTGATCGATCAGCAGTGAGACAAACAAAAAAATCAAATAGAAATTACAACAGAAATTCAAATGAACACTTATTTGCAAAAATAAAAGTGAAATATGTTCTGCAATATTGGCATGTTGTGCAATTCATCCTCATAAATAATATAGTTAACAGAACGAAATAATGTACAAAACTGATATTCCCGTCAATGTGTCCGTCTGCCGGAGCAGATATAGGTGCAATTAGACAGACAGATGGATAGAGAGAGAGAGATGCATTAATTGTCCACTGGGGAAAGTTGTTTTCATAGTAAAACATTTCTTCATAAGCTACGGAATTATGGTATTCATGATTATGCCTTTAGTTTGTTTTATTTTTGACAAAACAATATGTGGCGTATGTCTCAACCATTCAGAAAGCAACAACAAATTACATTTGCGCTGATCAGTTTCCCATTTCCACGTGGATTATTACCGACATCTGTAGCTTGTCAGATGTAATTAAATGGAAATAAAATGCTCCATCACAACGCGTAATGACGCACAATGGCTGATCTTGCGGTCTTAGAAGATGTGGCAAATGGAAGAATTCGGAGTGAACGCATCTTTAGACTGCAAGAAGATTTGCTGGCAAACGAGGACGAGTGGCTTATGAGCTGGTTCCGACTTCCTTTTGGGGGTGTGTCACCCGGTGCATCTGGCGCGTCGTGTCCCCCTGCGCGTCAGTCACCACTCCACTTAAAAGGGATTCCCCAATTATTGCCGCCAGTCTGTCATCAAGAGGGGTCGCTCCGGTGTCCCCACCCCCCACCCCCCATGGCAGACACACTCGTTTTTTTGCATCGACTTTGATGTCCGATCATTTCTTTTTTATTTCGTCCACGGTCCGAGGTTGTGAGGCTACAGCATATAAGGCGTCTGCCACCGTTTGCCACTCACGTGCCTTTTTGGCATTAGTAATGCCCACACTGTGCCCTCCAAACAACACTTTTCTCCTCTTTTCCACCTCGCCAACGATAACTTCTACTTCACATTGAGTGAAGTTACGTTTTTTTGATTTTTCTCTTTGTGTTCGCCATGGTTTCGCAATCAATGAATATTCATTTGTGGGCGTTACACGGACTATTTATGGGCAACTATGGGCGTGTCATGAGGCCGCAAAAGCTGCGCTGCATTTAGAATTGGTTGTGATTTATTAAGGGAAAGATGCGTAGGATGTGCGTCCGCACGGTTTTATAAATCCGAATATTTCTGTGCGTACGCACGTCCTATGTTTCATCCGTACGCCACTTCTGACGCAAATCCTACGCAAAGTTTTATAAATGAGGCCCCTGATCTCCAAAAATATTGAAGTTGTCATAGTTTGGGTTTCTTTGTGTTGGTTTTCCCTTTCCATCTTGTTTCTGTCATGTTTGAGTTCTGGTTCCTGTTTTATTTTGAAAGGTTTACTGTTATCTCATGGTTTTGAGCTTGACTTGCCTAGTTCCAATCTCTCCTGATCATGTTCACCTGTGTCTTGTCAGTGCTGTTTGTATTTAAGTCTTGTCTCTGCCTTCCTCTTGTGCTGGTCCATCAACGTCTCGTCCCTGACTCCTTTCTGCCATGTCTTCATGCTATGCCCACAGTGAGTTTAGTTTTGTTTTCCGGCTCTGCAGCGCCTTTTGTTAGTTGAATAAATCCCTTGCCCTGGAACCGTGTGCCTCCCATCTCTGCATTCTGGGTCCTTCATGTTCACCAGCCCTCCCAACCTGACAGAAGTTTGCCATCCGGCTTAGATGATCTTGTTGTTTTTGTAACTTATCAGAACACAGCATTCATGCACCGTGAGATGGTGTTTGGCAGACTCCGTGGCCACAATTTGTTATCAGTCACCTAAAAAGTTATTTCTTGTGCGGAGGTCTATAAAATTTCAAGGGCATGTCATTAATGAGAATGGCATTTGGACAGATCCTGGCAAAGTCAAAAGTATCTCAAACATGTCCTGTGCTAATCTTATGGAGCAGAATAGCACGAATCCCTTTAAAAAACAATTATGCAGAATCACATTTTATTTTCTCTGACAGAGATTTTGTTTATTGACTTGTCTATAAAACCAAATATAAGAAAATGTTGAGCCTATTTTGAAGGTGGATTGTCATTAAACAAATATCTATATGGAACCATTGGTGAACTGTGAGTAAGGTCATTGACAAATCTCCCAATGAAAGTGCTTCTAACATTGTTCTTTAAGCATTAAACGACACAAATTGGAACTGTTTCACAATCCACACATGCCGATTTGAATCTTCACTTCAAAGAAACATCAAGCAAGGTTCAAAACATCTGAAGAAAACAGAAATAAGGTTGGATATATATAAATATCTAGAGCAAAGAAGGGCTAGAAGTGTCATAACTCCTTGAGTGTCTCTTTGAAATTCTCCTCCTCCACTTAGAGTTTACTTGGAGGGATGGGGTGAGAAGGATTGAGAGGAAAAAGGAGCAGAGAGATGGAAGAGTGTGTCACTGCCCACTCAAGGGCAAAGAGCACTGCAACAACCTCAGAATACATGTCATAACAGCATTTTGCTCTTTTGCTACTTTTGATTCTTTAAAGTTATTTTGATCATTTAATTTTATTCATGTGAGTAGTGGTTCTGTATTTCTGTTGGTGACTCTCCTATCAGAATACAAAACTTAAACAGCACTTCCAAACTGACTCATATGGTGTCTTCTATTTATTAGTGGGAACACAATCTAACACTGAGCATGCATTAAAGCTAGACTGTATGCTAATATGAACAAAAAATAGCTGCTATAAGGATACATTGCTTATAAAACAAAAAGGGCTCTCTCCACTTCACATGAACAGTCACAGAAAAAAAAGTAAGTGGGAGTGATTAGTTACTGTATATTATATTTCCCCCCTTGCACACCTAAAGTTGATGCTACAGACTAGTAGAAAGAGAATATATTTTATACCATAAAACAAATGCACCAATTCAAAAAGTTGCAAACAACAAACTGTAGCCTGTCTTGTTGGTTCTTCCAATTAACTTCACCTTTTGCCTTAGTCTTAGTTGTATTGTGCAGCATTAAAATGTGTAAATTGTGTTTGAGTTTTTCACATTCACATAGCACTCGTATCCTACCTCAGTACAGCAACAGGCCATGATGAGCTGTAACAAAGGGGAACAGTTAGCTGCTACAACCCTTGTGCTATCCTAGGCACTTTAATGTTGGGAGTTGGGTCATCTAGACCCACTTGACAGTCCTCTGAACAATTTTTCCTCAATGATTTGTGATCTCCACTGGTGTCCATGGATTACATGAAATCTTTCCACCTTTATCCACCTTTGTCATGGAAGGAATAACACGTCAAAGTAAGGGTGGGGTCATCTAAGATAGCACAAGGGTTAAGTTAAATAGATTTTCATGCAGGTCCTCAACTTTCTAACACTGTGAAACTGCGCTAAACTATACAGTAAACCTGCTGACCATATTTATGTAAAACATCGCCAATTGTTGTGGTACTTCTGTAGGTCCTAACAAAGCTAACCTAAGTCCATGTCTAATTACCTGATAGCAGTGTCTGTTTTGCTAGTCGTTGCTGTGCTTGTGCACTTAAATAAATGAGGTTTTCCTCAGACTGTACTTTGTCTTTTTTTTTTTAAGAATTCAAACTTTCTATTACAAACTGACATGTAACCTTACTGATGACTATTTTTACCTGACAGGAGGAAATACACTTGTAAATAGTCTATCTGCTAGCTATCTGGAGTCCCCACATTAGACCACATAAAGACTCCATTTTCTGTAAAATCATTATATTGCAATTATCTGCTACTCATCTGAAGTTATTAATGGGGTACAGTCAAGCCAAGGATGCCCGTACTGTCCTCTGTGTTAATATCCTCCACCTTGTCTAAGGTCCACAACAATGATTACAAAATAATATTTACAGTACATGTGGTATGTAAAATAGTAAAAACATGATATTTACTAGACTAAACAGTGCAATATGATTCTGCAACATCCACTTCTTATACTGTCTTGTCATTAATTTTCCAGTACTTTCCTTGAGCAAACTTGCATGCAGTATTACGAAAAATGTGTTTCCTATATCTTCAAAGAAAATTACACACTGTTTGAAATGAAATAGATCTAAAATCACCAATGCAGAAAGAAAGACAACATATGACTCCCAATGTGCATTGCAGTTGTATGAAACACAGCTTATTAAAAAGGCTGTTATGTATACATGACCCATAATTACATTGTCTTGATTTACAAAGAAAAAGAAAGGGTTTTGTTTAAGCCTAAGAGGGACTGCAAAAACCACAACAAAAAAGAATTCAATGACAAATGTCTTAAATATGTTTGTTCCAATTAAATACACCTTTGGCATCAATGTCTTCCTTATGTTTGGGCTCTGTTGAGATTTACATACGTTTGTGTTGCACATGTTTTATATGTAACCTCTACTTTTTCATGACCATTTCATTAAGAGATTAAAAATAAAATATTTAGATGTAGCCTAAGAATTGGCATATGAACTTAATATATTAGTTAAGCTTTAAGCTTTGTTTGAGAACAATTTTGATTTGCATGCACTCATAGGCCCAGAATGTCTACTCTTAAATAATTGCTTCTAGCTAACGTGGACCCCAGCTTCATCTCTCTTCATTTAACTCTTTATTTAGTGATGCTTTGTGAACCAGTGTGGCAAATCTTTTTCTGCAGCTGAACACCTACCACACATGACTAAACAAAGCTTAACGGGTCATTCCAAATCATTAAAGCCGAGGTCTGTGTTGCAATGGACATCACAAATCTCATGCCATCCATGTTGCAGCAAACACGCTCATATGTGATAGCACAGTATTACATAAAGCAGTCAATTGAGTGTTGGAAACGGTTTCTCACTGAATTCTGCCAAAACAAGAAAATATATATATTTTTTATCTTCCTGCGTAGTTTGTTTGTAAAAACATCCCTGCATACTCATACCTGGTGAGGCCTTTACCGGAGTGTTTTTTTTTTAAGAATCCTATTTTTACTGACTCATAATGCATCCAAAAGTACTACTACTTTACAGAATTAAAGTTAAAAAAATATCCATCCAGAACTTGAGGAACACTTTGATTTACAAAATTACATTTTTACAGTCAGTTGCCCAAAGTAATCCATAAGGGAATTAGATTCATTAAGTCCAGCTTTTGAAAATGAACCTTTGTTATTGTTTCCAGCTTCCAACTCCTTGTGTGTAGTAGCCTCAGAGACGCATCACAATTATCTCATATTTGAGTGATTAGATTTGCCTATGGATCTTCATAAGTGTGTCTCACAATAAAACCAAAGAATCCTAAATTTGCATTAGATTTTTATTGAATTACAAATGAAAAACAGTTTTTCAGACAAATAAACCAAACTCAGTTTATACTTGGCCAACAGACTAAGTATTTTCTTCTTTTTTATAACAAAAAATAGTTTTTACAAGGTCATTAAAGATTCCAAGTACAGTATGAGGTAGGAACTGACATTTGATTTGTTATGTTATACTGATAACATCAAACTATACACTCCCTGGACTTTATTAGTTACACCTTGCCAGTACCATGTTGGACCCCCTTTTGTGTTTAGAACTTGCTTAATCCTTGGTGGCATAGATTCAACAATGTACTGGAAACATTCAGAGAGTTTGGTTTACATTGACATCATAGCATCATGCAGTTGCTGCAGATTTGTCAGCTGCACGTCCATGATGCCAATCTCCCCCACATCCCAAAGGGGCTCTATTGGGTTGAGATCTGGTGACTATGGAGACCATTTGAGTCCAGTGAAGTTGTTGTCATGTTCAAAAAACCAGTCTGAGTTGATTCCAGCTTTATGACATGGAGTGTTATCCTGCTGGAAGCAGCCATCAGAAGATGGGTACACTGTGGTTGTACAAAAAGAAAACGGTTGGTGTTAAGATTTCCCATCTGCTCCTGAACGCACCACCACTGGCCGTGCCTGCAGCTGCTGCACAGATGAGACAGGAGCTGAGCATTTGGGTTTTGTGTGCGTGATAAACATGTAAGTGTAAAGTTATTAAGCACTCAAGTTATGTTTCTGTTAATTATGAGTTTATTTTGATTATTTACTACAAGTTTTAATGTCTGTTTAACCACAAATATGCAGAAATAGCTGCTAGCTTGCGTGGCAGAGCTAATGCTAACACCTCAGCTGAGACAGTTTGTTTTTGTTGCTGCAGATATGTAAATACAGTGTGTGATGCTGTTATAAATAACTTTATACCCAACATTAGTTCTTTAACTGTCGATTTCTGTTTATTTGATCACTCTGAAACTATGTTGGGTTGAATGAGAGTGATATATATATACTGTATTTTCTGTCTGATGATGTCTGTTATTCTCATCAGTTTGTATTATTGTGTTTCTGTTCATAGAAACCAAACGCAACCACAAATAAATCCAATCCCTTCAAAGGAAGGTGAAAAAGTCAATCCCTGGACTCTGTCATTTTAATTCTCCCTCACCTGAACATCATATGTGTCCTGACCCGACCTACTGGAGTAATTGCTACCGCCTTAGATCCCGGGAGTCTACTACACAATTTATTGTCCTTCGCGCCGGATATTGAGCAACCACAACAGCCAAAGATGTTCTCCAGGTGGGAGAAAGACCCATACATAGATCCTGAACATCCACGTCACCGCACTCAGCAGCCATCACATCTTCAGGACTATGAGGTGGGCTATCCTACTAAGCATCGCTACTCACATGAGAACCAGAGTCATGGTGACACTTCGTCTGAAGTCCTTCAGTACATCCGTAGTATGAAAAAGGAGCTTGACCAACTACGACAAGATGTGCGACGTCTTACAGAAGCAATTTCTCGTTTTCCTGTAATAGCCACTGAACATGCCATGCTGCAACCTAGACAGGGTGACGACCAGATATCATTCCCACCTGCACATACTAGCTGATGCCATCCAGAGGTCAGAAAGACCCACATCAGCCTGAAAGTACTCCTCAGGTGTCAGTCAGGGATGAGTCCCCACATCAACAGGAAAGAAAGCTAGGCCTGATTGAAGAGCTAGCTTACAGTCTAAAGGGAACAGAAATGGCCAAGCATCATGATGCACAGTCACCATCACCTTCAGGTGAATCGTCACCTGCATCCCAAGAGTTCCTCCCGTCGCTAACATCAGGCTTCGGTGGTATGGGGGGACAGTCGCGACATCATCAAGAGAAGAATAAAGTCTGGCCTGACTTAGGTGCTGATTCCAGTCAGCTGATAGACAGCCACCATCGTTATCGCAGTGCAGCTATCAGACAACCTGATAACAGACATCAAAGAACGGTTGGTGAGGCATATGGGAGCTATGGCAGTAGCTATGGTCATCCCACCAGATCTCTTAGAATGCTTAGTCCTAGAGCACGCTATGATCATAATTACTGCCAAGAGGATGGTAGAAATACTTCTCTAGCCCATCCAAGTCAACGTGAATACCAATACCGCCTGACTCGAGAATATGGATATCACGATCCAAGTCACCAATACCGGCAATATGAGAACCACAACTCAGGTGATCCATATCGGCTGCAACACAATGACTAGTCTCAAACATCTCCTGCTCGCCATCGACCTCCATTAACAGAGACTTATCGTGGACCTCAACCAACAATCCCTGATCTCATGCTTGAGGATCCTCGTGAGTTTGCAAATTTTGAAGTTAGCTTTAGACAACATACTCCCTTATGATGCTTCTGAACATTTCAAGTTTCAGATAGTGACAGACCATCTTAAGTGTGAAGAATCGCTGCTCATCGCTAATTCATACAGCAACAGCCCGGTTCCGTTCTCAGATACCATGAGAGCCCTCACAGAGATGTATGGTCAACCACAACATCTGGCTCTGAAGAGGATCACCAAACTGATGGATGGACCCACCATCAGGAGTGGTGATGTTAGAGCTTTCAAGTCCTTTGTACTTCAAGTCTGTGCACTGGTGGGTATGTTGCACCAACTAGGAGAACAAGGTTGAATAGAGTTGAGGTGTGGCTCACATGTATCTCGTCTCTTAAATAAGTTGCCCTATGACCTCAGAGCTAACTTCCAGCGGCTTGAGAATCCCATCCACACTCCTTAACCAACCCTTCTAGACCTAGCAGAATGGCTCGAAAATGAGGTACGTGTCCAGGTAGCTGGACACCAGTACTGCAACTACCCTGACAGGGAAAGGCAAACCCAGAAGAAAGAGAGGCGTTCTGAGTTCAAGTCTCAGAAGGTCATGACTGTTTTCCATGGCAGTGAGCACAAAGGGAAGTTGGAAAGGGACGCACCCCAGACAGCAGAAAAAACAAAAAAGTATTGCCCCTTCTGTGACACTGTACAGCACTACCTAAATCAATGCTGTAACTTCAAATTATTGTCAAAAAAACAGACGCCCGATCCAGAGTGGATCAAGGCTAACAGAAGATGTTGGAAATGTGGGCGTGAGCATCAAGCAGCAAAGTGTAACCTGAAGGCCAGATGCAAACAGTGCAAACGAAGACATCTCGAAGCTCTTCATGACATCAACACTAACCAAAGTGCTACAGGATCGGGTAAGCCAAGGGCAACCGATTAAAGCACCTGCTTGATAAGTTCCATCTCTGAGACACTTTATGTAGATCGACCGACTAGCAGCAGTCAAGTGCTCCTCAAGCTCAGTCGAGTCACCCTCAGGAGCGGAACCAAGGCACTTGAGACCTATGCTATCTTGGATGATGGTTCAGAGCGTACCATACTTCTTCAAGAAGCAGCTGATCGTTTGGGGCTCCAGGGGACAGCTGAGGACCTTGCACTTCGCAATGTCTGCCAATACATCTGCAACATGCATGGTGCCAGTGTGTCATTCACAGTATCACCTGCCTTACAGTCAAACAAGTCCTTCTGGATTCATCAAACCTTCACCGCAAAGGAACTAAGTCTTGCATGCCATACTTACCCTGTCCAAGCCTTACAGGAGAAGTATCATCATTTGAAAGACCTGACACTGCCTGAAATAAATGAAGTACAACCACTGCTGTTAATTGGATCAGATAATCCACATCTTCACTCCAGTGGAGCCAGTACATCTGGGCCCCCCAGGTGGACCAGCAGCTGTACACGGTCCTGTAAGATTCTTGCGTTACCAGTTAACCCCACAGCAGTGTCTTTTCACCTCAGGGGCCACCCTAGGAACGAATCCTGCTAATGATATTACGAGAGGAAAGACCCTTGTTCAGCTCAGCGGAGACAACCGCTCGAGCCGGGGACAACCTTTTCTTCAGCTGCCAGCCAACCAATGGCCAAAACCCCCTGTGGCACAACCTCGGGAGGAAGTGGAGGAGCTAAGGAAACCAGCTTTCTGCTGCCTCCTGACAAGACCCACAAACACAGCAATTCCAGACATTCAACAGTTCAGCACTTACCAAGAGCTGCTGAAAGCCACCACACGGATGATTCATGGGGCGGCAGAAAGCACTGACCCCCCAGATGCTGCTGACTTCCAACAGGTAGAGCTGGCCCTGCTGAGATATTCTCAGATAGAGACCTTTCCAGGAGAGTACACCCTACTCAAGTCAGGAAAAGCCATACCATCCAGCAGTAGAATACTTACACTTGCTCCTGAATGTGACAAGTTCTCAGATCTGATCAGAGTGGGAGGTAGACTACGCAGGTGCGAGAACCTAAGCCCGGATGTATTGCATCCAGTACTGTTAGATCCTTCTCACCTAGTCACAAGGCTTTTAATTAAGCATTGTGATGATTAGCTGCACCATCCTGGAGCTGAGAGTGTCTTCGCAGAACTGCGTCGGAAGTACTGGATATTGAAAGGAAGAGAAGCAGTTAGAAACCATCAGCACCGCTGTCTTGAATGCAAGAAGTGGAGAGGTCAACCTGAGGTCCCAAGAATGGCAGATCAGCCACCTTCAAGTTTGAGGCTCTTCCGACCTGCCTTTTACTCAACTGGGATGGACAGTTTTGGCCCAAGTTAAAGTGGGGCAATACAAAGAGAGGAGGTGGGGGCATTCTCTTCAAATGTCTTACTACTCGAGCGGTTCACCTTGATCTTGTGGTGAACATTGACACAGACTCCTTTTTGATCTCTCTCAGACGATTCATGGCTCGAAGAGGAAAACCCTTTGAGCTCCTGTCAGACCAGGGCACCAATTTTAAAGGTGGAAGTAAGGAGTTGTATGAAGCATTCAGTACCTTGGAGCCAACTCTTCGAGAACAAATGGCAGCAGAGCAAATCCGATTCCGCTTTAACCCTCCGAGTGCTCCACATTTTGGGGGGTATTGGGAAAGAGAAATACGATCTGTCAAGGCTGCTTTGCGCACCATACTTGGAGCTCAGACTGTGTCAGAGGAAGTGCTTCTAACAGTCTTACTTGAGATTGAGAGTATCCTCAACTCCAGGCCCCTCGGTTATGTTTCCTCAGAAATCGCAGATCCTGTCACGCCTTATTCCTTGCTGATGGGGCGGCCAGACTGCCCTCTGCCACAAGTCGTTTATCCAGAGTCAGAATTGCTCAGCAAAAAAGGATGGAGACACACCCAACTCCTAACCGGCCCAATCTGGAGGCAGTTCATTCGACATTTCCTGCCCACCTTGCAAGCACGGACGAAATGGAACACTGAGAGGGATGACATTACTGTTGGAACCGTAGTCCTCATTGTTGACCAGCAAACTCCAAGAGCCCTCTGGCAAATCGGAACGGTGACGAGTGTCATACCTGGGGCTGATGGTCGTGTCAGAACTGCCATCGTCCAAGTCAAGGGCCGATCCTACACTCGCCCTTTGGCACGGCTCATCAAGCTGCCAGAGCTACCTCAGGAGACTCCAAAGGTCTAGTGCAGTTATTGCTCATAGTCAAATTTGCATACCAAATTTAGGGGCGGCTGTACAAAAGGAAGACGGATGGTATTAAGTTTTCCCACCTGCTCCTGAACGCACCATCACTGGCCGTGCCTGCAGCTGCTGCACAGATGAGACAGGAGCTGAGCATTTGGGTTTTGTGTGCGTGATAAACATGTAAGTGTAAAGTTATTAAGCACTCAAGTTATGTTTCTGTTAATTATGAGTTTATTTTGATTATTTATTACAAGTTTTAATGTCTGTTTAACCACAAATATGCAGAAATAGCTGCTAGCTTGCGTGGCAGAGCTAATGCTAACACCTCAGCTGAGACAGTTTGTTTTTGTTGCTGCAGATATGTAAATACAGTGTGTGATATAAATAACTTTATACCCAGCATTAGTTCTTTAACTGTCGATTTCTGTTTATTTGATCACTCTGAAACTATGTTGGGTTGAATAAGAGTGATATATATACTGTATTTTCTGTGGGAGCCGGTTTAGCTCGTGCTGGTTTGCAGCGCCTTCCGTCCGTGAAACCTGGGTTCGACTCCGGGCTGCTCCCTGTTCCCTTCTCTACTTCTGTGCCACTCCCAAGCCCGGTTGCTTTGAGAGGGTTGCGTCAGGAAGGGCATCCGGTGTAAAACATTGCCAAGTTTACCATGCGACTCGTTCGCTGTGGCGACCCCTGATGGGAAAAGCCGAAAGAGAAACAACATATCCTGTATTTTCTGTCTGATGATGTCAGTTATTCTCATCAGTTTGTATTATTGTGTTTCTGTTCATAGAAACCAAACGCAACCACAAATAAATCCAATCCCTTCAAAGGAAGGTGAAAAAGTCAATCCCTGGACTCTGTCATTTTAATTCTCCCTCACCTGAACATAATATGTGTCCTGACCCGACCTACTGGAGTAATTGCTACCGCCTTAGACTATTGACATAGTCAGTAACAATCCTCAGGTAGGCTGTGGCGTAGTAACCATGCTCAGTCGGCTGGGCCAAGGCTGGGCCAAGAAAATATTCCCCACACCATTACACCACCGCCACCAAATACTGACGGTAAAATCTGACCCTGCCATCCAAATGTTGCAGCAGAAATCGAAACTGATCAGACACAGCAACGTTTTTCCAATCTTCTATTGTTGAATTTTGGTGAGCCTGTGTGAACTGTAGCCTCAGTTTCCTGTTCGTAGCTGACATGATTCTGTTGCTGTAGCTCATCTGCCTCAAGGTTCTATGTTCAGAAATGCTCTTCTGCAGATCTCTGTTGAAACCAGTGGTTATTTGAGTTAATGTTGCCTTTCACTGGAAATCAGCTGGAACCAACCTGGCCTTTCTCCTCTGACCTCTGGCATCAACAAGGCATTTCCATCCCACAAAACTGTCGCTCACAGGATATTTTCTCGTTTTTGAATAATTCTCTGTAAACCCAAGATAGGATTGTGCATAAATATCCCAGTAGATCAGCAGTTTCTGAAATCTTCAGACCAGCCCGCCTGCCACTATTAACCATGCCATGTTCATTGTCACCTAAATCACCTTTCCTCCTCATTCTAATGCTCAGTGTGAACTGCATTGCTGACCATGTCTACATGCCTGAATGCAATGAGTTACTCCCATGTTATTGGCTGCTTAGAAATTTGCTTTAACTAGCAGTTGGACACGTGTGCCTAACAAAGTGGCCAGTGAGTGTATAATATAATATGGTTTATAATAGAGATGCAGAATATATTTTTTCTAAAATAACAGCTAATAGCAATATCAGGAATTTATATTAGCAATGAAAATTACATCAACCAAACTTTTTCTTTTTAACTAGCCCACCATAAGAGCTTTCCTTTTATACCAACTCAATATATTGAAATCTGAGCATTATTCTTTATTTCTTGAATTTAATTATAACAAATGATGATAAATAGCTGAGCATACCATCAACGTCATACATGCTTGTTTTACTTATTAGTTTCCTACACTCATTTTCTGCAGCTGACATACTACGCACTTCCAGCTGGAGGGCAGCTTCGGCAGGCCACACAGTTTTTTTTACGCGTTATCTACCTCGCCCCTTTCAGTCAAACAGTTAAATGCACAAATTAATGACTTTTTGTTCCCGTTTGTCGTTTTGTGACATAGGGTTGTGTAATTTAGGCCCAACTTCACAATACTACTTTGAAAGCGTTTAAATCAAAAATAGTCAAAAGTATTTATTCAGATTAGCTGCCATCAAATGACATAAATAAATGGATGTCCCAAAAAAAAAAAAAGGCTATAAAAATTCCGGCATGTAAAATTGTTGTACAGTAAAGCATACCTTTAATTATTTAGTTATTATTGATAATCATTTGAACAGCAATGCACAGCATTATTTTGTCAATAGTCAAGCACCTTTTGATGCAGCAGGTGATTGCTCAGCTAATCTCTGTGCCAGACCCCATGAACTTTCCTCCACCTTGGTTTTCCACTGTTCTACTTATCAATTGTGATCAATATTCTGACTGTGTGTCATTGTGCTTCTCTACGTGCCTGTACCTTTTCACATGCCCCTGCAGCTGGGCAGGAAGTTCCATCTAAAAGAAGCTAACCATCCAATTTGAGTGTAAAGGTGAAATTACATTTTTGTTACAAAGTTGATTGACATCAATTTTAGACGTCCATCTTCTATGAGCTGATTTTACTACGGTCACCGTGTGAGTGGAGTGGTTATAGGCATTCCACGGCAGTAAATTGTTGCCACAATTGCCATAAACAAGGCTTGCACTGGAAAGTTTAGCCACAGCAAAACAGAGTACATGTTTGTGAATGAGAGGGACCCAAGTGGAAGAGTGAGCTTATAGGGAGAAGAGATTGGTGGAGAATTTGAAATATCTATGGATATTCAATATTCATATCGAATTAATTATTTTGTTCGCACGAGTTAATCATTTCGAGGGAATGAAATAGTATTTCGAGGGAACGCAATATTATCTTGTGGAAACGCAATATTATCTTATGGGAACGGAATAGTATTTTGTGCGAACAAGATATTAATTTGTGGGAACAAGATATATTTTAATTTTTTAATGTCAGGACACGGGCTTCGTAGCTTTCCGCCACTACTTCCATGTTTTTGTTGACCAACATTAGCTCGAGGAGGGAAATATAAAAACAACAATAAAACTTGAGGACCTTTTTTATTATTGTGTCGATGAAAATAAGAAAAATTTAGAAGGCCCAAGCTGGCTGCCTTTGTGTCCCCCAGCGGCTCTGTGTCTGCTGGCTAGCCAGCTGCCCAAGACCATAGCAAGAAAAAGAGCTTGGGTGGAGCAGCATAGTGAGCTCCATCGCCGGAGCCCTAGGAGGCTAGCCTCCCGATCCCACAGAGACTGTCTATCTACCGTCCAGCTAACCGCCCAGGAACCGCCCGTTGTAGTGGGCTCGATTGCTTCAGCCCAATGGGCCCTGCCAAAGGCTGGCAACCTGCCTAGGTGTATTCCCTCTTTGACCAACAGTTGCCAAGACAGTCTCCTGCAACCCCAGTGGATTAAGACAATTGATGCAACTGGCTACCTGTGCATAGTTGTTGGTTACATGAATTATTTAATTTGAAAAAAGTTTTTCCATTGCTGATTTGCAAAACTTGTCAATTTCAATGCGCATTAAAAACAACCTCCTGTGACGGTGTGGCACCGTCAGATGCCGAGGGGGGGCCACACCAGGTTTTATTGTTTGTGTAATAATGTGTTCTGTTATTTATTGTTAATTATGATTACCACCTGTGGTGCCGCCTGGACGGGAATGGAGAGCAACGCCCCGTGGGCGTGGCATCCCACTTAAAGGTGAGCACTGCAGGTGGCGAAAAGAGGGGAGTGACAGTGTGAGCTGTGTGCTGCATGGCCCTGCGTGTAGTAACCGTGTCTGAATTAAACACTGAACCTCCTCACCTTGGCTCCTCTGCATCCTTTCTCGGCGGGACCCCGGCACACCTCCTTTAAGCGAGAATTTTTTTTTTGAACATTGCGAGTTTTCCAAAAATATCTTATGTAACGAAAAAGCATGTTCCGGCATTTCATTTTATTTGCTGGACAAATTAATTCAACAATCTGCATGTGCTATCATAAAATCCGTTACACAACCAGTACTGCTTGCTGGTTCAATGTCGTCTAAATTATAATGTAATTAAAAGTATTTTTCATGAACTAATCTATATGTGTGAAATTTTGTTAAACGGCAGGGTCTGGTACCCATATTTGTTTTGTTACTCCGCATGTTGTTCAAAAAGTGTCGATTTGGAACCAAAAATGTCACTTTTCACCGTCTGTTAAATCGCTAAAGACAAACTTTTGAGAACAGACTCTCAGTCGGTGTTGTTTGTGGCGCCCGTTGTGTCGAGCTCTTCACTCATGCAAGACACAGCTGTCAACATCAGAAAGGCGGGAACAAGGGCGGGGCTCCTAAGGTCAGCACCAACGGCAACGCCCCTGTAGAGGAAAGTTTGGAAACAGTGGCTTCAGTGAAACATTAAATTTGACTTTTTGAGACATGGTTGTGCGATTTTGATTAAAAAACTTTATAATCATTAAAACACCAATGAGAATGTTTTTTTGTTTGTTTGTTTTAAATGTTATAGGGGGACTTTAAATTACCCTCTGTAGCAGTGTTTCGCAGTCGTCTTCTGTCGGCAGCAGAATTATTAAAAAGAAACAAAAACATATTTTTTTTTGTTAAAATGCATTTGTAGGTTGTTTTTTTTTTTTTTTTTGCATTAAGACAACCCAATAGAGACACTTGCTGTCAGCCTAAAACGTTTTTTAAAAGAATTATTGATCCTGGAAGTCCAAATCTGTGAACACCTTGCTAGCTTAGCTGTTTTTGTGCACCTCTTGCTTAAACTAGTGCCACAATGCATTGTAGTGATTTTTTTATGGTATACAGACTTTTAGTAGAGTTTTTGTCTGGAATTTTAAGCTTGAAATAAAAAAGAAAAGCGCTGATCATGATAAGAATAAATTAAGTAAAGTTAAACTATTGGTAAAAATATTAATTGCTCATTTTCATGCAAAGTGTTGACAGTGAGCCCTCAGTGAAATATTTTGTTACATTTGGGGGAACAATAAGTAAACAAAGGTTTGGAGACGTTTAGTATGTTTGTATTCTGTGCAGCTACAACTTCATTTCTACTTTTTTTCTTTTTCGTGCATGCGTGCGATTTTTAGATTATTTTTTAATCAGATTTCTATGTAAACTTGTACCTTGACCCCAAAACTGTGTAGTTTCTATCATCTTGCTTGTTTTCTGTAAATTTCTGTCTCTGACAAATCTTTATGAAACATTGGATTGATACAAGGTTGATTTGAAAAGTTCTATTCTGAAATGTGTCCCAGTTCAGGTAGAATGCTCTATTTCAGGCTGAAATATTTTCCTCCATTTTTGTCTGTTTTTCTTCATTGTTGTGTTTTATATGGCTCCATCTCCTTTCCTGTCTTCATTACTCTGTTTTCCTGCATATCTTTACTTTTTTCCCCCTCACTAACTTGATGTTTTATTGTTTTGCTCTCCTAAAAAAAGCTGTAATGCATAACCGTATCACAGTGAGCCATTAACATTCATCTAACATTCTGTGCTGCCTCTTTTTCATTTGTGCCACTGTCATGCCACATCTTCCAATTATCTCAGTCTCTCTGTCTTTGTCATCATCTATCATCATGCTCCTTTTAATCTTGGGTTTTGTGCTATTTTCCTTTTAGTTTTATTGCCTCATACAAAAAAGGGTTACCTTTTCTCCTTCTTTATAAGTTACCTGTAGCACAACTACCTGTGTTTAATCTGAAGCCTCCTTAGTTTTAGGAACGCTCTGTTCTGTTTTCCATTGAATCCAAGAGTGAGCATGCTGTTATCTGTTATGTGTCAGTCTGGTTTGAGATGCCTTTTAACACACCCGTCTTTCCACATATGCCTATCCTAGCATATTCAACACATCTTTTTATGTATCTAAAACTGTGCGAACGTTTTAGACAGGTGTGAAAATATGCTCTAAAAAAACAGGGAACGATTCTAGAAATATAATTGAGTGTTTATGTTTTTCAATTTACAAAATGCAGATTGATTAAACAAAAAAAAATCTGAATCAAATCAGTTTTCTGTGTCAGTACCTTTTGCCTTAAACACAGCATCAATTCTTATAGGTACACTTGCACAAAGACGGGGATTGATTTTGTAGGATTGTCAGGTCTTTGACAAGTGATAATGTTCATGAATATCACATGTAGGTTGAAGGCCAGTCATAAGGTCTAAGGAAACAGCTATAAAAGGCTTCAAGCTGGATAAGGAACACTCAAACTTTCCTACCAAGGTGAGGCTGTGAAAGACATTTTCGTGTCATGGTATGATTGAGCATAACAAGGTATTTCTACATTAGCAAGAGAAGGATCTCAAAGTACTCCGGTTGGGGTTGGTTACTTGTATATTGAACTGGGGTTTCCAGTTCAAGATCTTCTGAATAAGTAGAAAGAAACATTGAAGATCGTGGACACAGTGGTGGGATAGAGAAACTTATAATAGATGAGCATGCAGAGCATCTAATTAGAGCATAAATCACCATTCTAGGAGGACCTGTGTGCTGAATTGCACTATTTACTCCCCCATCAGAGTCATCAGGCGTTGCCTCAGACAGTGAACAAACCCCGGATGTGAAACTGCTTCTAGGCTATAAGCAACAAAAACCACTGACCTAGATGCCTATTGTCCTCTTTAACATTTGCTGGGTCAGACTCCTATACACAGGTGACTTCAAAAATGTGAAGAATAAAATGGTGGACAAAATGGCGGACGGAGTAACACCAGTGGTGAGTCCAGACCAGAACTCGGGGGAAAAAAAACAAATCCAACCTATGATCTGGACTCACAATCTCTGTGTAAAACCAATGGAATCATACTGACCTCAAGGAAGACATCCGTCGTCTAAAAAAAGCTGAGCTGGAAATGAAGGACGCTCTCCTTTCCAGATTCATGGATGTCTCCTTCGCTCAGTCTAAGCGGCTAACCTCGCTTAGACACAGCTCCATGGGACCTGTCCACCTGCGCACACCCTTCTTCATATTCAACACCCAAGCAAAGATCCCTGGATGAAGAAGTGGTTGTCCGAAGGCCCGGAAGGAGATTTGATGAGACCCGGAAGGCTCCTGTCCTGAGTCTCTCCAACCGCTTCTCTCCCGCTCCTTACGCAGCCATCACAGCGGCACAGACTCCACCGGACTTGGGCTCCACTGTGGATTTCCCCGCTCTTCGAACAGACGCTATGGAGATCCCGAAGGAGGACGGAAGCATCGGGGCATGCAGCAACCCGGTTCGGGCCCCGAGGATCACCGCTAAAGCCCCATGATCATCAGGATCAGTCAGACGAGTGCCTGCAACTGGATCCCCAACTGGGCTCCAGCATCTTCCTCCCGGATCCTGAAAGAAACTGTCCGCTTCCATTCCAGCAAGGCTCGGGCTTGCTGGAATGGAAGCGGACAGTGGATGGCGGTCACTCACTGTTTTTCGGGAGCCTCAGTTCTGGATATTCTGGAGAAACTCCCAAACCCAGTGGCGCCACCAGGGCCACCCCTCTCCGACACCTGGCCACCCCAGTGGCCACCCCACCCCACTAGACACTATAAACTGTGGTAGCATCAGTTGTGCATTTCATCCCAGATGCACAGCCAGCAAGCGGGCAAGTCGCTCTGATCACCTAAACAGGCCGACACCTCCTCCCCTCCCAGCTGCCTTTGAGTGCGCAGACATCTAAAGACGAGCCGCTGGACGCAGAATATGTATAAGACGTGGGGTTCATTTCCGCGTTCGAACCCCCAGAGCCTCCGGGCCGGTTTGACAAAAGAACCAGTATCAGTTACTAAAGGTGAACTTGGAGATGGTAGGGGAGCAACAGAGGTGTAGTGAGGAGGAGGAAGATGAGACAGAGCAGCATGATCCACAGCCAGCATGACTGACAGAAGAGAATGAGGAAGACAAAGATGAGACGGCATCTGATGAGGGACAGTCAGCATCATTGCTCAGAGAAACAAGGCAGAACTCAGCAAAAAGTCCTCCACCTGTTCCTGGACCAACTGGTGAAGTTAGAATTAATGCAGTGTTTTTCAACTAGTGTGCCGCAGCGCACCAGTGTGCCGTGGGATATTACCGTCATTAACTGGTCTAAAACATTTTCCATCTCCAGGATATCAGCTCTGTGTTCATCCAAACAGCCCCTGATAAAACACTTTGAAATTAGGAATATGAAAGATCGTAAATACTTTTTTCTTTGTGTTTATTTGATTCTATTAAAAACATTTTGATAAGAATGGCGGTACCCGGATTTAGCTGCAGTTTTAACTGTTTTCTGAAAAGTCCCTGCCCCTTTTACTGTCTCCACCAATCATTCTAGGAGGCTTAATCACATGTCATCAGTCTGACCAATCAGAAGTGGTTAAAGTCTTCACTTCCTTGTTCTGATTCTGCTCATAAAGCCGCTCAGTTCCAACAAAAGTACCAATTAAAGCTTGTCTTTAGCGGTGCAGATTTCCACAGAATCCGGTATCAGACCGTGAAAAAAGTGAACAAAACAATGAAGCTCAGAGACGCTAGTCTTTTTGCGTTTGGCGGCTGTTAACATCTCCCATGATGCATTGGGTTAAAGTGACAGCGTCTCAGCGCACAATGAGTTTATCCTCTTAACGTCTTGTAACAACAACGAACACACATCAAACAGTTTTTGAATCTTTTCACTTAACTTTTATTACATCAGCTTTTTCTGCCACAATTATCACAAAAATGCATGTGAGATTGCAGAGGGACTGTAGATCAATACAGACTGAGTTTCTCCTTTTTTTCTAAACATTTTTTTACATTTTCTTTTTGCTGGTTTGCCGCGAGATTTTTGTCAAGGTTAAAGTGTGCCGTGTCTCAAAAATTGTTGAAAAACACTGGCCTAATGATATCTACTAGAATTTACAGTAGTATCAACTATAAGTTAATCTTCTAGAAAAAAATCAGTAGGCATTTAACTTTCTGTTGGTTTTCTAAA
The DNA here is from genome assembly GCF_053564925.1 of Oryzias latipes. Classification (NCBI taxonomy): domain Eukaryota; kingdom Metazoa; phylum Chordata; class Actinopteri; order Beloniformes; family Adrianichthyidae; genus Oryzias; species Oryzias latipes. Next base: position 13,963,857 of record NC_136254.1, read on the forward strand.
GGTTGTTTTACTGCGTTTAATGAATTTAAAAAATTTAGCTCATGGTTTTTGTGTGCCACCCCAAGATTTAATGTGGCCCCCTACCGGCCACCGCCATGAAAAATTTCTGGAGGCGCCACTGCCCAAACCTGCTGCGATCTTTCCCGTCCTCTGTCAGGAGACTGATTTTACCCGTCGGTTTTAATGACACCTCTTATCGGGAGTCTGAAACGACCAAAAAGGCGTTCATCAGACTTTTTAATTTTTTAAACTCCTGCCCATTGTCTGTTTTTATTTCGGGACCCCTCCCCTACCTCTCCCGGGGGCAGGGCCGTTTCAGCAGGCTGCTGAGTCTGAGCACCTGGCTCCAGTCTGCTTCCAGCCTGAACAGATTTGTTTTTATTGACAATTTTAATCTTTTCTGGAACAGAACCTCATTTTATAAAACTGATGGGATTCACCCCAGTCCACTGGGCAGCAATGTTTTAGCTGCAAACATCAGACACTCTGTCCAGACATCACCGGCCCCCATCATGCCCACACCAGTCCAAACCTCCTCTTCATCTGTCCAGACATCAGTCTGTGGAAGTGACTGACTGTATGTGGTATCACCCCCCCACATTCCCCAACAAACAACTGCTTCAACTATCGACAGTGCTTCCTGGCCACGACCTGCTGCCCCCCCAGTCTACCCCATTAAGACTATTATTACAATCAGGTCTTCTATGAGAGGGTGTGCAGGGAGAAAGGTAAATATTAACTGGCTTCGTCCTTTAACGGAAGCACCAAAGCCTGAGGAAGCAGCTTCCACAACCACTCCACCCCCCTCTTTTAACATGGCACTTTTGAATATTCGATCGCTGTCTAACAAAACCTTTATTATAAATGATTTTATCCAAGATTATAATATTGATGGTCTCTTTTCAACTGAAACATGGCTGAGCACGGATGCATCTACTGTTCGCACAAAGGCCTCTCCACCCAATTTTAGCTTAGTTTTTTCAACCAGGGAGGGCAAAAAGGGTGGGGGTACTGCATCTACAATGTCCAACTCCCTTCCATTAAAGCAGATTTCATTAGATGAGTACCCCAGCTTTGAACATCATGCCTTTGTTTTTAACAGCCCGTCAGTTTTATGCATCACAGCATACAGACCACCCAAACCAAGCTCTGTTTTTATTGAGGAGTTTTCTGAGTTTTTAGCATCTGTCCACACTTCCTTTAACATGATTTTAATAACAGGTGATTTTAACCTGCATATAGACGGGAAGTCGGACTATTGCACTACTCATTTCTTGGACTTGCTCTCCTCTCTTGATTTTAAACAACACGTCATTCAGCCGACTCACAACAGGGGGCACACTCTTGACCTCGTCATCAGTCATGGTTTACCTACCAGTGTGTCCACGGTTGTGGACCTGGCTGTATCTGACCATTACTGTGTGCTTTTTAACATTACTGGTTTTATAAAGCAAGAGACCTCTGTGAGAACGGTGAAGAAATGCTACTTGACTCCTGAAGTGGTCAAAAAGTTTATTACATCTGTTCGCTCCAACTCTCCACCTGTCTTATCAACCTCCTGTGATCTACTTGTTGAAAGTTTTAACAGTAAATTAAAATCCAGTCTCCACTAAAATCTAAGAAGATAAGAATCAAACCCACACCCCCCTGGAGAACTGAGGAAATTAAACAATTGAAGAGACGTTGTAGATCTGCTGAAAGACTTTGGAGAAAACACAAACTTGAAATAAACTATCAACTATACCAAAACCAACTAAAACTATATAATCAAACAGTAAAACAGGCCAGAAAGTCATACTTTGGGAACATCATTTCAAATACAAATAACCCCAGAGTCCTCTTCACCACAATTGAATCTTTAATCAACTCATGTGAACAAAAACACAATGCCAGCCTCCGCCTCATTGTGTGAGGACTTTGCAGACCACTTCAGGAGAAAGATCGATTCTGTCAGATCAAACATCATAAATGAACAGAAAAGCCTTTTTATTGGTAATGATGGGTTGATCTTACCTGAGGAAGCACTGGACAGTTTTGGCCTTGAAGCTGCAACACTTGGTCGAGTTTTCTCCCAAGTTAATCCAACAACTTGTTTTTCAGACCCCATCCCTACATCACTTTTTAAATCATTTTACAGGTCTTTTGAGAATGAGATTTTAAATACCATGAACTCCTCTCTACAGACAGGTATTTTTCCTGCTGCCTTTAAAACGGCAGTGGTGAAACTGTTACTCAAGAAAAATAATATAGACCCTTCAGTTTTTAATAACTACAGACCTGTGTCCAACTTTCCATTTTTAAGTAAGGTTTTAGAAAAACTTGTTTTTATTCAGCTGAATGAATTTCTCTTACAAAATAACATTTTTGAGGTAAACCAGTCTGGCTTTAAAACGAACCACAATACTGAGACAGCCTTGTTAAAAACCGTTAATGATGTCAGGTGTGCCTTGGATTCAGGTCAGATCTCAGTACTAGTTCTACTAGATCTAAATGCAGCTTTTGATACTGTTTATCACCTGGGGCCTTATTTATAAACGTTGCATACGCACAAAAGAAGGCGTACGCCACTCTCTACGCAATAATTGATATTTATAAAAAGCAAACTTGACGGGAAAATGTCCGGTCCTTCACGCAAGCTCTGACCCGGGCGTACGCACAAAAACGGGTGAAATGAGAAATGGCGACACCGTTGGCAGATGGAAGAAACACGTAAAGTTAAAATGACAATACTGCCCCTCATAGATAACATGAAGACTTCACAAAGCAAGTCTTACAATTAACAACCTACACAAACACCCGTTTGATCGATCAGCAGTGAAACAAACAAAAAAAAATCAAACGGAAATTATAACAGAAATTCAAATGAACACATATTTGCACTGTATTTTAGATGTGAAATTATGGATGGCAAATAATTTTCTGCAGCTCAACCAGGAGAAAACTGAAATTTTAGTTATCAGTCCCGAAGCCAAGAGAGAGAAACAGTTTCTGAAGCTACAGGAACTTTCATTAAGTCATTCAGAAACAGTCAGAAACCTGGGCGTTATTTTTGACTCTAAGCTAACTTTTATCCCCCACATAAAACAGGTGGTTAAAACTGTTTTTTATCATCTTAGAAGTCTGGCTAGAGTCCGCCCACTATTCTCTCTTGCTAATATGGCGATGCTAATGCATGCTTTCATCATGAGTAAAATTGATTATTGTAACGCCCTGCTTGCTGGTCTTCCAAAAACCAACATTAGGAACCTTCAGCTTCTCCAAAATTCTGCTGCACGAGTTCTCACAAAGACCAGGAGGCGGGCTCACATCACACCAATTTTAAAATCCCTGCTCCCTTGGCTCCCCATATGCTTCAGGATTGATTTTAAGATACTTTTTACAGTTTTTAAATGTCTTAACGGTCTTGTGCCTTCTTATCTATCAGATCTTTTAGTAAAGTATGAACCCTCGCGGACCCTGAGATCCTCTGGCACTGGACTGTTAACCATTCCATTTGTAAAAACCAAAACCTATGGAGAGGCTGCGTTTCAGCACTATGGCCCCCGTTTATGGAACAGTCTGCCAGAGGACCTGAGAGCCGCAGAGAGCATTAACGCTTTTAAGAAAAAGCTCAAGACCCATCTTTTTAACCTGGCTTTTAGCTAGTTCTTTGACTACTATTATTTATCTATTTATTCAGTTATTTATTTATATGTATTTATTTATTTTTATTTATTTATTTATTTATCCATTTTATCTTGATTTATGAACTTGAAATAGATTTTTAACGCATTATTTTAATTTACCTTACTTTAATGTTTTATTGTTTTTATCAATATGTTTACTTTTTTATTCTCATTTTTATTTATTTTTATTTCCAGAGCTTCCTCAGCTGGAACCTCTCCCTCTGGGTGGGCTGCTGTTCAGCCACTGCGGCTCTGGGTGGGGACCTGCATCACCACTTAGCCAAATGCAGTATCACAGGGAGGGGGATGTTCCAATTATCAGCGTTTCCAGCATCTTGTTTTTGTGCTCAGCCTATTTGTCAATGCCTTTTCCCATCAGTTAGGGGGTGGGAGGTGTGAAACGAGTGGGGGGCTAGGTATGGGCGGGGGGGCCCTATTTATTTATTTGTATTAATTTATTTATTTTCGTCATGCTTGTTTTTATATTTTGTTGTGTTTTAATGTAAAGGCACTTTGTGTTATATTTTTATATGCAAAGTTCTTTATAAATAAAGTTTGATTTGATTTGATGAAAGACACATTAAGCTTATTACCCTTCATAATCAGTCCAATCAGCTCTGAACTGGCAGAAACCAATGCGACCCACAAACCCCCCCATACTGTCTAGAGAACTCTAGCCAGAAGTGCTCTTCATGAGAGTTGCAGCTCGAGAGCCAAACTTCCAACGTGGAAACAAGGCTAACAAGCCCATAAAATATAGAAAATGGGGTGCAGAAAATTGGCATCAAGTACACAGAGTGTAATGGGTCAAAATTTGAAAAACTTGAATACAGTTAATCCTCACCAAACCTCCTGTTCCATATATATATAGATAGATAGATAGATAGATAGATAGATAGATAGATAGATAGATAGATAGATAGATAGATAGATAGATAGATAGATAGATAGATAGATAGATAGATAGATAGATAGATAGATAGATATATCTAGATATATAGATAGATATAGATATCTATATATATATATAGATATCTATATATATATATAGATAGATATATATATATATCTATATATATATATATATATATATATATATATATATATATATATATATATAGATATAGATATAGATATAGATATATATAGATATAGATATAGAAATATGGCGCCTGGATTCATCGCTTTCTCTAAGTCTGAAGTGACCCTGATTTTCAGCAGAGTTCTGACCTGCAGACAACTTGACCTCAACTTTTAGCGTCGCTGATATCAGCTGAAGAAGGAACAGGACCTCAATCTAATGTCTGCAGACATAACATCGAAGAGAACTATAAACTCTGTTTAAACCAGATTGACGGCTGTTAATCAGCAGAAAAATGAATACCAACCTGTCATTTGACAGAATATAGGCCCTTTTTTATTTTATTGGGCCCTCTTTAACCTTATCACAAAAAAAAAAATGTAAATTAAAAAAACGTGATCATTTATTGATGATGATTAATATGATTGATTTTTAATTATATGACTTCACTTGCTCCAAAAATTGATTCATAAGTTTTCCTAATGAAATATAATTTACACAACTTTTGATACTTGATCTATTTTTGCTATTAAGATTTTTGAAAAAGTGTTCTGTCTATTTTACTGATATAGTTTTATTTTCTTTTAATCATATGCATGATTTTTATAATTAACATAATCTGTATATATTTTAGATAACTGATCTGCATTTGCCCTGTTGATTTCTAAAATAATTATTTTTAGATAATCATTTAAGTAATTCATCTTTGTCATGTGCTTTACTGATACCTAAGGATTCCTAATTCTATCTGATAAAGTTATGAACCGGATAATGATAAATAATGTAATAAAATGGTTACGGTAGAACGGGGTGGATGATATAAATTTGCTTGCTTCCACTCCCTTTCAAGCAATAATTAATTATATGTCAAATTATCCCAGGTTTGATACGTCATTGTATGAATGTATAACTGATGATTTTAATGTTTTTGTGTACTATTCTTATTTGATTGCTTGAAATAAACCATTTCAAATCAAAAAACCATTTCAAATTTTTTTTGCAGATATCTGAGAAAAGCCAAATTTTCAAAGAATCTCCATTATGCTATACTATTACCTGCAGATGTTCATAATGGTAACACCCTAATGCCCTTTCATTAACAAACTGCCTTCTGCTATAGCCAAATACCGGTATTGCAAATTTTGAGTCATAAATCTCTAACATGTGCTGTCCTTCTGATGGACTCATTCCTGATCCTATCTATCCTGGTCACTCCCAAAGAGAACCTCAGCATCGTCATATCTGCCACCTACAGCTCTGCTTCTTGTGTGATTTTGTCCTTTTTTAATATATATTTTTTCCTTTCCTGTGTGTTTGTGTTGGATGAAAGAAGTGGACAACAGATGTGCAGTGTGATGGGTTGTGGTTTCTACTCGTGTGTGGGTGTGTGTAGGAGTCCTTGCGATTTCTGGAGCTTTTTAGTCCCCCTTCACCTCGTATTTTAACTGAAATGCTTTACATCAAAAGCCAAAGCCTGTCTGTTCCTTTTCCTTTTCAGGTTGGTGTGATGTCAATCTCCCACAGTAGATGAGTGGAGTGATAGATGACACGGGTTGATCCAACGAAATAGAGAGCAATGCCGCATCACAAGCGTTCACTCCCGACTGTGAAAGTGAATGGGTCAAACCTTCAAGCACATCAATCAGCTGGGGTGTAAAAGTAAGTAAAACACTAGCAGACTGTTGTCATCTTTTCTCTTCCTCCTTCCCGACCTTCCTTATCTTTTTAACTTCCACCACTTACTCTTCAGTTTGTATAACTTTAAAGTCACTTCTGCTTTTGATGCAACACGTAGCTTTGATTATAATGCCACTTCTAAAAGGTTTGTTGATATAGTTTAAGGCTCATGGCTTAGGAGGATAAAGCCTTAGTTAACCGTGCAAACTGAGAAAAGAAATGTGAACTAAAGGGAACCCCATTTTTGTTTGATCGAAATGTTCCTTAATGTGAGTGTTTTTTTGTTTTTTTTTACGTAAAAGACACCTTTAAAGTTCCACTCCGATGATATATTAATATATTGTCAAAGCATTCCCAGTGGTCTTTTAATTCTTATGCTGTTTTTATGCAAATAAAAAAAAAACAGTGTGGTTTTCTAGGACATAGTTTCTGTGAAACTGTTAAAAATTCGCGTCTGAGTTATGACCGGAGTAAAGCCTGTCTCCACTTACCATCATTCATCTTTTTACACGCTCTCCTGCTAGCTCATAACCCCTCACACCCCCAACCAAACATTACGGGTGCAGCAAAAATGGCAAACATTATTTGAGCTATCCAGTCATACAGTTTAGAGCCACATGCCAGCGCGTACAAGAAAAACCAAGACGTGCATGGATCTACAAGTGCATGCATCAGATCGGAGAACAGAAGGGAGCCATTGTATTTTCTAGGTTACAGATGTGCTTTTTTTCAAACATTTTTTCATCTGCTCCCGATTCAAAATGATTCAAATAAAAAAAATTATTCGAAATAAATTTTTTAGTTTAGTTTTCTTTATGTATGTCCTCCATCATCAATAAAATGACACAAGGACATTTTTAAAACACAATTTTCAAGAGGTCTTAAATGTACATCAAGGAATTTGCAATGTTTTGAATTCATAGAATGCGTGTTTGTCATAATATTTTAAGCATATCAAAACCCAGAGTAGGCTATAATATGTGACCCTGCAGTCTCTTTTTAAGGTTCTGTAGGAAGCTGGAAGGACATTGAGACATCAACTGAATCTCAATATTAGCTATTGATCTGATTTTTAAGGTCTTTTTACTGAAACTGTTCACATCAACAATCTTGATCATGGTGTTTCCTCAAACACAGGCACTGCCCTTTTACTTTAAGAATTTTAACTTTATGAATGCTTTAAAATACTTATTTCCATTTATACACTTCTCTTGTGCTGCTGAACCATCTAATAGTTTTGTTTCAAATTATAAGTTGTTCAAATATTCATTTATCTTCTTAAGCCATTTTGTCCCTTTTGGGGTCACAGGGCTGCTTTGTTATAAGTGTAATGCATATTAAAGTACATCAACTTTTTACATCACGTTTACGTCATAAACCTATATTTTCTTTCTATTTTTAAAGAAGCCATGATTTAGGAAATGTTTTTTTGATGACCTGAAGGTGTGTCTGGCCCAGTGGAGCTGCAGGGGGTTGTTCCATGTGGCCGCACCTGACTCATAATCCCCTCTGCCATTGGAGCGAGAAAACCATCTCAGTTTAGGAATTTTTTTACATCTCAATAACTAACAAAAACAAGTTTAATAAAAAAATTGCAACTCCATTGTCTAACACAGAAAAAAATGATTGATTGGTCTACATATATTGATGAAGCTGTTACATTTCAGCCTATCACAGGGACTAATTAAATGCCATTCAGTGCACACTCCTGCAAGTCCTTCTCTTTGATACCAAACACTAATTCAAAATAAAAAAATTCCCGTAAACAGTTTTTCTTTCTAGATGCTCACATTTTCACACAGTTCAGAACCAAGAAAAATTAAAACTACAAAAAAGCATCATATACTAATGTGTAAAAATGAACTTTGAAAAAACAAAACAAAAAAAACAGATTACTTGTACTTAGGAACTTAATCCTACTGGCTGGATAAAAAGAAAAAAAGTTGTCCAGTCAATTTTTCTTTAATTACACCAAAAACTACATTTCCCAGAGTCCCAACCCTTCACATTTGGTGTCATTAAAAAGCCCCATATGTCCTCTGTAGATACCAAGAGGAGTTCATTCAGTAGTATGTGTCATGATGGAGGGTGGCTCGAGAGCCGGACCCAGATGCAGAGGCGGAGGCATGAGGATCAGGGACTAGTGGGTTTAATTCACAAAAACAAGAAAAACAAAAGCGCTGCAGAGCAGGTTACAGAACAAGACAAAACTTACTTGGCATGGCTTGAAACATTAACGAGAGCGTGGCGAGGAACATGGAACTATAAAGCATGACATGAACACCAAGACAGGAATAATGGACCAACACAGGAGGAAGGCAGAGACAAGACTTATATACAGACAGGGCAGACAAGACACAGGTGAACACGATTAGGGCAGATGGGGACCAAAGGAAGTAAAACTCAAGAAACATGACAAGACAGGAAACCTTTCAAAATAAGACAGGAAACAGAACCAAACAAGACAGGACAAGAACTAAAGCGAAAAACAAGACACAACAAACTGAAACCATGACAGTATGCAGTGGTTGGGAAATATTCAGGCTTAGAATTTGCATTGCTGGTGGCCAGTAGGATATTATTATAATATTTATGTTTTTGGGTTTTGCTTTGTTTTTTGCAATACTATATAATAATAATTCTTAGTTCGTAACACACATGCCTGAGAACAAAGAGAGACATTTTTACTTGTCACAATCATTTGTCTTTTTTTCTCTCTTATTTTAAACCTTAATATGAAAAAAAAAAGTAGCTTTGAGAGATCATGAGAGTCAACATAATGTGTTTTTTGTTCTTTAATGAAGTCTGTGATCTGATATATCAAAGTTCTCTAAAGCAAACCTTTCTCTTTTTTATGTTGATGGAAGTTTGGATTTTGCCTTTTACTTCTCTTTGCCTCTAGATTCATTTATGGTTTGGGTGCCATCTGATTGGTTCACAATAGAACAATAGTTATGACAGTAAAAAAAGGATTTTTACTCATTAGCTGTAATATAGCATCAAACTGTAATACCTTCATGAACAGGAATAAATCAGTGCTCAAAAAGAAGGATACATTTTTCTTTCAGATTTAAAGCAGACCCTGAATGAGATTAAAGCAGATGTTAACTGAACAGCAGTCCTGAGAAAATCATTTTTCCAGTGAGTCCAGCGGAGTGATGGAGGAAGCTGAAGGCTGACTAGATGCTTTAGAAACTGGTGTGTATATGAAGGATTACAATTTAAAGAGGAAAGCAATCAGTGGCTGGACTAGCACTGATGGCTGCTGCTGCACATTATGAACACTATAAAGCATGTTTGTCTAATTTTTACAGCCACCGTCTCATTTAAAGTTTCTTGTGCTTGTTTGGAAAGCTTCTTCAAACATGCATATGAACTGCAGCAAATTTCTTTGGGATTATTGTTAGTTTACACATGGTTGGTGCAGACATTTTTTTTCTAAATACAACTGCCCGTACAGGTAGATAAGGGTTGTCTACGGGTGAAAAACGGGGAAAATCCATACACAGGTGGCCCGCATGAAATAGTAAGGCTATAGATCACTTGATCCTATAGAAGGAAAATGTTGTGAGCAAGGATAAGTGCTGTTCATGTGATAGGTGTACACTTTTTGCGTGCAGACTGACTGTTAGAAATAAGGAAATTACACAATCGGAGCGTAGTTTGAGTGGGTATTCTGCAGGGGTCCTGCAGGATATTATGAATGACCTACACACCCCGTGCATGCGGCATTTGAGGTAACTCAGTAAGGGGCCTGTAAGGCCTTGCACTTGGACCCAATGAACACAGGCTTTGAAAAAGTTTAGAAAGATGTATTGAGCTCAAGGCAAAACGGTGAATTTAAGGTGTCAGATAGTAACTCCTAGCTGGTAGGAGGCGTGCAGGGGTCACCATTAGGACTGTGGACAAAACTTGAGACAGAAGTATGAATAGTTGTTTTCCTGTGCTGTGGAAGCCGGTGGGCGCAGATCAGCAGATGACGTCACAGGGGAAAAGGACCGAACACACTGCAGTGCTGTCACTGCGGGGGTGGGTGATAAGGATTCTCTTTCATTACGTCCAAATTCACAGGATGTTAAAATTCTAAGCTCATATGCTGGTGTAAGACTCATTGGTTACATAAACATAGGTCAAAACACTGGAACGTCAAAATCTTGAAATTTGAAACACTGAAACACTATTCTCCACAATCCACAATTCAGAATAAGGGTTTGAGAATACTCAACGCTTGGTCAGAGGAAGAGATGCAGGTTAGATGAGCCTTGAGAGAAATCCAAGACACTATCCTCCACTCGTTCGGACAACCCAAATAGCCACAGAATCTGTAAAGGTCAACACCTGTACGCTTGTATGGCGATAAGACAATAACAATATATATTGCAATATAACTTTTTATTGATAGAAAAATGAGTCTGACCCCTTCAAAATTTTTGTTTTGAAAGAGTCCGAAATCAACACTGCGAGCATTTTCTCCTCTTTGGCATATAAAAGGTAGAGGACTAGTCGCCACCCCCACGGTCACTGCACTTCATTGATTTTTGAGAGGAGTTGCTGCTGTGGGTCCAGGGCAACAGGAAGTTTAATAAAAAGTGTTGCTTTGGAGATAACCCTGTTGCACAGCATGGATGCTACAATACTATGACGCTAAAGATGATATGCTAATGAGCTGTTCCATTCATTAAAAAGAAGGCATGTTCTAAATGATAACATAATTGAATCCACAATGTATTAGCAGCATCTCTGTAACATTACAAAGCTGGTGTTACACCAAAACCTGCAACCTGTATCACACGTTGTGCTGAATTTCCCTCGCCCCCCTTCCCTCTAGAGAGCACTATGCACCTTTAATGTCAATGATAACTAATTACAACAATCCAAAACTTAATTTTATGGTTTAAAATAAAATGTGATCACTTGGAGGCAGAATTATCTCTAGTAAGTCTGTCCTTGTTTTCTCAGCCTGTTTGAATTTTAGTTTACAGTTAGATGACAATAAAAAAACATAGTGATTGGCAGTTGTTGTTGCTCTCTTTTTCTATGGGTTTTAGAGAAACTCGAAATTGCAAGATGATTTGCACATACGTTTTGTCAATTTGGCAAGCTGTAGGTAGATGTAATGTTTGTATTCAGGGTTGGGGAAATAAGCCTTGGCTTCACCCAACACCTTTTTCGGTTAATTTTGTTCAATGTTTATGTTATGTTTATTTATTTATTATTATTATTATTATTTTCAATGTTTATGTTGACATTGATCAGTGTCAATGTTTATGTTGATGTTTTTAAGTTTGTTTGTTTAACTTAACCGAAATAAAGTTTCTCACACAATAAAGACGTACCAATCATAAATTACTCCTATGCAATTTCATTTTCTTGAAAAATGTTTAAGAAAAAATGTTCAAAAAGTAAAACACCTAAGGTAATTCTTTAGTGCACAAATATTGAGTGATTAAATGAAATATTTCACATGGGTCAGTCTGAATGGATAAGTACAGTATGTGTGTGTGAACATCAGTTGTATAGTGTACATGCTGACATGTTTTGTTTGTCATTTTTAGAGCCCACAGGTATGTTTGTTGCATTTGGGTGTGTGTGTGGACAGGCCTCGCCCCCTTTTTGATTTATATTACAGTAAACCCTTGTTTTTCGCGGGGGTTACGTTCCAAAAAGAACCTGTGATAGGCAAAATCCTTGAAGTAAAAACCTCTCTTTTTTTTTTTTTTTTTTTTTTACAATTATTATACAATTAAATAGTCTATTATACATTGAAAAGAAAGAACAAACCATTTTACAGGCTCAAGCATTTGTTTCACAAATAAAAGTACTTTAGAAACTTTTTTTTTTCAACAAGTAACTTCTGTACTGTACTGTCAAATAATAATTGTACTCAATGTGAACAGAAGGCTTCAAATCGCGGAGATTAGGCCCGCCCACCGCGACCCGAGTAATTGGATTAAACGGGAGAAAATTTAAAATGATTATGAAAAAAAGCGACTCAGGTGTATTTCACTGCTATTAAGACTGAGCCGCTCTGCAGTGTTTTCTTCTTTTGAAACCTGCGGTGCAGGTGTGTTTGTTCGGGAGAAAAACATAGTGATTGGCAGTTGTTGTTGCTCTCTTTTTCTATGGGTTTTAGAGAAACTCGAAATTGCAAGATGATTTGCACATACGTTTTGTCAATTTGGCAAGCTGTTTTGTACATATTAAACTGCAATGTTATTGACGCACAGGTAGAGAAGAAGCGGAGTGACTTTTTAGCCAATCAGAATGCAGAACACAATGCACGATGCAAATCCGTGAAGTAGCGAAACCGTGAAAAGTAAACCGTGTTATAGCAAGGGATCACTGTACTTTTAAACCTAACTGTAATGATTATAAACATCCAGCAACGTGTTGCCTTATGCTGCTTCACAGTTCTTCCCCCCTCTTCTTTAATCACTCTCCTACCCCCCAGAGATCCGTCTCTCTTCTTCCCTTCTTTTCTCTTCCGTCCGGTCCAACAAAAGTCTGTTACAGATATGAGAAAGATTAATAAAGCTTATCCTAATTTACAAAAAGGATTTATTCAAATATACACCTAGTGTGTTAAAGGTTTCATAACCCCTATTGTAGGAGTAAAATATGTCCAACACAAGAGGCTTTCATCTCTCATCTGTCTGCTCAGCTGTTGGACAGAATAAGTTAAAAATAATAATAATAATAATAAGGTATTTCTTTGTAAAATAGTGTTATACTTTGGCAGATGATTTTATGTATCTACTGGCCAACTTGGCGAGTGAATTAGAAAATTAAATCTCAACCCCTGTGTGGAGGTAATTCAGTTATTTAAAATCTGACTAAAAGCAGAGCAACGTGAACTGCAATTGTGCAGAAGGCACAATTGTTCCTTCTTAAAACAGGAAATACCAACAACATTTTTATCACATGAATCAGAGCCACCAAGCATGCTAAATCTCAGACTTAAATTAAAGCTACAAGTAGCATTTAGCGGGCCCGAGCACGTGCCACCGCCTGGCACGAGCGACCGCCCCGTGAGCAACGCCCTGTTCGAGCCATTCTCGTCGTTTTTTCTTGTCCATTCTGGAGCTCCAAGCTAATGTTAATATGACAGCAGCCTGTGGGGGGGGGGGGGGGGGGGGACTATAATCTGTTGCCTTAAAGGACAAAGACTTTTGCATATAGCATGAAAAAAATTCTTAAATCTAAGCCTCGTTTAGACCTGCTCATTTTCTCATCAAGTAGAAGAAGGTTTTTATCAGATTAAGAAACAAGCAATGATGATAATTGCTATCACTGTCCCTAAGGATGAGAACAATAGAACTCATTCAATTTTCACTACAATGTCTAGATGAGTGTCAGCTATGTCTGATAACTTGGCCAATTAGCTGGACCGGGATCTTGCAAAGTGCAGGTGGTTTAACGTCCAGTGTGATGAGTCTGTGGACGGCAACAGTACAGCATAGCTTTTGGTTTCCACAAGAGAAGAATTCCTGACACATCTGCCCTAACAGACAACTACAAGAGGAGTTGAAATGTATAACACGGTGAAGGAGTTTTTGTGCAGAAAAAGGTACCATTAGAAAAGCTGGTAGCCATACCTGCAGACGGGGCTCCTGCTATGATTGACCGACAAACAGGTTTCATCACTCACTGTAAAGCTGACCAAGACTTTCCAAAATGTCTGCATTACTGCTGCTTCTTTCACCAGTAGGCCTTATGTGCAGAAGTGATTGGCTCTGGACATATAATGACTCCTATTGTGAAAATCATAAAAAAGCTCAGCTGCAAAGCAAAACAGAACAGGATTTTTAAGGTGCTATTGGTGGAGATATCTGCTGAATATGGTGAATCTGAACTTGTATTCTTGACTGACATTACTGGAAAACTAAACCACTTGATCTGCGAGCTGCAAGACATTGGTAAAACTATATTTTTTTATTGACCAGCCTGCCTGAGCCAGTGTTTTTCTTGTGGGGATCTTTTCTGCCAGGGCTTGCCAGCTTGGTCAGTGGATGTTGCTGCAGTTGTCTCCCTTGCTGGGACAGCTGGAGTTAAACACAGCAGCCTCACGGCTGTGAAGTGGACCCCGTTGCTGTCCCAGTCTGGATGGGCACTGTGGCGATGTTCCAATGTTCAGGCTGGCTCCTGGTATGAAGAGATTCCCAATTACCATTTCCTAACCGCAGAGCCAAGGATGTGTTTACATGTTTAGGTCAAAAATGTGATGAACAGCTTCATGTTGTCTATTGATGTAAGTTTAAACCTAAACATGTTTCCCTGTTACTAATCCAGTTGATATGGTTCTCCATCTGTGTCTAGGTGATAGAAAAGCATTTTTTTATATTTAGAGCTCCAAGCAAACAAACAGTTGTCTATATAAGAGCTTTTACAATTGTGGACTTTTAGCAGGTCTCTGAATACATGTGACCAATGTATGGTGGATTTTCACAGACTTTGTGTAAAACTGAAGGTGACAGAGACTTTGGAGAAGTGGCTACATTATTCTGGACTTCTTTGTTTCATCCACAGAAGAGTAAAATATGTGATTGATTTTGAAAAGCTGCTGAAAAATGTATCTTTTTAAAATTGCAATTTCTGATTTGGGTTTTACATTTTGTGTTCCATTTTTTGTGATTGTATTAGAAAGATTTGTTATTTATTTGGTGTTTAAAGGTGGTGCATATTGTATATATGCAATCTTCTGAGAGACATTTGCTATATGTTGTGTTTGTTGTCGTTGTAGTTTAATTTCTTTGGATGTATTGAAAGGAAATGAAAAGAAGTTGCAGCATTGATTAAAAAAGCATAAAAGAGACATTTACTGTCTGATGTTACATCTGTAGGAGTGTACTGAGACTGGGTTTTGTTTTGGAGCACATTCATATATTTTGTTTGTAAAAAAAAAAAAAGATAAAATATAAAGTTAATTGTTTTCTGGATGAATAAAAAAGCAATGATTAGTGCTAAGGATGTATAAAAGACAAACAAAACAAAGGAAATTGCTGTATTTTAGTGTTGAACTAGGCTTTCTAACTGTTCTACTTTCTGTCTGCCACTCCTGGCTAATTTACATGTGAGCACACAGCCGGGGGGTGGGGTGGGGGGCTAACTCCACTCCTGCAGCAGGGGAGACTGATGAAAAGCTTGAGGATGTAAGATTGAATAAATAAAATCCTAGAGTTGACCAGTTCATTTTATAAATGTAAATATTTTTTTATTTTGGTGCTGATAAACTAAACAGAAGTTATGATAAAAATATTTGCTTGAGTCAAAATGTCCAAAAATTTGCTTTCAGCACAATAGGGTGATTAAGGTGGTTAAATGTTTCTCGTACGTATAGTGCTGCTTTTCAAACGTGGAGCTTTGTAAGACGCATCTAATTCTGAAATCTCAGCTTCCTGAGACAAACGGCTGATTTCCTATGAAGCTTGATTATATGATCATGCTTCATGATCATTTATGAACATATATAGCTCGTCCAAAATTGTCATATCCATGGGTTCAGAATGGAAGTTTCATCAAATCTATTTAATTTCAGTGAGATCAGACAAGGAATGTGAACGTGAGAGCAACATTTGTGCATGGCGAGATACCCAACTTCGCCGCTCTGTCACGACCACACCCCCGCGTTGAAAGATTTGTTTTTCATCAGAGTAAACTTCAATGGTTTTTCAACAGGTGGACGTCATTTTGAGGTGTGTCGGCTCATCCTACTTGGAGCAGTGATGCTCCAAGTAAAACATGTCATTTCCTGTTGCCAACAGGTGGCGCTACACCTGTTTCGGATTTTTCCACTGCAGATGTGTTCAAAGTCAGACTACAATCATGCAAAACAATTTTGGATCAGATTAGATTATTTATGGCTGAGTAATGGCCATTTTTCTTTTCATGGCGTGATTTCGAAACGACCTCAAATTTTGACGCGCCGCCACGGTCACAAACAACCGTAAAAACTTAAAAGCTTCGCAATTTAAGATCGGACATGTGTTTAGTTTACAAAACCAAAGTTTGGAGTCATTGTTCAAAAATCTCTAGGAGGAGTTCGTTCTAGAACGAGGCCTGCAAATGACCAAAATAGAGCAAAACTGACATATTGACATCAATATAGCAGACTTCCTGTGCGACTGACAGCTTGGTCCCAAGAGACTTTTTTGTAGGTTTCCATCTGATGAACATGTCCTGTAAAGATCAAGCTTGTATGTTAAAGAACATGGCGGGGCTCTCAAAAACAAACATGGTAGGTGGCGCTATTGAGCCGTTTTTTGTTCACCCATGCAAGTGCTGTGTATGTAAGTTGGAGATATGTAAGAGGCATCTCATTCTGAAATCTCAGCCTTGTGATACAAACGGCTGATTTTTTATGAATTTTTAATTATCTGACTGCAACGCAATCAACCACTTCCTGTTTGGTGGTGGCTTGCGCAGGCACCGTCAGGTGTACACCCATGAAACTTTAGACGATGAGAGAAGACCCTTATGAGTATCTCCTGTTGTAATTTTATGAATGTCGGACAAAGCACAGAGAAAAGATAGGTCAGAATGTGACATAAAATGTATTTGTCAATATCTAGGTGGCGCTATGGAGCTCGTCCAAGATTGTCATATCCATTGGTTCAGAATGGAAGCCTCATCACCTCTATTGAATTTCAGTGAGATTGGACAAGGAATGTGCACGTGAGAGCAACTTTTGTGTGCATGGCGAGACGCCCAACTTCGCCGCTCTGTCACGACCACACCCCCGCATTGAAAGTTATGGCTTTTTATCAGAGTAAACATCAATGGCTTTTCAACAGGTGGACATCATTTTGAGGTGTGTCGGCTCATCCTACTTGGAGCAGTGATGCTCCAAGTAAAACATGTCATTTCCTTTTACCAGCAGGTGGCGCTACACCTATTCCAGATTCTTCCATTGCAGATGTGTTCAAAGTCAGACTACAATCATGCATATCAACTTTGGATCATATTGGATTTTGCATGGCTGAGTAATGGCCATTTTTCTTTTCATGGCGTGTTTTCAAAATGACCTCCATTTTCGACGCGCCGCCACGGTCACAAACATCCGTAAAAACGTAAAAGCTTCGCAATTTAACATCGGACATGTGTTTAGTTTACAAAACCAAAGTTTGGAGTCATTATTCACAAATCTCTAGGAGGAGTTCGCTCTAGAGTGAGGCCTGCAAATGTCCAAAATGAAGCAAAAATGACATATTGACCTCAATATATCAGACTTCCTGTGCGAGTGACAGGTGGGTCCTTTCAGACTTTTTTGTAGGTCTCCATCTGAAGAACATGCCCTGTAAAAATCAAGCTTGTACGTTAAAGCGTATGCGGGGCGTCGGGACAAAAGTCACTGTAGGTGGCGCTATCAAGCCGTTTTTCTGCGCCCATGCCAATCTCCTATAAAATACGAAATTTTTCGCGACTCCTGATGTATGTGCCAAATTTGGTGAGTTTTGGGGTATGTTAAAGGCCTCAAAAAGGCGACTCTTCCGGTAGAATAATAATAATAATAATAATAATAATAATAAACATTCGAATTACAATAGGGTCCTTGCACTCCGTGCTCGGGCCCTAATAAGTAATAATTCTCAAGAAAAAACAACAAAGGTAAGACCTGTACGGCAGCAACAGTCTAAACTAAGAGTAAACAGTCTGAGAATTTGCTTTTAGTTCCTAGCTCAGGGGTCGGCAACCTTTTTTACTCAAAGAGCCATTTGGGACCGCCTAATAAAAAAGAAAGCACCCGGAGCCACAACCCGTTTTGACATCATTATATATATTATGCATGTATATATTATTCAAAGGTGCTCATTACGTCGATCTTCAAGGACATGAGTGCAGATCACGGGCCAGAAAAGATAAAAAAAAAAAAATACTTCTTTAAAATCCACCAAAGTCCTCACTGAGAAGTACGGGACTTGATTGACACGTAGATTGGCCAATTGGACATCGTCTGAAGCATACGTCGCTGCAAATGCACATTATGTTCTTTAAAGGATGATACCGCGGCCGCGTGTGGGCGGAGCTACTAGTTCTGGTCTGATCGCTGCATGGAGCGATGTGTTTATCAATGCATGGTAGACACTGAGAATGTGGAGAGATCAGGTTTATTATTTTGAAGAGTTCTTCTTGGTAACCATGTTTCCATGTTTGAGTTCATAAAATCATCCCAGAGAAAGTCTCTGCTTCAACTCCCGCAGGGAAAGCTGCATCTCAATCTGACGCCCGTGTTGCATCTCTCTGACAGAGTTTGATGCCAAAGCCCCTCCTCCGCCTCTCCACCTGCTTTTCCTCTTTTCCTGTTCACCTGTTCATATCTTCTGCAGCTGAAAGTTGGTTTCCCCCGCGCTCCTCAGTGTGTCCTACACAGAAAGCGCAAAATACGATAGTCGGGGTGCTCCAGCGCAGCACAAGGATGAAAGAGCCGGACTCAGGTTATAGCGGGGATAGAGCGGGTTAAGAAAATGAATGGAAGATGGTGACCCGCTGAAGAAATATTCAATATTGTACACATTTTATTATTAGTCTGAACTATCTTTTATCCAGTACGAAAGAAAACATCAACAAAAGCTGTTTTGGGCGGTTTTTGGCTGGGTCTGGCGGTTTTCAGATGAATTTTCGGCTGGAAACCTGTGACTCTATTTGGCAACACTGGCGTGAACTCTCAGTCTGTCATCACCAGTCTCTGCCCCGCGGTACGTCAAGTTCCCGGCAGAAGATCGGAGTGTTTATTGAAGCCGCCCCGCGTGCCTCTCCCTGCTATCAGCTCTGCAGGTCTCGCCCGATAAATACGAGCTCATTACGAAGCTGTTTTTTACGTGGCTCGCACTTCGTGCGGAGCCAGCAGCACCTTTGAAATGCCATGAAAAATGAACAAACTAAAATAAAATTTAATCATTATAAAATACTCATTATTTTCCAAAGTCACAGGGAGCCACAAGAGATGGATGAAAGAGCCACATGTGGCTCCGGAGCCATGGTTTGCCGACCCCTGTCCTAGCTTATTCACAGGATGTTGATAAAAATGTTTGTAAATTCCATGTTTGTTCTGTAAATCATGAAAACATTAAAATGTATTTTTATAATGAATGCTTTGTTTTTAAATGGAACTGATTAATGCGCTGAGAGTTTAGGGTATCATATCCCTCCAAGCCCGCTTAGAAAACTATGCTATAATCATATTAGTTCATCTATATATTCATCTATCTTCTCCTTTGATCTATTTTTTATGTCTTATACGTTTTATGTTGAATGCTGATCCTGACACTACCCCATGCATTTACCAGGCTTGGGACCATCACAAGCAGGACACTAATTTGTGCCTTGTTAAGCCTGTTTTTATCTTTTTTTCTTTATGTCTGTCAGTCCATCTTTATGTTTTTATTTTTTATTTTTATTTTATGTACTTTGTGTGTGTGTTTTGGTGTAATTTATATGTGTGTTTATTTTGGGAATTTTTGCAGGCCATCACATTCGGGGGAGTAGTCACGGTATTTAGGGGGAAGTTTCCCCCACCCCTCCTCCCCTGCCTATATCTGGCCTTGATGCAAAGGTATTTGCCTGTGTTTGCCGTTGTAGGATCTTCTAACAAAAGCCAAATCAGACTACCCAATTTTACTGCCCTCCACAGTTTTTTCTTTAAAAGGAGGAATGGCTTAAGCAGAACTACTGGGCCCCCTGCAAAGAAGTGCAAAGAGGAATTGGTGACATGTGGCTTCATAGAGCTTTTGGCAGTGAGAGCCTTTGTCTTGTTCCAGTCAAATGCATGTGACTCACCAGGATATCAGGCAAATACTTTGTGCAGTCACACCAAGTAATATTAGTTAATGTGATTGATTTGCTGTTACCAACGATTTCTCTGAGAGCTGCATTTAATCTTAGGCTAAAACCAGACAAAGCGTGTTTTCTTTAAGAATCAAATAAAAATATAAAATAAAATGTTTGGACAGTAACTTGAAAAAATCATTACCTTTGTTGATACGATCTCCTTTTATTTGTCTTTTCCTTTTCCCTCCTGTCATTCTTCCACTTTCTTCTCTTTTCTGTTGTGCTCCTCTTCTTCCACTCTTTGGCCGCCTGGTGATGTATGGCGGCTTTATCAGGCCAGTTGAATGGTTTGCCTGTAGTGTTGTTAAGTGTCCTGTGAACAATGCTGATACGCTCTCTTTGAAGGGTAAGATAGAAAGCAGCCTGTCTGCGGCACAGTGTGCATGTCAAGGGTGATAAACTCCCACATCATCTGATCTACAATATGGGCACCAATAGTGTGATTTCAAGTACAGCTATGCGGATCTTCAAACCTGGTCTTCAGTTAAAGTATCATTTTTAAATATGTGAGCAGCAGCAAACTCACTGGGATCAAATCTGCAGTTCCATTGATGTTGTTAGCCTGTTTGTCTCAGTGCAGGCACGGCCAAGACAAATAATAAAATAAACTGTGATAGAAGAGCAGCTTCTTCTGTACCCCAAGTCTCCTGAAAGATTTATTTGGGTTTTCAAGACACTAACTTTGTAACCTGAAGAGCTGCACCGATAAGCTGAGGCAGCATAGAGTTCTCTTGAGATTGTTAAAGAGAAGTACTCTAAATAACAATAAAGAAAATTAGGTAGTAAAGTGTTTGGACACATAGCTTACCGATAGATTCTTGTCTTTTGTCTGCTACTCACCCCGTCATTCTTTTTTTTTCAATGTATTTGATAAAATAAATAACTAAAACTATTTGAGGTTTAATGAAATGTTTGACCAACCAAACATTTCAGTGCTAAAAGGTTCCCTCCAGGTTCCTGCTGGTTTTGCTGCATTGATGTTTGCATCTCTTTTACTTGCATAAAACGAGAGACACAAACAGAAAAATGCTCTCTGATAACAACGATTCAAGTCATATCAGAATTCGTGGGTGACAATCAGTATGAATAAATATTGGTTCAAACTGATGAACTAAATATTGGTTCATATTGAACGATTTGAATCACTAACTGAAGTTCGATCCAGGACATCTTTAGTTAAAACTTCAACCAGTGTATCTCATAGATAAATACCTGGGTACTGTATAGTGCAGGCAAAGTTTTACAGATTCCTTGTATTTCTTGCAAGATAACAAAGTATAAAATAAATGTGTACAAATAAACAAGTAACCAAGAATTAATGGCAAATCCATTCACATTTTAGTTTCATAAAGTTCAGCCCACTGTTGTCTTTCCACATCAAAATAATACAAATATAATATTATAAAATAGTCATACTCATAGTCATAGTCACATGTGCATCATGGACGAGTGCATCAAAGGCAAGGTGGCGCCTGTGTTTGGCTTAGCTGCTGCCGGCAGGACACTCTCACAGAAATTTACAGTTCTGTTTCTTTTTGTGCTTTTGGTTTTATTTTGTACAAACAAGGTTTTAGCTGCTTTAATTTATGACTGCCTCACATTGCTGTCTATTGGACTGTCGCTGATCGTCAAAGATACCTCTTCTTCCTGCGCCGGCCTTCTCCGTTCCCTCCATATGGGCCTCCAGGCGGTATCCTGACTGAAGGCCAACCGGTATTATGCAGATCTTGGTGGAAGAGTAGAGGAAAAAGAGCCCGCGTCCAAGTAAAGATCAGGCAATGGAATGGCAATGGAAGCATGGAGTTTCCAGTAGACGGTGGTGAGCGTTCCTGGCCAGCTGTCATCTGTTGACTTACACTGACGCAGGGTCTGGATTCTTGAGTCTGTGCTACCTGAGGACTGTTCATCCAAGCTCTTCTTCTTCCTGGTCGCCTCTCCCAGTGGCTTGTGGATTCTCGGATGGCCTGGGTCCTAACCCTCAGCTCCTGCGGCCCCTGACGCGGGTCGCCGGCAACATGAGCCGGGCTACCACCCCTCTGAGCATGGAGCTCTTCAACGCCCGATCCGTGGCCAACTAATCATTCTTGTTAAAGGAACTAATAGACTCCAGGAACTTGGATAGTATGCTTCTGACTGAAACTTGGCAGCGGGATTGCGACTACTCGTCTCCCATTGAACTCTGTCCGGCTTCTTACTCCTTCATCGGACGGCCTCTGCCATTAGGTTGAGGAGGGGGAGTCGCCGCTGTCTTCCGCAGTCGTCTCCTATGCCGCTCGGTGAGCGTCGTTCAGTTTGCTTCTTTCGAGCTACAGGTGATCGAAGTCGGGGACAAGAACCCTCTGTACTGTGTGGTTGTCTACCTTCCACCTGGACCAAACAGCCTCTTTTTAAATGAGTTCAGCGGCTTTTTATCCTCCACTATGAAGAAGCTGTCTAATCTGATCATAGTTGGTGATTTTAATATGCACATTAATGATGACTCTGACCTCTTTGCCAGAGGTTTCAGCAGTCTCATGATCCAACGTGCTATTCGACACCATTGGTGATAATGTGATGCCCAGTCCACCTGCTGTTCCCATCCATTCAAATGACGATTGTGAAAAGTTTTGATCATTTTTTATTTTTAAAATTGCTTTTTCTTAATCCTTTTTTATATTCTGTGTTTTATCGTGTTTTACTGTGAAGCACATAGTGATTTTATCTCAAATGGTGCTTTACAAAAAAGTCTATCATTATTCCTATTATTATTATTATTATTATTATTATTATGTCTTTGCAAAATTTAAAATGTTTCCACACACATTGGACTCTAACGATGGACTGATCGTTTTTTGCTACTATCACATTTATGTTGTCCGCTGTCACTTTTTACATATTGGTAAAATAAGCCTACCTTACCCTAATCCAAATGGTATTTTCCAAAATAGATTATCAATTCATCTCATTTTGAAATGATTTTATAAGGTTAATGGTCGATTTGATTAACAACTTGCCTCAGACAGATCGACCCGGTTGGAATATAAATCGATTCAAGTCATTTATCATCACACCCCTGGTTCTGTTTTGGCATTTCTACAGCAAGGTTACTACATTAAAATGTGATTTAAAAAAAACATGCATTCACTACTTGTTTTGTATTTGTCTGTGTAGATTCATGATAGAGAGTCAGCCAATTCAGCGTGTAAACTGCCTGTTACATCTGTGCAGCTGCATTCTACTTAAATGATGCCCCCTAACTCCAACCGTGAACTAAAGAAAAAAGGTCATTAATGTATGTGATGAAGTAATCAAGGATTAGTCTTTTATAGTATTCATGTGTTAGATGCCTAAAACCCAGTGAGTCACCAAAGATGTACAAGGTGATCCAAGACAAAAACAAATAACTAGGATTAAGATCAATCACAAGCCCACGCAACAATGCAAAACATGCATCTTTAAGGAAAAAACAAATGGAGAATTTAAATCATGTTATCAGTGCACACAGACCTGTCCAAGCAAGATGTTTTCGATGCTGGTTTCCCCAAAGTGAGAAGTGTTACTTCATTTAACCCTTGTGCTATCCTATGTCCCCACCCTTACATTGACGTGTTCTCCCTACCATGACAAAGGTGGAGAGGATTTCATGTAATCCATGGACACCAGTGAGGTTCACAAGGTTCACATTGAAGAAAAAAGGTTCAGCACACTGTCTAGTGGGTCTAGATGACCCAACTCCCAATGTTAAAGTGCCTAGGATAGCACAAGGGTTATGATCTATTTCCCAACACCCACCAACCCTCTATGACGTACGTCCATGAGACCTCTGTTCATGTGCTAATAGTTCAAATGTAGTCATAAACATCTTTTCAAGAACACATTCGAATTCCTTGTGACATTTGTTGTCACAGTCCCTTCTTAAACCTACTGTAGATGAAACTGAAACCTCGGGGTAAAAGACACACATGTGCAGCTTGGTACAAGAAGGGGAGTACAAGAAGCAGTAATACTTTGATGTTTCTGCAACTCATAAATCTAAATGGTTTTATTGATTTTTGAAGATTCACTTAGTTAAGTCAAAAAAAAACTAACATAATTTGACAAACTTAACTGCTATCTCAATAAATATTAGGAAGATTGTAAAATGACCACACTTCAACAACAACACAAGAAATCACTAAAATTAGAATGAAAAAAATAGCCTCCTTGATCTGACTCAACAAGAAATAGTCCTGAACAGCTACAGAAAATGTCATCTCCCACAATGCACTACACCTTCTCAATGCCCACATTAGACAGGTCATTAGCTAGTTGTTTTAAAATAGTTTGACATAAAACTTGTGTAAGAGTAAGAAATGTTGAGTTATAGTATCTGCAGTACAGAAAGAAAGGCTAGCGTTAACTTGTTGGGGTAAAATTAGTTGCTGCCTTAACCAGTACCACTGATTCAGATCCTTATAATTTGTTTATGCACAGCCTTAAAAGTAATTATAAAAAAAAAAACATGAAAATAAAAATAGCAAAATACCATCTTTTCATTGAAAAAAATAATACATTTTTACATTGAGTAAGGTTAATAAATAAAAGTTTAATGTAAAATGTAGCGTTTTCACATTCAGAACCAAACATATTGAGACATCCAGAAGTGGTCTCTGATCAAAGAATGCAAAAGATCAGACATGATCTGAATCTCTGCCAGACATCCAATGTTCAATGTGTTGCTTTTTTTCTTTTAGGCAAAAGAGTTGGATGAGCATCAACTGAGCATCAAGAAAATCAGTGAAATAAAGCACTTTTGCTCATTCAAACTGCATCCCCAGAAAACCACTAACATCTGTTTCATTTAACAAACAAATAACAGTTCTCAAGGACAAAGAGAACCAAACTGAAAGTGTATGCCTAATCTAATCTAATCTAATCTACTTGTTATCTTGTAAATCAAAAACAAGATGAAGTGGAAATTTATATGTATTAGTTTTGCACTTTCAGCAGGTAAGATTCATCTCATCTCAGACTTCAGAGCTGGTACAATTTACTTCCTATTACTGAATGCAGTGTTCCCTATACTACAGTTCACCTTTTGCAGTCTTGTTTTGTAGATTTTCTTCAGTGCAATTTTGCAGTTCTTTTCTTTTTCTTTTTTAATCTGTGTCCTAATTGGCTGTAGATCTTGCCAATCAATCTCCTCTGTCACATCTCCTATACAGAAGGCATTCAGCTCTCCAAGTCTAAATAAATCTTTTATCCCGATCAGATCTTTGTTTTCATTCTATACAACGGGATTTGGTTTACAATGAAGGTTTGAGCTTTGAGAAATTAAACCAGCATGAAATATGTGAAAATGTTTATGTCTGTCTAGAAAAGTGTAGAAAGTCTATGGTGAAGAGTTTTGCAGCATTAAAACATCTGTAAATTTACTTGGCAGACTTCACCTATTACAGGTTATTTATAGAACATAACATCCTCAAGGGAACAGTAGTAAAGGACGTAGCCGGCCTTAATCAGGGACAGATTAGCTGCAGTAAGTATGGAAAAAAAAGCCCAAGATTGAAGTCTCCATCTTCTCTGTAAACATCCTCAAAATGGTTGAAAACAAATTCTTTTTTACATTTCTAAGGGAAAAGAAATCTCAAAAACATAAAGCTAATTGTTGGGGGCGACAGATGATCTTTCAGGTTTAAATAAATGTCAAAAGTCCAACTCTGGAAGGTACTGGATGATTTTTAGGAGACAGTTTATAGGTGTTTCAAATGAGCTTCATTCAAGAACTCAGAATTCCAAGTTTCTCTTCCTGCAGTAGTTTTTCATTGTTTTAGAGGGTGTAACAAATTGAACGAAGCCATCAGAACACTGACAGGCTTTCACCTTCTGTTGCACAGTTTATGGTGTAACATCATCTTGGACAATCATTCTGCCGTTATCTGTTTCTGTTCTCTTTTTTTTTTTTGAACATCACAAGGAATATGTGAAGTTTCTTGTGTTTTTGTTTTTAGATCTTCTTAGGTTTAAAGGATCTGTAATTCTAAAATGATAAGGAAGAGCAACACTTAAATCCCTTAAAGATGATTTTTTTTATGTCTTTTCTCAAAAATATTGTTTCTGTAAACATCGGAATGTTGCCCGGCTTTCTGGTTTCACTGTAGCCTCATTTGTTAATAAATTAAATGCTTAGCAGATTAGCAGCACTTGGCAGATACTCACTCTCCTAAATCCTTTGGAAGCAGTAAGGTGTTTTTGGCTTAGTAAGTAGGCATTTAGTTAAGATTACCACTGTCAAAAAAAAGATTTGTAGAATACTGGAGAATTAAAAAGAATATCTGGCTACTTACACCAATCCAACTTTGTGAATTTACTTGCATATACTTGCTGAACAAAGTAAAAATCGATGAAGACCTTAAAAATGAGCTAAAATCTTGTTTTCCTTCAGTACATTTATTGATTTCTTAACCTTGTAAAACAGGGGCGGCACCAGGTACAGCGTGTCGATCCTGCAGAACATCGATTCGGGCAAATTCACGTCAGATCTTTAGTGAGGTTGTTGCGTCGCATCTATAAATCAGAGACTCATAAATCTCTACAAATCTTTGGATTTGTAACATGTTCAAGGACTTGATCAGCTCATAGGATCAGCCACGCCAAGCCTAAAAGGCTGGCTGGCGGGAAGACGGGGGAGCAGCTGCAGCATTGGGGTGACAGCCCGTTGGGTGACCTGAACTTTAATATATATTTTTTCATTTTCACCAAGGCAGTACAATGTTATTTGTGGGGGACCAGAGACATTCTGCGAATAAACAGATCCAGCAGCAAAATTGCTGACACGAATCTGACATGCAAATCACGCTGACCGTGAACACAGCATAACATTCTCTAATGGCAGCCACCTTATGAATGAGTCTACGTCACCGCATGTCCGATCCTGTAGGCTGATACTGACACGCCTGATGACAGTTGCTAGATGTGCCCTGACAGCGGTTGCAAGGCACTGCCCTCGCCTGCCAAACCCAATAGGTGCCACACCTCTGACACACTTTTACATACATTTTACAATAATTTTGCATACAAATGGGTGAGCAACTCTTTACAGTGACTTATTAACCACTAAGCTACTGCAAAAAAAATCATGGAAAAATCCTGCTTTAAAGCCCTCAACATAAAAGAATTGACAGAAAATTCAGATGTTTTGAAATTCAGATGTTTTTTTAAAAAAAATGGACATAAAAAAAATCATTTTTGTCATGCAATGAAGATGGCATTAATTATGATACATTTGGTGATTTGTTAAGTTTCTGCTAACAACAATGTTAGTGTCAGATGCAAAAATATTTACATGTGGGTTCAGGAAAAGAGCACATTATTAACCCACTATTTCAAATTTGATCTACACATTTTTAACATGTAACATATAACAGTCTTTTTGTGTAAAATTTACTTAACATATTATGATCATATAATTGTTCAACAATTACAGTTGCCTTTGCACCACCATTGAAAAAAAATCACAATTCAGAAAGACTATATTTGGTTTTTTGTGAGGTTACATAAAAATGCATGTTAATAAACTGAAGGGAAAAACAACGACCAAGGTAAAATGTCAAATAATTTACTTGAAAATTATTACTAAAAACTATCTTGACTTTTATTAAAACTTGTAATAAAAAAGTTGCGGAGGGAATGAACCTCAATACAGACTATAGAGTTTCTCCTTTTTTAATTTTTGGATGCTGGTTTGCCGTGGGATTTTTGTCAAGGATAAAGTGTGCCTTGGCTCAAAAAAGGTTGAAAAACACTGTTTTATACAACAAGTTTAGGAAGTTTGGATCATGCTAGTGAGTTAGGGTTCTCAGAAGTGAATATATCAAATATGATAAAAATGGTTAAATAGGATTAAATAATCTGATCAACAGGAAATTGGTTTTAATGTCTAATGTGTCTTATAAACACAAATTAGTTATGTTTTATTCATTTTTGAATTACTTCAGGGTTTGCCTATTTCTATGTTTGCAACCACAAAAATTAGTAACAAAAATTAACAGTAAAATTATCTTTAAAACACATGTACTGATAAAGAAAAAGCCCAGAAATTTATCAAATTGAATTTATCCTTAGTTGAAGTCTCTTATATTAAAGCTGCTGGGTGTATTCCTTGACAAAGTTATTTTCTAATGAAATTTTAGTCTGTCACTGGTTCATCAACCGTTTTTTTTTTTCTATAGAATCATATAAACTGTATGACCTGTAGTATGCAGTTATTCAGTGTTTCATGCTGTTTCATCACTACCATGGATTTGCCATCAGAGATGCTGCTCAGAAATCGCGCATGGTTCATTTGCATGTTAACATGAAAGCATTACACCAATCAAGCTAATTATCTAACCCCAAAGGTAATCATTAATCATCAGATTAGTTCGCTGATAGAGTTTTATTTTGTCCTTTAGCAAACGACATCGGTAACAAAAAATTGACGTGCAGTAAACCCAGCACCACACATTAATAAGCCAAATGAATTATGTTTGTATGCTATCACTCTGAGATGCGTCATTTGCATTCATAAACAAGGCAAATTACAGCACTTAGACACTTGAAAAAATTTTAACTCTAGCAAAGGGCTTTGAGTGGATTTTATCTCTATAGTGTATGAACAAGAACAAGAACACAGGCAGTGATCTCCTGCTGCATTCTCCTTGATCTCTCAGATACTCACTGCCCATTAAGCAACCTTAGCTGGAGGCCTCCCTCTGTCTAGAGATGTGCTGGCGTTTTATCTCAGTCACACACAGAGACACACACACACAAGAGTGAAAGCCTCAAAAGGCAGCACATGGACTCATTCACTTTTCATGCCCACTCTCAATTGCTTTACAATGGCCCACTCTGTTGCTCACTGTTACAGGCAAAGATGTATGTTTGCAAACATGCTTACTTACACACGCGAGCACTTGGGTTCCTTTACTTTTCCTCAAAGGCATTTATAAGATGTTAAATCAGTACACTGACTAAGTGGTTGGAATAAACAGAGAGCACAGCCTGCACTTTGTCTAGCAGATACTCAAATGTGACAGCAAACATTCAAGCTCATGTTTCACTTTAGGTTCTTCAGTTTATTTTAGACCACTGCAGTTTTGATGCACGCATTTGCTTTCTCTCATAAGCGTTTTATTAGGGGTTACGACAACGTCGTAATTTATTGGAGCATAGGGTAGAATCACTGCAGGGAATCAGCACAGCAAGGGTAAAGGAAAAAAAAAGGGAATGAAGTGGGTGGGTTTATGGAGACTCCCAAGGTAAAGGGGAGGATTTAATCAAAGTTAAAAAAAAAGGAAGAAGTGAAAGTAAAGAGGCAAATAAATCACTTTGTACGTGGTTTTGCAAACACATTTCATTAAAAATAGTCTCAGAGGGGAGAAGACACCAGTAACATTTGGATTGAAATTTCTGTCATTCGCTAGATTCAACTTAACTCTTTAATGCTGTGTTCACACCAAATGCAATTTAACCCTCACAAATTAGTTGCTCGAGACTTGTCCAAAAATGTGTTCATAAACTTAACACTCCAGACACGTATACAGTATTAGTAGGAGGTACTGCTGAAGGTTTTTAGCCTCATCACTACATAAAAGAATTGATTATATATCTTGTTTACAATGCGTGGAAGATGCAGATGATGTTGAGGTATCAGGTTTATTTATTTTGAAATGCATTGGTAAACCGGTATGGAGGCCACTGACACGGAAATCCTGGTCAGTGTGAACACAATTTTGCACAGAAGGTCTCAAAGTTGTTGGGGCAAAAATGGCTAATTCAATGGATAGTAACCATGAGAAGCACAATCTGGCCAAAATCCTACAATCTATGTTTCTTAAAGATGTTAATGAGAACGAAGAATTAGCTATAGTAAAGAAAAGTCAAACTGAAATATCTATGGATATGGCGATAGACTTGATACTGTTTGAACAAATAGAGAAGGAAAAAATGATTTAAGTAGATACAGTTTATTCAAATGCCTGGCTCATAAACACTTTTCACATGTAAAAAAGAACATAGCTAACTGATCAGAAAAAAATATTGAGATATTCGGTATATATCCAAATACTTGATAAGGATTTGATAATTAGTCATCATTTTTCGTACTCATTATTAAAAGATAATGTTCTGTGATCCATAGAATAGGATCAGATGATATAATGATATGGTTCAAAATGATCCACATTCAAAAATTTTGAAATGCTTGGCCTAACTATTAGTTAAACTCAAGCATATTTGTTGGGGTAGTTAAGAAGTTGGTAAGTTAACAAGTTTGAATGACACACACACACAAACACTTAATTACACAATAAATACTGCATCGTCTTTACCTTTCTTTATGTATGAAGTGACTCTCATCAATGACAACAAATTCATGTTGTCCACCAATGAGTTGTCCATTTTTCAATCTAATACGTTCCACAGCTCACAATTCATGCACTGGGTAAAGAAACAAGGGATACAATTACAATAAATTAATACATTTATTATAGGCAAAAGATAAACTCTGACATTTTTACTCTTAATGGCCACTAAGTGCTCCACACTAAGCCACATCAAGGTGTAATTCAGGACCAGAACAACCATGCGAATCATTGAGAAGCAAATTGGATTAAAACCCAGTCTAAACTAGTAAATTTCAACAAATTTAGCTCTAACCAGTGATGTAATTAGCATTGTGGTGCTTATTTTTATTATATTGCATAGGTTTAGATACATTTTAGTTCAGTCAAATCAACCTTGGTAAATGTGTCCAAATTTCAAAAAGTAATCCACTGTCATAGCAGAGATAAAACTGTTGGATTACTATGTAAAATCTATTTAAAATATTTTGATCTGTCAGAGAAATTAAAGTGGTTTTTTTTTTACCATTAGGGGTGCTAGTTGTTAAGCAGATATTGCATATGACATCATCACGTTGAGCGTGTCTGGAAATACAATTTTCTTTTTCCCTCCCTTTTCTCTCCAGTTTTTGTATTTTTCTGTTGGCCGTTATAGGGACTCAAGAAAGAAGCGTACCATGAAACAAATATGCCAGAGTGGCTAAAAATGGCCATGCATCTGTCGCATTTTTTCCTCTGCGTTAATGCCAGGGAAGCTGCACAGCTCAACAAAACAATTGCCTTTAAATGGCTATAGATTACAAAACAGCTTTAACTGGCCACCAGAAAAAGCAAGTGTACAGCCACTAGTTGTAGGTGAACCACCTTGAGATTGATGCAGTGTATTATGAGAGTCCCACACCTAAATATGAACTGCATCCAGCCCAAAAGGGACATGTATCTACTAGACTTTACACTTTTTCTTAACACCCCCCTTCCCACACACACAATTTGATGACATCCTTTTGCATTCCCTATCTTTATTAGCCCATTTTACACAAAAATAAGTATGAATTTTTATACTTGTAATACAGTTGCTTCAAACTCAGTCGCACAGGGGGCCTATGTTACGCCGCCTTCTGTATCTAGGGGTACCTAGGGGGCCATAACATAAAAAAGTAAAGTTGTGGCTACTGAATTTAAATTAACACACACACCAAACGAATGTCTACATAAAATATAACAAATTTATTTACAAATAAATAAACAACCACCAATAACTAAAAGTGAAGCAAAAAGGCTTCAGGGTGAAAACCCCACCTAACTGAAATCTTGTTTTCTTACCTGTGCAAAGGAAAAGGGAAAACAAAGACAAACACTAACCTCCCTAGACTAACAAAAACAGGAGAAAGCATGTACTAAAGAAAATGGCAGTTCACCCCTACAGCTTCACTTAACATAACTATAAACCAAAAGCCTAAACAGAGGGGGCACAGACAAAACTACGAAGGACTACAAAACAAAGTGCAACACAAACTAAACAAGTGGAGAAGTCCAAAACAAAACAGAGAAGAGGGCCAAGCTGCAATGGAGACTGCTTGCTGCAAGGCAAAGCAAGGCAAGTTTATTTGTATAGCACAATTCGTACACAAAGTAATTCAAGGTGCTTCACAAAACAGAAAAATGCATTAAAATAACAATACATCATAGAAATAATCAACGTAAAATTTACTTTTAAAGAAAAGAAAAAATTTGAAAATGGATTTAAAAAGAAAGGAAGGAAAGGAAAGAAAATTGCAGATAGGACCTTTCAGTCATACACACGGCTAAACAGAAATGTTTTAAGTCTAGATTTGAACATGAACACAGAAGAGGCCTGTCTTACGACTTCAGGGAGGCTGTTCCAGATTTTAGCTGCAGAATATTGAAACGCTGATTCCCCTTGTTTAGTTCTGACTCTGGGAATCAACAGGAGGCCGGCCCCTGAGGTCCTCAGAGTACGAGATGGTTCATATGGCACTAACATGTCAGAGATGTACTGTGGTGCGTGGCCATGGAGAGACTTGTACACAAGCAGAGCTGCTTTGAAGTCTATTCTTTGAGGTACAGGGAGCCAGTGCAGATACCTGAGCACAGGACTAATGTGATCATACTTCCTGGTTCTGGTCAGGACTCGAGCAGCAGCATTCTGGATGTACTGAAGCTGTTTTACAGCTCGTTTGGAGAGGCCGGTGAGCAGGCCGTTACAGTAGTCTAACCTGCTGGAGACAAATGCATGAATAAGTATCTCCAGGTCTGGCTTTGACATTATGTTTTTGATTTTGGCAATGTTTTTCAGATGGTAAAATGCCGCTGATGTTACTGACTTGATATGGCTGTTAAAGTTCAGGTCAGAGTCCATGATTACCCCTAGATTTCTGACTTGATTTGAGGGTTTAAGAGACAGAGAATGAAGGTAGCTGCTGATACTTTCTCTTTGTTTCTGTGGGCCAAAAATAATAACTTCGGTCTTGTTTGAGTTTAGCTGGAGAAAGTTGTTCTGCATCCACGCACTGATCTGTTGGAGGCAGTGGCTGAGTGAATCCACCGGCCCATATTCACCTGTTGTCAGTGACACATAGATCTGAGTATCATCTGCATAGTTGTGATAAGATATGTTATTACTGCGTATTAACTGCCCTAGTGGCAGCATGTACAGGTTGAACAGAAGGGGTCCCAGGATCGATCCATGGGGCACACCACAAGTCAAGGCCATGTAGTCTGAGACACAACTCCCAATTTCAGCAAAGTATTTCCTGTCTTCTAGATAAGACTTGAGCCAACTTAGGGCAGATCCAGAGATGCCAACCCAGTCTTGGAGTCTTTGCAAAAGGATCCCATGATCAACAGTATCAAAGGCAGCGCTCAGGTCTAGCAGGATTAATACAGAGACTTTGCCATCATCAGTGTTCAGGCGGATGTCATTGGTTACCTTAATAAGAGCAGTTTCTGTGCTATGATGGGGTCTAAAACCTGACTGGAAAACATCAAATGAATTGTTTAAAAAGAGAAAGTCAGTGAGCTGTTGGTAGACAACTTTTTCAAGGACGTTTCCTAAAAATGGCAGATTAGAGATAGGTCTGTAATTATTCAGTACAGTGGGATCAAGACCGCTCTTCTTCAGGAGGGGTTTAGTGACTGCAGTTTTTAAGGCCTCTGGAAATATTCCAGATTGAAGAGACATGATAACTATTTGAGTAATTAGTGGCAACACACTGTTCAGGACAGACATTAGAAATCTAGTGGGTAACACATCAAGGCAGCATGTAGACGAGCTCAGATGGGTGATGGTCTCTTGGACAGTTTGGTCAGTGACAGGTACAAAGTGAGTCACCTTAGAGTGAGTAGGTGGCCGTTGGATAGTTAAATGTGTTGTGGAGTTGATGGCTTTTTTAATGCCCTGAACCTTGTCATTAAAAAATACAGCAAACTCATTACATTTAGGTGTGCAAACCAGTTCTATTGGTTGCTGGGTTTGAGGTTTAGTTAATCTTTTAAACTGCAATGGAGACTGGTTGCTGCAATGGAGACTGGTTGCTGCAATGGAGACTGGTTGCTGCAAGGCACCCTTCTCACAGGCTGGAGGTCCAAATGGTGCTTTTGAGGCTGCCTGAACCAGCTCTGGTCCAATTGGAGGCCACACCCTTTCCAGCACACCTGAAAATAATCACACACATACAAACACAGATCCACAAAAAACACAAGTCCCACTCTGATTCAAATCAAATACACAAAACACAGAACAAACAGTACTAAACAAAACCAAACACGGCCACAGCCGTAACAGCCTAAATCCAAAACACACTTTAGGTTGCAGGCTGAACAAGATCAATATTTATTAAAAGCAATAAAGCTAAACCTTTAAACCTTTAAAACTTAACTTTTTGAACATAAATATGAATTAAAAACAGACATAAATATTAATCAAGAGTGAACCAAATTTAACCTTAAATAAAATATAAAATCTCGCTCTCCATAAAAATATATTCAGTCAAAATTATACAAATATCAATTTGATGCTGAACAAATCAAACAAAGCCTGGAAATATAAATAATAACAAATAACAAATCAAATCATTCAGTTTCCTTTGTGAAACGTATCAGAGGGATTGGATCTTTTATTGTGAATACCATTTTTAGGTCTTATAAAACATTAAAAACGAAATCATATAACTCGTCACTGGGAAATGCAAAAATACTTGACATTTTCCTAATTTTGTGCAACATCAACAGTAAAAATCCACCAAAAACCTCAATACATTCAGAAACAAATTATCTATTGTTGACTTCTTATCTCAAAAAGGGAAGCTGTTCTTCTGCCTGCCTTACATGCTGTCTTTATGTCAAATAGGTTGTAACACCAACTAAACGACAGGCAGACATAAAAAATACATTTTATATGGAAAATAAAGACTTCATAAAAAATGTCTAAAATAGTTGAGAAAGAATGACATTATTAGCATGAGCTGAGTAATCTATAGGCACGATCCAGGTGTTGCCCAAACAAGTCTGTGCTCCTTTAACCCTTTCACCTCGCAGCCTGGGCCCTCCAAACCTCCCCTTTATCTTCAAAAACGTTGGCGGCACCTTCTCTAGGACAGGAGTGTGTGCAGCTGCAGAGGGCGACAATTGCAGGTTTCAGGCCATTCCAAACTCTGTGATATAACAGATAATAGAAAACCAATACTTGCGCAGAATGATTATTTTCTTGTTTCCAAGCACACCCCCTTTAAATTTGCGCCCCGAGCAATCGTCTGTGCGGCCCGTGCCTACTAAGTCCAGAGGTTTTTTGCAGCCTTGTAAAATATTTGCTGGTTTCTGTTCCTTAAATGAAAGGCAACAGCACAAAGAAAAACGTATTTGATGCATAATTCTGTTGAGTATGCTTACTCTAGTACTTTAGAGCTTTTTAAAAAACTTTATTAAAATAATTAAAAGAACTTTATTAAAAGAATAAGTTCAAGAAATAAATATCAATGTTTGTGGGGTTTAAAAAAGATGAAATTGTGGAACTGATTGAACTTTCTACTGACTTAATCTTACTGACTTCATTTTACTCAAAATGTTGCTAAATTCAGGATACAGCAGTTGACTAGGCCACTCTTGACAATCTGACTAAGATCAGTTTAACTTTTACAAAAAAAAACTTCTGAACATTCCTTCACACAAAAATACAAAAGGTTGTGGCTGACTTGAGTTGTGGATTACTTTTCAGGAGAAACAAGACAAAATAATGTGTAACTTGGTGTCTGAGTGCTTCAAATAATATTGTGGCCAGGAGAAATTAGAAACTGCTTAAAAGAAACGGTTAAATAGATAACCACTTCAGACACATTTTGAATGAAGGAATAACATTGAAAGTGGGAAGAAAACCCCAAAACCTGTTATTTTACATAATATTCTATATTCAAGAAAATAAAAGGTTAATGTTATGATTAGTAGTCTGTGGTAACACCAGTTAAGAAAATAAGATGAAATAATAAAAAAAACTAAAATGTGTTTGACTGATTGAGCTTCAAACATGTTATTTTGCTGGAAGAGGTGACAGAACAAAAATTGTTATCCCAGGGTTTCTCAATCACTGTCCTCTAGGGGGCTGTCCAGCTTGTTTTTTATTCCAGAAGAACCAAGTAAGTGATCCAAAAATCAAGAAGGACAGCACACTTCCTTGGCTGAAATTGCGAACCACTGTGGTGATTAGCATTTTATTGTTAGAGGCTGTTTTTATGTGTCATCCACAGCACGTTTGGTGTTAATGTTACTTAAAGGTTGAATGTTTCCTAGTTAATGTGACATAAAGTCTGCACAGTGCATAATTATAAAACATTTCTTGTATTTGTTTCAGCCTGTGATCCAGATGATGAGATTGTGGAGAGGTACATCAAAGTTGTAATGGTCTTTAAAAAAGGACTCACCTTGTCTTGAGGCTTTTAAAAAGTGGGGGGTGAACCAAAACACAAAAGTCACCAACGCTCCTGTGGCAGAACTTGCTATTACAGACCAAGACAAAAACTCAGAGTTTGCCCAGTGACCAGCTGGGTGGTTTCTTTAGGTCTGGCATGAAGGAAATAAAAGCCAATTAAGAAATTGGAGAAAAAAATCCAACAATGTAAAACAAATGAGCAGTTACTGCCCATAGACAAGGGCAGGATATGAAAAGTTGTTTTTAAACATTTGTTAATTTTGAAGAATCTCAAAGAAAATGTTGAAGTTTTTTCTCACTTTTTATATTGATTTTTATTCAAATTTTGAAAGTGATATTCTTTAGTTTCTATTACATGTTTGAAACTGTACATTTTTTCATTGTAACACAATGTTTTTAAATATTTCTGTTGCAATTTTATATATAAAGTTCTTTTGACAAGCTTTATGATTTGTGGTTGTTTTTGGTTAAAACACCTCACACTTTAGATGTGTTGCAAAACACTCAAACTTTTAACAAAATAAGTTAATAATTTCTTTACATTTGTAAGCAGTTTACTAATTTGGCCCGTTTAGACAATAGATGTTAATGAATCTTATTAATATAGAGAGAAATTAGACTCAGTCAGATTTGTGCGTGCGTAATTCTTGATTTGTGCGTAAATTAGGATTTGTGTATGCATATTCTTGCTTTGTGCGTGCGTAAATTAGGATTTGTGCATACATTTGGATTTGTGCGTGATTTGTTACTCACATAATACATTTTGTGTATAAGTTAAAAAAATATAAAATGAAAAAAATACAAAATGCAATTTACGTATGCTCAAATTAAGATTACAACAGTTTGAAACTACTTACACACACACATCTTTAAAAAACATGCACAAATCCCTTGTTACGCACACACGAAGCCAAAGTTACGCACGGATCTACCGTGAGACTGTTTTCACGTCTCACAAATTCGTCTGTAAGTGCTGCGTTTAAATACCAGTGGAATGCTCGGTCATTAGAATCTTCCTATCAGCCTTCCCAGACAATGACTTTATCAATACATGAAGACAGTAGATGTTAATGTTGAACATAGAGGCTACTTACTTCGGGGCGCTGACCACCGAGATGGGCCGCCATTCTTCCTGTGACTCTCTCAGTCTGACTGCCTTTGATTTTTCCGGATGAAAAAAAACAGTGCCCCCTACTGGTCGTTCCTGATACGCATTTTGTATCAATTCGGTGTCTCGGAGAATAATATACTTTTAATATATATATTAGAAAAGTGAACGTCATATTCTCAGATAATCATTTTTATTTTCCTTTAAAGTTTTTTTAAGCCCTGCTACACCCACTGAAGGAAATAGGTGTAGAAGGGAAGGCTGATAGGAAAATTCTAATGACCGAGCATTCCACTGGTATTTAAACGCAGCACTTACGGACGAATTTGTGAGACGTGAAAACAGTCTCACAGTAGATCCGTGCGTAACTTTGGCTTCGTGTGTGCCTAACAAGGGATTTGTGCGTGTTTTTTAAAGATGTGTGTGTGTAAGTAGTTTCAAACTGTTGTAATCTTAAATTTGTGCATACGTAAATTGCATTTTGTATTTTTTTCATTTTATATTTTTTTAACTTATACACAAAACGTATTATATGAGTAACAAATCACGCACAAATCCAAATGTATGCACAAATCCTAATTTACGCACAAATCAAGAATTACGCACGCACAAATCCGACTGAGTCTAATTTCTCTCCATATATTAACACTATCAGATATTTGCAAGACATCTATAATGCTAATAAATATCCTACTAGCATCTTACAAATTAATAATTGCTTATGAATTTGTCAACAGAGATTGTTAATGAATCTTATTAAGCTTATTAACATGCTTGTGTGAGACATCTATTATGCTAATAAATGTCTTACTAAAACCGTAAACATTAATGCTTTTAATATGTTAACAGGGGTTGTTAATGAATCCTATTAAATGTCTTACTAACACCCTATAAATACATTAATCTTTGTTAATGTCGTTAAAGATTCTTATTATAAAGTGTTACCGAATCTGTAAATTTATGTTAATTCCATAAGCACTTCACTACTGTAAATTGTTGCATACCAGCGCAAGGCTGCTTTTCTCCACTTCAGAATCAGTTATGTTGATTGCATAAAGGGTTGAAGGGTTACAGTAGTCGAAAGACTGTCAACACTGGAGCTAAAGCTCTGATGTTAAAGGGTAAATGAAATCGCCCCAAAGATAGTTGACTGGTTGTAAAGCTCTAAAGATTCAGACATGAAATTTTTAGATGGAAAAGTTACAGTTTTTAAAAAGAAATAATGTATTTTTCTTTGTCTTCATTCTTGTTATAGTTCGACCGGATCATCAACTCTAATCAGACTGAAGGAGCCCACTTGGACACCATAAAGCAGAGCAATAAAGACTTAAAGACAAATGCAAATATGGAAGCATAATAATTCTTTCTGGCTAACTAGCAGTGGAATGGGATGGACACAGAAGCCACGAAGAAACATGCCATAGAATTGAATTAATACATTTTTAGCTGTTAAATAGGGACTCCAAACGTCTCTATTAACAAGCAGGACATGTGCCTTGAAACCAAGGAGTTAGTTGGGACATTTTGGCTTAGAAAACACCTTAAGAACCCTTTGCCAATGGCTTGTTGGCAGAAAACGGGAGTTCCAAACCTCAGACAGCAATCCACCCAAAAATCTGGTTGTCTGCAGCCAGCAAGACATCCTTTCAATCCAAGAGAAAAGTAAGATTACTTGTATTTTCTTCCTGCTTTTCCTCTCATCCTGCCTTCTATCAAGTCTCCCATCTTCCCCTATTTTCAGCACAAATGCTGTCCTGCTAATTTTTAAGAATTCTATTAAATCTCTCTTAGTCTAGAGTACATCGCTGTCCCTGCCTTTTTTTGTATGCGGTAAATAAACTAGAAGAATCCATACTTTATTATTCTCCAAAAAGGTGACTATATTTCTGTGGAATGGGTGGTCCAGCAAGAGCTCTTCTTGGAGGATTCAGCACAACCACCTCATCTCTGGAAGTCAGGGGTCGAATGGAGTGGTCCAGCAACAATCCCCTCGATCTCAACCAATCCCTACCATGGGAGGCAGGAGACACCAGTGGCGGTGCTGCGGCCACGGCTTTGGATCTGGAAAACTCTACGAGTCAAGAGGCTGTCGCAAGGAATGTCATCAAAGATAAGAACTGGCCAGCGCTGCTCATCCTCTTCATCATTGCATTAACGATTGGGGGAAACATTCTGGTGATCCTGGCAGTGTCGCTGGAGAAGAAGCTCCAAAACGCCACCAACTTCTTTCTGAGGTCACTAGCAGTTGCAGACATGCTTGTAGGAATCCTGGTTATGCCCATCTCCCTTATCAACATCCTCTATGGTGAGTGAAGAACATTGAAAAAAACAACATTTTGTCATTATATTTCACCAGTATGCATTTGAAATACACAGAACACAGAAATAAAATGAATTTTGCTGCCTGACTTAAACAAAGCAATCAGAAATGTACACTTCAATTAAGAAAAGCCTCCATAGGAAATTATGCTTTTCTAAGAAAAACACTGTTGAAAACAGTCTGACCTGCCACAAAGTTAAAACCACCCACCTCATATTGTGCAGTAGCTCAAAACAGCTTTGACTTTTTAGAGCATTGAGAAATGACTTCTGGGAGTTTCCTGTGTTACCAGACTTATTTTAGCTCTGTGTGTTCCTGTGTGTTACCGAATGGAAAGACTGGATCCGACTCATTTAAGCTAGTCCCACAGACACTAGCTAAAACTGGTGTCGAGGGAGTTTTGAGGCTTGCAAAATTACTTTGTTTTCCTTGTGCAGTCTTAGGGCAGTATTCTTATTGTTCCCAGGTGCATTGCCTCAATGGAGAAGGCCACTGATGCAGTGCTTTGGCTACATGGAGATATAGCACGTCTGCAGCACCACTAAAACTGCTGTTGAATGTCAATAACTAACACAAGGATGCCAAGATAAAATAAACTATTGTATTTTTTATCCTACCATGTTATGCAATGCTATAATACAAGACAACATAGCTTATCGAGGGTAGTAAAATAATTGTTTACTAGGCAGAAGAGTAAATTACTTTTTACAGCCAGTCTTTCTTAATGTTCTTAATTTCACACTAATTTTTTTTTTTTTTTGTCAAATTGTTTACTGTTTTCAAAACTTTTTTTTCACTAAAATGAACTTTAGTGTGGTGTTTTTTCATCTGGAAAAAAAAAATCTGTGAATACATGAAACCGTGAAAATGTGAATAAGGGGGGAAACGCTGTGTTATTCTTCACGAGCATTTATTGCATTGCCTGAAGTGTATTTTTACTAAACTCCACTATACAATCCTGATCCAAACCCAAGGAACAGTTTAAAAAATGCAAGAAATTGCATTTATTGCAGCTGGACCTTAAAAGGGTTCTGCTTAAAACTTCAAAATGCAAAAAGAATAAAGACGAGTAAGAGAACACATTTTTAGCTGCCAATTATTGAGAATAACAATTTAAATGAAAAGGATTGGTCATAAGCTGATCGAAAGTTTAATTCCACAGCCTTCAAAATTAAGAATTTGCACCAAAATCTAGCATTCAAATGTTTTTTCTAAATAATTGTCCTGTCAAGATATCTTGATGGCAAAGACAAAAAAGGTACATTTCTTTGAACATGGCAGTATGGTTGAGCTGCATGAACAAGACCTCTCACAACGTGCCATTGCTGCTGAGTAAAATTATTTGATTTTTTTTACTTGAAATTGTTTATTTCAAGCAATCAATCAAATAAGAATAGTACACAAAACATTACAATCATCAGTTATACGTTCATACAATGACAAATCAAACTAAGGATAATAAAACATAAAATTAATTATGGCTTGAAAGGGAGTGGAAGGAAGCGAATTTATATCAAAGTCAAAGTCAAAGTCAGCTTTATTGTCAAGTATGCTGCATGCACAAGACATACAGCACAGATGAAATTGCTTTTCTCTCACCCCACAGTGCAAGCAGCATATAAAATAATAAATAAACAACATAAACAAAATAGATAAAAGGACAGTAATAAGAAGAAGAATAACAGTAATCTAAACAGTGCAAAAGAGCAATGACATGGTTAGTGGCAGTTTAAAGTGACAACAGTGCTAAGAACAGTAATTGGATAAGTCATGATGGCAGTCTTTGGTGAAGATGGTGTTCTGAACTGGTGCGAAAGTTTTCAATGTGAGCTCGTAGGACGGAGTGGAGGGGGCAGAGGGGGGAGGGCAGGGAGGGAGTTGAGTGTCCTTATTGCCTGATGGAGGAAACTGTCCTTGAGTCTGCTGGTTCTGGCCTGGAGACTTTGCAGTCTCCTCCCTGATGGCAGCAGGTTGAAGTGTCTCTGGGATGGCTGGGAGGGGTCCCCTGCAAACCTGATGGCTTTGCGGGTGAGACGGGAGTGAAAAATGTCCAAGAGGCCAGTAAGAGGGACACCAACAATCTTCTCAGCTGTCTTCACAATGTGCAGCAGAGTCTTCCGGCAGGACGCGGTGCAGGCTCCGTACCACACAGTGATGCAGCTGGTCAGGATGCTCTCGATGGCGCCCCTGTAGAAGGTCTGCATGATGGGGGGAGGAGCTCTGGCCCTCTTCAGTTTGCGGAGGAAGTACAGGCATTGTTGGGCTTTCTTGGCCAGTGATGCAGTGTTGTAGTGTTGTATATATATATATAATCCCACCCCAGTTCTACCGTAACCATTTAATTACATAATTTATTATTATCCGGTTCATAACTTTTATCAGACAGACTTAAGAATCCTTGGTATGAATAAAGCACATGACAGACATGAATTACTTAAAATATTATGTAAAAAAATAACTAATTTAGGAATCAACATGGCAAATCGACAGTTATCTAAAATATCTACAGATTATGTTAAGTATAAAAATCATGCATATGATTAAAAAATAGTAGTATATCAGTAAAATACACAGAACACTGTTTCAAAAATCTTCACAGCAAAAATTAATCAAGTATCAAAAGTTAAAAAAATATGTGCAAATTATGTTTAATTAGGAAAAATCCTGAATCCATTTTCGGAGCAAGTGAAGTAATATAATTTAAAATCAATCAATTTAATTATCATCATAAAATGATTAAGCTTTTTTATTATTTTTGTATTATTTTTTTATAATACGGTAATGCTGAGAAATAAAATAAAAAAGGGTCCATATTCTGTCAAATGACCAAGGTCGGTATTCCTTCTTCTGCTGATTAACAGCCGTCCTTCTGGTTTAAACAGAGTTTACAGTTCTCTTCGATGTTATGTCTGCAGACATTAGATTGAGGTCCTTTTCCTTCTTCAGCTGATATCAGCTGCGCTAAAGGTTGAGGTCAAGTTGTCTGTCTGCAAGTCAGAACTCTGCTGAACATCAGGGTCACTTCAGACTTAGAGAAAGCGATGAATCCAGGCGCCATATTTCTTGAAATTATATTTGACTCTTTGAGTTATTACTGCATATTGGTTCAGATGTCCGTGATAAAACACTTCTCAAAATCCTTCATGGTGTTCACAACCAGAACCTTGGACCAGTCCGGTGGACCGAGTGGTTTGAGGTAAATCCTGCAGCCTTTAACCCAAGTGTTCTCAATCTGCTGACGCTTCCTGAGTAGCCTGGCATGTTTGGCCATTTCAGCATTCCTTCTGGTCGGATGGTCGTTTAGATAAACAGCAGATCCTTTCAGATTCCTCCTTTGATTCATCAGAGTTAGCTTGTGTTTTTGATTCACAAACCTGATGAGGATCGCTGGTTTATCCTCCTAGGGAGCGGGTGGCAGGTGTAGATGGTATTTAGATCCAGGGAAATCAATTTAGGCGTGAAAAATGATTCCACTTGGCGTTCCAGAGTCTCTCCCTCGCTCCCCGTTTCAGAAGAACTGCTAGCAATGCTAGCGCTATTAGCAGTAGCAATGCTAACTCCAGCTGCATTTAGCTTTGCCCGAGGTTTGATCGGTAATCCAGTGAGAATGACATTATTCATCCTTGCTTGTTGTTCCACATTGTCCAGTCTTTTCTCCAGAATGTCGACCCGGTTTTCTCGTTGCTCGTTTTGAGCTCGGAACCTGCGGAACTCTTCCATTAGCTCCATGAGAGGAGTTAGCTTAGCTTTCGCTTGCTCCATGAAAGGATACAACGCAGCTTGGATATCATCAAGAATCTTTTTAATGTCTTCATAGTCAACTGTTGCTTGTTTTTTTCTTAGGGTCCATGGTCAACTCTCTTTTTTTGTTGGAGAAAACCAACTTTTAAGTCACTTGAAGATAGTTGTATAGCCGCCGTGAGCCACACGCGTCCGTGCTGTAACCCAGAACCGGAAAAAAAGTAAATTGGTAGTAAATGGTAAAGTAAAATGGTAGTTTTGAATTTATTAAAATGGGTTAGAGAACAAGGGTTCTGAGATTTACAGAGCAAAAAAGTCAAGTTTCGACACAAAAAATGTCTTCGGTACTGAGCCAGAGAATCCAAAAGGCTGTTTGCCAAGACACAGGA
This sequence comes from Oryzias latipes, assembly GCF_053564925.1. NCBI lineage: Eukaryota > Metazoa > Chordata > Actinopteri > Beloniformes > Adrianichthyidae > Oryzias > Oryzias latipes. The sequence goes on from NC_136254.1 coordinate 14,007,943, forward strand.
GAAACCTCAACCCAAATTAAGACCATCACTGCTTCTTACTGTTGCTCAGTAATGATCAGATGGCATCTGCAAGAGAAATGTGATGACTGGGTTCTTCAAAAGGATAATGCTGCAGTTCACAAAGCCTGTCCAACGAGACTTTTTTCAAGAGAATAACCTCACTCTTTTAGAGCATCCTGCATGTTCTCCTAATATAAATTCTACTGAGAACATTTGGGGATGGATGATAAAGGGAAGTTTACAAAAATGAACATCAGTTCCAGACGATGGATGCCCTTTATGAAGGCATCTTCACCACTTAGCACAACCTTCCCAAAAGCCTTTTAGAAACTCTCGCTTCACTCATGCCAAAACAAATCTTTGAGGTGATCAACAAAAATGGGGAAGCTATTCATTACTGATGGTTTTATTTGGATCATTTCATTTTTATTTTGGGGAATTAACATTTTTGTTTGAGGACCTCACAGGGTTTTTTTTTTTTTAGGCTATGGTCCTAAATCTTTCATCATCTGATTAACAGCTCATTTCTGTTCAATTGTTGTTTAAATTCTCTGCTCAAAGTGTTCGGCATCTTGTTCTCATTTCTCGTTTCTACACTTTGAAGCTCTAATTAAAACCTAGTTAAAATCTAGCCTTGCAAAATGCAAATTCATGCAATTTCTTGTCTGGTTTTAAGATTTTGTTTAGGAATGTATTTGTGACGATTGTGAATATTCAATTCTTGGGATACTCATTAAAGCCCTATTAAGCGCAGAGACAAGTGTTTGTTAATTCATGCTTTCACTTCACATCCACTCATTTTAAGCCAGCCCTCAGTGCAACAAAGACACAGATTATCTAAACCCTTGTAAAGGTCGGTTGCTGTGTAAATGCTTCCCTTTAAAACTCAGTTATTATTGGAGCAATCCACATTTCTACAATTGATCTCAAGCCTGCACCCACGCACCAGCTGTAGTCGGCACACTGTGACAAATGCACTGTTAGTATTTCCCTTTTAATTTTTTAAATGATTACAGACTCACTCAAATGCTGCACATTTCTGCTTTGCATTTGTTTCATGCCAGCTTGGTAATTGTAATGTCATTCCAGCTTTCAGCTGCAGCTATTGCTTTCAAAATCACAGATATGATTCTGCACCAACACTTTATTTTCTGTAATAGAGAGGATTAGGCCATTTAAAGAGGATGGTTTTATTTTTTCCTGTAAAGTGACGGAGGAGCACATGCCAGTAACATTTCAGCCAGGTCTTTACATTTATAGATCAAAAGGTTGTCCTTATAAATGTCACAGTCACAAAAGTGATCATAGTGCTGATAATGCACAGCAAAACCTTTCTCGGTGATGTACATAAACAGCCTTCAACCTTTGCAGTTCTCAGTGATGCCAATCTGCCTCACAGCTGACATTACTGATCTTAAGGTTCAAATATTTGGATACATCAATTTGCCGTTTTACCAGAAGCCTTTTCAGAATTTATATCTAGTTAATGACCTTTACAAATAATCCCTTCTGTCAATTGAAGGAAATCTGAGAATATCCACACTTAGTTGACAAATATTTTTGACCAAAACTTTACACTAGTTGTTTTTTTTTTTTTTTTTTTTGGAGGAATTAACATTATAATACACTTATAAACTCAAAAATATGATTTTGCATGATATAGGCCCAACATGTTTTTCTTTTACATATAAAACTGAACAATGTTCATGTTAGCTGCTGCGCATGTTTTCAGTCTTTTTTCACTTTTTCTCTGCAAGTGTAATGCTCAGCTTGTACAGTCACATATACAACTGCCACTGCATGATGGGGAGGCATTGGGAGAATCTTCAAGATTAGCTGCCTTCGCCTGATTTTTCTAAAATCATTGGCGTGGTGAAAAATGCAGACAGCAGCAGGCAGTCATTAAAAATCTGCCGAAAGCTGGCCGACCACACAGCTGGATCTCCGGCCGGCAGCAGCTCTGACTGGACGATGTGTAAATGTCTCTGCACAGTGGCCGTCTATATCAAATGCCGACATCTGCCCAGTAGCAGTGTTCCCTGCTGGCTTACATACACAATAATATTATTTATGTCAAAAACAAAGTTACAAATTCATTGGAGATGTGGCATTCATGAACAAACTGAACGCATCGTTAACATGAACGATGGGGATGGTCGGCTGGAAACCATTCTTTCTTTCCTTTTTTTTTCTCCCTCCCCTGAGTTGCACACGTTTACATAAATACTCAAACAAGCTCATCCTTTTTATTATCACATAAGTTCTGCACACCTGATTTACGTGAGTGCCTCACAAAGAAAGGAGAAAAGGACAGCTTTAGAGCTGCAGTGCATGCGGCACATGGGGGTGTATTGCTCAATAGTGTGCTCGGTGAGCTTGTGTATATGCACAAACACATGAAAAATTATAGAGGGAACATTCCTGCCACCAAACTGCTACTCCGCATCCTCCAAATGTGGCAGGGCTGTGGTTGACCGATGTCAGTTCAAAAAAAAAAATAAATCTCAGTTCAATTTTAACTTTTTCTTAAAACCCTAGTAGCTGCCAGTATGCAGCCACCTGCCAAATTTGCTGGAAAAACTGGCCTTTAATTGCTGCACGGTGGCATTTTGGTATATGTGACCGTAGCTTAATAAGCTGGTAACTTCCAGTCTTAGTTGTTTTAGTCTAGTCTATCAACCATTTCTCAGGAATACAAAGTAACCTAGGAAGGGTTGATTGCTGCTTAATGGGCCACACTCGCTCATTGTACACACAGACTGTGTACAGCCTGTCTGTCAATGCAAACTGGAGCTGCTAGTGTCTGCAGACTGCAGTAATCAAAGGTTCTCATAAACAATCACATTGAAGAATAAACAAAAATCTGATTGGTCTGTCAGTCTTTCACTACCTGATGCACTAGCATACAGAGACTGATGGATGAAATAAATCTCAGTGATAAAAAGATTTCCTGTCCTTGTAAACACATTTTAACATGGAGAATTAAAGTTCTGAGTCATCAGCACAAACAAAACAGCAGTTCATAGCAACCTGATGACAAATTTCTAATCCTGAAAATTGGTGTTTGTTTGTCATAATCACATCATTTGCTGTGTGTGCAGTGATAGATAGTGCATGCAGGCATGGAAGAACTTTCTGCTTTATATTTTTCACCACACCAAGCTGTTTACCTATTGCGGATTCAGTCTTTCCAGCCTTAGACAGCTCTTTGAAGTTTGGAGTGTGGCTGTTTGAGGTTGTGGACAGGTTTATTTCATACAGATAACTAGTTCAAACAGGTCTCATTAATATCAGTAATGAGTGGAGGACAGAGGATCCTCTTACAAAAGAAGCAAACGACTCTGGGAGTTTTTCGGGCAGGCAACTCGAGCAGTGCGTTTACCTGGTTATTCCTTCCTGCGGGCGGTTCAGTCTAATCAACTCATCTGTTCAGCGTCCTACTTAAGTTCCAGGTGCGGTCCAATCCTCTTCTTCCATTTCCGCAAGCTCTGCGTTCGTCACTGGTTCTCCATGCTCGCTGTTCTCCTTCTCGCTTTTTCAGCGTCATATGTCTTCCCACCGTTCTTTTTCGGACTCGATGGTCCCCCTTCTTCTGATGTGGGGGCTTCCGTCTTCCGAGTCTGCCCCTCCTTTTTTGGCTGTTCAGCAGGCAGTGTCGCGTCTTACGGCGCCGCAGCACTCGTGTCTGTCGGGGTCAGCCTCCTCGTGTTCGGTTTTTCAGTGGTGTTCGATCGGGAGATGTCTGGGTCTTCTTGACTGCCGTGCTCACCGGAAACCCTATGGTGAGCGTGCCATGCTGTCCTCTTCCTGTGTTTTTCTGTGTTGAGGCTTTTCTGGCTTTCGCTTCTTCCTGGTTCTCTGCTTCACCCGGTCATCGGTGACGTCACGCCCCTAAGGACCCTGGGAATTGCAGTTCTTGTTCTTAAAAGAAATGATGTGCACCTGGTTCGGATTCTGCTGTGTGGCTTTGTGTCGTCCGGTTATCGTTTTGGGGATTGTGGAGTCCTTTCCGTGGTTATGAAGGCTGGCGGCCCTCTTCTGGACGGGTTTCTCATGCTAGCTGAATTTGTTGTGGCTTTTGGCATATTCTCTGTTGCTGTGTGTTATTTAGGGGCCGGATGAGAATCTTGGCCATCCATCATTCGATACTGGCTCTGTTATGGTGGCTCTCTGTTTTGTTTCTTTTCTGTTAAAGCTGTTGTGTACATTCGATGGTTTAACCAGCGTTTGGATTGGTCCGTCGTTGGACCTGTCTCTCATCTGTGGACATTTTACTTGTCATTAGTCTCTTTTAAAGCGAAGTAAAATCTCTCCTAAAAAAACGAGACACCGCCTTCAGGTCAAGGGACGGCGACTGGCTCGAATACAGCGCAGCCAGATCTGCCCTAAAAAAAGGCATAAAGAAGGCCAAAATGGCCTACAAAAAGGCGATTGAGAACCACTTCGCTGACAACAACCCCAGGAAGATGTGGCAGGGGATAAACCAAATCACAAATCAAAGGAGCAGCAACACAGTGTCCACTGGAGCGGATGCCTCCTTGGCAAGGGAGCTAAACCATTTCTTTGCCAGGTTTGACACGCAGAGGCCCCCAGCAGACACGCCACAATCATCATCACCCCACACCAACAGTACCCTAGTACTCCAGGAATAAGAAGTACGACGGATGCTTAAATCAGCCAACCCCAGGAAGGCAAGGGGACCAGATGGAGTACCAGGCAAAGTACTCAGCGCATGCGCCGACCAACTAGCAGACGTTGTCACCAGAATCTTCAATCAGTCCTCACAACAGTGCAGCATCCCAGCCTGCCTCAAAACCTCCACCATAATTCCTGTTCTCAAAAAGCCAGCAGCAGACAGTCTCAACGACTACAGGCCAGTTGCCCTCACACCTGTAGTCATGAAGTGTTTTGAAAGACTGATAGCAAAACACATCAAAGATAACCTTCCACCCACCCTCGACCAGCTCCAGTTTGCCTACAAACCAAATCGCTCAACAGATGATGCTATATCCACCACTCTTCACTCTGCCCTGAGCCACCTGGACCACCCAGGGAACTACACAAGGCTGCTCTTTCTGGACTTCAGCTCAGCCTTTAACAACATCATCCCAGACATCCTGACAGAGAAACTGCTTCACCTGGGCCTTTCTTTCCCCATCTGCTCATGGATTAAAGACTTTCTGTCAGAACGACCACAATCTGTCAAACTTGGACCCCACCTTTCATCCACCATCACCATCTGCACAGGATCACCACAAGGATGCGTACTGAGCCCACTCCTCTTCACGCTCTACACATCGGACTGCACGCCGACCCACCCCTGCAACACCATCATCAAATTTGCTGATGACACCGCTGTGGTCGGGCTCATCTCAGGGGAAGATAAGACTTTCTACAGGGATGAAGTCAGCAGACTGGAAAAGTGGTGTTCAGGAAACAACCTCCACCTGAACACCACCAAAACCAAAGAAATAATCCTGTACTTCAGAAAGGGGAGAGTGTACCCGCCCCCACTTTATATAAATGGGGTCAGCGTGGACAGGGTTCACTCTATCCGCTACCTAGGTGTGCTGATCACAGAGGACCTCTCCTGGACTGCAAACACCACTGCGGCAGTAGGGAAGGCCCAGCAGCGTCTCCACTTTCTGAGAATGCTTAGGAGGAACAACCTGGAGAAGAAGCTGCTGGTGACCTTCTACAGAGCCACCATCGAGAGCATCCTCACGTACTGCATCACAGCCTGGTATGCAGGATGCTCGGCGGCAGACAGGAAGGCGCTGCAGAGGGTGATCAACATGGCCCAGAAAATCACCGGCTCCCCCCTGCCCAGCCTAGAGGACATTGCTAGCTCTCGCTACACGAGCAGAGCCAGGCAAATCATCAAGGACTCCCACTATCCCAACCACCACCTGTTCCAACTGCTACCGTCAGGCCGACGGTACAGATCCCACAAGGCTCGCAAAAATAGACTCAAGAACAGTTTTTTTTCACAGAGCAGTCAACCTCCTAAACAAATGTGAATCCCACAAAAATCTGTAATTCGTGCAATATTTGAACCGAATGTGCAATATTATCAATTTCCATGTGCAATAAAGTGCAATAAAGAAAAGTTATGTAGCTTGTACATTTGTATATTTTCAGTTAAACACAATTTTATTGTTCTTTAGGAGATTACCTATTTTTATTGTTTAAGCAGCTGGAGAGCACCGGAAATTTCGTTGTCACAAGTTTCTTGTGTAACAATGACAATAAAGGCTTTCTGATTCTGATTCTTTTATGCAGCATCTGTGGCTAATTTTCTCATTTTAATTCGCTTGGTCCGGAAACGACGATCCCCGTGGCGTCACAACCGCGTTCTCAGCTGTCTCGTTCTGCTCCACCCTTCCTCCCTTGGGGCCAGCTGGTGAGTCTGTGTCCCTGTGTTCCCCAGAGAGTCCAGCCCTAGCCTTTGGGGACCTAACATCAACCACCCTTGTAAAAGTGTCAGCTTTGTACGCAGCCTGGTCTTCACAACCTAACAGATATTTTGTTATTTTCTCTCTCTGGTTGGTTTAGGGGTTTCTAGCTGGTTTGTGGGGGCTATGTGGTGGGCTCTTTCCAGGCCCCATTTTCCCGTTTTCGAGTCAGCCCCTGAGGGTTGCCACTCGGAAGTATTCCGGTTTGATGCAACTTATATTAGAACTGTCGGCGCCTGGCAGTTCATCCATTCTGGGCATCGGCAGCCTAATTCCTTGTGATCCTTCCGGTTTTGTTTTTTTATTTTTGCACTTTGGCTGACCGTGCCATCTTGATGATTAATTCCACCGGATGCAATGCATGGCTGGGAAAGGTGGATATATCAGATGTTCTCACTGTTCTACCTATCCATCCCTCCCAGGGTCATTTGATCCCTCCCGGTGGCGCTCAAAGTGTTATTTATCAGTTTACCTTTTGGCTGACGTAACAGTCCTCATGTTTTTGACTACATTTGTCAGAAGCCCTGTGCTGGACTTTGTGTAATCCTATGGGCTCCCCTTCATTTTGCATCTTTTTGATGATTTATCGGTGGTCGATTTTCCCCCTTTATCCCCGGTCTTTGCATCTCTGTTGTCGCAACTCGTTTTCGAATCTGAGTTTCCGCTTTATATAAGTGAGACGTATGGTTCTCCACCCGTCTGGATTTATTTTCTGCCATGGATCTCTGGTTTATTGATGCAAGCCTCTCTGCCTACGATGAAATCCCTCGCATTTTTCATCGTTTTTTCAATCTTTGGATGTATAAATGGGATCTTGTCGTTGTTGGGCCACCTGAATTTTGCTATGTACATTTTTCCCCATGGTCTTCTGTTTATCTTGTTTCTTGTTCTTGGTCGTTCAGTCCCAGACCTCCGTGTTCCTGTTGTTCTGGATGTTTCTCCGTCTTACGATTCTGGTCTCTCCTTGGTGTTTCGTTGTGGCGATGACTGATTCAGGTCTTCGGTCTCCCTTCACTGGTTTTCTGAGGTTGCGCCCTCCTTTGGTTTTGGGGGAATTTTATGAAGACTGGTTTATAAATGTCCGGCCGCCAGAAATTTAGGATGTTGAACCCAAATCCACTGCTCTAATGGTCGATTATCGGATCATTGTGTTCTGAGAGAATTCAGCCGTGGAGGTTATTACAAAGGTTGTTTCAAGAAGTGCGATGAAAAACAATTTAATGCGTCAGCGGTTGACATGGTTTAGTGTTTAAATAACTTTACACAACGAGCAAATTTTATCCCTGGCCGTAGATACAATATCACTGACTATCTCTAGCTTCAGTTCCAAGAGTTACATTTTGTGTCCACAAGCCAATCCTCAGTCTGCCCTGCTTTCAAGCAGATGACACTAAGAGCATCTCTATTTAGAGACTTGTTGTCATCCGCCTCTGAATGGATGAGGTCCAGCCCGGCTAAAATACTATCAAAACCTACGATCCCTCATGGATCTCAAATTGTTCTTCCTTTGCAGTATCCAGACACCCCTTTGCCAATTGATATTTGAGTAGTCTGTGCTTTTGTTGTCCACCTATTTGAGAACCGCTGATTTCAAGTACAACGCATCAAATCCAGCCGAGCTGCAGTCCATTGCTACGTGAGATGTCGACCTTCCTCATCTACGTATTCTCCTTTGTCCTTGGATACCCTTCCATTCGCCTGCTCTTTGATGGCCTTCTAAAGGTGCGTCCCTCCGGAATGAAGGTTCTCTCTTACCATTGGTGCATATAAAATTTTAGTGTTCTGTAACTTCCATATTTCACTGTCGATTCTCTGTTGGTATCAGTGCTTCTGATGGCTTTCTATGGTGCGGTGAATACACAAATAGAACCTTCTCTTTAAACTCATTACTTGATTTCACTTTCTCAGATTTGTTTTTTAAAAGCACCTTTATTCCCTTTATCTCAAGCATTCTAAAACTGATCAGTTCTGCTAAGTTATTTATATATTCATTGCCAAGACTAGTACTGCTTTTGTCTTTATCTATGCATCGCTTCCTGAGCTTGCGACCCCTACTCCCCGGTCAGCACTTCCGTTTCTGGCGGATGACGTAAAACCCTTGACAAAGTTGGCTGGCTTCCAAGTTCCACAGTCTCTGCTCGTCCTGCAGCTTCCCTGCAGATCTCGCCCCTGCACTCCTTGAATTGGTGCCGCAACAACAACTGCACTATACGTACATATTTCTGCACTGCAAGTGATGGTGCGGTGGACCACCTCCGCGTTCCAAAGAGACTTCAGACTTAAATCAACCAATGTGTTAACAGCAGAAAGGAAAACAATTTCTTGGATTATGGATGTTTGAATACTATATTTTGCCAGGTGGAAGACCCAAATTTAGGATGTTCTTAAGCTCGTATTATAGTATACCAATGGAGTTCGAATTTGAATGTTACTTAAACTCGTATTATTAGTGTGCCAGATGGAAGCATTGAATTATGGCCATTGGGGGGAGGAGCTACTTGGCAGTGGTCCCCCTCCCATGGTTCCGTATGGAATACCCCCCCCCCCTCGGTTTTATTTGCACCTTAGACATGTAGGGCCCTTGGTAGGAGGGGTGCTTGGACATCACTGCCAGCAAGCGGCAGATGTCCTTTAGCGCCCTACCTGCCAATTTTAACTGCACCGTAGACATTTAGGACCCCTTGGTGGGGAGGGTGATGGGACATCACTGTGAGTAATCAGGAGATATCCCCTCAGTGCCCTACCCGCCAATTTTAACTGCAACCCCTTAGTACATACACCCTTTACTCCTCAAAATATACCTCAGCATAAACACACACACATGCACAGACACGCCCTCACAAATACACACACACGCATTTCACAAGGAAGATGGGACCTAGGACCGTCTGTCCCCCACCCCATCCCTGGTAGGGGGCACTGGGCCTTTGACAACGGTGGTCGTGTTCACTGGGAGCTGGCTTCCTGGGACCGGTGGCCCTCTCTCCATGCAGGGAGAGGGATCCCTGAGCTTTTTCACAAGACCAACAGCCAGCGATCACATCCCACCTGAGCTGGGGGGTGTCCGAGTCCCTGAGCGCTGGGCCTCACCAAATTTCCAACTGTGGGCGAGCCTGGTCGGGCCATGTTTACAACACCTCTTGTAGACCCCCTCTTCTCCTGGGTGCCCTCCTCCTAGGCGGGGGCGGCTGGCCCCTGCCTTGCTCCTTCCTGGACCAACCGTGGGCCAGGTGGGTGGCTGCCTGGAGCACGGGGCGTGTCTCCCTTGGGGGGTCCTGACTCGTACCTGGGGTTGGGGCGGGGGGATGCCCAGAACTCCTGGGTGGTGATGAGGTGCTCGTCTGGGGCTGTGGGCATTTTTCTGGGCCCTGCGTTGGGCCCTCCCTGCGGGGGGCTGCTCTCCTGGTTGAGGTGGAGCTGCACTCTCTGTCCCCCCATGCCTCCCTGCTCTCTGGCTCTGGGGGCCCCGTGACGGCCCTGCTGGCCCTGGCCTGGGTGGCGGATGTAATCACCCGGGGGTGGTTGTTCTCTATCTGCTGCCGTGCGGGCGTTGGGGGGTTCTGGCTGCTGCAGCTGCTGCGGCGGGGGTCTTGGTGTGGGGACGACTGGGCACTCTCCCTCCTTCTTTTTACATTACATCATCCATTTTAGAGGAACATGAACTCTCACTTGAGCACAGGTGTTAGCTCACCTTTGCACTAATATTTTGCGTGATTGAATGAAATATTTTCGTTAGTTGTTTTGAAGGCATAAGTATGCGTGTGTGAACAATATTTGTATTGTGTACATGTTGAAATGTGGACATTTTTGGAGCCAACAGGTATGTTTATAACATTTGAGTGTGTGTGTGGACAGGCCCCGCCCCTTCTATATTTGTATTACATCTGAACCTGACCGTAATGATAACATCCAGCAACTTGTTGCTTTACTGCTTCATGGTTTTACCCCCCCCCCCCCCCCCCCCATCACCCTCCCCCTTCTCTAACATCCCTCTCCCTTCTTTCCTCCTTTCCCTTTCCGTCCGGTCCAACGCAAAAGATTTTCAAATATATTAAATAAATCAAGTTTGTCCTCGATTACAAAAGGGGTTTATTCAGACATACCTCTGGTTTGTCAGAAGATTCATAACCCCTATTGTTAAAGTAAAATATGTCCAACACAAGGGGCCTTCAGCTCTCATCTGTTTGCCCAGCTGATGGACAGGACAAGTAGAAAAAGAAAAATAATAATTATGGCCATTAAGCTTGTATCTTAGTACTTCAGATGAAATTTATGGATGTTAATTAAGCTTGCATCATAGTATACCAGTGGAAGCGTCGGATTTTGGATGTTAGGCTTAGTGTTGTGTTACAGGTTTGGTTCATGGGGGTTTCAATTTATAGTTCCCTACACCGTCTTTGTGGACATTGGCTCGACGTTGAATTTGCCTGGCTCTTTTTCTCCTCTTTCTAGATAGTTTGTTCCCTTCGTGGGGGTAGTTTAATACCCAAAGTTTTCTATGTAGATCTTTGTTTTATGTATCTGAACGGAGCCTTATGCCAAACTTAAAGAAATATGGAATGAATCTTCTGCCAAACTAAAAGAAATATGGAATAAATCTTCTTTACTGCATGAGTTATCTGACTGAATTTAACGACCCTGGGAGTATTTCGGGCAGACAACTCAAGCAGTGCGTTTACCTGGTTACTCCTCCCTGCGAGCGGTTCAGTCCAATCAACTCACCTGTTCAGCGTCCTACTTAAGTTCCAGGTGCGGTCAAATCCTCTTTTTCCATTTCCGCGAGCTCTGCGTTCGTCACCCCACCCTCTTCCCTGGCTTCCACCTGTGAGCTCTGTTAGGGGTAGTTTAATACCCAAAGTTTTCTATGGAGATCTTGGTTTTATGTATCTGAACGGAGCCTTATGCCAAACTAAAAGAAATATGGAATAAATCTTCTTTTTTGCACGAGTTGTCTGACTGAAGTTACAGGTCCGTGAGAGCCAGAAATCTTGCTTGCTTGTAGGTAACTAAATACTTATTTTTCACTATAATTAATGAAGTCTTTAAAATCATACAATGTATTTTTCTATGATGAAAATCATAGGTATACCATTGCATCTTTTTAAGTGGAAGAACTTGCACGATTGGTGGCAGACTAAATACTTTTTTACCCCACTGAAAACCTAAAAAAAATAATAAGACGCACTAAATGTTAGGTTCTAGAATGCACTTTTAGTATGGTGTTCATACTACTGATACTAGAGCACAGGCTTTGTCCTAGTTGTTGAAATATTACAAATATCACTTCATCCTTTTTCTTTCACAGCTCTATTCCGGTATAAGAGACTAGGCTAGACTAGACTATATAATTGTGATTACAAGAACACAGAACATCTCCTGCTCAGATTTAGTTTAGATATTCTCCCTCACCTGTTCCTGCAGAGGTGCTGATTTCAGCCAAAAGGGTTATGGCTCTTTTGAGACCTGCATATTATAGTGAGAGCTGCACCAACTCTGCTTGGGTCTGAGTCATGAGGATGGAGGAGACATGCCTATAGCCGTGCAAGAGAAAGTGTCAGAACTGTGGAAGCCAGGAAGAGGGAAGGAAAAAGAGGCACAAGGTTGAAAAAGCCCCTCAGTCCACCTCTGCAAATATGTAGAATTTTTGGTGATAATGGATCAGACGGAGTTTAAAATTAACTATCAGGAAAATTGGTCTAGATACAAAGAAATAGGAAAAATAAATCTGCACGACTCTATTTCAGCTGAAGTGCAAACTCATCTGCAAGAAATCCTTTCTCAAGACACTCAGTAACGAGGTGGTTTCACAAAAATGGGATTTAGAACTTGGGAGCCAGACAAAAGCTGTCTCATTATTTTCCTTATTGTTGTGTTTTACTGTGAAAAGATTGCACTATTTGCCGATGTCTTGTGAATGATAAACAAAGTAATCTAAATCTTATTAAAATAAAAATGTGGGTTCATTTTTTCTTCTGATCAGCTGAAAGGGTAAAAGTTTTCAGATTCTTCCTGGGGATGTCATCAATTTATTTTCTCTTGGGGGAGAATTAAATTGCACCCCTCAGAAAAAAACGAGGGCTGCAATCATGATGATACATGGCATCCCAACTCTTTAGAACTTGGGTTTCCAAAGGTTTTTTAAAGCAGTTTTGCTCAAACTTGATGGTTGACGTTTTACAACAGTTGTCCCTAGCCACGTGAAACACTTGGTACCAGACACCAGTGACAAAAAACATGACCTACATTTTTCTGTTTTATTTATAATCTGATTTTGTAGGAAGTTTTTAGAAGACTACTGGAATCCCCCACAGACATCTTAATCTTTTTTGACGGCTGTCTATTGCTCGGTAACGCATTGAAAATCCATCCGCTACTTTCTTAGAGTGGCAGCACTGACACCACTAAATTGAAACCCCAAGCTAGCAAAGTTAACAAAAAACAAAAGTATTTGGAAAGTGTCTTTTTGCAGAAAAGAGCCTTTGAGGAAGCAAAAAAAGAGCCCTCACCTTCAACGAAAAAATAAATCTGCATTGAACAAACAAAAACCAGGAGTTTTTACTCCAAAGTATATTTCTTCAGTTGTTATCACAAAATCGGCAGACATCTGGTTCCAAAATAAATCAGGGTCAGGTAGGTAGGAGTCAATAATGAATAAATTAAAAACTCAAATTCAAATATGCTGAGGAAAACAAGGACAGATTTACTAGATAGGGGCAGATTAACAGAAAATACACTTTTTTCCTAATTCCGTTTTCAGTTGATTCATTTTTATATGAAATCATGACAAATTCAGCCTGAAAACATTAGTGAGTTTTGGATTCTTGTGTCATTGACAGTAAAGTTGCAGCACTCTCACGAGGGAGGCTCTTTTTTAGCTCAACCCCGGCTCTTTAATGTTATAAAGTGTGGAGGTGAACAGGGGTTCCATTATATTTTTTTATGCTCTTTTGATTATGCATTTAACGGATTCTATATGTGCATGAATATTGTTTTGCAGAAATATGCTTGGTGAGCAGTAGGCCTGTCTGTGACTTTTGGTCTCTGTTTTCTTTCTGTGCTGGAGTGTTTGGGGAACCACGACATCTGCAATGCAGACTAGACAAAAACACAGTCTGATAACGTATTAAGCATGTTTACATTTTGCCTTGCTGGAAAATAAAAAAAGCCTTTTCTGCCCTGAAGGGTGAGAGAGCAGACAACCACAATCCCTAACAGGTCGTGTTTTTTCACCTTTCCCCTTTTGCAAAAGGTTTGAAAATTCATGCAGACTCTTGTGTGAATTCTCATTTCCCAAACTGCACAGTTGAGAGTGCACTATAACAAAAACAAAAAGTGTAACAACTTTTTTTGAAAGAAAGTGTAAATACTGTTTTTGCAAAAATGTGTAAAACAAAGATAACACATAAAGTTAACGGAGTTGTTACCACTGACAGAACACAGTGCTACTGAAGATGACCACGTGTTTACAATCAAAAACTTGTGATGCTGAACATTAACAGTATTAATAAATCACCTACCAGTAAAGATGCTGATAGATTCTGGAGCTTCTTGTAAGATTGTGAATTGTTGAAATCGAAGAGCAACATTGAGTTACAGAATCCAGTGAAGAAAGCTTCTCCTTTTGGGTCAAAGAAAGTGCTCCATGTTAAAGGTGTTTTTTCTGCTACATTCAGAGCTGATGAGATGTCAGAAGCCATCTCTGCACTGATCCAAGTTGTGCAAGAAGCACAAATTTTTGTGTTGGGCAGACAGACTGGTATGAAGTTGGAACTTCTACACATTGGCCTATTTGAACAGGTGAACTCAATTCAGCAAAAAGATGTTGCAGTTTTCACTACTGAGCTCGAGCACAAGTACAAAGACTGTTTCAGGGTTTGGGAAGGCTCGAAGACTTTCAACTGAAACGGCATGTAGATAAAAGTGTACAGCCAGCTGCTTAGCCTTTTCGGAGAGTTCTTTTTAGCTTGAGGAAGCAAGTGGAGCTAAAACAACTTGAAGATGCTGATGTAATTGAAAGAGTAAATGGACCTACTCCATGGCCCTCCCTTGGTTGCTGTGCATGGAAAAAAGGAACCCAGACTTTGTTTGGATATGCGCAGGACAAATGAGGCTACAATAAGGCACCCCATTCCCATTATAGATGAAATCTTGGAGAATATGACAGGAGCCACAATGTTTTCTAAGTTGGGTCTGAAATGGGAATATCATCAAATAGAGCTGGAACCAGAATACAGATCTATCACCACTTTTGTCACACACACAGGCCTTTGGCGCTATAAAAGACTGATGTTTGGCATTTCATCTGTGCCTGAAATATACCAACACATCATTGGATAGATACTCCAAGACCTTCTCGAAATGACATTTCTATGCTTTCTGATGTGACTGAACCTACTTCATCAACGCCTGATGCACCGCAGCAGCAGGAGGGTCGACCTTAAAGGGTTAAGAAAGCTCCAACACATCTTAAGGACTTTGTGACATAGACAAATGAAGTCACAAAAGGGGCAGCTTGTTCATTGTTCTAAATGGAAGTTAAGTGGTGAAGCACATTTAAAGTTTTAAGTACTAGTGGACAGCAAGTTTGGAATGAGGATTGCAGTATTATGTTAGCTTGAGCAACAGATGCATTTCAGATGTATAACAGAGCTTATATTGTGAAGTCAGTGAAACTTGAGATAATCGAGAGTATTTCATTTAGGTCAGAATGGTTAAAAAATATCAAGTTACGACCAATGTTTACAAGATTTTTATAAGGGGCTCACTAATTTTCTGTTACTGTTTGTAACATAAGTCATCTGAGACAAGAAGGGATGTAGTGTATAGCAACTGAAGGTCTATTTGTGATGATGTCATAAAAGGGTTGTGGGAAGTACGAGAAGGAAATACTACACTTTGCGAGAAACGTTAAGACCAAGAAGCCCAAAAAGCTGAGTGCTGGGAAAATTAAATCTTGATTTTTCCAAAAACATAAAATTTTCTAAAATAACAAATTATTATTAGTTTATAAATTTAAGTTATTGCCCAGCCCTAGGTTGAAGAAGGTATTTTGGAAAGCAACCTCCAAAAAACATCAAAACCTTTTCTGTGGCTTTCAGGTTGGTGTGATGTCTAGTCCTTTGCGTGTTTCTGAGTGTATTATCAATGTGAGGGTGTGAAAAAAGCACTTAGTAAGCCATAAAGAAGAAAAAAATATACCAGCTAAAAGGTGTGAATGGTGGAAGTGATCCTGTTCAGGGTCACTGTGGTCTGGAAATGCCTCACTCAAAGTCAAATCTGTTAATCTTTTGGCTATTATAGTGCAATTGCAACTGAGGATTTGCACATTTTGGTTTTGCTACAAGCTGAGTCGAGTTTTAGAAGCTAACCTTCCCCAACTACCTCTGGCTGTCCCAAACATGCTGGGTGATTTGCCAGTTCTAAGTTCAATGACTGATTATGTCAGTGGTGTTGTGAAGTGCTGATCTGATGTTGACCAGTTTGAAACAACTTACATCCCCTAAATGTTCCAGAGGGAATCTTGCCTTTCACAACTAAGAACCACCAGTAACAGTTATTTATTAAAGACTGTAAACTCAATCAATGTCAAGATTTTACTTTTAGCAGCTAAGATTTTTTAGACATAAATGAAAAAGATAAAAAGTTCTTATTGTACATCATTCCTTTTTTATATATTTGGTTTGTCTTCATTTACTATTTGGTTGCTGTGACAAAGTCTAAAGAATAGTGATAAAAATGAAAGTATAAGCAAAACTACATTTCACTTCAAATCTTGTGATTAATGCGAAAAGAACAAAGTACAAGAAAAGCTATGAACTTTTAATGTGTTGTAATACGACTCTTCAAGCTCTGACTAGACAAAGGGCAAAGCAGTATGGAAGACGATGAAAAATAATACAAGCAATCGGACGAAGATGAGATCCTATGGAGTCAATTAAAGTAGCAGTAAGAACACACAACACTGACCTTCATGGTCAACTTCATCTGTGTTGTCGCTGATCTGTCTTCTCAGAACCTGAAGTGGAAACTGAAAAAAAAGAGGAACTCCAGTGCATTCAAAGCTGACACCAGCTCCCTGCTTTTGTGCAGACACTCGATGCTTTCCTGCCACTTTATCCTCAAGCTATAATAAAATCTAAACAGCCTGGGCTAGGTTTAATTCAACTCCACTGGCAAAGCCATATAATTTGAAACCATTTGCGGCACTCCTAGTTCCAAAAGTTGAGATGTGAAAATTCTGTGATGTGGTGGAGCATCATCATCCATGAACAGACAGTTGGGGATGTGCTGGTGGAATTGGGAGATGACGATGAGTTTTATGATGTCTCTTAGGTAAGACCATGCAGTGACTGGGCCGTCTACAAGAAAGCCAAGACCAGCCATGACCAATTTGATGCCCTGGCAAGATTTTAGGTGGAGCCTACTTTTACTGTCACAGTAAATCCTACTGCTTTTGCAGTGATCCCTGGCTATATCGCGTTTCATCTTTCACGGCTTCGCTGCTTCACAGTTTTTCAGTGCGGATATTTTTACAGTGCATTGCACTTCAGCGCATGGCACAAGCATGGGACCCTTTGATGAGTCGTTCATTGCAGTTCTCAAATATAAATCGAAGGTGGCATAACCGTTTATAAAAATCTTCTTGCTCAGAAAAAGAGCGCCAACAACTACCCATAACAAAGTTCTTCTCTCGGAGAAAGACTCTGGCGCCTTCAGTAGAAACAGACGCTATAGCGGAGCGGAGTCAGGACGAAGAGGCACAGCTGGGACTGTGAAATGCGCGAGTGACAATTTTTCCAACCTTGTATTATTATATTAAAATTATTGTTTTAAACAAATTTTGGGCTTTAAAACAGGTTTTGATTCACTACTTCACGGATTTCATTTTTCGCGTCTTATTTTTGGAACCCAACTCCCGTGATAAACGAGGCATCACTGTATTCCATACTATAATAAAACATGTAAACAAGGGACATTAAGTGGTAAAAAAAAAGTTATTAAAAAAACGAGTAAGCACAAAAATAAGATTTATTTTTAATTTTTAATTTAAAAGATTATCGACAACATCGTCATATCACAACTGTTTTGAGATCACATTGTTTATGGTTATGCAAGTCCACTGAGATGTTTTTGTATGATAGTCGATCTCAAATAATTTTAATCAATTTGACCTTTGAGAAGCATCTTTCAGCAGCAGCCACTATACCAAGAACAGTGGCAGACATTCTCAAAGGAGGTAGCAATTAGTCTGCAGTTAGCAGTTACCTTATCAATTAGAGGAGATGGCTGGTTACATGGGTCTATTGGAGAAGGGGAAGCCCTTGACGCTGCTTTATCTGTTGATGAGGTGTAAACAGGAGGATTAGCAGAGGACGGACTAAAAAACCTCAGGAGCTGAGCTGAGGACAAAAGAGGAGTATGTGACTCATATAAACACATGATTTCAAGGATTAAATGAAATGAAATGAAAAAAATTTAAAAACCATGAGCTAAATGTGTGATGATGACTATACTGTATAATTTTCAATGTACTTTTTTCTATTTGCAAATTGCTGTTATTCATAAATCAGTAACACTTTCAATATTGTTGTCATTATAGTAAAATGCTAAACATGCAAAGACTCAGTAAACTGCAGTAAAATATAGTATGTGGGAATATTATGCCTAATCACATAATTATATGTTCTTTAATACTGATTAAAATATGGATGATAAATGCATTACAGACAATATCAACTGCAACACAACAGCTGGGCTAAGGACTGTGGACAAATGAATAGCATTTTGATTGACTGTTACAAGCTGAGAAAACATGAGAAAACTATGTAAATGCAAAAAACATCATAACATCTGATCTAATATTTACACACTTGCTTTCCTGCTTTTCTCATATGTTTCTAATATGATTCAACAGTCAGGCCAACTCTTACTGAAAAACGTCAAGTCAAGGAGTAGCTTCTATGCTCCGTTTATTTACGGCATTTAACAAAGAGTTAAAGTGCAAACACCTTAGAGTACAACTGATCAGATAAAATATCCAAACATGATGAATATAGCAAAAAAGGGCGACAGCGGCTCAGGTGGTTGAGCAGGTCGTCCAATGATCGAAGGGTTGGCGGTTCGATTCCCCGCTCCCACCAGCCAAAATGTCGTTGTGTCCTTGGGCAAGACACTTCACCCTCCTTGCCTCCAGTGTGGCTCCACTGGCGTGTGGATGTGTATGAATGATCCCGGTGATGGTCAGAGGGGCCGTAGGCGCGAAATGGCAGCCACGCCTCTGTCAGTCTGCCCCAGGGCAGCTGTGGCTACAACTGTAGCTTACCATCACCAAGTATGACTGAGGAGTGAATGAATAAGGGCCACAATGTAAGCGCTTTGAGCGTCTGGAAAAGCGCAGATAAATCTAATCCATTATTAAAAAAACTTTCCAACAACGTTCTATTTCAGTATGAAAATGCTGCTGCTAATAAAACCAAAAAAAACATGAAGAAACAGAGACATGTGAGACTGTAATCAGAATTATATTATTTAACATAAACCAAAACTTACAGACAATGAGGTCTCTCGCACAAACGGAAGGATGGCAACAGAAGATATAACAGCATGGCAAAGACCAAATTAACATGGCTGACATAGCATTTCTCTCAAGAACTCAAATGTAGCCTTCAAAAAGTAAGAACTAAACATGACTAAAGCAAAATCTAATTAAACAACAGAGGCAAACAAACGTGGGGCAGAACACTCCCCACCTGGCATCTGTAACAATGTCATATATCATCTGTCATTTAAGCACAGTCTGTTGCAGTTATGTCTTGACGAGCAAAACAACCTCAGTAATGGGTCTGAGAAACATTCGAGCTGGACCATCCTTCGCTGTTTTGAGTTCAATCTTGCTGACTTGTCCAGCGCATCCAGGTAAGGTTCTTGTCATAAGGGCCATAGCCCAGTCGTTTCGGCATGTTCCACCATCCTTTAGCAAAACAACATCTCCTTCTTCAACATTTGGACTTGAGTTTGCCATTCACGTTGCCATCAGCTCCAAAACTGGTCTGCGATTGCACTTGACGCCATTGTTGCTTGTGTAAATCCTTCTCTGTAAAGTTTCCTGGAGGTGGGGCTACGCTTTGCTTCTGAGTGAGAAGCATTTGCTGGTGTAAAAAAACTCAGGAGCGTCCGGATCTGAACAAACTGGAACAAAGGGACGAGAGTTGATGACAGCTGTCACTTCTGCCAGCAACGCACACAGAGAGTTCATAAGCTGGAGGAGTGGGTATGCATCAGCATTGCATTCGATATTCTTGCTATGGCTATCATGCGTTCCCATGCACCACCCATGTGTGATGACTGAGGTAGATTAAAGTACCACGAACAACTTTGGCTGTTTGAATACAAGTGGACCTTTGACTCTTTCAACACTTTGTGGAATTCAAGTTCTTTACAAGGACCAACAAAATTAGTCCCACAATCCAAATGCAATTGTTAAGGGCCGCAAATGGCAGAGAAGCTTTTCAGGGAGTTGATGAAAGAGGAAGATGTCCCAAATGCAGACAAAGCACCCACAGGTCCCGATTCTGATCTCTGGGGACTTTAACCATGTCTGCAACCCCCTCTCCACCACCTTGTCCAACTTCACCCAGTATGTAAACTGTCATACAAGGAACAATAAAACTCTGGACCTTCTATATGCTAATGTCAAGAATGCATATACTTCTGCCCCCTCCCCTCTTTAGGACCCTCTGACCCCAACCTGGTTCATCCCTCCCCTGCTTACACTCCAGTGGTGAAACAGCAGACACCACAGGTTAAAATAGTGAAGATCTGGACTGAAGAGACAACAAAGCAACTGAAGGACTGTTTTAACACCACTGACTGGGACGTTCTCTGCAGTCCACATGGGGAGGACATTGGCAGTCTCACACACTGTATCACGGACTACACATATTTTTTGTGTGGAAAACACAGTGCCAACAAAGACAGTGCTGTGTTTCTTAAACAATAAGCCCTGGGTCACTCCTGAGCTGACACTCCTACTAAATGAGAAGAAGAGAACCATTCTCTCTAGGGGACAAGGATGAATTGTGCAGAGAACAGAAGGATTTGAAATACAAAATCAGAAGGTGCAAAGACAGCTACAGGAATAATTTGGAGCAACGCCAGAACAGAACAAGGTCCGTGATGTGTGAAGAGGTCTAAAACACATCTCAGGCCTCGGTGAAGATGGATATGGTCCCCAGGTCATAGGTGACCAAGCCTGGGCAAATTAACTGAACCTGTTGCAAGAGATTTGATTCTGCTCAGCCCCCAGTCCTCCTCCACAAGTCCCCTCTACACACCTTTCCAGTCCAGGCATCTTCTCCCAGCTGCAGCTTTTCAAAATTTAGCACAAAGCATTCAACTCTGCCCTTCCTCTGACTGCAACAAAGGGACCCCCAACAACCCATAGCTCCAGACCAGTCACCACCCATCCCCCTCTGCCTCACTCGGAACCAGGTTAGGAGGGAGTTAAGGAGGACAAAGGTCAGGAAGGCAACATGCCCTGACAACATCCGCTCCAGGCTCCTCAGGGAGTGAGCAGACCAGCTCTGTGATGTGGTCCTGTTCATATTTAATAGGGGCCTCAGCCTGAAGAAAGTACCAGTTCTCTGAGGACTTCCTGCCTGGTTCCGTTTTCAAAAGTACCTCGTCCTATGGAGTCCCCTGGGAGCACTGTGAGAGACATGTTTTTTGATTTCTCCAGTGCTTTTAACACCATCCAGCCATCACGGCTTAGGAGGAAGCTGGAGGTGGCAGGCGTTGACCAACATCTGGCTGCTTGGATCAACTACAACTACAACACAGACAAGCCACAGTTTGTGAGGCTTTGTGACTGTGTGTCTGATGTGGTGGTCTGCAACACAGGGGCACCTCAAGGGACTGTGCTCTTCCCTTTCCTGTTCACACTGCTCACATCGGACTTTAAATATAACTCCCACCACTGTCACCTGTTCTCAGATGACAGTGCCGATGTTGGCTGTGTAATAGTTGGAGACGAGCAGGAGTACAGGGAGGTCATCTCTGACTTTGTGGGCTGGTGTGAAAATAACCACCTGATACTACACCAGCAAGATGAAGGAGCTGGCTCTTGATTTCAGGAGGTCCCCTCCATCACACTCACTGGTGAACATCCAGGGCTAAGACATTGAGACTGTGGAAAGATTTAAATATCTGGGTGTTCACCTCCATAACAAACTGGACTGGTCTAGCAACATAGGTACTCTGTACAAAAAGGGCCATAGTCGCCTTCACCTGCTGAGGAGACTGAGGCCTTTTGGTGTGTGTAGACAGCTGCTAAGGACTTTTAATGACACTGTGGTGGCCTCATTAGGGTTTGGCTCTGTTCTGGGCTGCACACTGGAGTCCATCGAGGAGGTGGCGGACAGGAGGATGTTGGCTAAGCTAACATCTATCATGGATAACCCCTCCCACCCCCTGCACCACACTGTAGGGCGCTGACCAGCTCCTTCAGCACCAGACTGTTACACACACAGTGCAAGAAGAAGAGCTACCTCAGGTCATTCCTCCCCACAGCCACCAGACTGTACAACACAGTACTAAAGTGATACGTTATGTACCTACACTGTGTGTTTCATTTGTTGTATTTGATGAAAAATGGCCAAATAAATGAAGGGGAATTCACCCTGTATAGTTGATTTTAAGCTGAAGTTCAAAATAAAGGATTTCATTTTCTTCTATTTTTAAGACTGTGCTTGACCTTTTTCTTTTGAGCCTGGAGGAAAAACAACAAATTGCTCTAAATTCAGCTTTTTAATAGAAATTGACATAGAAATGTTGCCCGTGGAATGCTTTAGAACTTTACTTCAGAATTTTAGAGAAAGAAAAAAGATCAAGAAAGAACAAAATTAAATGTTTTATAAATGTTTTTCAGTAATTAATTAAAATCCCCATGTTTTAGTCTTGATAACCAAGATCGGAATCCAGCTACTCCTTTGACACCTGCATTTTTTTAACCAAGTAATTCACTGGAATAATAAAACTTTCATATATAATTAACACATTAACATTGAACCATTCCAGCTACCTGAAATAGCCTGACAGTGGGGGGTTTGTTGTGCAAGAAATCTTGTTAAAAAAAATCATCTCAGTAAATTGAACACTAAAAACATTCAGTAGGCTTTATTTCATGAAAGTCAATTTGACTTCAAGCTTAAAAAAAATTACAGAACCCAATCCTCCTCCAAGCAGATCTGTTCATATGCTTGAATCACAGTATCACAGCCTCAATGCCGCCTAAAATCCCCCAGCTTTCAGTACAGAAAGGAAAATATACTCATTAAAAAAGCAATGTCATCTCAAAAGGCTGTTTTCATTATGAGGTATTAAAACAAACTTTCCGTTTTAGCATTCAGAGCAAATTAGTCCTATCCAAGTGGAAAGCATGTGTTTGGAAAGTGGGTAGCAGCTTTATGTGTGAGTGTGTTGGTGTCAACCAGTGCCTCCAAAGAGTCTATGACCCCTAAAAAGTTATGCAAGCCACCTCCCACTCAGAAAACACATGGATCCAGCTTGACATTCATTCCACATTTATCACGTACCTGCTGCTTTTTCTCATAAATCAAAGATGAAGCTTAGCAAGGAATGTAGGAATTTGTGTGTGTGTGCATGGCAGTGTGTATTTGTGAAGAAAACAGTTAGCAGATGATGTTGTTAAACAGTTTGGGAAAAAATGGAGGGTTAAGGTGGGGTTCAGTGTCTTTCCCAAGGACACTTCAACAAGGTGGTAATTGAACCAGCAATATTTCAATCAGAGGTCAACTATCCTACCGCTGCACCACGGCTGCCCCGTAACTCCAGTGTTTGTTATACAAGAATGTTTGTAAGAGATAAAAAAAAAAAAAAAACAGACTGATACCACTAAAATAAACGTTACTGTGACTGTAGGCTAACTGTGACTGTAAGCTAACTGTGACTGTGAGCTAACTTCCAACTTAAGTAACACATAAAAACAGTTACAACATTGCTACACATTAGCCATGTTTGAAGCATCTGTGTAATCATAATAGATGTAACTCCCAACCTTGTCTGCAATGCGTAAAAAAATAGACTTAGACCGCTAGAACTATAACTGCGACTAGTTCTAGTCGCTGCTACACTTTACTTAAAAAAACACAGTCCAACACTGCTACACTTTGGCAGCATTGACATATTCATTATAACACTCAACCTTTTTTGCAGCATCTTCAATCTATGTATAAGGCAATCTGGATTATAAGGCGCACTATTTTTTTTTTGTTTTTTTTGGCATTTAGGTGTGCGATAAAGTGCGAAAAATATGATACACTTAACACTAAATACTTGACTTTGACTCTGCTGTGCACTTATAAATCAACATAAAAAATTTATTTTAGTAAGACACAAATACAGTGTTCCCTCGCTATAAGGCAGTTCAGTTTTCACAGTCTCGCTGTTTCGTGAATTTTTTGGTGCAATTTTGCATGCCATTTAGAATTTTTTTACAGCCTCATTGGCTGTAGACCGTTGTCAATTCATCTCATCCATGCCGTGTCTCTCATGCAGTTTGCAAAATTTACATGAAGCTTTGATCGGGATCACACTTTTTTTTTACATTCAATAAAAGGGAACCTATTTTTCTACATAGATTTAAACTTTGACAGAACAAGACAGAAAAGTGTGACAATGTTCATGTCTGTCTGAGAAAAGTGTATGAAGTGTGTAGTGAGAAGTTTACTGTCTTCATCTACATCTATAATTATTAATAATAAAGATACTAGTTTGTGAATTTCCTCTTTTGCGGGTTATTTTTAGAACATAGCTTTCGGGATAAACGAGGAACCACTCAGCATTCTGAGCAGATAATGCATTTTCTGTTCTAAAAGATCCGGTTATAAAGGAAATTTCAACATTTTATTTTCCCACATCATCACTGTGGCATCCACGATGACCTAAAAGTTCACTCAAATGTTATTTTCCCCACTGGATTATTCAGTTTGCCGATAACTGCAATTTAGAGTTGTAGTTGCAATTTTCTGCCTGGACTGCTTCAGGATCTCATGTGGGATATTTAGCGGTACTCCCTGATAGGCTGACGGTGGGTCCAAGAGGGGATGGAAGATCTATAAAGAGCTGTTAAGGTAATTTGTTTAGCAATTTGTTGAGCATCATGGGGAGGGCCATTCAACACTATTCACAATATTAACAAATCCTTTGCCAGACATTATTCTACACAATGAGAGAATCTCATTTTAAACAAGCATTTCTTGTAAGTCTAGTCAGTGTTGGTCTCTCTGGAAAACACATGTGGACAACCTGATCCCGCAGTTCTTTTATCTGAGTCAAGAAGACAATAGGAACCCAAGGGCCCTATGGGTGTGGTCTTATGTGTTAAGTGTCAGATGCCTCAAATTAAGGTCAAAGTCAAAATAAATTGTTTGGCTTCATAGGTTTAACTAGTCAACTTGTTAATGAGTTGATGTGTTTCTTAAAAATGCAGCATCAATTTGAATGACAAGTATAAAAACCTACATTTTTTTTGCCAGATTTAAATAGAAAATTATAATTGCATTAAAAGAATATAGCTCAGAACATGTTATATACATACATATATATTGAGTTATGAATCAGCAGTTAAACAGGTCTTTGGAAACCAAAAAAAGGACTGAAAGCAAGACAGTTATTCTCTTTATTTATGAAGTTTCAGTTGATGATTATTCTCTTGCACAAACAAAACAGTGATAATAATTGAAGGTACAGTCTAATGTCAGGTTTTATAACATTACAGAAATGTAATGTTATTTCAACAAAAGACACTACTGATCTCTGAACCTTTTTATGAACAAATACCTTTCTTTAAAGCCTCGACTTTTCATCCAAGCCCTAATGATTTTTTCTAGTCATGGTTATTAATTTACACCTATAAGACTTTGTTT
Organism: Oryzias latipes; assembly: GCF_053564925.1. Taxonomy (NCBI): domain Eukaryota; kingdom Metazoa; phylum Chordata; class Actinopteri; order Beloniformes; family Adrianichthyidae; genus Oryzias; species Oryzias latipes. The sequence goes on from NC_136254.1 coordinate 14,033,342, forward strand.
AAAATGAACTTCGTTCAAATCACAAATGTTTTTTTCATTGTTCAATAGAAAAGTAAAGATTAAAACTAGTGAAGAAAAATAAAATAATTACTTTTTTTTAAGGTCATTCATACTGAAAACATGTAAAAAGTTTTGCATTATTGTATGTGTTCATACAGATACGTGTGTTGTAGTTGTGAGTCTTAGTCATTTCAAAGAGTTACAGTGACATGGAGCTACAATTCAGTGTGTTTTTATGTTTAGCTGAGGTCAGTGTGAGCAAATTCTAAAAATTACCAGCGGACCTGAATGCAGCAATACTGAGCTCTAATAATGAAAGCACAGAAGTGCGGAAATTCCATGCAGCCCCTGAATGCACCTCCTGTTGTGGCATATGTGACTATAAAATCTGAGCAATAAAGTCAGAATTAAATGTTTAAACCAACTCTAGAAATTGATGTTTGTAGTAGTCAAGTTGGGGCGAAGCAGACACTTAAAAGTCATAGTTGTGAGTTTGAGCCCCATGACAAAGATGATGAACAATGTCTCACCTGCAAAAATGGTAAGTGACATTGTTTTTTCTACCCACCAAATTCAAGTTTTATATTTGGCGGGTATGTGGGTTTTAATGTAGGGCCCAGTTTCTAAATATCCCAGGCAAAAAATAACAAGCACGGAAACAAATGACATTTTCCTGCTTTTTGCAGTTTGATGTGATGTAATAAAAATGTGTTATCACCATGTGGCTTCTTAAGCTCTCAAAATCTGCTGACCTCAATGACATTTCCCCCTCCAGGCTCTTGGAGTGAAAACAACAGCAGATTCTAAAGTCCTTGTATGGACCTCATTGTCCAAAAACAGAAGGCTTTTATAGGTTTTTCATTATGAGGTGGTAAACTCTCCAAACTCCATCATGTTTCCTCATGCTCAGTCTCTTCACTGTCTTTCAGACTATGCGTGGCCTCTGCCAAGCGCCTTGTGTCCAATCTGGATCTACCTGGACGTGTTGTTCTCCACGGCTTCCATCATGCATCTCTGTGCCATCTCGCTGGATCGATACGTTGCCATCCGCAACCCCATAGAGCACAGCCGCTTCAACTCCAGAACAAAAGCTATGATGAAGATTGCTGCTGTCTGGACCATATCAATAGGTCAGCATGCATCTCTGCTCTACATTTATCCTGCAAACTACTTAGTTAGGATTCAACACTGACAAATTCAAAGGGAGGCAATTCACAGTTTGCATATGCCCAACTGTGCAGAATAAAATAAATTCCTGGTGTTAGCATTATCCCATAATCCTAATAGAAAGTAGTAATACTTTAACATTGATGCTCTCAGGATGAAAAGTAAAATCAATTCTAGAAATTTGATTGATCTTTACTCCTACAGCATCAAATATGTCAAAGCCAACTCATTTTCTTTTGTTTGTGAGTACCAATGAGACTCACCAATTAGAACAGAAAAGCACAACCATGTAGGTCTGTCATAACACACAGAATCATTTTACTGAACCTTAAAACCTGACTCTTTTAGTTTACTGTTTTAAAGACTGGTAGGTAGTCCAATGCACTATTTAAAAACGTTTTTTTTATTATTATTATTTTGTCAGTAAACTAGCAATTATTAAAAAAAAAGTTTTTATATATCAGAGCTTCTTTTAAGATATGAGACTTTATCTGAGAACTTAGTAAAATGAACCTATACCATTAGGATGACAGACTCAATTTATTTAAGTGAATTGATTTTTTTAAATTGCAAAATTAGTAAGGGATCAAATACTTATTTCCTTCACTGTACATGAAAAGAAGAAGTTTCATTTGGCCATTGATATGAAAATCTGAAGCAGTATCTACCAACAGCAAAGACAGGCAAAGCATTTAGGGAAAAATGAAAATAATGTATTATTTTAGAAAGATAAGGTGATCATGGTTTATTACATGCATGAAAAAACATGGACAGTTTACAAAGATCGACGCACAACCAGGAATGACTGCAAATAATCATGTCCAAAGAAGTAAACCCTTTAAATTTGTTTGCAGATCAGCGAAAAAGCAGGTTATTATAAAATGGCTTCTACTGCCACATTATACCAAGATGAGACAGGGAACCATCAAATATATTATTTACTGCTTATAAATGACTTGTTTGTTTTTTGCTTTTTCAATGAAAAATGGCATCACGTCTACCCCTCCCCCCTTTTCCTTGTGGCTGTTTGTGAGCTGAGATGGAGGATTCATGGGTTATCAACCAACTTGCATGCACATAATGTCAGAGGAAAGGGGAGAAAAGCAAGGCTCCTGGCTGAGATTTAACACAGCAAGCATACATTTTTGACGTAAGAATCATAATTTTCCTCTTGCTTTTCTAATTTCCCCTTGAGGATTAAATGGTCTTTTTCTCTCATCTGAGTGGATTTTTTAAACGTTTAAACACATCTATCCTTTCCTTTCAAAAAGTGTATTTATTAACTCCTAGAGTGTGTTTTTGTGTCTTTATTTGTAGAAAAAGTTGTCAGATAAATTCCAAAAGTTCTTTTGGCAAACCTTCACTTTTTTCGACCTCTATATAGTTATGCCTCTTCGTGCCCTTTTCAGCACAGAAGAGCTTCAATGTCTTTGTGTGTGCACACACACACACACACTTGTGCACATATACAGATTACCGGAGCATATTATTGCGTGCTGTAAACTTACAACAATGACTCCATGCAAAGTCAGTGCCTTAGATCTTCAACCCCTTCGGGATAGGTTATTGTTGCGTGCAGAGTTACAAGGCTTTTTCCAGGAGGAATGGATCGGCTTTAATTTGCTTTGTTGTCTGAGACTGTTAGACTCTCCTAAGATAAAGTTTGGACACAATTCACTAACTCTCAGATCAGCTTAGCAGAAATATGTACAGCTGTTGAGTGATGACAATTGGACTTATGAATGAAAAAAACAAAATTATTTACCTATTTTATTCCGAAACTTGGATTTAAAAAAAAAAAAAATCTCCATAATGTATTTTGTGCCAATTTTAAGGGGAAAGGTAAGTCCTTCCTCTTAGCAGATTTGTTAGAATGACTGCAAGTATATCACAATTGTTGTTTCATTTGAAGCAAAAACTGCCTGTTAATAAATTATTATACTACTACTTATTATAGGAGACAAAAGTGTAGTTGACTGCTCAGATGGAGGGACGCTGCTAAGAATCAACCCTTGCAGAGGTGCTGGACCTGACAACATCCCAAGAAGAGTACTAAGTTGTCACAACTGCTTTTGCGGGTGGAAAAGGCCTACCTATAGAGTCCACCAAGGTGGCTCACACAAAATATTAAGGTTGTAGCCTCCTAGCTGACACTGTAGAACAAAAATGTTCATGCATATTTTTTTCTATGGGCATGCTGTGAGTGACAGGTTGTGAAGGAATAGAGTTGGAAAGGTGGTTCAAAAAAAGAAGCAATAAAGTCCAAATCCAGGAAACAAATGGCCCATAAAGACGGAAAACGTGATGGACGTGATGGTAAAGGCCAGATAAGTGACAGCTTTGGAAAACGATCCACAATGGTGAGTATGGTGATGTTACCTCAAGGCGTGGGCAAACCGGTGATAAAATTCAAAGCGAAATGAGACCAAGGGCGGCCAGGAACGGATAGAGGACAGAGGAGACCAGCAGGGGGTTAGTGTGAGGCATTATTCTGGGCACAGGCTGGGTAGGCACCAACATACTGCTGCATGTCCTTCTCCAAGGTTGGCCACCAAAATCTGAGTCTCAACAGGGAGCTGGTGCGGGCTCCACCAGGGTGACAGGTACAGCGAGAGGAGTGTCTGGCACAAAATGGCGATTAGCGGGGTCTGTGACTGGATCTAGTTGTTGTTGCTGGGCCTACAAAACCTTGCTCTCTATCTCCCAAGAGACAGCAGTGAGAGTGCAGGATGAAGGAACGAGTGGAACGGAGACTTTCCAGAGTAAGACTGACCTGGGACGCCAAGGTCTGCTCCTGAGTCCACCAACACTAGAACTGGATGAGATGACTGATTGATGCACAACGTTGTTGAGAGCAAGGTCTTTGTGTGGGTGATGCTATTTGGGGTGGTCGTGGGCGTCCATACCCCTACTGCTACTGACTGCCGATGTCGTTTGTCTTTTGGCCGGATTGGACAGGAAGCGACAACATGTCCAGGAGTTCCACAATAATGCTCCAGTAGATAACCGTTGCTGGCATTACTCAGTGGAGAGGTGGGTTCAACCCAGTTGCATGGGTTCCTCAGGTGGGGGGGCTTGCACCACGGACCAGCTAAGATGGTGGACAAGTTAGGGTTAATGAAAGTGGACTGGGTCACAGTTCTCTTGCTCAATAACACCACCTTTTAACCCAATGGTTAGGGAGATTAGTTCACCCAAGGTTGAAGGTGGATCCCTTGAGGCCAACTCATCTTTAGGTTGTCCGTTAAGACCCTTGGTGAACACAGCCTGCAGTGCCTTATCATTAAAGCCCAAATTTGCAGCCACAGTCTGAAAATCCACAGCATATTCTGCAGCTCCCCGGGCTCCTTGTCTCATGGAGATCAACTATCTTTTGGAATCCCCTCCTCTCACTGGGTGGTCAAAAACACGTTTCAATTTCTCCACAAAGTCAGAGTAGGAGAGCTGACCAAAACCATGCTGATCGAAAGAGGCCTCTGCCCACTGTAGTGCCTTGCCTTCCAGGAGACCAACAACACATGGCACCTTTGCTCGGTCACTGGCGTAAATGACAGGTTTCTGCTCAAAAAGTAAAGAACACTGCAGGTAACCTCTGCACTTACCCAGGTCTCCGGAGTATGGTTTGGGGTCTGGGATATGAGTCTCTCTTACAGCTCCTGGCGAAAAACAAATGGAGTGGGTGGTGTGGGTTGTGCTGCAGTGGCGCCGTGTGTGGAGAAAGACTTGAGTGAGCCGATCCAACTGAGCCAGGACTGCGTCAAACTGTTAAACTTGTGGCCCAGGTTGAGGATCATCTGTTCGTGGTGCAGAAGGTCCACTTCAGAACGAGGAAGGGGTTGCTGAGCACGGTCCTGGGAGGTGGACATGTCCGCTGGTAAAATGGCCAGATTATTCTGGTAGGAGAAGGTGGTGGATGTCTGAATCCAAGTGCGGACACAAACTGGTAGACGTTAAATGATTTAAAATGTCACAGTAAGAGCAGCCATGTTGTTGGTTTAGAGCACATGTCAAAGTCAAGGTCACATCCGGCCTGCTGTGTAATTACACTGACCAAAAACATAAACGCAACACTTTTGTTATTGCTCCCATTTTTTATGGTATGAACTCAAAGATGTGAAACATTTTCCACATACACAAAATAACCAGTTCTCTGAACTATTGTTCACAAATCTGTCTAAATCTGTGATAGTGAGCACTTCTTCTTTGCCAAGACAATACATCCCACCTCGCAGGTGTGCCATATCAAGATGCTGATTAGACTGCCCACAAGAAAAGGCCACTCTGAAATCTTCAGTTGTATCACACAGCACAATGCCACAGATGTTGCAAGTTTTGAGGGAGCGTGCAATTGGCATGCTGACAGCAGGAATGTCCACCAGAGCTGTTGCTAGGGAATTGAATGTCCAGTTCTCCACCATCAGCCGCCTCCAAAGGCGTTTCCGAGAATTTGGCAGCACATCCAACCGGCCTCACGACCGAAGACCATGTGTAACCACACCAGCCCAAGACCTCCACATCCAGCATGTCCACCTCCAAGATCGTCTAAGACCACCCACTCGGACAGCTGCTAAAACAATCGGTTTGCATAACCACAGAATTTCTGCACAAACTGTCTGAAACCGTCTCAGGAAAGCTCATCTGCATGCTCGTCGTCCTCATCGAGGTCTTGACCTCACTCCAGTTCGTCCTCGTAACCGACTTGAGTGGGCAAATGCTCACATGCGATGGCGTCTGGCACATTGGAGAGGTGTTCTCTTCACGGATGAATCCCGGTTTACGCTGTTCAGGGCAGATGGCAGACAGCATGTCTGGCGTTGTGTGGGTGAGCGGTTTTCTGATCTCAATGTTGTGGATCGAGTAGCCCATGGTGGTGGTGGGGTTATGGTATGGGCAGGCATATGTTATGGGCGACGAACACAGGTGCATTTCATTTATGGCATTTTGAATGCACAGAGATACCGTGACGAGATCCTGGGGCCCATTGTTGTGCCGTACATCCAACAACATCACCTCATGTTGCAGCATGATAATGTACGGCCCATGTTGCAAGGATCTGTACACAAGTCTTGGAAGCTGAAAACATCCCAGTTCTTGCATGGCCAGCATACTCACCGGACATGTCACCCATTGAGCATGTTTGGGATGCTTTGGTTTGGCGTATACCTTGTTTTCTGACTCTCGTCGAGGACAGACGTGTTTTCCTCTCGCACCTCCTGTGTCAGCCCTTCCCCAAGGCTTTTTGTCCTGTCTGCCCGAGAGGTGCATTCTTCACCCTTCTGAAGCCGCTGCTTTTCTGCACTCTGAGAATGGATCTGATCAGCTGGTCTCTAAATTCGATTGAGTCGACTGGAGGGTCAGGCGTGGAGTCGGCTGGAGGGTCAGGCGTGGAGTCGGCTGGAGGGTCAGGCGTGGAGTCGGCTGGAGGGTCAGGCATGGAGTCGGCTGGAGGGTCAGGCGTGGAGTCGGCTGGAGGGTCAGGCGTGGAGTCAGCTGGAGGGTCAAGCGTGGAGTCAGCTGACCAGTCAGGCATGGAGTCGGCCGGCGGGTCGGGCCAGCAGTCGGCCGGCGGGTCGGGCCAGCAGTCGGCCGGCGGGTCGGGCCAGCAGTCGGCCGGCGGGTCGGGCCAGCAGTCGGCCGGCGGGTCGGGCCAGCAGCCGGCCGGCGGGTCGGGCCAGTGTGTTTCGGATACCACCTTGGCAGCAGGAACGGGTTGGGGTGCAGGCGGCACCCTTCTGGGAACCGGGACGGGTCGGGGTGCATCCATGACCACCACTGGATCGGGCTGTGATGCGTCTGGGACCACCACCGGAACAGGATCGGGTTGGGGTGCAGCCAGCACCCTCCTGGGAGCAGGGATGGGTCGGGGTGCAGGCGGCATCCCCCTGGGAGCCGGGACGGGTCGGGGTGCAGGCGGCACCCCCCTGGGAGCCGGGACGGGTCGGGGTGCAGGCGGCAACCCCCTGGGTCGGGGTCTGTCCATGACCACCACTGGAGCGGGTTGTGGTGCGTCCGGGACCACCTCCGGAACAGGAAGGGGATGTTGAAGGGGACGTCGGGGCCGACGGAGACGGCCCCCCGTCATGACATGACGGCTCCCTCTAAAGCTAAGATTGATCCCACTCCAGGCATAAGAGGAGAACAGGGCCTGGTCAAAAACCCAGTATGTCCTGGTCTGCTCTGCTTCTAGGCAGTAGGCCTCCAGAAGCCGCATGTCCCGCTCTGCTGGGTCCAGAAAAAAGTCTGGCTGGTCCATTCTGTCAGGGTTGGGGGGGCTGGAGAGCAGGTAGGACCCAGAGGCAGGAGGCACACGGTTCCAAGGCAAGAGGGTTTATTGAACAAAAAGCGCTGCAGAGCAGGAAACAAAACTAGAACTAGACTCACTGTGGCTTGGCAAGAACAGGAAACATGGCAACATCCAAGACATAAATGACACTACTACATGAAGACGTTAAGACGCTAATGGACCAGCACAAGAGGAAGGGAGAGACGAGACTTAAATACAGACAGGGCAGACAAGACACAGGTGAACAAGATCAGGACAGATAGGGACAAGGAAGTAAAACTCAGGAACATGATAAAACAGAACATCTTTAAAATAAAACAGGAAACAGAACCAAACATGACAGAACAAGAAATAAAGCAAAAACCAAGACAAAAGAAACCCAAACCATGACAGGATGTTTAGCTGTGAGGACCCGTAGAGTGAGCAGCCAAAAGACAAAAGAAGTATATGATCATGGCAATCAAAGTAAATTTGGTTGATTCATTGATGTAGTAAAGGATCTGCTCCATGAAAGCATAATAAAACTAGTTGAAACTATTTTTATTTATGCAACTGTTGCAAACCAATGAGGCAGGATTTTAAAGATAGGATCCAGGAAAGAGCAAAGCTTGGATTAAACATTGGTAAAGTTTGGGAAAATAAGAGAATAACTTGTACATTTTGGACAATTTTAATAAATAACCAATTATTGTATTTGTATAAATGCTCACATTATGAATTATTTGCTTGCACATTGGTCTGACATTATTGCATTTTTCCGAACTCAAACAAGTTTGTGCAGAACATATTACCGTAAGAGTAGTCATTACTAACCAAAAAATGTATTTACTCTCAGTTAGTGACAAAAGTGTTTCCTAACTCTGCTCTAGTAAAGTATTGAGCCAAACAAAGATGTGGATCATTAATAGAGCTTTGGGCATTTTGATTCGAAATCCTCTGTGTTGTTGCGACCTTTCCTCATTTTGCTATTGCACTTCACCTTAGCGTAGAAATTTTACGTAAGACTTTCAGTGAGTTCATATCGGTTACCCCTGGTTTATTGAACCCGTCAACAGGCTCAGCAGCAAAACATGTAGTGATGACTGAGGTCTCAAGTGGCTTGAAGCAATCAATATGGAAAAGATTAGCAATAAAACAACAGTGGAGGATGTACTCGCTCAATATCATGAAATCTGCTGCTTCTTTTTTTGCTTTTCTGGTCTCAGTTTTGTTCCACTTCAGTCCCCCTGTTTCCTTTCAGAAAATAAGTACCAAAAGCATCAGCTTCATCAGCTCTGCTGTGTGTCTGAAAACAACTATCTTATGTATGACATTCTGTGAGAAGCTGATTGGATGATGCTATAAAGTCCCACTCTGATCATCATTTGATAAATTGTAAAAGCATTCCCAGATGTATTTGAATTATGATTATGTAGTTTTTGGCCAAAAAAAAAACAACTTGTGGCGTTTTCAAGGACACGCAGAGCACGCAGGAGTTCATCAGAAATTCGCCTCTGAGTTGTGGGCGGGACAGTTGACTCATAATAACCCCCCCCCCCCCCCCCACTTCCATTCATCTATCTGTTTACATCGTGTCCCACTAGCTTACAGCCTCTCACAACCCCAAACTAACATTCGACTACAAGAGGATGCGTCAGAATGGAGCGGAGCAGGGAGCTTTGGCCCACCCAGCATATTTTCTATGTAGGTAATAAGCTCTTTTTCAAACTGGCTTTTTTTCCTCTGCTCCTGATTAACAGTGATTAGAAATAAAGAAATACTCAGAAATGCAATTTTAAGCTTAACTTCATCAGAAAAAGGCAGCAAGAACATGGTTAAACACATTTTTCATCGGAGTGGGTCTTTAACATTTTGGAGAGTAAACCAAATAATAGATGAAACAGACAAGCTCTAAAACTCAACGTTTTCAGAGCATAAATAGTTCTTCAGTAATCAGAACACACCGAAGACACATTTCAAAAGACAGTTCAACAACCCTTGGCCATGGCAGTACTCTTTAATCGGATTGTAGAGATTATTTGCTACACTTTTCCGGCTGCTTGTTATTCTGGCTGTGAAAATGCAGAAGTCTTTAGGTGGTGCATCTGGTAAGCTGTCTAGAGAAAAACACCAAAATATCCCAAAGCCATTTTTAGATGGAAAACAATATGCTTTTTTTTCCACAGTTTCTAATTCCTTATAGCTACGATTTGCTTTATGCAAATCACACTTAAAGTGTCTCTCAAAATCTGCTTAAATCTGGCTTTAGATGTTTAAGGAATCATTGTACTAGGTTTAGAAGTAAAAGGAAAATGTAACTATAGATTTTTAAAAAGATGCAGGCTGCTCAGAGCACAAACACTAACTCTAATGTGATATTTTTATATTGACCGTTCACAACTTTCATTGATAAAATCACAATGTGTAAAAAGTAAAATAAAATAATATTATGGCATCTTAATGGGGTGTCATTAATATCAACAAAAGGTTTTTGCATAGAGAAAAATCCCAGACCTAAACAATTTGCAATAAGGAATTAGAGATGGGAGGAATCCAGCAGAATGACAACAGAATGAGCATCTATCTTTTCATCTGAGTTTGGTCAGTCTCTAATTCCTCCTTCTTTGTGTTTTACAAAACCCTCCCATGATACCTTTGGGTGGATTACAGAAAGTACAGACTAAGCCACTTTACATATTTCCCCAAGCACAGGGTCAAAACCTCACAAAGCAGCTTACTGGGGGCGGTTCACAGAGGTTTTTCAAACAGTTCACATTCTGATAGTTTTGCAGTTTTTTGCCAACATGCTCAGTAATCTTCCCTCTCTGCAAAGTTTTCTAATACAGGGAATACCAAATGATTATGCATATGTAGATAGATAGATTGGTGTGTATATATGTGCACCAAGGCCACTTTAAATGCAACTTTAAAGTTGAAAACTTATACAATATTTTTAGTCTAAAACTATATGTTTATGTACTAATAATGAAAAAACTACACAGTAAAAGCACACCAATTTTTGTGAGATGACATTACAGGACGTGCAAAACAAGGATATACAAGTCATGGCCTGGAATTATGCACCAAAGTCACGTTATTCTACTTCAAAGTTGACAACTTCTAATATACCTTCACTCAAAAATACTATGTTTATGGACTAATAACTGAAAAAATGCACAGTAAGAGCAGACAAATCTTTGTGAGAAGAAAGCTTGTTCAGTGAATTAATTTTATTATGAAATCAAAAAGCAGTGCAATCATGTTTCATGCTCTGCTGTAAATCGTGTTATGGGTGCATGACATTTCTAAAGCGTGGCTGGTTTAACCATGACTGAGCAAACCGTGGCCCATGCTCTGTGGGCAGGGCGTGCTTGTGGATACTGCAGCCTGAGTGGGCTTGATCCCGCAGGTGGGGACCACAGACCCGGCAGCAGGCGCTGACGCAGGACGGCTGGGTCAGATGAGGTGTCTTGGACGCACAGAGGCCTCAATAAACGCTCCTGTGGGTGGGAACGGTTCTCCACCAAGGACCCGGCCCGCAGCGGGGCTTCTGCGGAGAAGAAAGAAAGAATAAAATAAATTGCACTCAATTTAGCTAAACACAGTGATGTATGTCTAAGAGGATTTTCTATTGGCCGTTCTGCATGTCCTTCAAGTGACGTATTACACGGTGAGAATGATGATTCGCTGACGGATTTAAAAAATATATTTTTTCCTTGTTTATTTATCTTTGATGGTCCACGATCTACCATCACATCTAGTCAATCGCGATTGATGTAATGAGAAGATGTCTTTCTATATGTCACATAGAAAGAATGGCCACCCAAAGTGGCTGTTTGGATGTGAACTGCCTCCCACCGTCATAGATATTTTGCTTAAAATTAAAATCTACTGGGTTTAGGTCAGGGGAGAATGGGGGCCACACCATCAGTTTATCTCTTTTTATGCAGCCAATGATGCAGATGTATTTCTTGCAGCATGAGATGTTGCATTGTCCTGCATAAAGATGAATTTGTAATGGTAAGCACAGTTCTTCTTTTTGTACAACAGAAAAAAAGTGGTTAGTCAGAAACTCCACAGAATCTTCAGAGGTCATTTTCACACCTTAAGGGGCCAACCAGCTCTATCCTCATGATTCTGGCTCAAAATATGACTCCACCAACTCCTTCTTGATGTCGCAGCCTTATTGGGACATAGTGGCCATGCATCTACCAACCACCCAATACTCCTTCCATCTGGACCATCCAGGGTTGTATGACACTCATAATTGAACAAGACTTCAGTTTCGAAGCTTCGAGAAATGAAAGCAACTAATGTAGCATTTCTTCCCATTTGTGATTAAAAATGTATACAGTAAAATAAAAATAAACTGCAATCTGTGTTTGTGCTTTTTTTGGCTTTAAAAGTCACCAGCAATCAAAATCTCCAACACCTGAAGATGTTTTTCATGTTGCTTTTAAAAAACGTATTGGATAAATGACCTTATTCCACCGGTTAGCATCCTTAGGTTTTCTGGGTATCTACATTTGAAATATTTTTGTATTTGTTCCATGGACCTTTATTCTCCGTTGAGGCTTGTGTATGTGGCAGTACATGTGCGAGCGAGTGTGTGTGTGTGTAAGTGCAGCCAGTTGTAACCCTTAAATTTGGAAAGCTGCCACTGCTCCAAATTGAATTTTGATATTGGCCTGGGAAACAGCATTGCAAGTGAAAACGATACCTTGCACTTCTATCAGCCAAGACTTTGGGTATGGTGCCTCTCATGGCAAAATGAGATGGCCATCCTTGTTGCTTTCATTTCCAGAAGCTTTAAAACTGAAGCTTTTTCTCCATTACTGTCTCTATCTCAGAGTAGTCAGACAAATTTAACTGAAAAAACATTTAATATCAGGGAACCATTTATCCGTATTTGCACAAGTCAAAAAATCAGCCTTGAAAAGCTTCTAGGTGCTTGTATCTCTTATCAGGAATGCCCTCTACCAGCACCATTAGGGATAATCAATTACACAGCAACAGATTTTAAGAATCCTAATAGCACATGTTAATTTATAGAGGTTGACTGTCATCTGAATAATGTGTTGTGCTGCAGTATATGATTATTTACCTACATTATCATGGAATACTGCTTCACAGCCTAATGTGCAGACCAAAATGGTGTTTAGGGGATGATACATTATACACACATGTGGCAGGGTTATTTTCCCAAAACAACTCAATAGGTTTACAGGTAATGACTTATTCTCCAGCTGTTTACTTCGGAATAGGCCAATTTAACTTGAAGGTGACAGAAAATGGGGTTTGCTTTGGGTTTTTTCTGATGACACCAACAAAAAGAAAGAAAAAAAGGAAGGAAAAGTATGCTGTGTTTGAAGAGGTTTTTATTTTATATATACATCAGGAGAAAAGGGACCTTTCAGGACACATTTGTTTAGAAATAATGCATTTAGACTCCACTTTGTACCACACATTTGGAATAAAAAAAAAAACATTTGCAAAATGGGCTGCAGGGTGACACAAAAGGCGCTAACTGCGCCTTTTGCGTCACCCTGCAGCAAGAAGGCCCCCAGTTCAAGTCCCAGGGACACCAATGGGGAGTCTGCATGTTCTCCACGTGTATGAGTGGGCCCTCTCTGGGGACTCCAGCTTCCCCTCACCGTCCAAGTAACTAATAACTAATAACTTTCATAGGTTAATTGGTTACTCTAAATTGTCCCTAGGTCTGAATGTGTGTTATTTGTCTCGCCAGTCTGTCGCAGACTGGCAGCCTGTCCAGGATGTCTCCTGCCTTCGCCCACAAGTGGCTGGGATAGGCAGCCTCATGATCCCATAAAAAACTATATAACTAAATTTTATCTTTGATTAATATTCATAAATATATTTTAATATTATGTATTTTCTCACGGATGCTTTTATATGGCAAGAAACTATTGTTTTTGTTTGATTTAAGTTGGTTTTTATGTTTTTTCTTAATTATTATTAATTCATTAATGCTATTGGGAAATGAACGTTTCAGATAGGCTTTCACACATGAAAATGGGACAAAAAAAACCTTTGCCAGAATGGGCACTTAGGGCATCTGGGCAAAAGGGGCAGGTGCTTGAGAACCCCCACTCTCCACATGCCTGTGTAACCGGATCACTTCTGCATTGTGTTTAAGGGATTCAAAAGATGTCAGGACACAGCAGCACCCTTGGAGACCACCTCTGTTTATTGTGGATCTCTCCCGCTCTCCTGCTGGACATAAAACAGAAAGGGGAGAGGGAAAGCAAGCGTCAAACTTATAAAGGGAAAACCAGCGAAGAAGAGCACATTAAGGAGGGGCTACCAACCCAACAATGAATACAGGGGGAAAAGAAACTTAGGGACAGCCAACATTTTGTGTCATTAAAACAAACAGATCTCGTCCTGTTACACTTGCCCTCAGGAGTGTCCATCAAAAAATCCTTTCCTCTTCTCTCTGTTTCCCTCTTGAGGTGTGTCTATGCCTATTCCAGTGATTGGCCTCCTCAACGAGGACAAGGTGTTCGTCGACGGCAGCTGTGTCCTAAATGAGGAGCGCTTCATGCTGATTGGTTCCTTTGTGGCCTTCTTCATCCCACTGGTCATCATGGTGGTAACATACTGCCTCACCATACAGGTACACTCTTGTGTGCTGAAACTTTTGCTCCTGTTTCCTGTTTTTAACCCGCCATCCTGCTTTGACCTTCCTTCCTGTGCAGGTGCTCCAGAGGCAGGCAACTGTCTTCCTGTGCGAAGCGAAGACCTCTTCCCAGCAGCCTTTAAACACACCAGTAATCACAAACACTCTACAGCCGCCGCCGAGTGCATTCCACCTTCCACAGATCAATATGCTCGCCCCTCCCGACTCACAAGGTAAACCGGCAGCTAAAAATCTATGTCACGATACCCACGCATGTTATCACTCTCCAACTGGAGATAAAAACAAACGCTGTTGGTGAGTTTCATCTTCTTTCCAGTGTGCCCTGGATTAGTTTTTTATTGTGCTTTTCCTCTCCTGGAGAATTGTATCACTTTGATTAAACCAAGAAGAGGCACAGGAACTGACTGATGGCTTTGCACTTTTGACTCCTGGGAGAATTGTGTAAATTCTAATGCTTCAAACGCTTCTGCAGTCTTTAATTGGCTTTTAATAATAAGAGAGGCTTTAATGAAAGCTTAGCACCAACTCCTCTTTTTCATTTTTTATAACACTCGTGGACTTTATAAAACTCATTATGTCCTATTTTGACCAGACATAACCTATACAGAGGCTTAATGAGTGAAAGTACATATAGTCTAATAACAAAGCTTATTAAGGTGGATATCTAAACTTCAGTGTTTCAGAGTATTTTTCTCTGACTTCTTTAAATCCTTGCCTCAAAAGCTGATTTGCAGCTTTGCTACTTTATCCAGAAATGTGTCAGTACTTCGTATGAATCTGGTTTCTTGTAGGAATTTTACATTTTTAGACAAAAGAAAAAGAAAAACTTTAGCCGTCAGCGTGATTTTGTGTAGTTACAATTAAACTTCTGAACATAAATATAATGTTGGTCTTTTTTGTGTACAATATATCAAACATGTTGTATTTTTGTTTGTTTGTTTGTTAAAGAATTACATTCGATCAAGCACAAACATTAAAACAAATAGTAGAAAACAAATTACCGTTTAGAAAGAACATTATTTTCTTTTGTTTTTGTGAGGTTACATGAAATTGCATTTTAATAAACTGGAAGGAAAAACAACTCAATCATTCATCTTCTAAACCCGTTTTGTCCCTTTCGGGGTCACGGGGGTGCCGAAGCCTATGCTGGCCATTCGTGGCTGAAGACAGGGGACACCCTGGACAAGTCGCCTGTCTGTCACAGGGCCACACACGGGGGCCTTCTTGCTGTGAGGCAAGAGCACTAACCACCGTGCAGGAAAAAAAACTACCTAGCTAAAATTTGTACTAAGGGCACTGAAAATTATAACTGAAAACAATTGCAACTTTTATTGCAACTTTTAGGAAAAAAAGGCTGCATCTTCAGGTTTCAAGCTAAAGTATTACAAAAAATGCTTGTGACACTGTGGAGGGAATTTAGATGAATTCAAACTACAGAGTTTCTATTTTCTTTTTACATTTTAGGTTGCTGGTGTGCCTTGTGATTTTTGTCAAGGAAAAAATATACTTTGGCTCAAAAAATATTGAAAAACACAGTTATAATGAAAAACAGCATAGTCATAATTGTAAGACCACTGGGAAAATTATAAAAAAACAGACTGACAGATGATCAGAGGGGGATTATAAAGGGCATACATCATGCAAATTGAACTTGTTGAGCTTTTAAGTGCATTATAATGTTCATTCCTTGCAAAACAACCCCAAAGTTGAATTTTCATCCATTTGTGCATTTGAGTATTCCTCTCTGAGCACCAGCCCCTATCAACCCAAGAAAACGAGAGGGCTCTCACATTGTCATGTAGATAAGTGAGAAACAGCCCCTTCCAGGAAGAATCTGCACTGCCAGCACTGCACCCAGGCTAACAAACACACCCACTTTCTCCGCAGAGCTGGCAGTGATCGGCAAACCACCTTTGAACGGCTCCACAATATGCACATCTCAAAGTTCGTATGCTGTCTGTTTTCATGCGCAAAATGCAGACACGCTGCTGAAGCTGGCTCTAGGTCGACGTCATGAAATGTGGACTGTACCCACAATGAGCAAAAGAGGGTGCCTTTGAGATCAAGTTGTCTTACTTCCATGCAGGAAAAACGGCTGTGAACTCAGTTTATTTTAAAAACTTTCTTTAAATTGTCTTACATTATCAAATAAATGGATATGGTTTACTCTGAAAGGCTGACAAAAAGCATGATGTAGGTCCTTTTACACGGGCAACACCTAAATAACATTGAAGTATTTTAATTGCATAGGGTTAAAGAATTACGGTTGTTGAAATAATGTTAAAGGGTTCAAAAAGTGATTGTTGATTTATTTTATTATGTGTGTGTGTTGTCTAGAATTGTGGTGTGTTTGAGTTTGAGTTGCATATTAGGTCAGTAAAAAAGCCTGACTTTTTTCTTTTTTTTCTAACTTGTCCTGTCCAACAGTTGAGCAAACAGATGAAAGCTGAACGCCTCTTGTGTTGGACATTTTTACTGTTACAATAGGGGTTATGAATCTTTGGACACACTAGGTGTATGTTTGAACTAACCCCTTTAGTAATTTAGGCTAAACTTTATTCATCGTACTTACATTTGTAACATTTTTTGTGTTGGACCAGATGGAAAAGAAAAGAGAGGGATGCCAAAGTAGAGGGGGTAGGAGGGTGATTACAGTAGGGGGTGAAACCATGAAGCAGCATAAAGCAACAAGTTGCTGGATTTTTATAATCATCATCAGGGTTAGGTTCGGATGTAATACAAATCTAGAAGGGGCGGGGCCTGTCCACACACACACTCAAATGTTATAAACATAACTGTTGGCTCCAAAAATGTTCACCTACAGACAAGCCATCATGTACATAATACAACTGATGTCCACACACGTATATTTAGGCATTCAGACCTACACATGTAATAGCTTAACCTTTGATCCCCTGCATAAGGCCAGAAATTGTTATTTGCTTTTCTTGCCTGATTAAGTGTTTAAACGAATTAAACGTTTCTCGATGCATGCTTTTGCTCTCTATGGAGGATTTTTAACAGTGTATGTGCTGATTGTCATAAGCTGGGTGTAAGCATAGCGCCCTCTCTGGTTATATATCAACGTTTGCATTTTTATGATTCTTTGTTTGTTTTGTAAACAGAAACATAGCAAAGTCATTCTTTAACACAACGCCTTTGCAGTTGCAGGGTTGACTTGTTAGGAGTATGAAAGTGTGAGTTGTGATGGTTAGGGTTTGTTGTGTAGTCACTGATCAAGCCTGTTATCAGTAATTTCATTTTTGTACACATAGATTTCTATAGGGGGGATTCCTGAAAAGTTTGGGGAGAAAAAAATCCTTCCAACTACCTAAAAATAGTATTTTCATTGAAACCTGGATTTGGAGACCGAACAGGTGACACTGACAGTTATTAGGAGGAAGAAGTCGAAGAAAGTTTTTCTTTTTTTTTCTCCCAGCAGTGATCTTATCAAATCATTTTAGAGCAGCATATACATAGCTTGATCCATTTAGAGATAAATGTGCAGGATATGGCCGCCCTTCCACATGCTCTGCGTCTGTCCAATCCAGACAAGAAAATTGTGAATTAAATGCCCACCTGTCTGCCACATCCCTGCTTTCCTGCAAATTGCCAGCACCACTGTTAATAGCAAAAAGCTATTGCTGTTATTGATTCCAGCACGGGCTGCACTTTTCTTTGAAACCATGAGGCTCCTCATGTTTCAGATTTGCTTTTCAAAGCTAAAGAAAAACCTCAAAAATAAAATTGCATACTGTAGGGTATTTCTACTTTAATATTTATATATTTTAAGTTCCCGATCCACAAGTTGTTGCTCTTCTTCCTTTCCTGCAGAGGTGAAGCCAGCAGCCCCTCAGAGCAGGCGAAACACTCTAAGCTGCCTGAAGGGGGCCGAGCCCAGCATTCTGCTCAGTGCCTCCACCTCTGACAGCATCAGCATCATTCCCAGCTCTGAGGTGGCGTCACAGCTCAGTTCTCCAGCCGCTGGGCCTGGCCGGAGTGATGCGTCAGGTTGCCACGGACGACGGGGGATGATGCAGGCCATAAAAAATGAGAAGCGGGCTTCAAAGGTGAGAAGGAAATGTTGCACTACAGGTGACCATGCTCGCTACTCACTTGAGACCCAATCATCTAACAGATCTTACTTACTTTAAAGGGAATTATATTAAAAGATTGACAGGAAAAACTTTCAAATGTCTCTCAGCTTTTACTCTAGATAACTTTGAAAGATTACTCAAAATAATCTGTCCTTTGGGCAACACACACATTGAGAAGACCTTTTGCGCGATATTTTCTTCTTCTTGATGCCTCAAAGTCTTGATCAGTTAACTGTACGGCAGTGGTTTTTGTGTAGACACAGACATGCTTCTTGCTAAATGTAAACCACCTTTAAAGACCCACTCCAATGAAATTTGTGTTTTTGGTGTTTTTAACATGTTCTTGCGGCATTTTTCTGTTGATTTAGGACACATATGAAGGACATATATGAAGCTTAAAATTGTATTTCTGAGTATTTTTTTATTTAAAACGTATATCAGGAACAGACATAAGAATGGTGTTTGAACAAGATTTGTGACGTAGAAGGCAGGCCACGAGCTCCCTGCTCCGCCCCATTCTGATGCATGCACGTGCAGACAAATAGATCCATGTGCGTCTTTGTTTTTCTCGTTCAAGCTGGCAGCTGGCCCAAAACTGTACGGCTGGATAGCTCCAAAATTGATTTTGTTAGGTTGGAGGTATGAGAGGCTATAAGCTAGCAAGAGTGTGTAAACACAAAGCTCTCAATAATGGGGTGGGAAAAGGGACCCAACCGACCCTGGTTGCTCTGCCCCCAACTCAGAGGCAAATTTCTTATGAACTCCTGTCGCTCTGCAGAAACTATGTCCTATAAACAACAAAGTTTTTTATTTTTATTTTGCCTTATAACGGTATAATCATAAATAAAAGAATGCTTTTACAATAGATCAAAAGATTATCAGAGACTGGAAGACTGGAAAAAAGTAAATGACTGCATGTTGCCTGGTTTAGATGTGTCAGAAGCACCTGTTCAACAGAGAGGAAAAACTCATGCCACATTCACATCGGGCATGTTCAGCATATGGGTTGTTGCTACACAATACTAGCACATGTTCACCACCTACAGTTGGAAGAGGCTTGGTGTGAAATGTTGAAGTAAAATGCAAAATCTCTAGACCAGGGCTGCTCATTCCTGGTCCTCGAGATCTACCACCCTGACTGTTTTCCAGATCTCCAAGCCCTGCTATCTGCTGATTAGCTCAATCAGATGTCTCCAAATTATGATTTAATGAACACACTTGATCCAGGTAATCAGCAGCAAGCAATGCAGGGAGAGCTGGAAAACAGGCAGGGTGGCAGATCTCGAGGACCAGGAATGAGCAGCCCTGCTCTAGACTCTTGCTCCAGGCTTTTTCTTTCACAGCTCTATTCTGATATATGAAAGACTTGGTGTCACATAATACCGGCTGGGCAAAAGCCACAATTATTAATTTCTCCTCCACGTTCAATTTTCAAACAGTTGGTACTTCCGTGAATTAAAAGGCAAACCATTCATCATTACCAAATCCGGAACCCTAATTAGTTAAAGTTCGATCTGGTGTAATTTTAAAGCGTGTTTATTGGATGCACATTTTATAAGTAAAGCCCGATAACTGTGTTAGAAACTTGTGTAGCTATAGGTGAATGCAAGAGTTATGAACATGGTAGCGCAAAATGTGCCTTTACCCTTGTTTACTGTTTACTAATGAAAAGTGGCCATTTGAACGCGTATTGCCAAGGACGTTGTGAGTGTCGTTGTAGACTGAAACTTTAGGCAAAAAAAGGCAAAGCTTGTTAAATGTTGAGCTTTTCTTTGAGTAAAAAGCCCTGCTGGATGTCGGAGAATTTAATCACCTGACTGGTTTAATATGATGGAAAGGCCAAAGTAACTCAAATATCCCTTCTTTACAACAAAGGTAGCTGGAGGACATCATCGCATTCACAGACAATGGCAACAGAAGACCACATCAGCTGTCACAGCTGTCAGCTAAGAACAGGAAAAAAGGCATCAAGTGACACAGGCACCACATTTCACAACAGACAAAGTGTTCAGGTGGCAGTGTCAGACTTCAGAGACCATATCATGAAAACAAGCACCCAGTTTGTTTTGTGTCAAACACAAATATGATTAATTTACCAGTCGATCTTCGTTTGAATACTCCCCTATCGTCATGAGCTCTGGGTCATGAACGAAAGAACAAGGTCCCGAATATCATCGGCTGAAATGAGCTTCCTTTGTAAGGTAGTTGGGCGCTCCCTTAGAGATAAGGTAATAAGCTTGGTCACCCACAGAGAGCTCGGAGTAGAGCCATTGCTCCTCCACATCGAGAGGAGCCAGTTGAGGGGACTCGGATATCTGATCCAGATGTCTCCTGGACGTCTCCCTGGGGATGTGTTTTGGTTGAGAGAGACTGTGTCTCTCAGCTGGTCGGGGAATGTCTCGGGGTCCCCTCAGAGGAGCTGGAGGAAGTGGCAGAGGAGAGGGAATTTTGGGCATCTTTTTTTATGCTGCTGCCCCCCCAACCCGGTCTCGAATGAGCGGAAGAAAATGGATGGATGGATGGATGGATGGATGGATGGATGGATGGATGGTTGTTTTTTCTTTCTTAAACCATTCTACATCACACATTCATCGTATTGTAGTCCAGTTTAAGTAGATTTACTTAATTAGTGCAAAACTAACAAGCATATGGTGTCACACTGGAACGTCTCTACCCAATACTTGCACATGTCTTTGAAGCTGGAAGAGGCTTGTTGTGAAATGTCCAAGCAGTGCAAATTTCTAGAATCTTGCTCCAGGCTTCTTCTATCACAGCTCTCGTAGAAGATACGAAAGACTTTGTGTTATATAATTCCAATAACACAAGTTCAACTGTTTCAGCTTTCATCACCAGATCAACGGCCATGTGTTTTGTTTTTAGAGCCCGAACACTGACTTAAAAACCTGTGTAGCAACAGATGAGTTTTGAATGTGAAAGTCCGAAGGATTTCGTTTACATAGACTTTTCAATGGGAGTGGTTGCTTGATGGTGCATTTCTGAGGCCGGTGTGAATGTAGCATTAGGAATAACACAATAAGTAACAGTGCACTAAGTCTTGACTGGGGACACTGATTACATCAGCTTTGTCATTGGGGTTTGTTCCTCAAAGACCTTGAAAATCTTCTACAGTAATTGAATTTGTTCCTGTCTGTTAAACAGTGACAGTTATTTGTCTTTCAAATGGCATCATGAGTGGAAAGCTTCCATTACACTATTTCAAATGTTCCATCTGAAATATTCAGAGCAGTTCATTTCTGATGTTATCCAGCCAGACAATTGGGTCTGTGACTGTGGCTGGAGTCACAAAGTTTCTCCCAGCATTGGCTCCAATAAATTCAATTATGTTTTAGGTAAAGAAAAAAATATGTTTTTTTTGTGTGTTTTTTTACCTCAGTGAAGATAGAAATTCTAATGGGAGATGTGCAATTAAAGAGATTTCGTATAATAATAATCATTTTATATTCTGTTTTTATTTTGTCAGAAAAAATGAAAGAATTAACATGTACATTTTATTATAATTTTTCTGCAATTAATTTCATTTTCAAATGATTTCTTTTCTCTCCAGGTTCTAGGAATAGTTTTTTTCCTCTTCCTCATCATGTGGTGTCCGTTTTTCATCACAAACGTCACCTTCGTCTTGTGCCGTGGCTCCTGCAATGAGTCACTTCTGCATGACCTCCTCAACCTCTTCGTCTGGGTGGGCTACATCTCCTCCGGAGTCAACCCTCTGGTGTACACCCTCTTCAATAAGACCTACAGGAGAGCTTTCTCCAGCTATATTCGCTGCCAGTATAAAGGGACCAACGCTACTGGACAGGGTTGTAAGAACCTCCTGGCACCCCCTCAGTGCCCATCACACGCTGTGACCCCGCTTCTGATGGGCAGCCAAAACAAAGCAGGGGTGGACCGTAACAGTAACTGTCGCAATGGCAGCAGGGGGGACAATGGGAGGCTGATGGTGGACCCAGAAGACACGACGGACGATGGGACACAAATCGGATTAGTGTCACACAGTCTCTCAGAATGCCATAAAGTTGAGGCACTTTCAGAAACAGAGCCAGAAACGGATTTGGAGCAGGAGCTGTCAATCATCAGCTACAGCCCTGCTTCCAGAGAACACACGAGCAGCGTGTGATGCTCAGTGTCGCGTTCTGTCTCTCTTTTTTTTTTTTTTTTTTACTGAACTGAAAAGCACTTTGACAGCTGATGCTTGCAGACTGAAACCTTTCTGTAGGGTTCAGCTGCACACCTATAAAGGGGACTCTTGATTAAAGAGCCTCAGCTCTCTTCACAGAAGGGAACTACTTACACATGAGTAGACAAAAAAGGGAAAGGATAAGGGAATCAGGTGATGAAAAGAGGAATTTTGACCTTTTGATAAGAAAAACAAAATATTTCAAATTTCCCGCTTGTAGATTTTTGTTTGTGATGAAAAAAAATGAAAGCTTTATATGTATGTAAATGTGCTAGTCAGTACTAGATTAAAGGTTAACCTCAAAGGGGCTGTGTAATAAACCCGAACAAGGATAAAAATGAATCAGCCAGTATAGAGCCAACACTAAGACACCTTGGGTTACAGCAAAGCAGCCTTAGCAAAGCTGCTTAAGTGAGTCCAGCATCAAACCACCATTACGTCATTGTGGTTAAACCACACTTCCAGCCCCACAATGACTTTAAAGGTAGTCTGAGCTCTTGATAATGCAATCTCAACAAAAAGTGTTTTGTGAGGGCCGAACTTGGTGGCAGCAGCAGTGATCGCTGCCTGAAAGAACCTTCTCAGCATGTTTAGTCAAACCATTCAGTGATTATTTCTTTGAAGAAAACTTTCTCAAGGCTGCCAAAGTTTTCTTTGAGATGATGGAGGCACAAAAATGTGCCCAGTGCTCTGGTGGAGTCACAGTGCCCTCTGGTGGACACACTGGCCTCTGAGGTTGAGCTGGAGTATTCAGCAGGATGTTTAAATGACAAGGTTAATGGGTGCATTTCTTACCCCCACACAAAGAAACCCACTATTCCCATCTTCTCTGCTCTTTTCAAGATAGTAGAGAGTAAAAAAAAAAGTTTGTTAATTTGCTGAATTTGATTTCCACCATTTTTATAGTTAAAGGACCTGTACCATGCAATTCATTCATTCAGTCATCTTCTAAACCCCTTATGTCCCTTTCAGGGTCACAGGGCTGCAAGAGTCTATCCCAGGCAGGGATCTGGACCTCCTGGACAGGTCGCCAGTCAGTTGCAAGGCCACAAATCACACACCCATGCTCACTCATATTCACAGCTAGGGACAATTTAGAGGAACCAGTTAACCTATGAAGCATGTTTTTGGACAGTTTCCCACGCGGAGAACATGCAAACTCCACACAGAAACGTTCCCCATTGGTGTTCTGTTTCAGGTCCCCCACCATGCTATACCATGCTATGCTTAAGCCTTTTATAGTAAACACTATCCAGGTATGTGATAATATATTACCTTTGACACACAACCAACCTGGAAGTAAGACTGATCTCTGAGGCACCACCTTTCGCTCCGTGTGGGTGCTGCCCATGTCATGACGTCAACCTAGAGTCAGCTTTGACACCGTATCTGTTTTTGGCCCACAAAAACAAACGACATCAAACGTTTGCAACAAATGATGTGCATATAAACTTCTTGAGAAATGAACATTATAATGCGCTAAAAGCTCCAAAGATGATTTTGCATGGTAAATGTCTCGTAAATAAAGAAAGGTACGGTTAGACAACACTCTGCCTGAGTTTTTATTTAAATATTGAAGATGGGCTACAAAAACCTCGTGTACATCTGTATCACGCAGATCATGGACAAGTCAAGTTGTTCCTGCAACTAAAAGGTTAATACCAAAAGACTGAAAATCATTAGTTGGATCTGTTCAGCAAGTTCGGTTTTGCTTGTTCTTTTACCTTACAGGACTAACAAGTTTCTTATGATTACAATAATGAAGATAAAGTCTCTTGTCCAAATATACAATGACTGTACCGCCTACAGTTAAGCTTCAGACTAACCCATAGGGTAATGGCTCATCCATTGATCTACAGCTACCTCTCCTCTTCCTGTTAATGTTTTTACAACAATTCAACGTCAACAGCTCCTCCATAGAACACTGGCTTACAAAACACAAGGTTGCATAACAAGAGTAATAGGAAGAAGTTGCTTGGCATACTTTTAATTCTACCATTGTTCTCAGCTTTGTTCATAAACAAGCAGTCATGGCATGACTTTTAAAGGGCCGATATCATGCAATATCAACTTTTTGAGCTTTTAAGACTATAATGTTAATTTCTCACGAAAAGAACCCCCAAAGTGGTATTTTGATCTATTCACGCATTTCTGAGTATTCCTCTAAAAACACACGAAAACAAGTGGGTTCTCATAAGCTGATGTAGGCAAAAGAGGAACAGCCCCTTCCAGGAAGAGCCTGCACTACCAGCATCACCCCCAGGTTGACACACGCAAAACCCACTTTCTCTGCTGAGCTAGTGGTGATCGGCTAAACCTGGTCATCATAATGGTGCCATAGGACCTCCTTTCCTTTTTGAATTAGGTGATTTTAAACATCCAGCATTAGAAAAGGCCAGACACAGCTGTTTTCCACACTCAATTCATCCAGTTCTGTCAAAATTAAACTTTGTTTACCGTGTTAGTCCAAAACTAAGTGTACAAGTGGGAATGGATTCATGCAAACTCAAACAAATCCATCTGAGGAGGTGTCCTCGGCCTGCTTACACAGCTGCTCTGGCTCCGTCATGATGTGAACATAAACCGTTCCAAATTTGACTTAAGTGCTAACATTATCGACCTTAATTGAACTGACAAGCTACCAACACTGAGCATTGAAGATCCACTCCGATCATCTTTTGATCTATTGTAAAAGCGCAAGCCAAAGTAAAAGAGAAAAAACAGTTGTTTTGCAGATAGGCAGTAGTACACTAAAAATTCTCTTTGGTTGTGGGCTGGGCTGTTGACATGGAGCAAACCAGCCCTATACTTCGCATCATACATCTGTTTACAAGCCATCCTCTCCGGCTAGCTTACAGCCCCTGTAAGCTAGCAGGTTGGGACTGACAGTGAGCCCAGCGTGTTTCAAGTCCTAAAATAAGCTCTTTTTCCAACTCAATTATTTCCGCCGCTCCTGATTACCTATTTGAATAAATAAATAATCCGAAATGCAATTTTGAGTTTAATTTTCTTTCAATTTGTCCTCTATTATCAGAAAAATGCCTCAAGAAAAGGAAAAAAAACACAATTTTATTCAAAGTGGGTTTTTAATAAGAAACTGTTTCTCCCATGGCAAAGACAGTGTCAACAGCCCAGCAGTCGAATTTTCAAACTGTAAAATAGCATCCAGAACAAAGTAAACTAACTTTAGTACTGCTGCCACTGAATTCAAAGTAATTTTCAAAATAATTGAATTACTTAAATACAAGACCTCTATGATTGCTTTACTGATTTCTGGATATTGGTTGGGGCAACTGTTGCACACATCCCTCATATTTGTACATTTTAATCCACTTTCAATGAAAAAACGAACCGGAATCAAATAAAAACGATAAAACCCACCCTTAATCCTGACCAAAGAAGAGAACCAGCAGTCTCTCCTGGTGTAAATGTGGCCAAAGTGAGCTTTCCATTGACTTAATGAATTATCTGGAGAGAAAAAACTCGCAACCTCCAAACATTTGCTTTCAAATTCCACCAAAAAAAATAAAACAAAGTTCCTGGATATTATCTTTTGGTACATGTTTTTTCCCATATAAACCAGTTATTCAATTTAATTCTATTAATTAACTATCTCTAAAATGATTAAGGTTTATGCAGCCCTTACCTGGATATTTCTCAGTCAGTCTTTCTTGTTTGTTTTCAATAAATATTTGTGTTAATGGGTAATTGACTACAGTGGATAAAAATAAAAAAAACAACAACAAGCATAACACCTAGCTTTTTTATAGCAAAAAGTATTCCGTCAACCATCCATTTGACAGCACTTCCTCTCATATAATCATGCATCTCAGCCAGCAGACTGCTTCTGCAAAGATGTAAAAGAATGAGAATCTCTGGAGCCCAGTGGATTCCAGCTGTGTCAGAGATGTCAGTCGTATTATGTCAAAATGAAAGGGAGTTAGAACAACAGTAAGTCAGCCATGAATTGGAAACATAAAATGATGGAGTGGGGTCAGCGATGGCTGCAGCACAAAGGTCAACCACTGTCTGCAGGCAATCCTCAGGCCTCCAAACTTCATTCATTGGGCCCTTCAAAAGAAGTGTGTAAGGAGCAAATTAGAATGAGTTTTTTATGGTTGAGTAGGTTAGATGATGGAAGGTGGGTGGAGTTTAGTTTGCACCCTTGAATTATGAATGCCATGTCAGTTCAGTTTATATACATGTAAAGGCAGGTGAGCGAAAGTTAAATATAAAAGAGATAGAACTTGATATTTTGCTGATGTTTAAAAGTTTGATTTAAACGTAAACATTTGTACAGAAAAGCAGAAAGAAGTACAATAAAAAGTTAAGTCTGCCTATCAGAAGGATTCTGAGTTTCTTCAAAGTCAGCTTTGAAGAAGTGAAGCTGCATGTTATTGTTTTTATCCTGATTTTCAAAACTTCTGTTTTGCAATAAGCCTAAATTAGCTGGGGGTGTTAGGTAAAACTTAAACATGAAAGGATAAAATTAGATGTTTTTTTTTTTTTATTTAGTTAAAACTTTTTTTAAGACACGAATAAGACGATCAGAGCAAAATTTTACGCAGATTTGATTATGGTAACTTTAAAGTTTAAAATTGTTAGGATTTCTTTTTTCATTATAAAAACCTCAGTTTGAAACCCTAATTTGAAAGAGACTTAATCACTTCCTGCCTTTAAACTTTGAAGCAATTTGATTGAAATAAAATAAAAAGTAGGTAAATATCGTAAGGGATTGCCCAAAGAGATCACTTTTTCCAGTTTATGTCTATGTGTATTTTTTTCCAGTTTAAATATTTTTTCAGACAGTGAATTATAAATAAATGAATAAATAAATAAATAGCAATTATGCAGCAACTGCAGCAATTATGCACCTAACCTAATGCAGCAATTATGCATCAGAAAATTTTGAGCAAACTTAAATCTAAACCTATTCCCAGATTTCTATTTAAACATTGTTCAGCATAATGTGTGCAGATGTGTTTGTTACGCCAAATGAGCATGATTTAGTGTGGCGCAGTGGGAAGAAGGCCCCCAGTTCAAGTCCCGGCTGGGGTACCTGAAACAGAACACCAATGGGGGACTTTTCTGAGTGGAGTTTGTATGTTCTCCCTGTGCATGAGTGAGTTATTTCGGCTTCCTCCCACCGTCCAAAAACATGCTTCATAGGTTAATCGGTTGCTCTAAATTGTCCATAGATGTGAATGTGAGCATGCATGGGTGTGTGATATGTGTGACCCTGCAACAGACTGGCGACCTGTCCAGGGTGTCCCCTGCCTTCACCCACAAGTGGCCAGGAGCTCCGGCAGCCCTGTGACCCCGAAAGGGAACAAAACGGAAGAAGATGAATGAATGAACCATAAAAAGGTTTAAAAGGAAACTAATTTTTTTTTTTTAGAAAATATGAGTCAAACTGATGCTCCATCTCTCACCTGATTAATATGTACAAAAGATACATCCATATAGTATATACAATTTTATTGGTATTTTTTTCTTGTATGAAACAATGATCAAATGCTTTTTACTGCTCTTGGACTTGTAAAAGTAATGCTTCATTGGTAGACTGAACAGCTCACACCATTGATTTTCCTCCGGTCATTGGCTGCACTCCCCCTGTCTCATGAGGATCCAGAGCAACCTCTCAACGTAAAAGAAAACCCGCTTTAATTTGAGACACAGCTTTGAAGGTAATTTAGTGAGCGTGATGAGAAAGTCAAGTATGTAACAGTTTGGAGGCTGGTGCCAGCATTCCATTTACTTCACTTCATTTCTAAAGTTCCAGTTAAACTTGTTGGAACAACAAAAATGAATATTTTTAACAAATACAAGATGGCAGAAGATTCACGCCGTATTTTGATCTGTTCACGCATTTCTGAGTATTGCTCTAAAAACCTGCGCTCTGAGCACCAGACCCTCCCATGAAAACAAGTGGGTTTCCTCAAGCTGAGGTAGACAAGGGAGAACAGCCCCTTCCAGGAAAAGTCTGCATTGTCAGCACCGCCCCCAAACACCCACTTTCTCTGTGGAGCTAGCCGTGATCAGCAAAAATGCTTTCCTTTTATGTGCACAATATGCACATCTATCTTTGCAGAAGTTTGGATGTTGTTTGTTTTCATGGCCGAAACACAGACACGCTGCAGAGGCCGACTCTAGGTTGGCTGCATGAAATGGGCGGCACCAATATGGAGCGAAAGCCGGTGCCTCAGAGATTTAGTCGTTTTACCACCGGGTTGGAAAATAACTGCCGAAAAAAACTAATAATAATACACAAATGTTCTGATGTGTGCCAAAGGTAATATAAATAGCTAATATAAAATCATATGGATGGATATTGTTATACTAATATAAAAAGCTTAAGATTAGCATGGTATTGGCCTTTCAAGCATCACAATGACACTTTTCAAAATAAATTCAAATGTACCGGTAATTAGAAAGGTCAGTCTTAACAGAATAAAAAGCTCTACATTTTACAACCAGCAAACATCAGTCTGCTCCAGCATAATAACTAAGTTCCCAGTAAAGCTGTCTGTGTGTGGCTCATAATTGCTGCCCAAGATGGATTTTGTGGTGTGTATTGATTGTGTTCAGCGCAGTGATTTAAACCAGAACTATTTAGATGAAGACAGTCACTGTAAGAAAGCCAGTGGAAACATGTCAGATAATAATTACGTCCAGGGTTGGTGTGCACAGGCAAAACTGGACCGTTTGTTCATAGACTTCCTTTTTAACAGACAGCTATGGGTGTCTTTCTCTCATCTCTTTTCTTTTTGGAGTATTTAACGAATTTTACTGTATATTTCCAATGAAGCTGTATCAACAATTAAAAACAGTTTGATATTATTAAAAAAGACTTCTTTGTTTTTTAGAAGTGTTTCTGTGTAAGATCAGTCTGCTCAAAAATGTCAGAACACAGAGTGCTCAGGGGTCTACAACATCAGGCTCTGGAGCTCTTTTACCCCTACACTGTGGCTCTCTAGTTATTTAAAAATACAAACTTTAATTTTAAAAAGTAATAGTAAAGTAAAGAGTAAATAATTAGTAAATTAAAACAAAAAATAAAGTAATATAGGGTTCTGACTAAAGTACCAATAATGCTACCAACAATCCATCAAGCGGTTTGTCTTTCAAAGTTGAACTAACACATTTTGAAAGATTTGTGTGTGCCATGAGACTAGCTGCAATGCTCATACAACACTTTATGTACCAAAAACCAACTTCCTATCATTACATTAATATCCAATCCTGACAGAAACATGTGCAAACACTTAGCATTTAAAAGAAACATGGGGACTTGAGATATATTTTTTTCAATGTTCAATGAAAAGTTAAAAAAACTACAAAGCAAAACTGTTTTCTTTCAGATATTGTTAAAAATGTAATGTCCATATATGAGTTAGGATCTAAGGCCAAGATAAACGTGGGAAGTTAAAATCAACGTTAAGACATCTGAAGAGACAGCTCTTGTTTTAACAAACCATCAGTTTTCCACCTATGATTTCTTTTTTTATTGTTATATGTTTTAAAAGATACCACCTCGCATATGAAAGGAATTATTTTAGTAAGGTGAGAACTTTAAGAATTTTAAAGAAAACAGGCTTTCTGCGTTGTCAGTCACCTCACACCTTGCAACCTAGCTCAAATAAGACAGCGCCGTAATTCATTACATCCATTCAGGAGTCTGTCTAAGCAAAGCTATGGGTCACATTAATGAAAAAGTAACCAAAGATGAAACCCTGCTTCTGTAACAGAGAACTGATTGTTCATGAACAATCACATAAATAAAGAGAGCTGCGTTATTCCTTCAAGGTCTTCAGTAGACTAAATTAAATGGAAACGAATTGGTAGAAAACTCCACTCTCAGCAAAAATGATTAAAAGAGATCAAACTCATTAAAATTCTAAGAAAACCTACAACAAAATATGGACAGAAGCAGAAAATCAGCTTTGGCAAGATATGGAGGAAACCAAGAATCTGAAGCTCACATGTGGGAGTCCACAATCTGCTGTTGTCCAACACTATTTCAGAAAATTGGCATTGCATCTTTTCCAAAAACATTTAAGACATTCTTTGAGAAAGAGCTGAAGATATTCACTCTTTATTTTCGTCCCCAAAAAAAGCTTCTCGATGTGTATGATGCTGAGAAGGATACTGCGAAAGACGTCACCACAGGGACATGTATGGACTGAATACTGATCGTGTCATCTTTGAACTCACACCAGAAGAAGGCTGCTTTCACATTCCAACCTGGATTGAGGAGATAGTAAAACTAATTTGGATTATGGACTCTAAATAGTTACTCACTAACATTTGTTTTTTCCTCTTTCTTACTTACTGTGACTGAAGAAATCTTACTTTGGCTGTTGAAGAATTATTTATCAGTGACATCATCATAATGGTTAAGACTTTTGCCTCACAGTGAGAAGGTCTTGCATGGTTCAAATCCTGGCTGGGATCTTTCTGTGTGGAGTTTACATGTTCTACTAGAGCATGCATGGGTCTTTTCTCGGCATTTTGGTTTCCTCCCACAGTCCAAAAACTAAAATGGAGTGGCGATCTGCCCAAGGTGTACCCCACCCTTACCCACAGTGTGATTGGCTCCAGCAGTCGCATGACCCTGAGAGGGATTAAGCAGGATAAGAAAATTGATGTTTGCACTACAGTGATATATATTGACTCTTCAAATTGTAACCACAAAGAACACAACAATTTATAAAGTCGTGACATGGCAGCATGTTTTTTTGATTTTTAGATACTTCTTCATTGTTGAGAACCTTCTTGGTGAGTTGTGCA
Source organism: Oryzias latipes (assembly GCF_053564925.1). Classification (NCBI taxonomy): domain Eukaryota; kingdom Metazoa; phylum Chordata; class Actinopteri; order Beloniformes; family Adrianichthyidae; genus Oryzias; species Oryzias latipes. The sequence continues at coordinate 14,064,514 of NC_136254.1, forward strand.
GAATGGGGCTAATCTTAGAAACAGCCTCTTCAGCTTTGATTGTTTTCAATCCAAACAATTTTATAAAATGTATTATTTATGTTGCTAATATTTGACTTAATGAAATTCTGCAGTGTTGACAAAACTTTGTAAGACAAAAATAAAAAAGAGCTCACAGATTAATGCAGTATATTCATAAAATCAGTTAAGTTACAAGTCCAATAAAGCCTAAAATAATGATGTTTGGAAGCAGTACTTATAAACTCAACAGAAGATATGTGTTCTCTGATGATGATTACCGTCGTTTTAAGGGTTGAAACATACAGTACCAGCACATATTTTGACTAACTGCTTTAGCTCTGCTGCAAACATCTGCCACTGTGTGAAAGCTTTTGTCTAAAGGGTTTAATGAGCACCACTGAGCCTCAGCTGAGATGGAGTATCACTGCTACATTTCACTGACCTATTCTGAAAGCCCTCACGATGTCAGTCATATCCAGTATCTATGATGAAAAAATGTGTTTCTTCAATCAGATAAAGCTGCTAAATTTAATAAATGTACAATTACTTTAAACTACTACAACACAGCATTTTGGACAGGTTGTAATATTTAGAAATGCTGTAGTGAAATGCTTAAGTAATAAGAGTTCCGAAGGACCTGATTGGTGTCGTGAGCTTTTTCCTTGATTGCATTGGAAATTAAGTTTGTCAAGAGCTGGCTATTTTGCAGGCTTGATGGTGTTATTAATCAAAATTCACAATGTTGTTTCTGAGAATAAGTGCTCTTTTTAATTTTACGTAGGGTTTTAAGTTGATTAGTGATGGGCAAAGGGGATGGTGGCGTGGGACTTCACACAAACAACTGATTGGCTGTGACTTTTAAAAACAAACACCCATTCCATTGTTCTCATCTTTTGGTTTAGTCCCTGTGTCTTGCTAATAAAGGTTGATGAGTATTTATGTATGTATTTTGCAAGTAAAAAGACCAGACATGTACAAAGACTTTCTCAACTCAACATATCCTATATTTAGCCACAAGATGGCACTACATAACATACATGTAATTTACACCCAGCATTACAGATTTACAAGATTTTGGAAGAAAGATATTATACATTTAAAAAATACGAAAAGACAGAACATTCCTTGGAAATACAATTATATTTTTATCTTTTTTTTATTATGCTTTCAAACATGAGAGTAAATGCATTTTATGGGGAATCACATTCAAACATTCAAACTCATGAGTTTATCAAAAGCTCCCCCCTTTCTAATGAAATATATACCTGCTTATGTTTGTGTAGGTCGTTGTTTGAAGCAGTTAAAAAGGAAAAAAATAAATTAAAAAAGGATGGAAAAAAAGAGACATTTTCATTTTGAAAGCCTTTTTTAAAAAATGTGCACTATTGGCTACAATAAGCATAGAAGGATTTCTTTTTTGTGTCTAAATTATTCTCACTTTTTACTACAGGCATTGATAATATCACAGCAGTATTTTCTTGTTAGAAAAGTTGTTTTAATCCTCAGCAGTCCCTGAAGTCACTCTGAATTAGTCAATCACACCAGCTGTTTACAATGAATTAGGAATGACACCGACTCCCCTATTAGTAAAGTTTTCACTCAAACTTTAATGTGAAGGTTTCAGAAAGGTTATATGCTTTTAAGAGTTTGGTTTAAAAAAAACAGCAGGGGTTATGAGACGTAATTTTGATACCCCTTGGACTAAATCCTGAGAACTTTGAGTGGAGCCTCAAATTGTTTTGACCTTGTCTTTGCTTTGATTGTGGATTTATACATTTTCATTTTGTCTCTCCATCTTTGATATTTTGTTATAAAACACAGAAACTGGTTTCAATTTTTGTCCAAAATTTAGATTTCTTTGACAGTTCCTGGTTCGTTGTGGAAATCCATCTATTAGTAATTGTGGAATGACTGTCGGAAAAAAAAAGACCAAAAAAAGGTTATACTAAAAAATTGATATCCAGCATTGCTAATAAAAACAGGATTTAAAATATAAATTAATAAAGTAAATTGAAAGGTGAAAAAAAACGTTAAAAAAGGCCCCACACTACTATTCATTACAGTCTGAAAGTCTGGGGATCGGCCCTATCAGCACCACGGACAGCGACTCACACCGTGGCTTTACAATTTGAAGACGTCAGCATCAAATGTGACCACAGCGCCACCAAATGGTGCTACTGGTAAACAGCAGCAGTTTTTGTTTATTTATTTATTTATTTATTTATTTTTATTTCACCTTTATTTAACTAGGTAAATCCAGCAGAGCGTGAGAAAAATGTGGAATGAAGGTTTGGGGCTGAAACACGATTTTTAATGGTGAGGACAGGAAATTACGGTCATTTGGTTTTGAACCCCTGAAGCATGTTAGTTACATTGATTTTTTTTTTTTTACTATTTTACCAAGTTTGGCTGAAATGAAACATCATAAAGATAAATTATTAAAACGACAATGACTGAACTGTTGTAGGTCATTTTTTTAATAATCCAAATACAAAAAATCAGAAAAATCAGGAAATAATGGGTAACATGTTTCTTTTAAAGGAAAAAAAGGCTTGTCAAACATATCATCTACCTATTTAGCCTCTGGTTAATGGACATTTCTGGTTGAAATACAAAAAAATATAGTGATTTTTCCATATGAAACAAGTTGATTAATTGAGCAATTGTGCGTGTAAAATGGAGATGTTGTATTCCGGCAGGCCTGAAAGCCGCTCGGCTCTGTTTGGTCGGCTTTGCCTCTGCCAATGGTGGGTGGTGCTTTCGGCCGTCATCGTCAACAATCGGAGCTTCTCGGATGCGCGTGCGTTCTTCCATCAGTTTGCTGCAGCTTGATTTTGCTGGTCCCGGGGGCTGCGTCAAGTTAGTAAGAAATAGCATCGAAAATAATGCGATTTCAAAAATATTTCAAAATAAAAGAGAAGGCAAACTAATAAAATATTGTTTCACTGATACAAAAGTGAATTTGCCAGAATGTTGTTTTCATGTTCATCATTTATTTAATAATAATAATAATAATAATAATAATAATAATAATAATAATAATAATAATAATAATAATAATAATAATAATAATAATAATAATAATAATAATAATAATAATAAACAAAATAAAAATACGCTCCTCTCACTTTTCTGGGGGTGGTTTGTCCTCCAAGCTTGGGTCCTCTACCAGAGGCCTGGGAGCTTGAGGGTCCTGTGCAGTATCTTAGCTGTTCCTAGCACTGCGCTTTTCTGGACTGAGAGGTCTGAGGTCTTTCCAGGGATCTATTGTGGCCACTCCTCCAGCTTGGGGTTTTTTGCCCCGAGTGCTTCAATAACCATGGGCACCATGGTTATTCACTTTCCAGGCTTTCTCCAGTTCTTCTCTGAGTCCCTGGTATTTCCCCAGTTTCTCATGTTCCTTCTTCCTGATGCTATATATGCAGTACAGACCAAAGATTTGGACACACCTTCTCATTCAAATGAATGGGAAGGTGTGTCCAAACTTTTGGTCTGTACTGTATACACGTAGTTGAACCAAACTGTTTCGGCACAGCAGTTTCGGTTTGGTTCACTTCTGTACTGTTTCCGTACGCCCCCCCCCCCGCATATGCATTGTAACGACCCAGCTGCTTCGTCACTCATAGCGGGGAAACGACAGCCGAGCTGCCAAGCCGAGCTTGCCTCATGCTCCATACGCCCTCAAGACTCAGACTCAGAGAGAGAGTAGATTAACTAAAAGAATAAATAGATTGCTCCATCTCCTTTCTGGCATTAAGACCCATTTGTTATGATCATACATAAACAGCATAACAACTTGAACCTGACTTCTCTTCATAGCTCTGTCAGTGATGGTGAAGGATTCAACACACAAGATTTCACACTTCCCATGAGTCTTTGTGGCTATAGGGGCTAACCCCCAAGTTGCCACAGTATTAAATTTGCACAGAGGCAGAAGTAATGTTAGCCGAGAGTTTCCTCTGAGACGCTATTAGGTGACGGACTGTAAGCATGTCAACACATGGCTAATGCAGACGCGAGACCTCCCAATCTCCTTACGCTCTACTGTGTGGGAACACTTTGGCTTTGCTGTCAGCATCCATGAAGGGAAAGGACATTTGGATGAGTCGAATGCTGTGTGTTAACATTGTTACACAAAGATAGATTAGATGTGTTACCTGTGGCATTCGCTGTTAACAAACTAAAAAAGGCATCACGCGACTGTAACAATTGGGTCTACAAGAAAGAAAAAGTGCAAGTTAAAATATTTTGGTTTTTTTCAGGCCAGTGTAAAGTATCCAAAGTTTTTGGTTCCTGGCAGCTAAAAGTTTTTCTTATATATATATATATATATATATATATATATATATATATATATATATATATATATATATATATATATATATATATATATATAAAATTTGGACACATGTAAAAGTGAATTCCAATAATGCATGTTGTTTTGAGCTGCCCAGTTTCTTTTCTTCTTCCAATAACCGTGCCGCCACTAGAATATTTTATTTTGACATAACACCGGAAGTGGCGTTGACTCGCTCCTGCCTGCAGCTTGATGCTCATCGGGTCGAGAAACGCTGCCTTGGAAACGACATAAATCCAGTCAGTGCAGCTGGTTGCAAAGAGGGACCTACATTTCCTCACTTCAAAGGCTTCCGCCCCTCTGCTCCTCTCTCCTCTCCTCTCCTCCATCTCTCCATCCACCCTGCCCCGAGCCGCGAGCATGAATGCTCTGAAATGAAACGCATCGTAGGAGCGGGGAACGTCGACAAACGCTGAGTTAACGGGACGACGTCACGGTCAGGTAAATGCGAGCGGATTGAGTTGCGTTTGACAGCGATGGCGTGGACACATGTCCCCCCGGGAGCGCGCGTGGGGGGGAGGGGGTCACATTTGCTGTTGTCTGCCGCACGCAGACGAAAAAAATCCCGAATGCGGCCGCTCTGCCAGACGAGCAGCGCGCCGCGCCGGGCTGAATGCTCATCCGCTGCTCCTCATGATGGAAAATCCGCCTGCTTGTTCTCGAGTCTACACCATTTTCTGCCTTAGGGGTGACTGTCACCTCCCGCCCCATGGCCAGATGCAGAATTGCGATCATTTGAAGGATTTTATTTTGATATTTAGCACCAAAGACTTCTTTAAGATGCAATAAAATTGAGAATAAGGGTTTAAAGGTTCTTCTGTTTGATCCACACTGCATCTTTGGTGCTATAAACCTCAGAATGAATAAAATTAAACAAAAACCCTGCAGATTTGGGTACATTTTTCATGGATTCTTTTGATCTTTTCATGCATTGGTGATGCTGTTCACTGCCCTTCCATGTAAAAGGCCTCACTGATGTCAGTCTGTGACATCCACTACAGACCAACTGTAGGAACAACTTCTAGCTGCTAGTGCACCTGATGCTGCTCCTGCAGCTTCCACCCTGCCTTTCTGGCCAAAGGGCTTTAAATATAAAAGAGGCCGTCATTTTTGTAGCATATTCTAAATGTAATTCCTCCTATGCATCCCTCACTTCAGGTGTACCACAAGGGTCTGTTTTGGGTCATCTGTTATGCAATTTATTTCTGCTGCCTTTGCAGCATATTTTAAGCTATTTTAAGGATATTACCATTGTTATGCTGATGATATTCAGCTATATGTGTCTTTTAAACCTCAGGATGTTTTTAAAATTCAGATTTTCTCTGGATTCGGTCAAGAGTCGGATAAATTTTTTCTCGAACTAAATGAGAACCAGTCTATATAAAAGACCTTGTGTGGCCATACACTCCCAGCAGGTCCTTGAGATTATGTGACCGGGGTCTGCTTGCTGTTCGGAGAACCCGGTTAAAACTAAAGGTGACAGAGCCTTTGCAGCAGTGGCTCCATTCCTTCCTCTCAGCCTCAAATCTGTAGACTCCGTGCATTCTTTTAAAAAGCAGCTAAATGTTACATTGGTAGTAGGCCTGCACAATAAATTTATCAGTATCGCAATATCAAGCTGTGCAATATGCGTATCGCAAAAGACGGCAAAAATTGCAATAAATGGTAGCCTTAAATGTGCTAAAACAATCTTATGGCAGCTTGAGGTTTTTAACGAATCAAATATATCCATTTATGCATTTGACCAAGCAGATCGACGCCTTCACGTTGTTGACCAATCGGATGGACCTCTATAATGTTAGATGCTCGTCTCCTATGTCGACGAAGGTCATTTGGTGTATACTTTTTAAACTGTTGCAATGAAATGGGAATTATGTTTTTGGTTGTTTTGCCATTTGTTCATATACCGCAAGTTATATCGTTGTCGCAATATTGATCACTAATATTGCATTTTGCAAGTTTTTCTCATATCATGCAGCCCTATTTGGTAGTCTTCTTCCTATCCATAACCATTGCGCACAGGAGGGGGCTCAGAGCTGATCCCTAATATAATCCCACCCCCACCTTGAACTCCTCTGTCACCCCTACAGCACACCTCGCCACTGTCTTACAGCCCTCATAAATGTCCTGCAGTGCTCTAACATACTTCTCTGTCACTCCAGACCTCCTTATACAATATCACAGTTCCTCTCTGGGCACCTTGTTGTAAGCTTTCTCCAGATCTACAGACACAGTGTACCTCCCTCAGCCCTTCTCTGTACTTCTTTATCAACATTCTTAAAGAAAATATTGCATCAGTAGTGCTCTTTCTTGGCATAAAACCGTACTGCTGCTCACAAATATTCACATCTGCTCTAATTTTAGCTTCAACCACTATTTCCCATAATTAAATTGTATTGGTCGTCAACTTAATACCTCGGTAGTTGCCACATTGTGCAAATCTCCCTTATTCTTAAAAATTGGCACTATCACACTTCTCTTCCATTCACCGGGCATCTTCTCACCACCTAATATCCTGTTTAACAACACAGTCAAAAACTCAATTGCCATCTCTCCTGGACACTTCCATACCTCCACAGGTATATCATCATTACCAAACACCTTTCCACTCTTCATCCTATTCAATGCCATCTCACTTCACCCTTACTAACCTTTGTTACTTCCTGATCCACAACCATCACCTCTTCTTTTATTTGTTCTCTCTCATTTTCTTCATTTATCTACTCTTCAAAGCGTTCTTTCCATTACACTACTGATACCTGGCAAAACATTACCATCCCTATCCTTAATCACCCTAATCTGCTCCATGTCCTTCCCATCTCGCTCTCTCTGTCTTGCTTATCTGTATAGGTCAGTCTTTACTCTTTACTACCCAACCTAGCATGCAAATCATCAAAAGCTCCTTGTTTGGCCTTTGAGACCTCTAGTTTCACCTTACGCTGCATCTGGTTGACCATCAGAAACCTTTTGGAAAGATTGAGGGAGCTGATTGGTTTGTCAGGGTCAGTTCCCCACCGGTTTTCCTTTTACTCATCTGGTCAGGGTTTCATATGGTCATGTTTATATGGCCATGGCTAACCATATAATGTCTAAGTCAGCAGGCTGTATGGTGTTCCTCAGGGCTCTGTTTTGGGTCCAGACCTGTTTCTGTTATACATGATCCCCCTTGGAAAGATCATCCAGGAGTTTAGCAATGTCTCCTACCACTTCTTTGGTCATGACATCCAGCTATAGTGCTCTTTTAAGCCCTTCGAGACAAACAAGCTGGACTCTCTGATGAAACTCTCTGCAGCTGAACTTAAAGAAAACAGAAACACTATTGCCCATGGCGATGCCATACCAGGGATTAAGCAGCATTTGGGATATCTTGACCAGGGTGTCAAACCCAGCCTTAGAAACTTGGGTGTCATTTTTGACAAAGATGTGTTGCTGGAGCAGGACTCCAAACAGCTAAACCAGGGGTGTCAAACTCATTTTCACCGAGGGCCACATCAGCATAGTGGTTGTCCTCAAAGGGCCAGATATAACATATACATGTAACTTAATGTAACGAAAAATAAATGTAACTACTCCTTGATGTTAAATAACTCATTTTTTATTTTATTATAACTTTTTAAAGTGACAATTACAGTTGCATAGTAAACGTATGTTTGCATATTACTCTAGCATAAATCCTTTTAAATTGTGTCCGCTTATGAAAAACCACATAACTCCATTAATGAAGGATCAAACGGTCAAGTGAATAAAGAAAAATAACATAAAACTGAGCTAGGAAGAACATGTATTATAGTGTAACATTTTACAAAGTGAGGCTGCACACAACCTTACATCCAAATGATGGTTTGATGACAACAATTTGTCTGCATACACACATAAGACCTGTAAACATTGAAGAATTACAACAGCATTATGTAATCGACTAAAAAAAATGTATTTTAAGAAATTAAAAACTTTTATGCTCTCACGGGCCACATAAACTGACATGGTGGGCCACATTTGGCCCCCGGTCCTTGAGTTTGACACATGTGAGCTAAACAGATCCTTCCAGGCTGTTTCTCCTAAACTATGGAAGGAGCTCCCGTTGTCCCTGCGTTACCTGAACTTTGTGAATTCTTTTATAAAATGACTTAAAACTTTTTATTTTGCAAAGCAATTTAACTGAAACTGTTTTTATTTGGGCTGGAGATAATTGTCTTACGTGGTACATGTTTTTTGTCTGTTGTGTTTTTCTTTTTTTTTCTTTCTGTTTTTTGAAAGCTGCTATATAAATAAAATATACTTACTTACTTACTCTATCTCATACTCTTTTTACCTCCACAACATTCCTAACAAACTCATCCTTTGAGATAACTTTACTCCATTTCTCTTCCCATCTCCACCATGATAGAACAATTTGAACCCTGCTCCTGATCTTCCACCTGGTTAAGTGGACACACACTATGTCTGCCTTCCTCTTCTGCATCGTGTCAACTAACTCTCTGTCTATTGCTGTCATAATTCCAACATTTAAAGTCCCTATTCTCAGTCCAATAATCACGACTCTCCTCCTCTCTCTCTTACCACAAACGTGCTTCCTTCTCTCCTTCTTCGACCAACAGTAGTCCAATTTCCACCGGCACCTTGTTGGTGAACAGCACCAATGGCGGTTGTTTTGATCCAGCACCTCGACCTATCTGGTTTGAATATTATAGGTCTGATTTGCATATGTTGAGATGTTGAGGTTCTCTTTGGGAGTGATGAGGATGGATAGGATGGGACCAGCCATGCTGTTTGTACAAGATGTTTATTTTTATCTTTATTTGAAAATCTCTACTATTCTCTGGTTGGTGGCCATCAAAAATAGTCCTGAGGTGTTTGCACACGAACGCTACAACAATCTAACAGATAAAAATGTATATCCTAAGAAGTTTGGTGTTACTTTAAGAAAAGCAGAGTGTTTCAAATGTAAAGGCTTTGCTAGTTTGAGCTACCCAGGAAGCAGACAGCCTTTCATTGCCCAATCAAATGCTGGATTATTAATAAATATATTGTGTCCACTTCAATGAGTCCTTTCAAGCCAAGACTGCAACTTGGAAGAAGAGTGATTAGATAATGGGCTTCTTTTATGCATGTTTTGCGAAGCCACTGTACAGCACAGAGCTGTATTCATGGGAGACTGTGCTCAGACAAACTCGCAGCGAACCCTTACATAAGCAAATCATTGAGGATGGAAGGTGAAGACGGCTCAATGCTAAATAGGCATTAAATGCTCCGGCAGGGACACTGTAGCGCGTGCACAGATGCTTAGCTGTGTGCACACGCACACATGCACAACTACTTAACACCAGAGAGGGAGGGCAAAGACAAGAGGTGGAAAGTGCTGGATTTTTTTTTTTGTTTTGTTTTTTTTGAAAAGTGGAGATTTTTCTGCTGAGAGCATCGAGATTGCGGCACTGCGCCTGTCTCAGTCACTCAAGATAACCTTTAAAAATTTTACAAATGTTTACAAAACATGCTGCGCTAAGCCAGCTATTCTCTCACTCATTCAAGCCTTAGTCACATGCACCCGTATGGAAGGTTGATCCATACAGGTGTAGTATGTTTTTGGGTTGTACTGCCCCTGGGAAGTTGTTGAAAGGAGTGGCCATGTCTTAAAGCTATTGCAAGTGTGATTTGCAGTTTCCTTGTGGTTCATCCGGTCACTTTAAGGTACGTCATGAAATAGAAATGTACAATTGTTGTGCATGTGGTAAGTGTATCGTTTAGTATTTGTAAGGCTGATGGAAGTTGCACGCACTTATGACGTACAGTGCCTTCACGTCACACTCTAGTTGTTAGTAAGGTGTGAGTACTGGCTTCCTAATGATCGTGCGCAAATGCTGCACACACGGAGTGTGCACATGACATATACAAATGCTCATAGGATACCCACACTAATTAAACTCTGATTGCATGCAAGGAGTGCACTTAATCACATGGACAGCACTGACAGGCCTTTTACAAAGTTACAGTGTTCGGGGGGTTTGAAAAATTCCATATAACATGCCTGCGTTTCACCTACTTAAGCCTTACTTACTCTGGGTGTTGTATAAATGTTCACTATCATCTGTCGCCGGCAGCAAGCCTGTAGGAAAAATTACGATTTTCGGACAACGGATTCACTGGGTTCTTGCTATTTTCTGTGGGCTAACCCGTCAGGACAGATATGCAGGTTTTTCTTACATGAAAAACCTGAAAAGTTTTGGAAATTCAAAATGTAATTTCTAGGTCTTTAAAATGTTTTTGAAAAATGACATCTTCTTTTAAGTTTTGGAAAAGTCATGAAAATTCAATATTTTGGCTGCAAAAAAACATTAAAAAATAATATAATTTAGTGTGGCAGAACTTCAACCTCATACTATCAGTAAAGGAAATTAGACTGTACAAAGCCGTGAACCAAGTTGAGTTGTAATCAGTTCAGCGCATGGCGCTTTCAACCTGCTATTGGACATGGATTGTGAAATTCTTCAAAATGCAGGGGAAATGTATCTTTAAAAACAAGTGGCTCTTCAAGGAGAAGTATCAACTGTGGCTACTGAAAGACCCTGACTAGAAATGGGGAAAATGCAGACTTTGTTCCACTCCAAGTCCTTTGACATAAGCAGCATATCATTCATATCTCTTCTGTGATTTTTGTTGTAATTTTTTTAAAAACTACAAAGGCGAAGGACTTGTTTATGTGCTCAACACGATATAGCCAGTCAGCTTTGTTCTTCATACTTTCTTTATTCTCAAATTATACAGAGAAAAATATTGGGGAATTTTGTTCTGACCAATATGAACTGTTCATTTATTTTGTTTGTAAGTCAATCTGGACAATTGCACAAAGCAGTAAAGTCCGTTGGGTGACCTGCCAGATGCTAACGTTGTAGGTGTGGTCAACTTTATCAACTTCACTATAATTTTTTCAGATTTTCGCCATAATTTTTCTGAATTTATCTATGAATTTTTCTGATTTTTGCTAAAAAAAATTCTGAGTTTGCTATATATTTTTCTGAATCAACTATAAAATTAAAAGTTGGAAATGTGTTACAATGAGAACTTAATAAAGCCACTTTTTCATAGTTTTGGTCATTTCTTGTGCCACAATATCACAAATTTAAATGAAAATAACGTATAAATTAGGCTTTACACCTCAAACAGTATGCTTGATTAAAACTAGATTAATTAAATTAATTCATTAATTGCAGATCATAAATACAAAAAAAATTATTTACTACATTACTAGTATCAAAAAGTGTCTTGGTTTGATTTAGCGGCTCCGACTACAATAGACTGACTGAAATATGTTTATTTTTAGTTTTGGAAATTCAGTGACCGGTTATGGAAAAGTCATGGAAAACCAGTGCTGAAAAAGTGTATGAATCCTGGTTTTATGACTAAGGCTGTAGCAGTAATTATCTATGGGTTCTCTAAAGATGATTGACTAGTTCCATAAAAGCCTTTCTAAAGGCTGTTTCCTCTGGGTTTGTGTTAATAATGGGCTAAATAATTCCAGAAACAAAAGACAACCCTGGATCTTGGGGGAAGTGAATTGTTTCATACCACTACGTTTAAGTTGAAAGTGTCAAACACGTATTGTGCTAAATTTAGGGAGGATTTAGTATTTATTGGTTTATTACATTACATCAGGCTTAGCATAAGACAACTGAAAGGCTTTTCTTCATTGTTACTTGCTTGTTAGCAAGATTAAACAAGGAGTTTTCTGAATTTTTTGGGGGTACTTTTGTTGTTGCTTTTAAATAAACAAATCATATATCGAACTGAGAGGAAACTGCGACCCAGAAATCGTGAGAAAAATGAAAATAGTATTTCCCCCCATATTTGCGGGGATCAGGGACCAGTGACAACTGCAAATACACAGAATCGGTGAATATGGAGAACCACCTCCCAACCCCACGACCGAAGCATGTCCGTCACCGATCGTTACTCGTCAAAAAAACTTCTGAAGCATTTCTAATGTGATAGTGCCAATTTGTAAAACATTTATTAAAGAACATTGGAATAATGTTCAACATAAAGATTTTTTTCTTTTATATAGAGCAATAGACTACCGTAGCGTACTTTAAAATGCATATTAGCAGTGTCTCGCTGTCACTCTGTGCCTTAAAACCAGAAGCCTGAGCTTCCTCCTTCATCAGTTAAGAGCGAGAGGTCCCGCAGCATGATTTGAGCGAAGCGCAGCAGCGTGTTTTGAGCATCTGTTGATTATCTTGTCTTTAACGTCATTAGGCTATTCTGGTCTTATTTTCAGGTGTGGTTGATATATCTTTTTTTTTTCCCAAATTTTTTTTTCAGATTATAAATTCAAATGTGTCCACCTCTAACCTCAAACGCATGTTGAAATTCTGAAATGCATCTTTTTGTTTGTTTTTTAATTAAATGTTAATAATACAAATTATACAATCCATATCTCTGATTATTTTTCTTTCCTTTTGTCAGTTTTTATTGTCAAATTATGGATACAGAAAAGACACACTGTTAGGAATCTTACATTTAATGTAACTAAAGGCAGATTTTAAAATGTATTCTAGTGACAGTAATCATAAAAACTATTACTATAGACTATTAATAATCTCTTGTTATTTACGGAGTTACATTTTCCATGCACTGATTGGCATTTTGGAGCTAAATTCAAAGTCAATGTATGAATATTTTCATCCTCACTTTTGCAGGCTATGCTAAGTTTGTTGCCATGGAGATCAACAATTCAATCTGCTGTTGGTTGTGAAGGGCAGCTCTACTTCGGGGTGTTGCTGGTGTATTCATCCACAACGCCCTCGTTCCAGCATTGATCCCATGCATTTGTCTCCAGTTAGCTGGTGTCAACGAATTTGTGTGTGTGTTTTTTTATTGATCAGATATGACTGGGATTATGAGCACAGCTATGATAGCGTAGCTTTAAATGGATTCAATATGCTCATCAGAAGTTTATCAGATTTGACTCAGCAAGGGTCAATGAAAGACCTTCTTTGTAGAGGCGTTAAAGATTCGAGCTGTTATCTGCAGAAATGGTCTGTTATGGTGCCACAAATTCATTAGCCAAATAGAGCATTAGTCACAAGTGTCCTACTCTGTGTTGATGCAAAGATCCCAGCATGCAGCAGCTACATCACAGTAGCTCAGTCTATTTGTGAAGGTTGAAGCAATGCTGTTGACAGATAAACTGCACTGCAAAAATGAGACTGCACTGCAAAAAGAGGTAGCCTAAAATAGGTAAAGAGTACTAATCTTCTGAAGAAACTCCCTAGTTAGTAGTAAAATCATATTTTCATGCACCAAGTATTTTTTACCTAATAAGATAAATCTTATAAGATGTCCAAATCTAGAACCAAAAGCTCTGAATGAAATGCATGTGTGTGAGCTCGGCGAGAAATTCTTGTTGCAGAAAGTAGGCTTCAGATGATTAGTCATAAACACTATGCAGTCTGTTTGCTTTATTCCGTTTTCCAGTACACAGTCAACAACCACCCACTCTGCTTTAACACTGAGCCGTCCAGGTTGACCGTGAACCTAACTGTTTTTTTCTTCTCTTTCTCCTGCCTGGGGTTTCTGAATACCCCTACAGCGGGATGGTGAGCTACAATGAGCAAAAGACTTAAAGAAAGAAAACACAGCCTAAACTGCTATTGGTGTGTTGGGACTAACCCAGGGGTGTCAAACTCAATTTCGCAGAGGGCCACATCCGCATTGTGGTTGTCTTCAAGGGGCCAGATATTACTTATACGTGTAACTGAATGTAATGAAAAATAAATGAAACTACTTCTTCATGTCGAATAACTCATTATTTTTTTTAACTCTTTAAAGTGACAATAACAGTTGCATAGGACACATATGCTTTCTTGTTATTCTAGCATAAATCCTTTTAAATTTGATTCTGTCAGGTTAGGTTATATGGACAGTGTTTAAGTCCTATTGTATAGTTGCCCAATCCGATAGTTTAAGTTCAATTCCCCCTAGATATGAATAAATACACACCGATTTCTATTTTTCATTTTAAAAAGATAAAAACTTTTATGCTCTCGCGGGCCAAATAAAATGACATGGAGGGCCACATTTGGCCCCCGGGCCTTGAGTTTGACATATGTGGACTAACCCCACCAAACACCAACAAAACATCCAACTCATACAGACTCCTCACATCCTCCTCTCCTAGGGCTGGGTGATATAGAATTGTATAATTCACATTATAGTTTTTTTCATTTTAGCTGATAACAATATGTATCAAGATATAATCCTTATAACTTATATTTGTCAAATTTGAGCACTCTGTTGCTAATAGGAGAAATGTGTAATCATCAGCATCAGTTATAGTTATAGTCTTTTTGCTTGGCATTAAGGAAACGGTAGAAACTGTTCAGTTTCATTCAAGTCCATACATTTCTTGTGTATCTCCAACGGTCAAATCAAATTCTATTCCCCATCTCTAAGTTCCAGCATGGAGAATGGAAATGGGACATTAAGATGTGTTGCATCACATCTTTAATGTGGCCAATCTCCCCCTGGCTTTCTTCCAGCAGTCAAGTCTTCTTTACCAGCCAACCACATCAGTGGCCTCATAGCCTGGTTCTGTATGTGTGACTGTGTCGGGTCATGTGGTTTTGCCGGATGGCTTGTTGCGATTGTGCTGAGGCTGGCAAATTTAATTGTGAGGGAGTGGGGTCACAGAAGGGCACGAATTGAGTTCCCATAACACACAAACACACAGAGTGAACAGTTTAGGAGCACCATGCTCAGCGCATTCTTTCTGTGGTTGACCTGTTTACCAACTGTAACACCCATCCCATGTAACTAGATTAACAATCCTTTGTTTTTATGTTGTAGAGTTATGGGTTATTTTATGGGTTAAACAGTAAGTACAAAATCATTACATTTTTTATTTATTTATGTATTTATTTATTTTTTAACTTGTCCTGTCCAACAGCTGGGCAGACAGATGAGAGCTGAGGGCCTCTTGTGTTGGACATATTTTACTTTAAAAACAGGGGTTATTAATCTTCAGACAAACCACAGGTATGTCTGAATAAACCCCTTTTGTAATTGAGGCCAAACTTTATTAATTTCAATCATATTTGAAAATCTTTTGGACCGGACGGAAAAGGAAAGCAGGGAATAAGAGAGAGGGATGTAAGAGAGAGGGGGGGGATATGCGGGTGATAATAGGAGGGGGGGGTAAAACCATGAAGCAGCATAAAGCAACAAGTTTACTGGATGTTTATCATTACGGTAAGGTTCAAATGTAGTACAAATCTCAAAGGGCGGGGCCTGTCCTCACACACACTCAAATGTTATAAACACACCTGTTAGATGCAAAAATGTTCACATGTCAACATGTACACAAAACAGATAGTGTTCACACACGCATACTTATGCCTTCAAACCAACTAGTGTGAAATATTTCATTCAATCACACAAACTATTAGTGCAAAGGTGAGCTAACACCAGTGCTGAATTGAGTGTTTATGTTCTTCTAAAATGGATGATGGAATGTGAAAAGAAGGAGGGAGAGTGCCCAGTCGTCCCCACACCAAGACCCCCGCCGCAGTAGCAGCAGCAGCCAGAACCCCCCAATGCCACACGGCAGTTTAATGTAAAGAAAATACTGAAAATCAGCTGTGCCTCCACTTCACAGGAATTTTGCTAAATTAGAATTTTCCTACTAAGAATAGTTTGAATTTAAACATTTAAACCTTATTTGATTTTATTTGATTTTCCTTTCTTTTTTTGTTTTACAGATTAACCCTCTCAGACACAGCTGAAAGAAAAGATAATAATACACTTTCAGTTAACAGGGAAGAGAAAAACAACAAACAAGTCATTAGCTTACAATGAAAAGTGGTTTGTTCAGTACCCCCCCCCCTTTTTTTTTCCTTTTTTTTTTTCTTTTCTTTTTTTGCAGGCCTGATCGATGCTCGGGTGTGTTGTGGCCAAAAACTGGAGATGGCCCTTTCACTTGCTAAGCAAGCAGGAAAAAAAAACTTTCACATACTCACGTAGCTGATGGTCAGGGCAAATGTTGATGGGCGAAAATGTTCTGCAGGCAAACTCAGCGTTATGCGGCTGCGCAGCCGGACAGAGGAAGTGGAGGCGGGAATTTCTGGAGGTCGTGATGGGCTCAGATGAGCGGCATGGCGTGCTCTATCTTTCACAGGTACTCGGTCTTCCACAGGGTCCAAAAAAGACACGTCTCTGGTCAACTGCATAAAAGTCCCATTTAGAACTTTGAACATTTGTTTTTTTTGTTTTTACCTAGCATAGTGAGGACTAGTCCAATACGTTACACTTAGCATGCTAAAGCTAGTCGCAATTAGCATTTTGCTTCATATTGTAATATGTAGCCATTGTGCCAAAACTAACAGTTTAAACACATCTAACTAAATCATTTCTGACATGACAGTTGTTTCCACAATTTTAAAAAGTTGACTCTGCGTCGACCTTAGGAAAAATCGTGGCAACCAACCGTTTAGCTTCAGCTCCGCTCCTCACTAAGGTCTGACTCTATCTGGCCATCAGTGAAACTTTTTTTTTTCGAGCTTACCTCTTAGAAAACACCCATTTATTTCTGATTGGATGGATCATTATACAGACAGATAACCGTTAAACATTTTTAACAAATCATATGCATTTATCTTTTAATACTATGGAAGTATGTTTAACTTAAATAACTTATTTACATTTTAGTAGCTTAGTTTAATTTTTTCCTCAAAGTTTGGCTGGGCTACACAATCATAACATCATAGGCATCATATTAACTCACACGAAAAGAGTTTATAGTGAACCTGGTGGAAAGATTGAGATTCAGACAGGTCTGTATTGTGTTGTACTGTAGTACACCATATTGCGAAAAATATTCACTCACTAGCTTGACCTATAGAGTTGATGTGGGTCCCCCTTTTGCAGCTATTACAGCTTCTCTTCTGAGAAGGCTATCCACAAAGTTGAAGAGTGTTTTAGGATTTTTACCATTCTTCCAAAAGTGCATTGGTGAGGTCAAACACTGATGTTGGTGGAGAAGGTATGGCTCCCAGTCTCTGCTCTAATTCATCCTAAAGGTGTTCTGTTTGGTTCAGATCAAGACTCTATGCAAGCCAGTCAAGTTCATCCGTGTCTTTGTGGACCTTTATGATTGAAATGTTCTTTGTGAACATTTCAATAGCCTAGAAATTCGATGAAAAAAAGTTTTATGGTATAAACGTCACTTCTACCGTCTCACTAGAATAACTAGTCAAACTAGTCAAACACATTGATATGCAGCTAATCAAATCATGACACCGACGTGACATCAGCGTTTGCTATGTCCTATTAGGGCCCAAGTGTGGTGGACCGAGCGGTATAAGGCAAGGACAGCAAATCATTTTATCAAAAATACTTAAATGTATTTTTCTAAACATGTAAATGGGCGAAAATGGGTCCTTACAAGAGTTCAAAGTAAAAAAATTAACTCAAGCTTTAACTTTAAAAGAGGATCACTGAACAGACAAACAAACTTACCTAAACTGACCTCCCCAAATGAAAACACAAGGGAGCATATATAGTCATATTAGACAAACTAGACACACAAGGGAGAACTTAATAGGACTATGGCATAATACAGAAAACAAACAGAACTAATGTCCAGCCTGTGGTAAATTAACATACACAAATGAATTAAACTAAGGAACATCAAAATAGAAACTAAAGTAAAGCAACACAAAAAGAGTTTCTTCTTCCCCAGGCGATGGTTCAGTCCAATTAGCTGCCTGCTAGAAGGCCTCTCCTGACTGGCATGCATTCTTGTGTCAGGCCTGACTTTATGGTTCCAGTAGCAGATGGCAGCAGCAATGGTCCCCTCAGCACTGAGAACTCTAAGCATTACATGAAATAAATGAAACAAATTATTATAAAGTAAACTGAAATGCGTTTATAAATTTATGTTGAACCAAACGTGTGTTTGTGATATGTTTGAAAAAAAAGAAGTCATCTCAAAGTATATGCAAAATGGAAAGTGAACACTTGTATGGTATGGGTGTGGTGCAGGAGTTTACTGCCCCGATGGGGCAGCCATCACACCAAGAAGGCACCAAACCTGTTGCATGAATGCTACAAAACAAATCAACAATTCCAGAAGTCATGCGCGACAGGGGGAACAAATTCTAGCAGGAAAAGCATATCTCGACACAAGACTGGATTGACTGCACAATTTCTTAGTGATTACCATGATTATCATCCTACCACAAAACACAAAAACACATAGTTAACCCTCGAAGTGAAAATGTGAATTGTTGGTGTTATTCCTTTTGTGATCCCGTTAACGCATAATATAACGAGATACAGTGTTCCCCCGCGTTTTCGCGTTTCAAAATACGCGGTATTCGCAGATTTTTTTCCAGTCACGTGACTCCTCCGGTTCATCACAAAAACTCAGCTCAAGACGCTTGTATGAGACTTTTGCGTCCGTAGGAAGGGGTTCGAGGGAGGAGGGGAGCGTAGATGAAGAACCTGCTGGGCCGTCGGCTTCCTTGCCAGCTGCTGATTTAAACACCCTGGGCTCCCAGAGACAACCCTTCTTTGTAGGTCGACTGCGCCTAGGCTTACTTTACCAACGAGCGTCACATTAGACAAAGGCTTAAGGATTTTTTTCTTCATAGAGTTTATTAGTGACAAAACTGCAAAGTCTAACCCTGCTACGTTGGACTATACAGTGAACTTGAATACAGAACGTACCAAAAGGTTTTGTTAAGCATTCAGGTTTTTTTTAGGTGTTTATACTCTGTTAAACAACACTTTCATAACTCGTCTTCACTCAACCTTAGAGGAAAAGCACTGAAGACGCTTCTTTGAATAATTGAGATTTTCTAATCTCCATCATTCAGCCAAAAGACAAATTCCTCCAATGAAACCATGCCAACAACCCTGAAGACTCCACTGCTTCTCCTCAGAAATAAAGAGGTGAAAAAGGAAGAATTAGGCTCTTCAGGAGGAATTCCTCAACTCCTCTCTGCTCCTTGTGTCTTACACTTTTGCATAATTTGGTTTTAGAGAGGATAAGTGCAAGAAGTGTGTGGGTGGGTGTGTGTGTGTGTGGAGGGGGGTGACTTTGTAATTGGATTCACTGTGTACAGTGGTTTCTCACACAAGAGTGTCCATAGATGCTAACGTTAAAGAGAGTTAAGCTTGAGAGGAAAGAGAATGCAGAAGAATGAAAACTATATGCAGGAAAAGGACTGCAATGAACATTTCATATTTGGACTTAACAGGTCATGCCCATCATGCATCATTATGTTTGTTTAAATCATTTTATTATTTTTATTTTGTGAAAGTTTCCAGGGCTTAGAACTTTTTCCATAATTTTGCATTTCTGTTTGAGTTTTTCTAATACATTTTAAAGAGGAAATGTGGTTCTTCCTTAAGCGTGACAGAGAAAAACCTGCTGAATTGAGTTAGAATAAAACCTTATCTGTTTCACTGCATTTCTTTACTGTCTTCAGTTAAGCTTGGGTTTGTCTTCATTACATTAAAAAGAAAAAACTTTTTATGACACTCAAATGGCTATAAAATTGTCACTTATCAACCTTTTTTGTGACACAAGTTAAATTACCTGCTTAAACTATTAGATATCTTTATTATTATAATGAAGTATTCGTTTTATAGAAATTTTAAATTGCTAACATTAGTTTAATTGTTTTGTTTATATAAAGCAAAAGTATATATTTTTAATTGGGGCGATAACATTCAATCAGCTCTTTGGGTTATAATCCTCCATGAACATTTATTTGCATGTCATTAAGTGAATGTAAAAAAGTGCCTTGAGCAGGGGTTGACATAGCCCAGAAATTTGCACTGGCCCACAGGGCCAGTAGTTTTTGAAACTTACTGGCCCTGCCTGAAAGTTACTGGCCCGACACCGCGCATAGCGGGACCCGCTGCTCCGCAGGTGCTTGCAACTTTAGGGGGGTCCGGGGGCATGCCCCCCCGGAAACTTTTAATATGGTGCAATTTGGTGCATTCTGGTGACATCACTTATTTCTACACTTTTCAATGACTGAAAATAGACCATATCAAATTTAAATCTGCTCTAGTCTGTTTCAGATGTTTTGAAGAGAGCACTGCAGTGTAGTAGGTAACACTAGTTCAGAAGTTTTCATGGTGCTTCTAACGGCAAATATCGCAATAAATCATAAACCTTAAATGTGTTAAAACAATCTAATGGCAGCTTGAACCATTTAACGAATCAAATAAATCCCTTAATGCATTTGACCAATCGGATGGACGCCTTCACATTGTTGACCAATCAGATGGAGCCCTGTTATGTTAGATGTTTGTAACCTATGTCAACGTGGGTCATTTGGAGTATAATTTTTAAACTGGGAATGGTTATTTGGTTATTTTGCTGTTTGTTTATATACCGCAAATTATATCGTTATCGCAATTTTAATCTCTGATATCGCATATCGCGAGTTTTCCTCATATTGTGCAGGTCTAACTGAGATCATTCAGCTAACTAGAAATACTTACTGCTTACAGTGTTGTAAAGAAAAACTAAATTAAGTAGTTTAACATTCTACTGCATTTGAGTCTGAGATTCAGGTATTTGGAGTTGCCTTTGATTCTTTGACATTCATCTTAAAGCTTAGTGGATACAGTTTCATCTTCAATGCATTCATTAAATATCTTGCTGTCCATACTACTAATTATACCCACTACTCCATCTAACATATTCCTATCTATTCCTGCCATGTCTTCCACATCTCTGACATGCTTCAGTCTCTCTTCAGTGACGGTGTCGGATTTATAATCAAATGTAATAATAACCCACTGGCTTGTGCCTTCGTTGTTGCTGTTTAACATTGTTTTGTATTGAATTGTTACATTCAATAAAGTTTGAAAAAAAAAAAGTAGTGAGCGCGTGCCGCGTGGTGCTCGGCAGTGAAAGCCGCGCGCGCGCAGGCGGGAGAGAAGAAGTGATCAAAGGTTTCCCATAGAAACCCTTGAAGTCTGAACACAGGACTAGCAGAAAAACTAAATTATGAAGACGAGGTAAATCTACACGTTTTCGCAAAATTTACTTTATTGAAAAAGGTGAAGAATATATAAACCGTTAGATATTTTAGTGGCCCGAGCGGACAAGTGAAAAGTAATGTCTTGTGGTCCGCACTGCTCGAAAAACAGGACCGGGCCAGCGGACAAATGGCTATGTCGAGCCCTGGCCTTGAGTAAAATGAACAAAATAGACCAGACACTGTACATCATGGGATTTGTGGTAATCATCTCATGTCCAAAAACGTTTTTCTGAAGGTGAATAATTGATCACAATCAGAACATGATATCTAAACCTCATGGATAAGAGACAGTTTTTAAAACAAACTATTTTATCCTAAGGTGCGCATTTGTTTCTTTTTTCATATGTTTTTGGTTTTGCTAGACAAAGAAGTTATTTTTATTAATCCCAGTAAATGGCTATAACCACACTTATGTAAAGAAGAAAAAGGATCTGCAGGAGGGTGATCACGTAGATTGAGTCTGCCTGAGATTGGTGTGGCACAGTGGGAGAGGTAATCTGATGTGTATGTAGTCTGAGGTGGACATGGCTGAACATATAGAGCAGTAAGAGCCTTAGTGAACACCTGGCAGACCGCCTGCAGTTTGAGAAAAGATAGCCAGTGTCATTTCCAGCACTGCATGTGTTTACCAGCCTGATCCGCTTTGCTGAAAATAAATATTTCTTTTTTAAATGATTTACTGCACAGAAATTGCAATTTTTTCTCTACCCCTGGGTCAGTTGTTTTAGGGTATCAGCCAGACTGGGGTTAGAGGGAGTTGGGGGAGTTAGTGGAGCTTCTCAGCTCCTCTTAACTAACAGACTCCAATCAGCTTTTGAGGGATAAAGTCTCATCTGATTACATGGGTAATCACAGCTATTAAAGCACTGGTGGAGTTTTTACCCAGGTTACAGCATTAAAAAATACATTTTTTAAAATCTTTTTCTGTCATTATTATCTTGACGTTTACAGATTCATTAAAGCTCTTGAATTTGTTGCTTCTCCTAAAACGTCTGTGATCATGTGACTCATGCTATGTTCACACCGGCTAACAGTGCATATCTGTAACCATACAGTTTTCACACTGGGCTGTTGCAACCTAATACTAGTGCATGCACCTATGGTCGGACGATTGGTGCAAAATAATACAAATCTCGTGAATCTTGCTCCAGGGTTTTTCTTTCACAGCTCTGTCCCATTATATGAAAGACTTGGTGTCATATATTTCCAGCTGGGCACAAACCACAATTGCTAATTTCCTCTAATGATCAATTTACAAACAATTAATTAAAAAGGATCCCATCCAAATGTCACTAGCAAATCTGTGTCCCTGATTGGTCAAAGTTCAACTGGTTTAACTTTGAACGCGCGTTTTGTACGTAGACCCTTGTTGTGGTCTTAAAACATGCATGAACATGAGAGTTTTGAACGCAGTAGCCTGAAATGCACATTTACACGCGTTACATAGACTTTTTATATGAAGTGGCACGTGAACGTGTGTTGCTGAGGCTAGTGTTTAGCTTCAGCCTTCAATAGCAGGGGTGTGATCCAAAAAAAGTGAGGAGAGTGTTTCAAAAAGTAAGAGACAGAAAGGTTCTACTGCCGAGCACTGAGGAGGGGAATCTGTGTCTAGCTTTGGGTGTACCTTTTAACACCAGCTCTGTACGCGGTCAGACATGAGCTGGATCTGACAGCTCACTGCAGAGTGACTAATCATTCAATTTACAAGACAATTCATGCATCTAATGCAGTTATATCTTTCAAAAACTCAGCAGGGCATCAACATGGCAGGATGAATTTGGCCTGGCAGCAAGAAAGGAGAGATGAAAGATAAACTACAGAATTATAATTTTTCAAGACATTTCACGCTGACACATCCTCCATTAGCTCATGGATTGTTATGTCTTCTTTGCTGTTTGATTGAAAATTATGTACACTCTAAAAAGAAAAATGTTCATTCAACTTAATTGAATCACTTCAATTGGTAACACCTAATTGAATTAAGTTTATTGAACTTAATTTTTTATGGCTATCCAACTCAATTTAATAAGTTGATCCTACTTAAAAAAAATGTTTTTAATTTTGTTTATACAATTTCAATTGACACATTTTTATAAAGTTTTAACCAACGGGCCTTGTAATTTCCATATAACAGACATGAGTGACCAAGCAATGTCTCGCATTACAAGGCAGGACTTCACGTGTGATGAACTCTGTCTTTAAAATTGGGAAATACGGTGTCTTTCCACTCAAGGGGGTTGGTCATCATCCTCTCCCATACTCATAGTGCACAAAAGAAATAAATATAACAATTTAAATTACTAGTTTAAACAGAGTAAAACAGCTAAACAACAAAACACATGGACAAAAACTCACACTTAAACCCCAATCTGCCCAGATAGGCAAAGAAAATGGTATCCCATAATTCCATGTGCTGCCTTACGTTATGACGTCATGACGCATTGACAGCTTCACACCAAAGTTACACCAACTTAATTAAATTAGGTTGATTAAAAGTAAAATAACTATTTCAGACAACTGCGTGTTATTTTTAAGTTGAATTATCTTTAAAAAAAATATTTATTTTTACCAAACTAAATAGTTAAATTAGAACAGTGTAAAAAAGTTTATCTTTCCAACTACAGCCCAAATACTCTTTTTAGAGTGTTTAGAGAAAGTACCACTACATCGCATGGACAGCAGTCTGGGATTCATTTTTTAAATATTTGTATGAAAGTAGGGCTGGGAGGTTTGGAATTATTTTATATCACATTATAGTTTTATTTCAGGCGATAACAAAATATATCACAATATAAACCAAGTAACTATATTTGTCAAAATTCGAATGATCTGTGGCTTATAAGAGAAATGTGAAATGAAGGAGGACAAAACTGAAAGAAAAAAAACGCTATAAAATTATTAAATAAATGTGTCGCAAATTGTCATTTAATAGATAAAAATGGAAATCACTGCTAATCACTCTTAGTGCTCTTGCCTAACAGCAAGAAGGCCCCTGGTTCAATTCCCGGCTGGAGGACCTGAACCAGAACATCAATGGGGGACCTTTCTGTGTGGAGTTTGCATGTTCTCCCCGTGCATGTGTGTGGGTTTTCTCCGGGGACTCCGGCTTCCTCCCACCATCCAAAAACATGCTTCATATGTTAATTGGTTGCTTTAAATTGTCCATAGGTCTAAATGTGAGAGTGCATGGGTGTTTGATTGTGGCCCTGCGACAGACTGGCCCCTGACTGTCCCCTGCCTTCGCCTGTGAGTGGCCGGGATAGGCTCCGGCAGCCCCGTGACCCCAAAAGGGAACAAACAGAGTAGAAGATAGAAAGAAAAAAAAAGGAAATCAATAAATGAATGTTTAAATGTGTGTGGCATGAAAATATAAAATTATTAAAATATTCATTACGAAGCCCATTTAAATATTCTGACATATTTAATTATCTCATGGCCAGTGTGGGCTGGAAAGGACAAATTGAGATAAATACCGGGTATGTTCAATATGAAAGTAATCAATGTGTCATTAATTATTTTAAATTGTTATTAACTAAATGAAATTGGAAATCAATTGATTAATTTGTAATTATAAATAGCAATAGAATATTAAAACAGCCACTAAAAAGCATATTTAAATATTTCATGACATTTGATTATTTTATGGTCCAGTGTGAGCAGGAAGGGAAAATTTAAAATAAGTATATTGTAAAATGAAATTCCTGAATAAATTTTTCATTAATTTTTTTAAATTAATAATAATAAATCACAACCAACTCAGTTTTGCGCTCGCTGCTTTTTTTAAACACACACCAGCATGCACGTTTCAACGGTATGTGTGTTAACGTTAAATACAGAAAAAACACTCAAAACTGAAACGGCGCCGTTTAATCCAGTGCTGTTGTAAGGAGAGGACGGGGTTATGGGAAATAACATGGCTTTAATTGTGTGTTTGTGTGTGTGTGTCTGGCAGGTCAGTGTGTGGTGTGGCTCTTTGACTGTCACAGTTAGAAATGTCGGCTCTTTGTGTCAAACTTGTTTGCCCCCTCCCTCCCTTAGTGTAAGAGGCATTCATAGAAAAAACGACGGATGTAATGTAGATTAAAACATTAACCAACGACCCAAAACCAAGGTAAGAAAGTGCAGCGGGTTTTTTTGTGCTGTAATTTTTTCTCATGTGAAATTCACTGAATTTGTTACCGTTTTAATGCTTTTAATCCACGTTACAGCCGCCGTTCCTTTTCTATTAAAGACCCAAAATGAAAGTCCCGCCCCGCTGCTTGACATGCAAATTTTAGCCAATCAGATCAACCAGAAATGTTCCTGCCCCCAAGTGACAAACACACCCCCTTAACACTGAGCGTAAATTCAGGTGAGTGCGCAAAAAGGATCTGACCGAGCAAGACCACTGCTCAGTTAGGATTGCAGCCGTGAAATTGTAAAATACGGGGTCGCTTAGTTAGAATTGCGCCAGCGCGGTTGTAAGGTTCACTCACTCAGTTCCTAAATATGCCTGCTCAGTTGTCTTTACGCGCTTTTAATTAATGGCAGAAATGTAATCCCATATTTAGCTGGTATTTTTGTTGGAACTGAGAGACTTTATGAGCAGAATCAGAACAAGGAAGTGAAGACTTTAACCACTTCTGATTGGTCAGAAGGATGACATGTGATTAAGCCTCCAAGAATGATTGTTGGAGACAGTTAAAGGGGCGGGACTTTTCCGAAAACAGCTGTAGTTGCAGCTAAATCGCGGTACCGTCATTCTTATCAAAATGTCTTTAATAGAATCAAATAAACACAAAGAAAAAGTCTTTTACAATCTTTTATATTCCTAACTACTCAGTGTTTTATCAGGGCCTGTTTGGATGAACACAGAGCTGGTATCCTGGAGATGGGAAATGTTTTTAGATCAGTTAATGAGGGCAATTTCCCACGCCACACCTGACCATCTCCCACGGCACACTAGTGTGCCGCGGGGCAGCGGTTGAAAAACACTGGTGTAGTGTTCAATTTAGGATGATGAATCAGCGGAACATGCGGCAATTTGTAACAGTATCAGGGGTTGACATAGCCCAGAAATTTGCACTGGCCCACAGGGCCAGTAGTTTTTGAAAGTTACTGGCCCGACACCGCGCACAGCGAGACCCGCCGCTCCGCAGGTGCTTGCAACTTTAGGGGGGTCCGGGGGCATGCCCCCCCGGAAAATTTTAATATGGTGCAATTTGGTGCATTCTGGTGACATCTAGCACTTATTTATACACTTTTCAATGACTAAAAATAGAGCATATCAAACTTAAATCTGCTCTAGTCTGTTTCAGATGTTTTGAAGAGAGCGCTGCAGTGTAGTAGTTAACACTAGTTAAGAAGTTTTCATGCTGCTTCTAATCACTGCTATTTCACATTTGTTCCTAATCAAAAGGTAAGAAGTTTTATTGACTTTTTTGCCCTGACTGCCTTAAGGTTCTGCTTTTTGTTACTGTTGCAAAGTTACATTTACTTTTTAGTTACTTTAGTTACCTAATTAAATTAAATAATTGAAAAATTAAATACAATTAAATTACTGAGATCATTCAGCTAACTAGAAATACTTACTGCTTACAGTGTTGTAAAGAAAAACAAAATTAAGTAGTTTGACCTTAAACTCCATTTGAGTCTGAGATTCAGGTATTTGGAGTTGCCTTTGATTCTTTGACATTCAGCTTAAAGCTTAGTGCATACAGTTTCATCTTCAATGCATTCATTAAATATCTTGCTGTCCATAGCACTAATTCCACCATTACTTTATTGTTATTACATAACATATTCCTATCTATTCCTGCCATGTCTTCCACATCTCTGACATGCTTCAGTCTCTCTTCAGTGACGGTGTTGGATTTATGATCATCGCGGTGAAAAACCACCAGGGGGCGCTGATATGTGTGTCAGTTTAAATATATCTGCCTAAAATGTAATAATAACCCACTGGCTTGTTCCTTCGTTGTTGCTGTTTAACATTGTTTAGTATTGAATTGTTACATTCAATAAAGTTTGAAAAAAAATTGAGTGAGCGCGTGCCGCGTGGTGCTCGGCAGTGACAGCCGCGCGCGCAGGCGGGAGAGGAGGAGAAGAGTGATAAAAGGTTTCCCATAGAAACCCTTGAAGTCTGAACACAGGACTAGCAGAAAAAGTGAATTATAAAGACGAGGTAAATCTACACGTTTTCGCAAAATATACTTTATTGTAAAAGGTGAAAAATGTATTAATTGTTAGATATTTTAGTGGCCCGAGCGGACAAGTAAAAAATAAAGTCTTGTGGTCCGTACTGCTCGAAAAACAGGACCGGGCCAGCGGACAAATGGCTATGTCGAGCCCTGAGTATCCAGTCAGAACTGGAGGATAAAGCTGCTTCACTTACAGCAGCAGAGAGATTAATAAAATGTGTTGATTTGGAGACAGCCCTGTTATTAGATGCTAATGCTATAATGCTATGCTAAGGATCCGGCCCACCTCCATGTTTGGTCCGGCCCACTGAACTTTATCAGAGACCCATGTTTTGTTTTTGTTTTGAAATCTGGCCGCACGATCAAGACGTGACATTTTCTTCCCTCCTTCTGCAGTCTGTGGTCCAACCTGAAACCCTCTAAAATCTCTGTCAAATAGAACAGAGGACAGTCTTCCCTTTCCACGTCGCAGTTCATCTTTCCCGGTTTAGCTCATTCTTTTAGAGCGACTATGCTGTTGTTTTAAACAGCGCACCCTGTCCTGTGTCCTGATTGGCTGGAGACCTTGTCAATCAATCTCCTCAGTCCGGATCTACAGAAATCTGTAATCGATCAGATCTTCATTCTAAGATCCAGGACCTAATTTCCATGAAGATTTGTGAATTTAAACAAGAAAAAAGGTGAAAATGTTCAAGTCTGTCTGAGAAAAGTGCATTTAGGCAGTGAGGAGTTTTACTGTCATAAACTTCTGTAATCAGACACTGGATTTCTGTGGATTTCACAGATCACGGTTATTTTTAGAACGTAACTCCGGCAATAAACGAGGGAACTCAGTACTGGTGAAAAAGTAACGCAGATATATGCGTAGCTGCAGCAGAAGACATAGAAATGTGATTTTTAATTATTACTGGATGAGAAACAGACTTGCAGGACACAGCACAGCTGCGCAAAGCGTGATGAGCTCAAAGTCTCTGCGAAATTATGACGGGAGCGGATCCATTATTCATTTTTGTTTTGCTTTTTTGTTTTTTAATGTATCAGTATATTTTTCCTGAATTTTTATCTTTGAAAATCAGAGAGCGTGTTATTTTGTCATTGTTTTATTTCATAAATAGTGTCATTTATTTTATTAAAAGGATAATGAATGAATGAAATCTTATTCATATAGCACTTTACAACTCTTTGAAGGCTACCAAAGGGCTTCACAATAAAAAAGTGATCTAAAATGGGAACAAAAGTTTTAAACTAAAAACTCTAGAATATTCTGTTTTAGAATATAATTTTCAATCCAAATGTTTTCATCCACATTCTATGTTATATCATTCTCACTCCACACATCTGCCCGTGGTCTGGCCTTTCTATCGAATTTTAGAACCTAATGTGTCCCGCGAGTTAAAATAATTGCCCACCCGTGTTTAGCTTATTCACAGGATGTTGACAAAAATGTTTGTCGATTTTATGTTTGTTCTGTAAAACTTTAAAACATTGGAATTCAATGGTGGAATTACTGTTTTGTTTTAAAATGGAATCAAGCAGTTTAGCATTCTATTTGATTTATGACCTCTTTTGAAACTTGAAAGCATTTGCTTTAATAATATTCCTTTAGTGCATCTGTTATGTTTAAACTATGATAGAAAATAAGTATTTAAATCTAAACAACTTGCTGATTTGATTACATATTTCTCTTATGAGTAGTGTTCAAATTTGACAAAAATAGTTATTTGAGTTAAATTGTGACATATATTGTTATCGCCCGATATGAATTATTAGCATTATTAATATTATTAAGCATAGTATTATGAATTTGTTGCATGTATTAATAATCTTTTTGTAGTAATACATAATAAAAAAAGGGAAGGCATTTTATAATGAAAATAGAAAGCAGCAACAGTCACATTTCATGCCACACTGTAAAACATGTAATGGGGTTGGGGCTTGACATTTCAAATGTGCGGCTGGCTTAACTGCGGCAGAGCAAATGGCGATCCGTGGACAGCGCATGAGAAGCGCGTGCTTCAGGACAGCACTGTTGCCTTTGTGGGATCAGATACCCCGGGTGGGAACTGTGGAGCCGGTAGAAGGTGCCGTGGCAGGTCAGCTGGGTCAGACGGGGAGTGTCCGTCTTGTTCCAGATTGATGAGGCAAGCGGGGCGACCCAGACCTCAATAAATACTCCTGCAGGCCGGAGATTACTAATAGACATCTAGATGTCTATCAGATAACTAATAATCTATTGTTAATGTTAAATAGTTATTTAATATACATCTATTGCAGAGGTCTATTAGATAACTAATAGGCATCTTGTGCCCAGTGGGAAGAAACTACCCAAATGGCTTGTTTACAATGTGCAAGGCATGATGGGACCACGATGCAATTAGCTGTGGGAAAGTCTTCCGATAGAGATCTAAACTGTGATATGCAATAGAACTCTATGAAGTGATATATATTAGATGCATAATGCATATCTATAGCTGTGAGCTTTGAAATAGCCATTATTTAGATCTCTAATAGATGTATCTGTTCCTAGTGGGATATGTCCGTGATGAGAAAAATAATACAAGAACATCTTAAAAACATGATTTTCATCTGAGTGGGTTTTGTTTTATTTTATTTACCTTGATAACCTGCTCTATGTCTGTGTGGAGTTTGTGCTCCCCATGCATGCGTGGGCTTTCTCCGGGGACTCTGGTTTTCTCCCACCATCCAAAACATGCTAGGTTAATTGGCTTCTCTAAATTGTCCCTATGTGTGAATGTGAGAGTGCATGGGTTTGTGATTGTGGACACTCTACCCTACGACAGACTGGCGACCTGTCCAGGGTGTCCCCTGCTTTCACCCACAAGTGGCCGGGATAGGCTCCGGCAGCCCGTGTCCCCAAAAGGTAATAAACGGAAGAAGATGAATTACTATTATTTTTTTCTCTTTAAGTCACTTTAAGGTGTGTCTGTGTATGATTGGTAGTGTCCAAACATGGTTTTCACCCTTTTTAGAGCCAAGGTACAGTTTTTCCTTGACAAAAATCCCAAGGCACACCAGCAACCAAAAATCCATCCATCCATCCATCATCCTCCGCTTATCCGGGACCGGGTCGAAGGGGCAACAATCTAAGCAAAGATGCCAAAGATGATCTACGTCTCAGCATGTCCTGGGTCTTCCCCGGGGCCTCCGCCCAGTGGGACATGCCCGGAGCACCTGTCCAGGGAGGCGTCCAGGAGGCATCCGAACCAGATGCCCGACCCAGCCTATTTCCAAGGGAGAGCCCAGCCACCCTACAAAGGAAGCTCATTTCAGCCCCTTTTATCCAGGACCTCGTTCTTTTATAGGTGATTATTTGAACGAAGATCGACTGGTATATTGACAGCTTTGGTTTCTGTCTCAGCTCTCTCTTCACCATAACGGACCGGTACAGCCACCACATAACGGCAGATGCTGCTCCAATCCGCCTGTCAATCTTACGCTCCAATCTTCCCTCACTCGTTGACAAGACTCTTCCACCTGGGGCAGGAGCATTCCACCCACCCAGAAAGAAAAACAAACTGGCCTCAAATACAAAAGGGGTTTATTAAAATATGCACATCGTTTGTCTGAAGATCCATAAACCCCTATTGTAACAGTAATATCTGTCCAATACAAGAGTCCTTCAGCTCTTATCTGCTTGTTGGACAGGACAAGTAAAAAAAAATAATAATAATAATAAATACATATATATATATATATATATATATATATATATATATATATATATATATATAAACAGTATATATATTCAAGTTAACATGGGAATGCTGGTCAGGACTGTCCCTCTAACAAAAAGAAGAAATAAAGACAGAAATGAAAGCAATATATGTCTATATTGCAGTGTTTTTCAAACTTTTTTGAGCCACGGCACACTTTAACCTTGACAAAAATCCCGCAATTAGAAAATTTAGAAACTGTTTGTTTGTTTGTTGTGGTTTCAAGACGTTTCACAAGGACAACTCATGGTGCGATGGGACACTGGCCCTTTAAGCCAATGCATCATGGGAGATGTAGTGTAAAAACTGCAGAAAAAGGGCACACAGACTCTCTTCTCGGAGCTTCATTGTTTTGTTCACTTGTTCCACGGTCTGACACCGGACTCTGTGGAAAGCTACACCGCTAAAGACGAGCTTTAGCTGGTATTTTTGTTAGAACTGAGCGACCTTTTGAGCTAAATCGGGACAAGGAAGTGAAGACTTTAAGCACTTCTGATTGGTCAGACTGATGACATGTGATTAAGCCTTCAAGAATGATTGGCGGAGACAGTTAAAGGTGCGGGACTTTTCCGCAAACTGTCATAGCTGCAGGTAAATCGCGGTACAGTCATACTTAACAAATTGTCTTTAATAGAATTAAATAAACACAAAGAAAAAGTAATTTTAAGATCTTTTATATTCCTAACTCCTCAGTGTTTTATCAGGGCCTGCTTGGATGAACAGAGAGCTGAAATCCTTGAGATGGAAAATGTTTTTAGATCAGGTAATGAGGGCAATTTCCCACGGCACACTTGACCATCTCCCACGGCACACTAGTGTGCCGCGGCACACTGGTTGAAAAACACTGCTATATTGCATTTATTTTCCCTGTTTGGCCTGACTCTGTTGGTTTGGTCCTATCAAATGTGTGTGCTTCAGCACATCGACCTGAAGTCCTTTTGCCTTTCAGTTGACCCAGAATTGCTGGCATCAGGAGCCTAAGTGCAGGCAATCTAACGTGCTCCAAAAACACAGCAACAGATTTAAAAAACAAATAAACTGCACACTCTTACATCCACATAGCACAGACGCAGCTGGAATCCCTCTCAGTGTTTGGGCAAAGATATTCACTGATTTATTGATGAAAACAGACATGGGTGGGGAACAGACCTGGAAGGAGAATGTCTAAGGACGAGGCTGAGAGATGGAGTGGCCAGTGTGGTGGAGAGGTTGAAAAGAGGGTTTTTATATATTATTAAACGGACAGGCTATTAGATTTTTTACAAGAGCTGGGAGAGGTTGTCGATATTGACTTGGTAACACACGCATATTCACTGCACTGGGAAACTCGATTACACTCTTAAGACAGGCAAGTGGCATCTAAGGTGGTTTGTTTAATTGAATGTCAGGAGGTTTTTAGAGGGAGGTAGCTTTTTATTGAAGGCTTATGTGTTTGAGTCCAGACTGGCTGAGGATGAAGCGTGCATCCATCTCAGAGTTGATAAGTGAATCATCGATTGACAGAGGTTCTATCACACCCTCAGATTCTCTTATTTTGGGGGCATTTAATTTATATTTATATTTTAAATTTATATTTTTTATTTGGTTTGTCTTTACATTTTTCCTGTCATCCTTCAAACAGACATTTATCTTGGAGCCAACATCCCCACATGCACTTTTAGGGACCTCTGGAGTAAAATGATACTTGGGTCATGCTCTACAATAACTATTATACTGTAGATGTTATTAATCAATTACTTTAGTTATATTTTACTTAGAATGTGTTCAGTTAAATTGCCAAAACCAATTACAAAACAGCCATGAGACATTAACAAATTAGAGAGGCCACAGCTTCTGCTTTTCTGTTTTTGAAAGATAGATGTTAAGAAATGTAGTGCAACTACTACTGAAATGTACTGCCTAAATCTGAAGGAAACTATACTGTTAAAAAATTGATCAATAAATAAACCACATCTTAAATGACGCCATCCAATCACTCCATTTCCTGAGATAAGAAAGAAAATTGAGAGGTAAATAAATAGAAATGTTGTTTCTCTTTGCGCATTATTCCTCTTGAGCCTGGGAGAGTCTAGTGTTCACAACTGTGCAAGGCTGCATGTGGGAATTTTTTCTGTATTCCTAAAACTTTTGTCCAATGAGAAGGTCTGAATACTGTGACGTTGCCTAAGCTTGCTAGAAGGCCCTGCTGACACCAACTCAAATATGATTGGTTGAAGATTTTGCATTAGAGGGCCTGCAGAATGGATAGTGAAGGCCTCTTTAGCTCTGACCCTGCCTAGCAACAACAAGCTAAAATGCGATTGGTTAAATTCTCCAATATGAAAAAAACGGCTGTCTGGAAGCAGCATAACCATCATAAACAAAATAAAGGGAATGGAAAGACCATTTGGAATGATTTAATGAGTATGCATGGACAAAATATAATTAACACATGATTCAGATTTTTTTAGGCCTTCAGAGAAGGCCTTGATGGCCCGCCACTACTTTTAAGTACACTGTTACTTTGCCAATACGCGGCCAAACCCAGCCCATCTCCACACTCTCCCAAAGGGCTAACTGGTCAGAGGCCACAAAAACATTGGGGAACACTGGTCTAAAGCACCATTTTTTGCTCAAACCCTCTGGAATAAGGCGTAATGCTATAGCATGAGTTTTACCTGGAAGCCATAGTAAAACGCCCTCCAGGAGAGGCAGAACATTTATTTTTGTAAATTGAGCAAGTTTAGAGCCTTTAGAATGTTAATGATCTGCACATTTTGTTGGAGCTTCTCAGTTTGAGAAACCATGTAACACCATGGTGTAAACAATCTCACTGGTTTATGATTTCACGAATCAATTTTAGAGTACAAATTTCACACACCTAGGTCTGTGACAGCTAATGGTCCTTTACTTTAACTTTAATTTGACTATTTTCAAAATATATTTAGATTAACAATGTTTTTTATACAAATATGTACAAATATACCATGTCTATTCAAAAGTGAATTGAGTCAAATTGAGTGGATTAAAATAATAGAAAATATGGTGAATCACATAAATTCAGGCCCTGGTGAATTGAATCAAATCAAATTGATGCTGGAAATCATTGGTGATACCCAGTCCTAGTCTAAGGACACCTGAAGCAGAATTGTTCACCTGCACCAAGCTGGGAAGACTAAATCTGCAATAAGTAAGCAGCCTCATGTGAAGAAATCAACTGTGGGAGCAATTATTAGCAAATGGAAGACATACAAGACCACTGATTATCTCCCTTGATCTGGGACAAGATAAAACGATCCCAAACATTCTGCCTGGGTAACGAGGAGTGGCTTTGTAGGTGGTATTTCAAGGTCCTGGAATGCCTAGCCAGTCTCCAGATAT
Source organism: Oryzias latipes (assembly GCF_053564925.1). NCBI lineage: Eukaryota > Metazoa > Chordata > Actinopteri > Beloniformes > Adrianichthyidae > Oryzias > Oryzias latipes. The sequence continues at coordinate 14,099,201 of NC_136254.1, forward strand.
TAACCCCAATAGAAAATCTTTGAAGAGAGTTGAAAGTCTGTGTTGCCCAGCGACAGCCCCAAAACATCACTGCTCTAGAGGAGATCTGCATGGAGGAATGGGCCAAAACACCAGCAACAGTTTGTAAAAACCTTGTGAAGACTCACAGAAAATGTTTGACTGCTGTCATTGCCAACTAAGAGTATATAATAAAGTCTTGAGTTAAGCTATTGTTATTGACCAAACACTTATTTTCCACCATAATTTACAAATAAATTCTTTAAAAATCAGACAATGTGATTTTCTGTTTTTTTTTTTTTTATTTTGTCTCCCATAGCTAGGTATGCCTATGATGAAAATGACAGGCCTCTCTCATCTTTTTAGTGAGAGAACTTGCAGAGTTGGTCTCTGTCTTAAAGCTTTTTGTGCCCCACATACAATCAACAGTTTTTTTCTGACTTTCTTTTCTTTTTGATCCCTCTCACTCTCTTTTAGTTTTCTTCTCTTCCTTCCTGCTCTTTATGGCCTCTCTGTCTGTCTTTGGTTGGGGCTTGTTGGCAACATTTAAAATCTTTTTTCCTGCTGGTTTGACTCTTGGCTCAAACAGCCACACTGATATTTAGTAGTAGATGTGTGACTGGGCCTCCAGCAGCTCTACAGCAAGCTATTTTGGCATGGTAGTATTCTATTATAGTATTTCCAGCCTAATAAATGTCAGAAAAAGACAGCACAGTAAAACGCTTTAAGTAAGCAAAGTTTTAGGACTTAATTTCTTTGTGTGTATTTTTTTGTGTTTCTTCCACAGAGGTACAGGAAGATGCCGCTGGTGAAGAGGAACATTGAACCCCGGCACTTGTGCCGTGGGGCGCTGCCGGATGGGGTGACCAGTGAGCTGGAATGTGTCACCAACAGCACGCTGGCAGCAATCATCAAACAGCTGGGCAGTTTAAGTGAGTCTGATGTTGCTAATGTTTTCTGCAAACTGATGGAGGACCAAATGTCCTCTGAATCGGAAGTAAGGCTGTGAACGGATGTGGGCAGGACAGCAAAGCCACATCCAAGCCAAGGAAGTTCCCTGAAAATTCTGTTTGGCGTAGCATGATTACAGGCTAAGGCAAATACACACAAATATCTGGTACTGGTATTCCAGACTTAAATCATCCACTTTCAGAGCCTATTTTCACAGGACGCTTTTGTCCTGCTGGAACCTATCCCAGCGACTGTTGGGCGAAGGCAGGGTACACCCTGGACAGGTCCCCAGTCTGTCATTAATAATATGAATAGTTAAAAACATTTTATAAATAAAATTCAGTTGATGAAAGTAACTTAACTATGTTACTCTTATTCTGCTGTTTGTCAGTTTATCTTAGTTAAAGTTAGCTTTAGGAGTTGGTATGATACTTCATTAGTACTGTTTTTAGTACTATGTTAGAGTGGTGTGTCTCTGTCTTCTGATTTAATAGTTAACCTGTAAACTTTTAGCTAATAAGAACCTTAAAAAGGTAAATCCTGAATGTTATTGAGTTGGATCTGTTGATTAATTTGACTTTTTTTCATATATATTGACTTTATGCAGGATCTGTGTTTCTTTTAAGATTGTTTCTGAACATTTTTCTTTTACACATCTCACATAGCTTTTAGCAGTTATAATTCTTATGAAAAGACTATAGTTTTTGTGAATTTATCCATGCCTGAAGACAGATTGAACAGTTGACATGTGTGTTTAGAACAGCTGGTCGAAGGAGATGAACCGTTAGGAGCTAAATGAAACCCAGTGACAGCTCACTGTGGAGGAGCGAGGCTCTGCTTTCGCTCAGTCTGTCTCTGGTGAATTTGAGCTGTAGAATGAAAAGAACAAAAGTCTGATGTGTTAATGATAGGATCAATGCTCATCGCTGTTATGCTGTAGTCTTGAAAAAAAAACAGAAAGGTCCTTTCAAGCATTAATACCTTAGTCAAAACTACACTTACGGAGGATACAGGCTGTCTGTGGGTGAAAAATGGGCAAATCTGTAGAAGGCAGATACAGTAACAGAAAACAAAATTATGGCATCTGCAAAAGTTTGACCACCGTGCGCAATTTATAGTATGCACTGCCTCATTTGGAAAACCTGCATTTTCACAGTGTCACGGATTGTTAGCAATCATTGTTTGCAAAGATTAGGTGATTTGAGTCTGAAATATAATAAATTATAAACACATTTAAATTTTAAATAATCTGACTCATCTGACCTTGCCCTAACAATTGGCAGTAAAGGATTTTCCAAGCAGTTGTCTACACTGAAACTGAAAATAGTTGATGCTAGCAAAGCAGGAGAAGGCTACGAGAAGTTAGCTAGGCATTTCAAAATGGAAATATCCTCTTTTCGGAATGTAATTAAGAAATGGCAGTTAACAGGAACAGCTGACGTTAAAGCAAAATGTGGAAGACCAAGAAAAATCTCAGACAGAGCACAACCCCTCCAGATAGACCTGGCAGACTATGCAGTTGTGATGCAGTGTTCTATTGTAAAGAGGCCAATATGGTCTTCATGAAAGAGTCATAGGAAGAAAACCTCTTCTATGTCCTCACCACAAAATTCAACGTTTGAAGTGCACAAGTGAACAACCCTGGGAGTATTTCGGGCAGACAACTCGAGCAGTGCGTTTACCTGGTTACTCCTCCCTGCGGGCGGTTCAGTCCAATTAACTCACCTGTTCAGCGTCTTACTTAAGTTCCAGGTGAGGTCCAATCCTCTTCTTCCATTTCCGCGAGCTCTGCGTCCATCGAGACGACTGTTGTTGTGATTTTGGGCTATACAAATAAAATTGAATTGAATTGAATTGAATTGCGTTAGTCACGCCACCCTCCTCCCTGGCTTCCACCTGTAAGCTCCGTTAGGGATGGTTTAATACCCAGAGTTTTCTATGGAGATCTTTGTTTTGTGTATCTGAACGGAGCCTTATGCCAAACTAAAAGAAATATGGAATAAATCTTCTGCTAAACTAAAAGAAATGTGGAATAAATCTTCTTTACTGCACAAGTTGTCTGAATGAAATGAACATATGAACAAGCCTAATGTATTTTGGAAGGAAGTTCTGTAGACCGACATGGTTAAAACTGAACTTTTTTCTCAAAGAACTGGAAGACGTTTATAAAGAATAATGGATGAAGATACCTCAAACAAAAAATTAGAGATGCTTGGCTGGCTACAAAAAAAGCATTTACAAGCTCTGATACTTGCCAAGGGGGCAGTACAAGGTATTAACTATGCAGGGTGCCCAAACATTTGCCACTCTTTTTTTCTGTTATTTTGAAAGGGTAAATAATGATAATAAAGCATATTTTTTGACATATTACAAGAAGTTTCATCTGTAATCTGATGCCTTTTGAAGATTTCTCATCTCTCCTTGCCTTCTTAATGCACAATAATATAACATTTTACTTGGGGTGCCTAAACGTTTAATCCCCACTGTAGGTGGCCCGCAGGAGTTTAGTGAGCCCATAGAGCGAAAATGTTTTTATGCAAATATTTCTACGGGTATGCTGCAGGCGACAGGTAATAGTGAACACTTGCACAACATGTAAGGGGCCTGCATTTGGCACCAGGGCCAGACTTTGAACATGCCAGGCAGAACTGTTAACAACACAGTAGGGAGGCAACCTGACCAGCTGAAGATGATGGAGAGTGCAGAAAGAGTTGTCTCATAATTTTATCTAGTTATCTTTTGTTGTGGATTTTTTGTCTTGTAAGCACAGAAAAAAAACAAGTTAACACAAAAAAAAAAAAAAATAGCAAACAAACTCAATCAATAGTTTTACTCTAATTCATGTTGGAGTTGTCATTATAAGGTTTCTGAATCCAGAATGGTAAATAAACTACATTCATAAATTCAGGGTCAGTTCTGAACACCATGCCTTGTGTTTTCAGCAGCCCTTCAATTTTGGATGACATAGTTTATAGACAGACCAAGTTAGTGAGCCAAGTTAAAGTTGGTGAGGATTTCACAGGATCCTGCTTATAGCAAGGATCAAATGTAGTACGGCCCGGCATGATGGCTTTCTTTGTGGTCCACCAGTAAATCAGGATGTCAAGGCTCTGCTAGGCTTTATTTACTGGCACATTCCCTGATGTATTTTGCAATTGTGTATTTTTTAAAATCTTTGTTCTTTACCACAGTCAAATCTTTTTAAGTTTTTGTTTAACTGCCTAAGAGAATAATTACTTCCATTCACATTTATTATTATAATTACTAATGTTCAAACTTTTAATAGCAAACCACTTGTGGTAATACACAATCACCAACATTAAAGGGTCGAAGGGTCTTGCCTGAGGACCCACACTAGATTTATAGCCCATTGTCCACCTAGGAAAGCGAAGCAAGGTTTCCTGCATGACAGTCAATCAGCTGAGTGGATATTTACATGTGTGCATGTTTGCAGGTCGGCATGCAGAGGACATCTTCGGAGAACTGTTTAATGAAGCCAACAGTTTTTACCTGAGGATGAGCGGCCTGCAGGAGAGGGTGGACCAGCTGGCTGTGAAAGTCACTCAACTCGACTCCACCGTAGAGGAAGGTGTGTAAAGTAAAGGTGTTCTCCTCCTTAGGATCACTTTGGTGATCAGGTTTGTTGTGTAAGTGCTGAATGTGCTTACAGTATGTACGATAGTAACAGTAGCTTTTCTTCCACTTGTGTTTGATTAAGTTGTTTAGATTCTGCTGGATACATTTGGTCACTTTATTCCCATCTGTTTTGCAAGTGTGGCGACGTTTCAATGGACAGCTGACAGAAGAAAGCCTTCCAGAGATAAGTTAATCTCTGGAAGCCTGGGACACCCCTGACACACTCTTGTGGGTGTTCTGTTCTCACAGTTGGCTGTTGTGTGAATCAGATGGTTTTACATCATTACGCTTTTCACTGTCTCTGAAGGTCAGGTGTTTTTTTATCGTGTTAATTAAAAGGCATTTACTCTGACAGAATGGATTTCAGTGTTTGTGGAACGAATACAGCAGATGATTAATCACATTCACTGAGTTCTAAGAGACTGGAGGCTTCCCCTAACTTCGGGGGATTTTGATTTCCTATTTCTTTAATTAAGCATTCTCTTTCTGATGTCTCTTTCTTCTTTTGTAATTTTATCCTTCATAGTTTTTTTCTCTTCATCCTCTCACCTTTTTGTTCAGTTTTAAATGTTCTTTTACTATTTGTCTTCTGAAATAATAGTTTTTTTCTCTTGTTCCATATTTCGGCTGTACTATTCCTCCTCTTTCTTCTTGCTGATATTGCCTAGTCATTCTGCTGCTCAGCATGTCTTCTCCTTCTTTGACTCCCTCTTATTTGCTGAAATCTCTTCTCTGTTCTTTCTTACCCGCATCATTCTACTCTCTATTCTCTCAGTTTATCAATATTTCCTAAGTTTTATACATCTACACGCTGAACACGGGTTCCTTAAATTACTTTTAGCACATGGTGTTCACACTGAATTGCAGTTATTCGTTTCTCCTCCATGATCCATTTTTAAACGGTTGGCACTTCCATGAATTAAAAAGGACACCATCCAAATATCACTACCAAATTCCTAATTGGTCAAAGTTTAACTGGTTTAACTTTGAATGTGGATGGATTCAATGTCTGTGTATTTTGTTCGTAAAGCCTGAAAACGGACTTAAAACTTCAGTGAATGCAAGAGATTTGAACACGGAAGCCCTAAGCACCCATTTTCTTGTGTCTAAATAGACTTTTCATTGGAAGTGGTCACTTAAACATGCGTTGCTGATGCTGCTATAAATGTAGCATTCTGCTCAGTGTCAAGCAGGAAGTCATTAGATCTATTCTTGACGTGTGTCAAAGTCAAGGCCCGCGGGCCACCACCGGCCCGCCGTCTTATTGTATCTGGCCACAAGATCATGTTATATTATTGTTATTAATGGCCCAGCAAAATGTAGAGCTGGTAACAAATCAAAACAGAACCCTTAATGCAGCACTTCAGTTGCCTGTCAAAATGTAGCGCTGTTACCATATCAACTACAGATCCCATGATGCAGCGGTTCAGCTTGGTGCTTTGAGACAAACATCACATATGGACTTTGCTGAGAAGCTGAGCAGAATGACTTTGCACGGAGCTTTGGGAGATTTGAAGAAAAATAAAGTACTATAGTTTCTTTGTAACCCGTTTTTGAACTGCACCTGTGCGGATTTAGATGGAGCTGATTGAACTGCAGTATGTAAGCACACTGAAGGAAAAGTATGACTGCTGCACAGTTTACTCACTCCATTTCTGCAGATATTCCCCAGCTCTGTCTGCATGTGGCTCCAACCTTGTGCATGTTTGGTTGCTCATTCCTGTGTGAGCAGCTCTTCTCAGTGATGAAGATTAATAAACAGCAGACAGGTTTCATCTCACTGATGAGGACCTGCATTCGATCCTAACAGTCTTTACAACCAAAGCTCAGTCTGATTGGAAACGAACTGAGACCACCTTGAAAGATGGGTCAGAGAACGGTTTCTGACCAGGGTTCGCTTGGATGTATTGAGACGGAAAATTTGATCCGGATAATTGGGGAAAACAAACTATTGTTCACTTTAAGTGAACCAAATAAGTCCAGTCTAAATACACCCTGAGATTCTTACATGCTTTCCCGTGTGTCTTTAAGCAGCAAGTGCCTAGCACTGCTTTGATGCCATCCTAAAGGCTACCTTGTAGTTCCTTATGAGAATTATCTTATAAACAATACTATAACATCACAACAATAAGACAACGTAACTTATTGAAATGTGGTCAGATGAAGAATACATATCACTGTTTTCCCCACAATCTATAAGTCATAAACACTTATCAGCGTAGAATCTTAGTTGTCTTTTTACCAGTAACCACCTTGCAGAATATGGAAGCGATTCTGTAGTATAATTAAAAATAATAGTCACAACCAGAAATGCTTTTTCATTTTCAAAATGAAGCTGCGTTTTTTGACTCAAAATTAAAATGAAAAAGCAATCATTTTCTTCTTCAACACTGCTTATTTTGTCACTTAATTAAAATGATACAGAAAATGGTATTTGACATTTCATTTTCAAAAAGTTCTCTGGTAAATGTGTAGCAAAATTCATTTAGAAATGTCTAATTTAACAATTAAATGGATTTACAGAAATGCTTTTTCAATTTTAAAATGAAGCTGCATCAAATGACTCAAAATTAAAATCAAAAATCAATGCTTCAAAATGCTTTTTCCTTTTCTACTTAAAAACCGTTTATTCTGTTTCATAATTAAAACAAAAACACAAAGAGGGGATAGCATTTTCATTTTCACATCCACCCTGCGTATAGTGTCGCATATATCAATTCGAAAAAGCATTTCCAGCGGGGGAGGCGGGGCGATGACGTCATTGCTATCTCCGTGTGTCCGGCTGCTAAGAGACACAGACATGCTAGGAGCAGTGTAGCTTTGTGCTAGCGGCAGAGAAGAGGGCTTTGTGATGGTTGTGAACTTCTGATGATTGTACACAGCTTCTCAGGACTATGTAGCAGCATCTCCCCTTCTGCGGACGCACCGCGGTTCATCGAAACTCCCGAAGGTGGAAGTGCTGCTACGATCTGAGAAACCATCATATGAATTTGTGTTTTCAGTGATGTCCAGAACAAAATAAAGGTTGATGTAATTCCCACATATTTACATCCAAGATGCTCATTGCCTGTTCGGAGTTTTAAGTACCTCCACGGCTAATTTAGCACATATTAGCCTAATGCTAACCCCACTTTCGGGTCCTCAACTTGCAGCGAAGAAAAAAGCACTGACCGCACGGATTTAAAAAAATATGAGCGAGCAGGCCCTTATTAATAATCACAACAGTAATAAAAGCACATTTAGATGATAGTCTCATGCAGCTTTGCACTGATTTTCCTGTTGGATTACAGCTGGAGCCCCATTAACAGCTATAGCAGATTTCGCCATGCTAAGCGTTTGCTGGTTGGACCAACACGCACTCAGCGGTTGGTCAGAGAACTTTTTGAAAATGAAATGTCAAATACCATTTTCATTATCATTTTAATTAAGTGACAGAATAAGCGGTGTTGAAGAAAAAAATGAAAAAGCATTTTGGCGGATTCCTTTTATCATTTTAATTTTCAGTCAAAAATGCAGCTTCATTTTGAAAATGAAAAGCATTTCTCATTTTGACAGCATGCCTCCGCTGTACAAAAGAAAAAGCGAGTAAAGGATGTTGTACCTGACGTTGATACGGACGTTAAAAATTGGTGAGCGAAGTATAAAGTTTGACTAGGTAAACTATCCCGACAAGGACTGCTGAGCGCAGGACTTCCACATAACTTCTGCCTCCGGTTGCTTTGCCCCACCCTTGTAATTCCTGGCCAATGACTGAAGAGATCTTTAGTCACGTGGTTTTATTCACAAGCTTTGGTCCTGAACAGGACGGCAGTCTGAATACATACCAAAAATAAGGTTCAGGATTCCATCTGGACACAATTAGGTGGACTTGCTGGACCAAATTATTTTTCAAGCCTGAATCCAGAAGCGACAGCCCAAAACTCCCCCCACCCCCCCATGGGGCAGTGAAGATGCCAGGTTTTTAAAGTCTCATCCTCCAATCCTTAGATGCCACCAGTCTTTGTCCCTCTAATCCAGTGCAGTCACAAGTCTTTAGGATACCAATCCAGAGCACCTGAAACAAAGTATGAAAAAACCTACACAGATACAAAAAGAACTTTCACACAATACCCAATACTCAAGATACAAGAAACAGATTTAAAAAAAACACAAATACGACAAGGAAGGAAAAACTGGAGTGTATATGAAGCACTGATGTTTATGATCTAACACATAAATGCTAGTTTGGATGTAAAGAGAAAATCCAAATGGAGAGCAAGGGGGTCTGTTTGAAGACATGTCATAATAAAAGTTGCAATAGCTAGTCGTTCGCTGGATTATTTATTTGGCCGCAGGGACGGGAGTTAAAGACGGCAGGATCAAACGCCAAGCACACTGCAGAGTGCTCTGCCTGCAAACGTGCACTCAAGCACACACAGATCAAGCAGCCAATCGCCCCTTAGTGTTTGAAGAGCAAGTCTTTGCGGTCAGAGGCTAAATTCAGCGGACAATACTGTCATCTTCTAAACCAGCGGTGTCAGACTCATTTTTACCGAGGGCCACATCAGCATAGTGGTTGTCCTCAAAGGGCCACATATAACCCATGTCCGATCCTAGGCACTTTGACGTTGGGAGATGGGTCATCTAGACCCACTAGACAGTGCGCTGAACCTTTTCTCTTCAATGATTTGTGAACCTCACTGGTGTCCATGGATTACATGAAATCCTTCCACCTTTATCCACCTTTGTCATGGTAGGGATAACACGTCAATGTAAGGGTGGGGTCATCTTAGATAGCACAAGGCATAACGTATACATGTACCCAAATGTAATGAAAAATAAACGTAACTACTCCTTAATGTTAAATAATTTTTTGATTTATTTAATATGACTTTTTAAAGTGACAATTACAGTTGCATAGAAAACATATGTTTGCTTGTTACTCTAGCAAAAATCCTTTTAAATTTGATTCTGTCAGGTTAGGTTAAATTGACAGTGTTTAAGTACTAATGCATAGTTGCCCAATTCGATTTTTCAAGTCCAATTCCCTCTAGAAATGTATAAATACACACCAATTTTTAATTTTTATTTTAAGAAATAAAAAACTTTTATGCTCTCATGGGCCACATAAAATGACATGGCAGGCCACATTTGGCCCACGGGCCTTGAGTCACAGAATTTCAGTCAGGCTTCATAAATCACTGTCAGTGACATTTGTCACGTTTGTGTGACTCAACTTTATCAAAGTCTACAATGATGTGGCTTGATCCTGCCAATGTGGGATGTGTGATTGTTTATCCATTTAGCTGATGGCTTTGTGTTAAACATCTAATGAGGTTAGAAGATTGGCACATGCAGGGTTTCTCTCCCTCCCTGTCTGTGGAACACATGTAGAGTATCCACATGTAGGCTCCTGCCATTGTGCATGTGTGTGTGTCTTTGTGTGTGTGAGATCATAAGATGCATGCTAAGGTGATGCAACGTCTTCCAACACCCTAATCTGTCTCTGTTGCACAACTGTCACTCCATTGGTGTGTATGGGGTGCCGTTAGTAAAGCTACACAGTCAAATATTAACAGCATTTTTTTGGGTTATTGATCCTGTTTTAGGAGGAAAAAAAACAGGTTTAATTTTTCAAATTCATATTTTTAACTTCTTAAATTGTGTATTTATAAATACTACTTTTTTTTTTACAAGAACAGGCAGACGGCTGGATCGAAATGCAGCAAGTTTATTGGCTCAGCTTAGAGTCCTCAAAGCTAAATCAGGGCCAGGCAGTCAGGGGTCAATCACGATCATGAGAGCATAAGAGAAGTAACAAGGGTAATCAGGATCAAGGCAAGAGTTGGGGCAGGCAGCAGGCAAACAGATCAGGTCCAAAAACAACACTCAGTAATGAAGGCACAGTACAAACAATACTTCCCACTGAGTGTGACTCAGTACAGTGCTTAAGTAGACTGTGATTTATTGAGTGAATGAGGTGTATGGCATCCAGGAAGTGCACCCTAGGTGTGCAGGGAGATGAAGTGCTTTAGTACTCTGGAGACTGCTCCTACCAGGGGGAAAGACAGAGTTCTGACTTCTGACATTGATGTTTTCATTTTGTTGTGTTTCCTTTTTTAAAATTAGGTTGTGAATTTATTTTGAAACAATTGATAAAACTGTAGTCTACCACAGCCATTGGTTTTAAATAATAAACTATTTGAATGAATATCTTAACATCATTGAGTTTTGTAGATATAATTTCCAGCTGCTTCCCTTTCTAATTTTATACATTTATCAATATAAAATATTAAACCATTTTAATAAGCAGTCCATTCCTCCTATTCTTGTATTTCTATTCAGAAAGGAGAAGCTAAATATCTCCTGATATTTAGCACATCTCCTGATTTCTCAGAGATGTCCAAGCACCCTTCCACCAAGGGTCCTACATGTCTAAAATAAGTTAAAACCAAGAGGAGAGAGGCCCGAATCCATGCAGCAACCATTGGTAGGGGGACCACAGTCAAGTAGCTACCCCCCCATGGTGCATCACAGGTTGATACACCCTCTTGTCAACCTAATAAGGTGTCGCGAGAGGAAGGAGGGTATTATAGCACTGCTTTAAGACTGACCTCCGATTGATGAAACAGCCCCCAAGCCCACCTAATGTTGAGCCCAAAGTCTCCCCCGCCCGGGAGCCGTATCGCAGGGAGAGCCAACTGTGGGGACTGTGACAGCCGGGACTGTGACTATAAAGAGCTTTGGTCTTTCTAGGAAGTTACTAAAGCGCTTTTCAAGTATGCCCCATTTACTATTTAACAAAAGATTATGCTTTCTTCCATTAAAGCCTTAGTTACATGCACCTATATGCAGGGTTCCCAAGGGATCTTAAAAACTCTTAAAGGCATTGCATTATTACATTGGAAATAATACCTTAAAAAACCTTTAAAAAATCTTGATTTTTTTTGTTTCTGAGCGTTTAAACTGTGCTGTTTGAATCTTCTACATATCACATTTGTTGTTAAAAATTAAAATGTTCTACCATGAATCATACGCTGGATACACATGCCGATTTAAAAAAAACAAAAAGAAAGAAAAAGAAGTGCACTACTGTGGCACAGCCAATAAGCAACACAGTAAGAAAACACAGTTTTAACCATGTAAATTTGACGTAGAGTAGCGTCATCAAGACTTTTTTTAAAACTAATGCAGCACATTGTTTTTTAAGCTTTTTGAACCTTGTGAAAAAAAAGCTTCAACTTGGAACAAAGCACTTACTTTACATTCAAGGTAAAAGTACAAACTCGTTGGGTCCCCTTCCTGCCGGCTGCTAATGCGTTCAAAGCAAGAGATGCTAGCAGCCAGCATGCTGCTGGTGTCTGCACTGTCTGCAACCCCTCCCGCTACAAGCACAGCTAGGGTTGATCTGCTGAAGCCTTTTTTATCATTAATCAATATGCTTGATATCAGGCTGTTTTAAGCCTAACTAGTAGTGCCAAACATACAACTGGGTAACTAGTGACAGCCAAAAATGTGATCTAGTTAACTAGTAATGTTAAAACATTTACTAGAGGGTATTGTTTGTGCTTACTGTTAACTAGTGGCGATATAAAAAAAGGCAACTAGTTAACTAGTTACATGCACATTTTCAATAAGTAAACTCCTGTAAATCTTACTTGTTAACTAGTGAGAGAGAGAAAATGCACTGGTTAAACAGTGTGATGCAAAAAACTCACTAGTTAACTAGTTAATTTAGCAAAATATTTTCTCACTAGTTCACAAGTCCGTTCTTATAAATGTCCCCTAATGAACTAGAAAAGAGCTACATTTCAGCTGTAACTAGTGTTACAAAATGCTAATGGGGAGGAGTAATCCAGAAGAAGTCCTCCTATTGGCTCTGCAGAAAAGCTCCAATCCACTCAGGAATAACCCCAGTGTGGTTTCATGACAGCCCTGTGTTTTTGTTTTTTTTTATCTTTCAGAATAAAAATAATGTCCTTGTGGCCAGAGAGTAAAGGTGCAGTAGGAAACTTGTTTACTAGTTTGTTTGTTAAAGCATTTAGAGCTTTACATATGAACTTGTAAAGCCAAAATAAGCATACTAGATAATGTCACAGCATAATTGTGCACTAAGCAACTAGCTGCCCCATTTTAGCATAAAACTTGTGAACTAATTGCATTAGTTTTTTACTAGAAAACATGTAAGACTCAGCATGCAACTAGCTCACTAGCTAAATGCAGATGTCTCCTGGTGGGTCAAATGTCACGTCACTAGGACCCATGTAAGGCTGAAATTTGTTTTTTCTTCTACAGAGGACATGTCTGTTTTTTTCCAGGGATTTTGCTAATGATTGTAAGACAAACTCAAGGCCCGCGGGCCATAGAAAAGGTCGTAGAAAGGAACATGCGCATCTTAAAAGGAGCGCAGGTGTGTCCCGCAGTTTCCTCGAGGCTCAGGTGGCCACCTTAAGGGACATAAAAACGAACATACAATTGTCATGCGTGAAGTATTTGTGAGGATAATGAAAGTTGCAAACACAGGTGATGCTGTTTTATGTTGCTCTTATGTTGTACTCCAATTGTTACTGTTAGTGAACGTGCTCGCCACTTACTGACTGCGCGGATGTGGTTTGCATGCAAAAGGTAGGTGCCCAGAGGACTCCTGTTGGATGCCCACACAACTATGCTTTGGTTGTCTCATTTCTTCATTTCTAACAGCTAGGCTGCACGCAAGGGACACTCGCTTATCACTTGACTAGCACTGGCGGGTCCGATGCAAAGTGTACAGGGTTTTGGAGGGTTAAAAAAAGGAAAAGTTTATCTAACGTGCCTGTCTGTCACCTCCTTAACTTCTACCCTTATGTTTTGTATAGATGTTTGCCACAACTTGTCGCCCTCAGCGTGCCTATAAAAAAAAGGTCCTTAAACATTTTCTCCATACAGGCTTACCAAGCGGTCTACAATCATGATATTTTGCACAGATTTCCTGCCTGAAAGTTTGCTGATTATTTTCACCTGGACACAGCCCAGATCCACTCTTAAGAGCAGTTGTGACTAAGGCATGAGCCAAAAAACACAAATTCCGGTCCATGACTGTGCTGTGGTTTCAGATGTGTTGAGTTTGTAGAGGACTTCTCTGTAGACCAGGATTTAGGTGTCAATCCATATCTACTTGGAGATTGCATAGCTGTTTATGAGTAATCAAGGCTGTTAGCAGTCTAACAGGCTTGATTACTAACAGCCTGCTAACAGTGCATAGTTCTGTCAATTCCTTTCACTGTTGCCTAGCTGGTTGCCAACTGGTATATCATGAATTAACATTGTCCTTATCTTCCTTAGTCTCTTTGCAGGACATCAACATGAGGAAGGCTTTCAAAAGCAGCACAATTCAGGACCAGCAGGTTGTGTCAAGGACCTCAGTGCCCAACCCTGTGGTAGAGATGTACCATCGCTGTGACAAGCCTCCACCACTCAACATACTCACCCCGTACAGGTCAGTTACACATCTAAGGCCAGATTTGGTGCGGACTTCTAGTTTTTTTTTTTTTTTTTATGTTCTTACACTTTATGCAAGTGGACTAAAACTAGTAAACAGAAGAATGTGTGGGACATTTTAACTTTCATAGTCCAGAAATCACAAGTGTGGGGCAATACAACTTTAGAAAAACACTCATGGAGGACTTGCTGCACTTTCTGTCAGGATAATTGTTCTTTTTTTACACTTACAAAAGCAGCTGTCTTAAAGTTTTCTTTAAAACATGTTGACATCACCCTTGGCAGTGCACGTACAAGCGACCACTTCCAATGAAAAATCTACTGTTTAAAAATGGATCATGGAGGAGAAATTAATAATTGGGGTTTGTGCCCAGCTAGAATTATATGACACAAAGTATTTCATAAATCGGAATAGAGCTGTGAAAGAAAAACCCTTGAGCAAGTTCTGCACTGCTTTGACTGTAGGTGGCGGACATGCAACAGTATTGGGTAGCAACAGTCTAATATGAACACCATATGCTAAACACGCATTCTTAAATTTGCATTTTAAAGGCGCATCACATGCCCAGTGTGAATTTAGCATAATGCCCAAATACTATCATTTTAGTAACCAAAGCAGGTATCAATATGCCTTTAAATCCCAAATGTAGAGAGCAAATGTATGTGTCAGTGCAAATAGATTGTATTTACTGTTCGTTTAGTGTTTGCGGGTGATGAACTTAAGAATGGTTATGCAGTGGATAGCAGGGGCAAACAGCTGTATTTAAAATGATTTAGTGGTTTCATCATGGAGAGTTATTGAGGGAGAGCATTGCAAATGCAAAAAGATTTTTGACTTGATGAAAATAAAGATGTCATTGGAAGTAAATTAATATCATACTAAACTTTAGAAATGGAATCATAATATTAGAAAATCTTTTAAATGGATGAGTACTGCAAAAAAAAAGGACAGAGTGGAAAACAAGAACACCAATATTGGCAGGATAAATCAAATGAAAAATAGCAAATTATTTTGGAAAATTTGGCAGGTTGGGTGTCTAGTGCTCATCTGAGCTGACCATGACCAATAATACCCTTGCAAGAGGGATAAAAAATTTTGTACAGAGGGTGGTGAGGCTTCTCTATGCAACCAACCCAAGAACACGATGTGCCAAACTAAGGTAAATACATTACATACAGCACTTACTTCACCCAAAAAGCACCAAGTTGGCAACACTGAAGCAGGGATTTTTTTGCCTTTGACATTTCAAAGGTTTTTGCGTGGACAGAAAAAGCAGCCCTCCAACATTTTTTATAGATTTTGCACGCTTCCTCCATACAGCCAATTTTTGCATAGTTGTGTTGGTGAACATGAGCTTTTGACTTGTGCTGGATATAGACGCAAAAACAACCATCGCAATCTTTTCGCATGTTCGATCACAAATCATGTGCTGCACCTATTTGGATGCAGTTTTTCAATTTATTGTGTGTTCTGCTAGACTCATACTAAAATCATCAAAGACAAATGAGCCAAATGGATTGTGCTTAATATTATGCCTGTTAAACAATCAAACCTGTGTTTTCTGTGCATAAAGTGTCATTGCACATGCTATAAAGTTGTACACATCTTTACACACAGATCTAAGTAAATCCAACACCTAGTCTGTCTGTGATTTTACTAAGGTAATTTGAGTCATTTCCTTATTGTACAACTGTTCCTTCCCTGAAGGGATGACAAGAAGGATGCTCTGAAGTTCTACACCGATCCATCCTACTTTTTCAACCTATGGAAGGAGAAAATGCTGCAGGCTACCGAGGACAAACGCAAGGAGAAAAGGCGGCAGAAGGTATTTGAATCTAAAAACACATTTGGTTGGACTGCGTGGATCTGCAGAGTCGAGAGTGTGCTGGAAAAGTAAAGAGCAATCATCATCATTTATTCTACTGCTTATTTGTGCTATATTCTTTTTTTAGTGGTCGTTTCATTTGATTTGTGTTGTTCCTATTGAGCTCACCATTTAGCTTTGCTTTGTTTTGTGCTTGTTTATGCATACAGCAGCAGCTGGGAGGGTTCACCATTCAAAGAAAAATAAACAGGGATGATAACTAGTCATCTGCAATAGTGTTGTCAACAAGTTTAAACTGGAATATGATATCAAGCTTTCAATTTCAATTTCGCTAGTCAAGCGCACCTGATTATAAGCCATTACATTTTTAAAGGATAAACCATTTTGTACATACATAAACTGCACCTGTCTATAAGCCGCCATATTGAAACCTGTGTTGTAGAATGAGGATGTGTATGTGCTGAAACCGTGGCGCCGCGTGTGTAAGAAAGAGGAGAGAGCACGTGCAGCGCAAGACGGAGTGCTCTCACTCACACTTGCACTGCTCATGCTACTTCCCCTTACACACGCAGCGTGCTGAAACACATACACATACTCATTCTACAACACATGTATAGTTAGTTCATTAGTTAGAAAGTTAGTAGTTAGATATTCCTGTTATCTGTTAATAAAGAATAGTACGTCGTATTTTATTACTTGTACCGGTATTCAATTGCGATGCGGCCACCAGGAGATTTTGTGTTGGGGGGATAAACCGCGACACATCAACTCCTGCTGCTTCATCACAGCGGTGATTAAAAATCCCACACCATCACAGCTCTATTCCAAACAGTACCTGTGACGTGGCAATAACACGGCAGCAATATGGTAGTGACAGCCCTAACAGGGCTGGTTAAAAAAAACATTCCAGTAAAAGTCACTGAGAGCAGCAGTAACGTAACCTCTGCGCAGCACCCATGTACTGAAACCATGGAAGTCTGCCTCCTCAGTGTCGGACTGGAATAACGTCAGATATTCTTGGCCACACACTCTCTCAGTCTCTCCTTCGTTGTCGCTGTCAGTGTCACTCTCATTCTGAGGCAAATTCACTCCTGAACTTGCGCTGTTCTATCCGTCACGCAGCAGACTGGCTTTCCCAAACCCGTTTCCAAACCCATAAAAGCAAATATGAGATAACTTATACATTTTTCCAACACGGAGCGGCCAGTTGCTGACCCCTGACCTAGGCTGTTAAAGTAAAATTGGAAAAAGTCTTACATATTGAGTTGTCAGAGAGTGAGTGGCTCTCTTGGTGCGGGACACACCTAACAACAATTACATCTAGGAGATGGAGGGAATACGGATAGAAAATTATCCTCAGATTCTTTACAACACTACAACTTGTAAACAAATTTCAAAGTAAACAGCAACATTGTTGGAGGCAATGTAGACAGATTAGTGCTAACTAGTCTCACATTATCTGGTCCTGTATAACATTACAGACAAATCTGGCATACATTATAAAACCAATAGAAGTTTTTATGGGTTTTGATATCCCTAAAGATCCCCAGTTTTGTTTTTTGTTGGGTCTATTACCTAGAAACGTGATTGAAAAAAGGACAGGAAACTTTTTGAAATGTTATTAATTGCCTGTAAAACTATAACTAGATGTTGGGTGAAATGTGACCCCCCTTAGTTTGCCAGTGGTTTTGGATGACATTTTTTATATGAAAAAATAGACTTTTGTTTTACAAATGAAAGAATTTTGTTCTCAAAACTTTGGACAAAATGTAATGCCTTTAGACAACGAAGATAAAAGCAAAACACCCAAACAATTGTTTTTACCCATAACATTTGCACCCTTGTTCCTTTTTGTTTTTGTTTATATTTTGGTTTTATTGTTGGTTTGCTTCAGAACCTTTCACTATATGTAGCATATTCACTTTCTGAATATGTTACAGAAAAGAACATGAAATGTTATTAGGAAAAAAGAAAGGATGATAATATGAACATAACTTTACAGAAGAGGACAATAGTTATCTCAAATTATTTACATAAACATGTAACTTTTCAGTTCTGTGCTTAAGTCAGGAATGTGAATTAGATTTGAACTGTTGGTCATACAGTAATCCAACACAAGTATTCAGATTTTTAATGCTCTATCATACAGACTGAGTCGTGTGATGAGAACAGGAATATTTCTTGTATTGCGTTTAAATAAGTTAAAAGTAAGACGGTTTAGGACAGTGGTCCCCAACCCCCCGGCGACGGACCGGTACTAGTCATTTGGGTCATTTGGTACCAGGCTGCACAGAAAGAATAAATAACTTACATTACTTCTGTTTTATTTATTTCGGAATCTGAAAGATGTTTTATTTTGAAAAATTGCCAGATTCTCTCCGATTCTATCTTCTTTACGTCTATGTCACTCTGGATGCAGGCCAAGGCGCTCTTCTCGGTCACGTGATAGGTTACCGCTAAAAAATGAAACCCAGGAGCTAGCAAAATAAGTAAAAAACAAACGTCTTTGGAAAGTTTCTTTGCCAAGTGGAAAACGCCCAGCCAGGAGACAGAAGAGGAGCCTTCCACTTCCAAAAAAAGAAAGCTACATTTAATAGACAACTCTTCTTCCTTAATCGCAGCCTTGCTACAATAATCATCCTCCTATATCCAAAAGACCGGTCCGGGCGAACTATATGTGACGCCATACCGGTCTGTTGGGTCAAAAAGGTTGGGGACCACTGGTTTAGGAGACATGTCATTACCAATTTTCTTAAAAATGAAAGACTTTGCAGTTAAAAAACTGCTACAATTTGAATGAGATGAATGATCTCATATTTATGTACTGACTTACAACTTGCCTGTTGCATACAGAACAATTCTGAAATAAAAACAAAGAGAATTTTTGGTTTTTAGAAATTGTGTGTTTTTTTTTTTGAGAGGTACAAATAATTATGTCAGCAAATAAAGGACTTGTCTTAGAAGGATAAAGATAATCCATTAGAAGAATAATGCAAAGAACATAGCAAATTGGACATATTTAACCACATGTGCCTAACACGTCTATAAAGTTTTCAAGTCATTTAAAATTGTTATTAGATCTCGATAAGTGCAAATATGGGAATGGACACTCCTTTTTGGAAAACCTGTCAATCTCTTATAGTTTGTACAATACTTAGCGGCCAATTTATCTATTTAAGTCACTAACATGCAAAACTACAAACCTCCAAAACAACAAATGTGCAAATGTACAAAAATGCATATTTTTGAACATGCAAAACTTTAATTTTAAAAATTTGCAAATGTACAAATGTGCAAAATTACAGATATGCAAACTTAGAACCGTGCTAAATTATAGATGTACAAACATAAAAATGTGCAAAATTATAAATGGATGTTACATGTAAAGCCTGGAAGCAATATATCAACCAAGTTTCTTACTTCATTGATGTCTTCTAAGTTTTAATAGGTATTTTATAAAGTCTTTTTGTTTATTCAAACGTAACACTGCTGAGGAGAAATCACTTCACAGTATAGTTTTTATGACAGGAGGTGCAAAAATATGTAATCCAACTGAATGGGCAACAGTTTATTTTCATTAACTGTTAAG
The DNA here is from genome assembly GCF_053564925.1 of Oryzias latipes. NCBI lineage: Eukaryota > Metazoa > Chordata > Actinopteri > Beloniformes > Adrianichthyidae > Oryzias > Oryzias latipes. The sequence goes on from NC_136254.1 coordinate 14,118,656, forward strand.
AGAAAAGGACAAATATGAATGAGCAAGAGCTAACTCGTACAGTCACTGTAGTACATTATAGTAATTTGATGACCATGTTTTTTTATTTTGTTATTGTTCAAAAGTTAATATTTTAAATCTCATGATAATTGATATTTCCCATTGTATCAAAAAACAGCTAAATCTGTGTTTCTTTCTGTATGCCTGAACAGCTGCTGCTATATGAATCTGCTGCTGTTTGTCGTCATTTTTATAGACTTTAATGCTGCTCCTCTTGATCTCGCCCCCTCTTCTGCCTGGAAGATTTTGCTCCTCCATACAGACATGCTCAGAGCCGGCGTAGCTGACAGTGTCTTCTTCACAATGAGTTTGAACCCCAGCAGACGCTGCCGGACGCCGGCTCATCCTCAGAGCCTCATCTCGATCTGTGGGGCCCTTCAAAGCGCACACACTCCGCCCCTTCCCTCCTCAACCTCTGCTCAGTCTAACACATCAGTTTGACTTTCTCCCATGTTTCCATAGGGCTGTCCGGCCCACCCTGACAGGCCCCACTCCAGACAGGCCCCACCCAGGAGCCCCCTGTCCATCTCTGTAAGATTACCCCTAACCTCCCTGTCCTGCTACCCCCCCACCCCTCTTTCCTCCTGCACAACCCACTTACACACACTAACACAATCATACTGAGACATGGAAGTCAAAGACAGAGGGAAAGTAATGTTCAAAACTTGAGTGTATGTGGTTTGTGAACAGAAGACAATCTTTCACTCATTTGCTCTCCCCGCTGATCCTTTGTGTCCATTTGAGTGCCCCCCACCCTCCTCACCTCTGTTTTTGTTTTGGTTGCTGGCTCAGTCTTCCACCACCTCATTGTTTTCCAGTCTCTATAGTTACTGGGTAGTGAGTAGGTTCTTCTGTGTGATTGTGTGTGTCAGTAAGATTCAACCTCTCGTGATGATGTGGCTGGTAAAAGGCTCCAGGTTAACATCCTTCAGCCACATATGTCATAATGAAATGACCCCAGTATCTCTGCTGCCCTCTTTCTGTGTCTCACAGGAGCAGCAGAGGCAGGTTGAAGATCCAAGCAGAGAAGTCAAGAAGGTCAGTGATGATTTATTCACTGCAGTGCTTCTCCTCTAAATAAAACTTTGTATCTGTGAGCTGGTGACCATTATTAGACCTGCATTCTTGAATAAAGCTATATTCAAGAACGCACGTTTCACCCATGGTGTTCACACTGGAAAAGCAGGGAGGGGCTTCTTCTTTTCTGTTTACTAGCGCAGTGATTTTTAACCATGGGGCCGCGGGATCTGAATGATCTGACTCCACATCTAGTACAAAAATTAAGACTGCTAATTTGTCAAGTTCATCAGCAAGAGTTAAGGTAATATTTTTATTAGCACTTTATTTTGATGAAATTTCAGTTTATTTAATTTGAAACTTCTATTTTAAGAATGTTTGTTTTATTACCATAAAATTTGATTCATAAAAATAATTTTGGGTTTCTAATTTGTGTCAAGCATGACGACCCTGCTTTACCTGTTCAGTGTGAAAATAAATATCTTTGAGATGATCACAACATATAATTTTTTTCCTACAAGGTTTTACTTTGATAAACAATAAAAGGACTAGCTTTAATTATTAAATTCAAATCCAACAAGACGTAGATCAATTTAAATCAACATGTTGATATTTGAATGGGCCTCGAATCCCTTTTTTACTAGGAAAATCGGGCCCTGGTGTCAAGAAGGTTAAGAACCTCTGTACTAGCAGAGTCCACTAGTCCACCACTTATACCCCTTGTGCTATCCTAGGCAATTTGACGTTGGGAGTTGGGTCATCTAGACCCACTAGACAGTGCCTTGAACCTTTTTTCTTCAATGATTTGTGATCTTCACTGGTGTCCATGGATTACATGAAATCTTTTCACCTTTATCCACCTTTGTCATGGGAGGGAGAACACGTCAATGTCAGGGTGGGGTCATCGAAGATAGCACAAGAGATACTGGAAGGTGCTTTGCGTGAAATGTCAAAGCAGTGCAAATCCTGCAAATTGGGTGGGAAATGAATTCAGTTCAGTTTATTACTAGCATCCTTGTGATGGCAAATGTGGATTGTCATCATGTGAGGAGAGTGACCTTGATTTATCTTTATTTTAAATATTGTTGCCTTGCCTAGATTCACTAGACAAACTATCTCGCTCTAAGCTTGGTGAGTTTCACCGCCTGCCCCATAGGTCACTACCAGATCCGAGACCCCGATTGGACCAGGTTTAGCTGGCAACGTAGATTCAATGGCCATGCGTTTTGTACGTAGTGCCTGAATATGATTTTACTTTTCATTGGAAGTGGCCACTTGAACGCGTGTTGCCAAGGGTGTATATAGCTTAACGATGCTGGAACTATACTAGGGTGCAACAAGTTAGAATAAAGATTTATTGGACTTAATTCTAAGTCACTTGGCAGAGTGTTTTTTATTGCAAAATCTAAATCAATAAAAAATAATTTTAGTTAAATATATTGAATCCATTTACGGTACTAAGAAGTAGGCAGTAATGCCATCTCCAATGTCTGTGGGTTCCCCCAGGATTCCTGGGGCCCTCAGCCAAAAGTATAAACAGGGATCCTCTAATCTGTCTTCATTACCATCACTGTCAAAAGATCTTTTAGTTGCTGGCAAAAAAATAAATCAAATTTTGAAAAGCAACATTTATGTCAGAAGCTGAAATGAGATGTCATCATTTGTAAAAACCTAAACAATAACTTGTAAGAGTTTTTGATTTAAAACCCTGATTTTAACAGTGAGTAGTCTTTGAACACTACAGTGAATTTGCCAACCACAGCGGCTGTTTTGGATGAGGTAGCAATGACAAGACCCCCCTCCTCCTTCATTTTATTTATAATATAACGAAAAGGCTTCAAAAAAGTTTTTAGCGCAGACATTCTTGGTTTAAGCAAACATAACAAGAGTTACATCAAATGTTAATGTCCGTTAATGAGCAATCATGTGTCATTGTATATGTTGTTTGTTGGATTGAAGTTATAAATAATAAACCAATCGGAATCAAGGAATTCTAATAACTACAAACCACCGTGATCTCACTGCTGCATGGTGATATCAGCAACAAAGATTGATGAGTAGGTTTTATAAGTTTTGTCAAGTGTTTATGACACAGAATATGTGATCGTGTACATATATGTTTTGAGGTATTTTAAAAAAAATGGATAATTTAGAAAAAGATTCCAATTCTTTTGAATATTTTACACCATATTGGATAGACGGACAAACGCCTGCTCACTGCTGTGCTAAAATTGCACAGAGTTGAAAAGACAACGATGTGACTTTTCACAAGTAAATTATTACTGTAAGCTAATAAAGTATAACTTATTAAAACCATTTTAGGAAGATCTGGGTGAGTTCACTCTCAGGACAGTGAATGTTTATGCCGATCTTGTAGTGATGATGATAATGTCAACACAAACCAATCCTGTTCAAAGTCAATCGTGACATTATACCTGGCACTTTTTCCCCGTTTTCTGGAAGGACCAAATATCTTTTTTCGTTTTTTGGAGGATGACCCTAGTATTTGTGATCAGGCGAGATAACCCGCTGAATTTCAACAGATTACTAAGTGGAACAAAATTAATTAACCGGGAATTCCTCAGTAGTGGCAAGGGAAGAGCCCAGCGCCAAATCCATCTCTGGTGGACGGAGGTATCAGAAGGACTCGGATACCTGCGCGACACCGGGCACGTGGTCGTCCATTCTCTTCATGTCCCTTGTCCCTCAACCTCCTTTCCACGCCCCACTGCCAGGTGCATTTCTTCTGCCAGGTGCGAGGCATCATAACCGGCTTCAGCTCGGCAAGCTCTGGCCACCACATACTTTACAGTGGGGACCGGCCCATGTACAATGAGTGCAAAGGGTCTGAGGCAATGTCTGCTACCCACCAGGCCATCTTAATACACAGACCAAGGGGTCTAACAGTTTGTGTGTGTAGATATAAATGTAATCACACCCATGTATCAGATATGCATTGCGTTTTAAATAATAAATTTTCCTTTAAAAATCGAACCAAAACAAAGCATGCCATGGTCACTTTACTGTACCTGCTGAGCTGTGTGTCATTGTTTCCTGCCCTTTCCATTATGGCGTCACATCTCTGCGTACAATGGACCATTATGACAGGCTGGCGTCATTATCCTGCCTCACCTGTCGTCAGTTCTGTCTGTTAGCATAGTTTTTAATATATGTATTAGATTTTAGCAGAACTGCTAATAACTGTAATGCATTTACAAATTCTCAATGATTAGTTGTTCTTTTGTTTTATTTATTGGAGTGATGCAGCCTCTTCCACATTATTTTATGATAACACCAAAGATCTCTAATTTTTGATTCACTTATTAAGGTGCGTAAGGCTCGCAACCGCCGTCAGGAGTGGAACGTCCTGGCCTATGACAAAGAGTTCAGACCTGACGCCAGACTTACCCCCTCTCCTTATCATGGCATGTCCTCTGAAGGCTCCTTGTCCCCTGACAGCAGGTACACAAACACTAACACACTGATAGTTAGGTTTTCTATTTGCTTTGTCCTGCTTGAAAGTAAACAATTAGGGTCACATACATGTAAGTATTTATCTGTTAAATGTAGGGAAACTGGCTGCTATTGGCCAAATTATTTTAAAGCTTATGCTGCCCTCTAGTGGAAAATAAAAAGTTGAATTCTTATTAGATGTCATGTATTTTGTTTGATACACAAATCCACATCTAAACATCAGGGACAGCAAAGTAGATTTAATGTTTGAAAAAAAAAATCAATTAGTGCGAAAACTTGGCAGATGAGAATAACTCATTGCCACACGTGAATCTTAAAGTTCTAGGTGAGGTGGAACCTTTTGAAAGGCCTTCACTTGTAAAAAGTCTGGACATAAATATTATCAGATCATTTTTCAATGTTGAATTATTCAGAAGAATAGAATTGAGTCTTTTCTAGTTTACCATTCTGTTTCAATAGATCAATGGCATCTGACTCCTACCCTGCCAGCCCCAACCACCCTTCCACCCAGGCCCAGAGTGCTCCCCACCCAACTGACCTTCACGCCAGAGATCACCTCAGTGCTCCAGCCCAGACCCAGTCCCTGGATCGCGGCCTCAGGCCAGCAAACCAGCCTCCAGGAGTCGGTGGAGCAGCCACAGGTCGACACGTGGCATCTTTGGGAAGGACCCCATCAGGACACGCTGCCCAGACTGGAGGAGATCCTATGGTTAATGGACCAAGGCAGCAATCGGTTAAAGACTACCGGACTGGACACGGGTACATTTGCCATTTAAAAAATTAAGTCACAATTTTACAGTTTCTTCTCTGTTTTATTTCAGAATGTACTTATTGGCCTTGGTGTGTCATCAGGAAAGAAAGTTGATTAGGAGATTAGGTGGTGGAATTAGGGGGTTCAGGAGTGTATACGGAGTAAGATGCTGGGACACTGAGAGTACTGACAAAAGCAGAGGGGAGTACCAGGAAATACAACATATGGTGAAAGCAGAGATGTTAAAGGCCAAACAAGGGTCTTATGATGACTTTTATGCTATAGTTTGGGAAGTAAAGAGGGCGAGACTCACCTATACAGATTTGCACGGTGGAGGGACCGAGATGGGAAGGATATGCAGCAGGTTTGGGTGAATAAGAATAGGGATGAAAATGTATTGACAGATAAAGTGTTATGGAAAGATTGAAAAAATGCTTTGAAGAGTTGATGAATGAAGAAAATGATAGAGAGAAAAGAAAAGAAGAGGTGACTGTTGTGGATCAGGAAGTAACAAAGATTAGTAAGGGTGAATTGAGGTATTGAAGAGGATGAAGAGTGGGCAGGCATTTGGTAATGATGATATACCTGTGGATGTATGGAAGTGTCCAGGAGAGATGGCAGTTGAGTTTTTGACTGGGTTGTTCAGCAGGATCTTAGGTGGTGAGAAGATGCCTGAGGAATGGAGAAGTGTGATGGTGTGGTGGTGGAATAAAGCCGATGACCCATACAAGGAAATTATGGGAAAGAGACGTTGAAGCTAAAATTAGAGCAGAAGTGAACATTTGTGAGCAGCAGTATGGTTTCATGCCAAGAAAGAACACTACTGATGCAATATTTGCTTTGAGGATTTTGATATAGAGGTGTAGAGAACATCAGAGAGAGCTACACTGTGTCTTATGACAGGGTGCCCAGAGAGGAACTGCAGTATTTTATGAGGAATTCTGGAGTGACAGAGAAGAATGTTAGAGCAGTGCAGGACATGTAGGAGGACTATAAGACAGTATTGGGGTGGGCTGTTGGGGTGACAGAGGAGTTCAAGGTGGAAGTGGGAATACATCAGCGGTCAGTTATAAACCCTTTCCTGTTTGCAATGGTGATGAACAGGTTTAGGAATGAGGTTAGACAGGAATCACCACAGACTATGATGTTTGGAGACAAAATTGTGATTTGTAGCGAGAGCAGGGAACAGAGAACAGGGTTAGATGGAGGAAGCCGATTCGCGGTGGCAATCCCTGAAGGGAAAACCCAAAAGGGAAAGAAGACTTGTTTGCCTTGTTCAAAATAATTATCTTTTTGATGAAAATCATGTTTTTATGGCCTTTTTCTCATAATGGAGGACAAATATAAAGAAAATTAAGCTTAAATTTGCATTTCTTAGTATTTCATTTTTAAATCGTTGTTTAAAAAGAGAGCTCTCGGTAACGAAGAGGGGGGGGATGCTCCATGACACAGGTTTTTTTGATTTGTGCTAAAAACGGCATAATCATAATTGCAAAAACACTTTTACAGTTGATCAAAAGACGTTCAGAGTGTGATTTTAAATGTCTTTAGGAGTTTTATTTTGTACTAATCCCATCATGAACTGTAATAGTAATGCATAAACGCCTGTCTTTGTCTGAGTAGTTGACTCATTTTGCTCCTGTCCTTTCCCTCCAGTGGCCAGCCTTCCACCATTCCAGAGTACTACATCCCACCAGCTCCACCCCCACCACCACCCACTATCCCATCTGCCCTGACGGCCTTCGATTCCACCAACGCCCCGCCCTCTGCGGCTCCGGCTGCTGTTCCTCCAATCTCTGCAGCCCTCTCTTGCCAATACTCTCCCTCCCCTCCTCCCCCCCCTGCCAACTACGTGCCCTCCCCTGCCCACCCACCTTCAGGCGCACCCCCAGCTGCACCACCACCCCCACCCCCAGGAGCATCGACAGGATACCAGGCTCACCCATCGCCGCCACATGCCGCGGTTGGTCAGACAGCAGCAGATGCTGCTCCCTCCACGAGGAAGTCCACCATGTTGGGGATGATCCCCATGAGCGACGCCCGCTCCGATCTTCTGGCTGCCATACGTAGAGGTAAGTGTGTGCCAATCATAGCTACTCTATATGTTTGCCTTTTTTGGATACAGGAAAAATTTAAAAAAAATTCTCTTTCGTGTCTAACAATTTTTTTTGTATTTGTACAAGAAAAGTAAAATATAATAGGCATGCAGATTGGCTAAAAGTTGGGAACTGACTGCAGCTCAGAAGGGAAGTTCAAACAAACTACAAACAGCGTTGGAACTTAAAAAGCTTTAGTTTAAGAAAGGAGACTAATGTGTGTGCCCTGCTGCATTTAGCGCAGTTTTGTTCTTGTTGATTATAAAATGTTCTAAGTTTTTTTTTTAAACACAATGTATATTTATCTCAGAAAAAAATTGTATTTTAGCAAAATTTAAAAATAAAATCTATTTGCACTTGCACAAAATAATAAATGTGGAAGCCAACGTTGAATTTGTTCCAGTGAGACATTAAAGAGACATTCTAGAACATGCATTTATTAATTTTTTCCTTCATGATAAAATTTTAAATGGATTGCACTGCCACAAATGAAAAGGACGCCATCCAAATGTCATTACCAAATCTGATTCCCTGATTGGTCAAAGTTCACTTTAACTTTAGCAATTTACATTCACATGGCCGTCAATTTTGTGCGTAGAGTACGAAATCATTTGTAAAAACTTGCATAGTTACGCATGAACACAAAAGGCTTAGATGTGGAAGCCTAAAACATGTATTTACGCACGTTTACATGGACTTTTCATTGAACATGCGTTGCCGAGGGCGGTGTGGATGTAGCTTGACAGTTTTTTCCCAAGCTCAAGGAACTTTTAACCAAATCACATTAATTGACCGTTTCCCCCTTCCACTTGTTCAGGTATCCAGCTGAGGAAGGTGCAGGAGCAGAGGGAACAGGAGGCAAAGCGAGAGCCTGTTGGCAACGACGTGGCCACCATCCTGTCACGGCGTATTGCAGTGGAGTACAGCGAGTCAGACGACGACTCTGAGCTTGATGAGAACGAGTGGTCTGACTAGAACACAAAAAAATCCAAAATAGAGTTGGAGATGAGGAGCTTGTTGTGTGGAGCTACCAACAAGTTGTGCTGGGAAGAAATTGAGATTGACATAAAGGGATGTGGTTACTTTTCAACACATTAGTCAGCCATAGTCATGCACATTGCCTGTCTTATTCACTCTGAACAAAAGATGGAGCATTACATCTCACACGGCTACCCCTGAAAATGCCCATTCCTACAAACTCCAGAGGTTGATGTGAGGAACATCCTTGGGTTTACAGCACAGTGGAACACCTGAGTCCCCTCCAGCAGCCTCCTGCCCCCATCTGCTTATTTCAACCACAAGTGGTGAAACACAAACCAGTCAGCGTTTCTCCTCCCACTCATTTGAGTGGTAATTACAAACAATGTTGCAGGCTTTCATGCTGGAAGTAGGCAATACCCTTATGAGGTGAAGGTCTAATTTGTTTACTCAACACATGACCAAGCACAGGAAGGACTTATATTAGTGCAATCTTTAACTTATCTGCCAAATGTTGATAACACATGTGAGGCCACAACTCAGGATGATCAGGGAGACTAAAAGTCTCTAAAGGATTGATGTGATTTCCGAGCTGTGTTCGTTGCACACTCTGCATTCAACATCCCCACATATTGGGAGTTTGGCCACTTCACTTTGATAAATAAAAAGCAACTCAATTCAGTGGAATTCCTGCCATGTAAGATGAAAGAATGAATAGAAAGGTTTACTTTTGATTAATAAAATAAAAATAACAAGTTACATCAAATTAAAGTGTTACATGGAAGGCAGGCGTTTGCAGACCAGATTTGTGTATTTAAAATCCCATCTTTTGATTCATATAATACAGTATTTCAGTTCTTAAATATCTGTGGAATAATTAAAAAAACAAAATTAAAGAAATTCTTGCAGTATATAAAATTACATTGAAAAAAAGTACCTAGAAACCTTTCGATTTTAATTTATAAAGCTGCTTTACCCTATTTTCTGGAGTACAAGTCACATCAGAGTATAAGTCGCACTTTCAGGAAAGAAGTCCAACACTTTTGAACAAATTTACCAAGCCCCGCGCAGTGCTGTGTTAAACGTCATTTGTGCCTCAAATTTGTGTCGAATTCAAATTCTCCTTTTTTTTGCGTCCGCTGCCTCTTTTGACTTGTGTGTTAAATGTGATGCTCAGTGTTAGACCAAAAATGTTTTCATAAACGAGATGCTCCCGTTGCATTTGGGAGAAGCTTCCGTTTAAGTTTTTTAGGCTACATAAAAGCATCGAGTGTTTATCTTATTCAATGCACAGAAGACACGCAAAAGACAATACACTGATTCAATTTAATTCGATTTTATTTGTATAGCCCAAATTCCCAAAAACAGTCATCTCAGTGGGCTTTGTACCAGTAATTGTAAAGTAAACATATAATCAAAAGGATCATAAATGCATAGAATTCAATAGGAGAATACTAAACTTTAACTTACCAGACTGAACTAAACTGGGCGTCCCTGACCTTAGACCCTCCTAGTTATGAACACACACCTACAGTGCACTGTAGTGGTTGTAAGCAGGAAACAACCGCTAAAGGACATCTTAGTGGCAAAATAACAAATATATGAGCCAGTATTTATTTTTTTAGAAACCACATATAAGTTACTCCTGAGTATAACCTGGCCAAACTTTGCAAAAAACTGTAACTTATTTTCCAAAAAGTACGGTAATTCAATTTTTTTAAATTAGCAAACATACAGGAAATGGCAGAAAACACTTTGGTAAAACGATTCCAAAGCCAAACTCCTAAAATGTGGTGCTGTTCTTGGAAAATGATTGTAACATCCATTTAGTTCTCTGATGAGTACATTTTTGTGAATTTCATTTGAAAACTGTACCGCCCAGAATTCCTACTGCCTGGTAAAAAATCCTCCTTGCTGAAATCCAACATACATTCTGAATTCATATCATCACACATCCAAGCAGGCCGATATGCCTACCCCATTGTTTTGCCAATTTTTCTTTGTCAAATTCTTGATTTTTGGTTGTGGCCCTAAACATAACACCAAACATTTCAGTGACTTTGTGCGGTGCTTTACTGTGAATGCTTTTACACAAGAGGCAGCCCCTTCGTGTGGGTCAACACTCGGTGAACTATACATAATTAAGTGGTAACATACGGTATATTATTTTCTTATCACTCTACAGTAGAGCTTTGCCTAATCCTAAGTATGAGCTGATTGGACTGCAGTGTATTTTTAATGTGCTTTTCTCTTTTTTTATGTGCTGCAGTTAATTGTTCACTTTGCTTTTATATGGGTTCTTTTGAAGGAGGTGCCAGATAAATGTTGGCCAGGAAATGGGGAAAAAATAAAGCCAACTAGAGGTATAAAGCAATTTAACCCAATGTTAAATACATAATAAGCCAAACAATAGAAAAGGAACTTTGTTCTGTTTTTTGAGAGCTTTTCTCAAAAGACTTATCATATATGAAGGTTATTAGGAACGATTTTCTTCGTTTTTGCCACCACGTCCTGCAGTGGAAAAAGACAGTATCATGTGTTTGGTAGAGCTGTTGCAAACATCCACTGATGTCGTGTTTACTTAAGCAAAATGTGTGCTTTAACAGTTTGTGTCGCTGTGGGAATCCTGTTACTCTGTTCTATATATACAGTAACCTTATTGCATACCTGCTAAAGCACCCTGTATACAGTCATTTTTCAGCTATTTGCTCAGCTTTTTTATTTCATTTTTTAATTGTTTATGAGTGAGTGTTACAGCTTGATTACTAAATTGAACAAAAAAAATATGCGTTCTGCTAACAATTCAAGTGTTTATTTTGAGGTTTTGACCAGCGATGATGAGCCTTTATATTGATCTTTATGTAGGACCTGATGACCCTTTGCTGGCTGTTACAGCTCAAAATAAAAAATTGGACTAAAGGAAAAAAGATGAAGCTGCAACCACTTGTCTCAGACTCTTTTGCAACTGTATTGTTCCACAAAATTGGATAATTTCACTGTGTTAAGTTATTACAGGTAATGTGGATAGGGCTTTAAAGCAGCCCTTTCATTGTTGTATATATAACATATGAACCTTATGGCTGACTCTAGTCCTGCACTGTAGAAAAAAAAAACACTGAAAACCAGCTGGTTGGTGAAACTTTTTGACCTCCCTGTACTATCCTTACTATTTTAAAGATGACTGTGGAATTGTGCCAAGAAACTATTAAATAGCACATTTGAACAGCTCACATAGATTTATTACCCAGTTTGGTAATCTTCATAACAAAAAAAAACACACATCTTCAGAGTTGAGGCATTGCATCTGAAACAATTTCCAAAATGTGACCCAGGTCTGGTTGTTCTGGTTGTTCTATGGTTGTGTTGTGCAGAAGCCATAGGTACACACATTTCGAATTGGTAAAGCTTTGTTTCTGCTCCAGGCTTTTTCTTTCACAGCTCTATTTGAATTTATGAAAGACTTGGTATCATAATTCCAGTCGGGCACAAACAGCAACTATTAATTTCTCCTTCATGATCAATTTCAGTTGGTTGCCACTTTGAAAAGGACACTAACTAAATGTCACCTCCAAATCCAACTCACAGATTGGTCAAAGTTTAACTTTCAAGGGGCATTTTGAACGTAGAGCCCAAAAGTGGACTTAAAAACTTGCGTAGCGACGCATGAACACAAGAGTTTTGAATGCAGAAACCCAAAATGTGCATATGTACTTATTCAAGTAGACATTTATTTAAAGTAGTTGCTTAAAGCACGTTCCAAGCTTGGTGTGAACGTAGCATGACATTTTTAAGTCCTACATCTTAGGTCTAGAAATGAGATATCATGAAGAGGATTTCCATCCACCTGCTGATGTTGTGTACCTATGGCTTCTAGGAAAATGTCATTGTGTGTTGAAGCTGTGAGAAATCATTTTGTATAGATTTTGGTAAGGTGGCCTGTAAAGTTGCATACATTTGGTTTAATATAATCTAGGATAAAAGACAAAATATGTGTATTGCACACTAAAATCAGCTGTAAGCAAGTATGCATGTAACTATAGACAATAAATGGTGAACAAAAATGTACATTTTGGGGTTTTTTGTTCTTCAAGCTTAATGTGATATATTGTAAACTGGGCATCGTCAAATGAAAAGATAAAAAAAATCCCATTGTCAGCTACAACAACTAGAAAAACTGAACTATTAGCAGAGGATTTACTGGCACAGCTTGATGCAGCCATTGATCAGTCCACAGATGTAACGGATAATGCCCAGCTTTTGGTGTATATGAGATTTCCTCACAAAGAGAAGAAAGAGATGTGTGAGGACATGTTAGGTTCAACACCACTTGAGACACACAAAGGGGGGGGGATACATATGAGGGGATAAAGGAGATGCTCACAAAAAGAAAGATTAATCTGAAGCAAGTAGTGTCAGTCACCACAGATGGTGCAACTGACATGGTTGGGAGAGAGAAGGGGGCTGTTGCGCGGATGAAACAATACAACCCTGATCTCATAGCCTACCACTGTATCATACATCAGACTGTTCTCTGTGCCATTCTGTCTGAAGAATTTGCTGAAGTAATGAATACCATGATGAAACTTGTAAACTTCCTTAGGGCATCCTCATCCCATCAGCATCGACTGCTGAGAGAATTTTTGAAGGAAATGGATGCAGATGCGAATGACCTACTACTCCACAATAACGTGAGATGGCTGAGTAAAGGCAATGCACTGGAACGCTTCTGGTCCATCCGAAAGGAAATAGCTGCTTTCTTACAGCAGCTCAAGAGTCAAAAAGCAACACAGTTTGCAAACTTTTTGCAAGATAAGCACAAGATGGATGTGGTGGCTTTTTTGGTGGACATCACAGGACACCTTAATGAGCTCATTTTAAAGCTGCAGGGTCAGAAAAATTCTATCTGCGATTTGATGAAAACTGTCCGCTCATTCCAGATTAAGCTGGACATTTTCAAAGAAGATCTCCAAGCAGATTGTGAGCGTTTCTCACAAATGCGTGAACAAATTCAGGGTGAGAGAGACATTTCCCCTTATGTCGGCTTCATAGACAAGCTGATTGGAAACTTCTGTCAACGATTTGACTGCTTCAACCTTGGACACCAGCTCCTCCTGCTAATTGAGAATCCATTCCTTATCAGAGAAATCAGAGGATTTTCAAAGGAGGTGACACAGACCTTCAAGTGTGCACATCCTGGATCTTTACAGTTAGAGCTCACTGATTTGCAAGCAGATGTTGCTCTAAGAAGGCATTTTGAAACAAATGACTCTGCTACTTTCTGGTTACAGATTGTGCCAGAAACTATGTTCCCTGGTCTAACCAAAGTAGCACTACACACCTTAACCATGTTTGGATCAACTTACAGCTGTGAGACAGCTTTCTCGTCAATGAACATTATTAAAACAAAGTACCGTTCTAGGCTCACCAATGAGCATCTCCACATGAGCATGAGACTTGCACTAACCCCATTTAAGCCAAGATTCAAACTGCTGGCAGGACAGTTACATGCCCATTTCTCTCACTAGGAAAGAAAGATTGAAAGGGAGTAAGGAAAGGTTGAAAGGAGAGTTGAAAAAGGGAGCTGCTCAAAGTTCTGCACTTTTTTTATTCAGTAAATTCTGCCCTGTTCTATTTTACTTGAAAAGTTTCCTGTGTTATTTTTTTTTAAATGTAGTTCATGTTTTGAAAAGGTGGCAGCTCAAATGTCTTTTGTTTATTTTTTTCTTGAATATTAAAAGCACGTTTATTTTATTCAAAATATTCTGAATGTTTTACATTACTTGAAATAGGCCCTAAGTTCAGGCTGCTCAAAGCTGTGTTTGCACTTTTTATTTATTTTATTCAGAATAATTTCAGTGTCTGTTACTTGACATGTAGTAAAGACAACTACAGTATTGCTTTCCATTCAAGTCCCATACAAGTTCAGACTTTTCGGTATGTTAAAAGCATATAACTTTGAAAACACTTGAAATGTAACAATAAATTATGCAGAAATGTATGTGCGTTATTGATTTTATTAACATGAGGGTACATTATGTGAAGTGACAACATAAGATCTGGACCTTTGCTGGGAGAAAATTTTAGTAACTGGACCTTTTTGAATTTTAATTGAATACCCCTGTTGTTAACTCTCTAAATTAAACAAAAGTGTTTTTGCTCTTCAAGCTTTCAGTTTAAAATAAAATAGGATTTAACTTCTACTATGCTTTAAATTACAGGATTTTTTGTCTCCCACAGTGGCTTGTAAAGTGTATACAAGTGTATATATATATATATTTTTTTTCTTTTCACAATAAACTGAGGCTGGAAGCTAAACCTGGTAACATTTACTCAGCAGTATCAGTAATTTCAGAGCAGTGACATTAACTCAGATCTCATCGTCTTGTGTGTTTTGAAACTGCAGCACCGAATGTCAGCCTGGCCTGCTCCGTGCTGTTTGTGCATTGGCAGGGTGGAGGAGGAAGCCTGAGATTTTTGCTGTTTGACATTTTTGGATGCCCAGATGGTCACACAGCAGAGAGGAACAGGTGGAGGCAGAGAGGTCTGTGACGATAAATAAAAATCACTCCTGCACTGGTACAAGGTTCCTTTGTGGATAGATCCCAATGTTTTTTCATCTTATTAAGGGTAATTTTAGCTGAAACCATTATGGTAAAATATACAGCTATGGCAGTCATATGAGTCAATACAGACAATATAATTTTATGGAATGCAGAGATTTGGAATCAACACAGTAAATTACTGTAGGCAGACATCATGGCTAATACACTCATTGGCCACTTTATCAGGTACACCTGGGTTGGACCCCTTGTGTCTTCAGAACTGACTTAATCCTTGGTGGCATAGATTCAACATTTCTCAGAGATTTTGGTCTATATGACATGATAGCATCGCTCATTTGAGACAGATTTGTTTACTGCACATTCATGACGCCCAACTTCTGTTCCAACACATCCCAAATGCTGTGTGCCAAGAAAATATCTCCAACACCATCATACCACCACCAGCAGCCTGAACCGTTGATACAAGGCAGGATGGATCCATGCTTTCATGTTGTTGACATTTGGAGAAATAAGGATATTTAGAAACTTAAAAGAATGGCAAGTAGGGCAGAATGACATTGATGCAAAACAAAACTCACAATACATCACCAAATTTTTAGAAACACAATAATGCACTACAGTGAGGAGTTTGCAGTCCACTTTAATACTAAGATTGATTAAATTTGTGACGGATTGGCCAACGATGAAACCCGAGAGCAGGAAGGACATGACACAGTTCCTCAAATTAGGAAAGGTTTTAATAACCAGAGTGAACAGGACCAAAATCAGGGTAGGTTTGAAGACGCTTGGACACAGAACCCAAGAAGGCCACGCTTTATATAGGAGCTTGATGAGAATTAATTGCCGCTGTGACTCTCACAGGAGACCTCGAGGAGGGGGAGGGCCAGAAAAAGTCACAGCCTGCTCGACTAATCAAAACAACAATCAGGCAATTTATGACATAAGCCCCCCACCCCCTGCGTAGTTCGGTTACTATACAGACGACTGGGTTGGTTAGGGTGTTCCACAAGGGAAATGGGCGACGAGGTCCCGATCAAGGATGTGACGGTCAGGTACCCATTGAAGCTCTGCTGGACCATAACCCTCCCAGTCGACAAGGTACTGCATGGCCCGGTCCACTAGTCTGAAAGCAAGTAGTGTGTTGACCGTGTAAACTGGAACACAGGGTGGATGCGTAGTGTGCGAGGAAGGTCCAGTTTCACAGCTACATGATTGATGACTTGTACTATGGAGTATGGACAATGTAGCATAAAAGTAACTTCTTTGTACCTCCTTTTAATAAAACATCAGCAGACGAAAGCCACACCCCGTCTCCCATCTTGTATCCCGGGGCAACCGACCTTCGACGATTAGTGACAGCAGTGAGTCTTTCTTGGTTCTGCAATAACTGGAGTGTGTATTTACTTCAGCTACGCCGACAGCTCCTCAAAAACGCAGCAGGACCAGAAGAAGCCAATTGTTCCTGGTGGGGAAACAGAGGGGGTGGATACCCATAGGCTGCTTGGAAGGGAAAGTATCCGGAGGAATTTATTAGTGCGTTGTGAGAGTACTCAACCCAGGGAAGCTGAGACGACCAAGTCTTGGTGTTCTTGAAACACATTGCTCGTAACGTCGTCTCTAAATCCTGGTCGTACCACTCTACCTGGCCATTAGTTTGGGGGTGGAAACCCGAACTTAGACTGGACTTGATCCCTAGGAGCTTGCAGAACTCCTTCCCGAATGCTATGAACTGTAGACCACGATCAGAGGTGATGTTTTGTGGGAGTCCATGCAGACAAAATAAATGCTTGGTAACAAGCACAGCTAGGTCCTTGGCTGATGGTAGTTTCTGCAGAGGTATGGCATGCACCAGTTTAAAGAATCTGTCAATAATGGTTAGAATAACATTTTTACGTCTAAAGTTGCGTAGACCAGTTATAAAGTCCATAGCTACATAGGGCCATGGTCTAGAAGGCACAGGTAGAGAGTGCAAAAATCCAGCAGGTGGGGTCCTAGGCGTCTTGACGCTGGCACACACAGGACATGCAGCCTCAAAAGCCCTTATGTCCTGAACTTGAGTCTAAAGAGTCTCAGAACTTGTCTAAAGCACTATTCCTTTTTTACACCAGGTTTTGAAAACTAAACTCATTTGGGGCAGGTGGTAAGAATGGATTAGAGGAAACTCGGTTTTTCAGTTCTTGACAATAAGGCACACATAAATTATACTGGTGATGCAGGGAGATCAGAGGTGAGTCCCATGGTGGACCATAGAAAAGGGCCAAAGAAATTATTGGACCATTTTATGATGTTTGCTGACCAATAATAGGATATCAAATTTGGCATACCAAGACAACCCTCATTTTTAGAGCACTGCAAATTAGACTTGCGTGTTCTAGGACACAAGTTGTGTGCTCAGACTTCGAGGGTTTAATCATTACAGGTATTTTAATGCTCATATGGATAATGTCAATGCCAGAAATGTAAAAGAGCCTAACGCTGTCCTTGAAACCTTTGGTCTTCTTCAACATGTGAGTGGCCCCACCCACAGCAGAGGGCACACCCTGGACCTGCTCATTACAAAGGGGGTTATCATTTCCAATGTCAGTATGGTTGATGTCGCCCTGTGTGGTCATTTCTGTGTGTTCTTTGACCTGTCCTTTGCTCCCAGGCCACCACCTGGTCCTGCAGTTGTCCGAAGGAGACAAATAAATGACAACACTAGGGCACAGTTTGCAGAAATGTTAAACTTTGAAAACGCCTCTGGTGCTAATGTTAATTAATTAGTGATCTCTGTTACTTCTAGCATTTGGAATGTTCTGGATGCCATTGACCTGATGAAAATGAATGTTAGAGTTATGTAATTATCATTTGCTTACACGCTTTTATCACCTTAATACGATTGTCTCAGTTCTATCTTTCAGTGAGAAAACAATGACGTGAAAAGTGCTGACTATTCAAGATATGATGTTCCTGTACTGCTTGATTGAATGTCCCACTTTTATGTTATCAACCCCGGTCACCAATAAAACCAGACTGGATCCACTGGGAAGGCAGAACTCCTCTGTGACAGTTCCCGCTGTGACAGACCGATTCTCCTTCTGCAGAAGTCTAACAAAATTTTCATCTCCTGTGTGGTTCTTCTCTTTATTAAGGAAAAAGTCCTAACCCTGACATTGAATATCAGAAAAAATTGACAGAACGCCCCCTGGATATCCGATGATTTGGCCAGGGCACAGAAAAGGCAGTATTGCAGAGCTGAGCGGTAGTGGCTCAAGTCAAAACTCCAGGTTCATCATGAAATGTGTAAGGGGGAGTGGTACACCTACAACCAAATCTTATGCAGAACAAGGGAAAGGCACTTTTCTGAAATTATTGGAAGGACTGATTCCTCTTTTCCTTTTATTTTCTCTTTCCTTTCTTTTAAAGTCAATGTTATAATGATTATCTATGTTTTTAATCATTGCACTGTTATGTATTTTGATTTTAATGCATTTTCCTGTTTTGTGAAGCACTCTGAATTAATTTCTGTACGAATTGTGCCATACAAATAAACTTGCCTCGCCATGGCAACTGCGGAAAAACCGATCTGGGGCCCATATTTTCTGCCCACATTTAAACTATAAGGGGCCCACTTTGCCTTGCTGGCTTGGCGGAAGCCCGAAACACGCATATACGTGTGTTTACATGTGTTTTGTTTTGATTGGAAGTGGTCTCTTCGAGCCCGGTCTGAACTTAGTATAAAACCTACAGCTTTGGTGTTGACAGACATGAAGGAGGGTTTTTTTTTCCTATGATTAAGTTACAATTAGGAAGTAAGAATAAAGAAATGTATCAGCTTCAGGAATCCAACTACAAGGGTCATTTTTGACCCTCAAATCACAAAAGGGTAAAGAAAAAGGCACATTTTAATTCAGGTCAGATGTGATTCTTCAGTTCATTGAGTTCATCCATTACTGGCAAATAGAAGAGTTAATGGTCACAGATGCTCATTAGGATAGTAAATCAGGGTGAGAAGGTTTGTGTGCTTGTGTGTCAGGCACAGCAGACGGCAGAAGGAAGCATCTGTTCTGCGACATCTAGAACATGTTCTGTGGCTGAGGGATGGATGGATGGATGGATGGATGGATGGATGGATGGATGGAAGAAGAATCGCTAAAGACGTCTGTTAAAAAAGAGCTCCTGTAAAGTAAAAGCATGGCAGTTTGTGTCAGTATGGGCAGAGAGGTTGTTAGTTCACATATCCCTTCTGATTTTGCACAACTTACCTGCGGCCAGATGGTGGAGCTCTTCGCCACCATGTGGGGCAGTTCAACACATACTGGTTTGTTGGATGAGATTCTTCTCTCCTTACAATACAGTTAACATTCACTGACGTACAAGCAAATTACTGCATAATTGATGCGACAGCTGAAGGATCCTATAGGCTTCATAACAGAAATAGCTGTTTTTCATTGCGTGCCCCATCCTCACTTAAACATTGCAGAGATTTCCTACCATGAACACAATCATTTTCTTTTCAGTTCTATCTATTTGCAGGGAGCAAACAGCAGGGTGAGAGCAAAAGGTTATTTGAGGGTCAAAGCATCCGTAACTGCTGTTATTTAGGATAGCCAATAGGAAAGAGTTTTGTATTTTAAGTGAATTTGTGGCTGCTCTGCTCCCTGTTGAAGAAGGTGCCTCCTTTACTCACCTCCTACCTTCCCAAGTCAAGTCTCCCTTCGGGATTCCTGCTTTCCTTGTTTTCTTAAGGCTTACATCTGCTTGCTGTGTCCCTCCTTTTCATCTTCTTCTCCTTTCTCTGCTTGTGTCTCACACCTTCTCTTTTGTTGTGTAAGCGGGGGAGTGCTTTAAAAATTTAACAGCATTGTCATATTTCCCTCGCTCCCTTTCCTTCCAGGCTCCCCGTTAACTGCAGCGACCTTCACTGTTGACTCATGTGCACTCATAATCCCCACACGCACACTTGTAACGACACCCACTCACACATCATGACACACAAGCCTACTCCTACTAACAAACACTGCTGACGTCACCAGAATGAGTCCACGCTGGCACACAGAAATACACAACTTCTCACTTATGTTGTTTGCAGTTTATTTGGCAAATGTCTCTTTTTTTGCAGTACTTTTCTCATTCTTTACTCATCTATTTACAATAATAAAAATAAATCTTTCTCTTTAAAGTTTTACATTCAACATTTACAAGTGCAATGTGTAATATGTCCATCTTATAAAGTGCATTGTACTTTTATTTGACCGTGTCACAAGACAAAAGTAAAGAAAACACAGAAGAAATCAAAGCGGTAAAAAGACATGATTCAAAGACGCTGTCTTCAGGTCTCTGACATCACAGTATCATTACCCAATGGTCAAGAGTTGTTCTTGCATACGTGCTGCTTCTCAGTCTGAACTTAGCTTCTCGTCCGATAAACAACATCTATGCATAAAAACAATGCTTCTCTATGAAGGCCATACTTGGTCCGATAGAAAATTAGCTCTATAATGATTCTAGATTTTTTTTTGACAATCCCTGCTTTGTGGACAGAGAACATTAGCAACGCCTGACAGAGCCACGGTTGGGCTGCTCAATATTTGCTTTAGGCACTCGCCCCAAACCCTGCTTTAAAACATCAACAAAAATCTTGATGCAAATGCTTGTGCTCACATGGAATTTATGCTCCAAAAATATGGAAAACGCCGCAAAAATATTTAGCAAAAAAAAAGAAAAAGGAGGCTAGAGGAAATCAAACCTTGGTGGAGAATAAGACAACCAATGCCCCTGTCTGCACAAAAATAAGACTTTTTTTTTTCATTTAAACTACCTTCCATGTCCTTTGAGTTTTTCTACTACCTTTAGGTTTATTTAAATCTGCTTTTGGGCAGACTATTTTTAGACATCATCTGACCGACTAGCTTCCTGCAGGGAGAGTGTTATAGATGTTAGCCAAAAATAAGAAATACAGAAAAAATGCACATTTAAAGGGAGTGGGGATTTATTCTGGAAGACAACTAATGGAGCGAATGAGTCCAAAAAGAAAGAGGGAAATGAGGGTCATGCTTGTAATTGGAAAAACAAACAAAAGATTGCTCCTTTTAAGGGAGACGGGGAAGTGCTTGATGTTGCAAAGCAAAAAAGGAGAAGTGAAGGAGGGACGTGGGGTTGAGCGAGGTGTTGCTTTTTAAAAGAGAAAGGATAGGAAGAAGGGGGGGGGGGGGTAGGATGTCTTTGAAATGACCTGCTCTCTTAGACACGACTCAGACAAAGTGACGTCAGCGATAACCTGACTCAGTGACGTACAGTGCTTCTCGGCTCCCTGTGCTTTGGTGCTTTTTTTTTTCTGCAGTTTGTAAATGAAGGTGTGAAGATACATCAAAGAATTTCTTTTAAAAAAAGCCTAGCTTTTTTTGGCATATTTGCTCACTGTTATAATTTACAATATTGAATATTTTGTTTTCATTTACTAGTTGCTCTAAGTTTCTGGATGGAGCAGCATGAGAACTTTCCTTTTAGCTTTTGCTTGCAAATATGCAGCCTCGCACTCCAAAATTTCATATTCAATTATGAGCAATTACCCTCTAAAAAACATGCATTGACACAAACTCAAGATTAAGACACTAGTAAGTCAAAATATGGCACTTCTTTTGGAAAACTCCAGACAAAGGTTTTCTCCTCCAAAAAATCTTTTTTCATAGGAAGAACACAGAAGAAAAGGAAGAAACACACACTCTCACAGCAGCAACCATAACCTGTAACTCATGCCCTGATGATATACATTACAAAAATATACATTTCTGTACAGCCTTGTATAAAAACAGTAACACACGCTCGCCTGTACAGTATTTTGTTTTTTCTGGTCTTGCAGAGGGGCTGACAAATCCCGTCTGCAAGAGCGATATTTGATGATTTATGGTTCTTTACAACTGGCTATGATCCTGGGTAAAGAACACAAGCAGGCACAGAAACGCACCCAGTGAGTGGTCACTGCAATCCCGCCCCAGCAATGGTTGATTGAGTAGGGACATATACACCTATGAGTGGTTCAGAGTTTCAGGGTGCTAATGCCATGGCCAAACTTGTAGTTTTAAACTTTGGCTTTCTGGTAGTTTGCTCAGATGACAAGTCGCTTCACTTTATTTTTGGTAAAATGCTCTTTACTGTGATTAAGACATGTACTGCGGACCAACAAAAAAATATATATTTACCAGAAAAAAAGGCTAGTGCATATTTCTCAGGAACATAAATTTTAATTTCTGACTTAGTTCCTATTTGCCTCATATTGATCAAAGACTCCAATGAAATTAATGTTTTTAACATGTTCATGTAGCTTTTTTCTGATGATAAAGGACATATATAAAAGAAATTAAGCATAAAACTGCATTTCTGAGTATTTCTTTATTCTGATTTTTGTGAAGTAGGAGCAGATGGAAAAAAATGCCATTTTAAAAAAAGAGCATAGTTGTTACATAGAAGCTACAATCAGACAAACTACCTGCTCCGCGTCATTCTGATGCATCCATTTACGGGCGACTAGATCCGATATACATCTTTGTTTTCCTTATCTGAGTTGACATCTGACTCAAAACCGTATGGCTGAATAGCTTCAATATTGCTCGCCATTTTAGTTGCACTGCTAATTTGAGGTTGGGGTGTGAGGGGCTGTAAGCCAGTGGCAGAGCGTGTAAACAGATAGATGGAAAGTTGGGGCAGGCTTACTGCGCACCAACAGTTCGTCCCACAATAAAGAGGTGAATTTCTAATGACCTCCTGCCACTCTGAAGAAACTATGTCCTACAAAACAACACCGTTTATTTTATTTTATTTTTTTTTTTGGCTGAAGATGGCATACTTATAATTCAAAGACTATTGGGAACGCTTTTAAAACAGATCAAAACATGATCGGATTGGGATTTAAATGTGGAAAAAATTTAATTTCAAACTATATGAAATTAATGTTTGCACTAGGTATAAATATAATTACTGCAAAAAATGCAAAAAAGAAATGTTTTGGATTTCCTAGCTTTACTCCAGTCACAAATTGATGTGATTCAGTCACAAGAGTATCCCCATCTATTTATTAATCACAGAGGAAAGATATTGGTTTAGGAAGATTTGTAGTTTCTCCTTCAATATTTAACCAGATATTCATAAAACTGCAGCTCTAGGTGATCATTTCTAAGCCTTCTTTGTACACCACTGCAAACAAAAGAAACGCCATCAGTTCTTCATGTTAAAAAGACAACTTTCCAAGTTTGTTTTCACCATACATAAGCACCCCAAGCTGCAGGCCAAAATGCACATGATTTTTTTTTTTTCCTTTACGAAATTATAGATACAATGTTGTACCATTTTGCAGTAGCACTGATGTGCCGTTTACACAAAAGACATCAAAATGGGTGATTAAAGTCTTTTGAAGCGGCGGGCTACTCCTTTAAAAGAATTGCAGAGAGTTTGAATGCCGAAAAAGGGGAAATTGTTTATCAGAAACTTGTTAAATCGCTGCTTATATATAGATCATTTCTGGGAAGAAGATGCCATTTTAAGAACACCGTCTATATCTGTAAATGGGGCATTTGCTTCATATTGAGGTTTGTCCTACTTCCAAAATCCACTTCTACTGAAATGCATTTTGGAAAACCACATCCATCCATCTGAGCTTAGTACAATGTGTTACCCGGACAGAATTGTAAACATTCAATTGGAATCGTTTCAGAAATCATTTAAATTGTTACATTTTTGTTCTGTGTGTCATTGATTGTGCCCTTTTGTGCACAGCAACTTAGAGTTTGATAGATTTAGGTTCAAAAAAGAGAGTAAAAAGAGAAAAATTGAACACACAAAAGATTTCTTGACAGAACTTTGAGCAGCAGTTGCTTTGTTAACAAAAGCTGCAAAAATACTTGTTTTTTTTCATAAGAGAAATACAATATTTTCAAACTGAGTGCCATCATGTAAAGTTATATTTTCTCAAATATGTTACAGTGGAAAAGGAAAAATGCATTGGAAAATGTACTGAATCTGTAGTGACTCCCTTTCATTGGAGACATTTTTTTCCCTGTTGACTCTCACCCCTGTAGTTTTAAAAGACAGCTCATTGTCTTCATATATGATTTCCCATTGCCACAAAAGCTCCCATATACACATTTCCTAGCAGCATGCCAATAGCTTAGTCCTGGAGACACTCACATAGGTTGTGCAGAGAAGCACAAGAGTGAAGACCATCTCTGTAGATCAACTGTAATGCCAAAAGAGGTTGGAAATGTTTGCCTCTGAATTCATTTCTTCCTGTAAAGATGGGGCAGCTCCCAGGACTCAGGTTTTAATAATATTAGCATGGTTTAACTTACATGAGGCCCTTTTTTCAGATGGGAAACAACTGCTCCCTGAAGGGGGTCGTGTGCTAGACCTGACCCAGGGTTGCGTTGAAGCACATCTTCTCTGGCGGTTCTATTTCCCGCCATGTCACCTCGCCCTTCTCGCTTCTCATTAACCCGGCAAGCTTTCTGAAGGGCCTCCGGGCAGACCTGCACCGCTTCATCAAGGTTTGCTAGGAGTGTGCATGTGTGTGAAACAAAAGCTCCGCTCCTGCTGACTGCCTGCAAGTGGAGATGTTATTTTTGGTGGGACACCGCATCAGAAAATCTTTGAACTTTAAACTTAAACTTCATATTCCACCTAAAAATAAAAACTGTAACCTACAGAACAATTATCCAAAAACTTTTATTTGAAGATTTGAAGATTTTGTGCCTAAACCATATGTGAGGGCTGTCAAAAAGAAGAGAGCAGATAATCAAAATCTATATAAAAAATTAGCTTTCATTATAATACTTTGCTTTGTGATCTGTTACTTTTTCTGCTATGATTTAACCTTAAGAAATTGTCCTTTTTTTAGGTAGCGGTTGACAAACACAATGCATTTCTTCTGTTGATGAAATGCAACTAATTTTAGTTTCCTGTGGTGTAAAACAAAAATCTGTAGCATGCATTTCCGCTTTAAAATAAAGTCACTGGATGTGTATTTCTTGATGTTTTCAACTATATTATAGTATAGATATAAAGTCTATTTATAAGTTTGAAAAAGGATAAAAAGATGGTCCAGTAAAATCACATGGAATGAGAAGTGAAAAAGTCGAATAAAATCAAAAAAATAAAAACAAATAGATGGCGTGTTCCTTTAAACCCTAACTAACTTTTCTCATCAAGATGCTGTCAAATAAAGCACAGCCCACTTTCTCATGCAACCCCCAGCACACACAGCAGAGCGCACATCCCTGGGTAGAAGCACTCTGCAGTGGAGCTGTTCTTAGTGCTGAATTCAGCAAGCAGCTTCACACTCACAGCTCAGCATCAAGCTGTAAGACTCCTTTTTCTCTAACACAGAGCAGATAGACAACACATGCCTGCCTAAATGTGCCTGACATAATTGATCCCTACATCAGGAGTCTGGTAGATGTGTTTTTGGTTTTGGAATCTTTCAGGAAAGGAACATGTTTGCTTCTGGCATTGGGAAAATTCATAACAGATTTGTTTGACTGTCCTACATACAATTAAACATCATAATCTTTCTTTCATAAAGGGATCATGGCTCTTTCATAATATCAGATGAAAACTCAAGAAGTTTTTCAAAATGCTGAAGGTTATTCAGTTTGTGATTTTAGCTCAATCATTAATACAGCAGTGAGAACACCACCATCACTTCACTGCTTCTAATTGCATAACCATCCGTTGAAGCTCAGGTTCAGATCTTCTGGAGATTTCTCTTCCTCAGTCCTACCTTCACTTGTATGCTACTTTTAAGAAGTTGGCACCATTGAAGAGAGACACTCTTCAGACCTGTCTGCAGTGTCTAAAGACCACAGTTGGCCCCATTTACCCCTTCCAGATATCTTACAGAGCAGGATTTCATCTGACCTTCTTTCAACCGGTTTTCCTCTTACCGATCTGCCAGCATAGCATTGACTGTGGCCAGCTCTGTGCTCGTTGTCAGCCCTGCGGCCTTGATGTGAGGAGCTTTTTTCCTTATCATTTCTTTTTCTCCTTCTTTTACCACCTTGACTCTGAATCTCACCTTGTGCCAAATTCCCAACTGTCCTTGCTACACATCACTAGAGGTCCTGGGTCTAAGGGAGAGGTTGGATGGGACACACCCGCAGCACGCCATCCAAAGTGACTTTTGGATGTCAGGATTTCGGAACGCATAGATGACTGGGTTGATCACTGAGCAGCAGGTGGCTGGAAGGACCGTGGCGTAGGTGTATATTATGGGATAGCTGGAGTCTGCCACAATGGAGTACATGGCAAACGGCAGCCAGCATGCCCCAAAGGCACACAGGATGGCTGACAGCGTGGAGACCCCTTTGGTGGTCGAAATAGCCAAGAACTGATGCTGCACTGCAATCTGTTGCGCATGGCGAAATGCAATCTTGCAGATTTGAAGATAAAGCTGCATCATCAGGGCAAAGACCAGGAGGAAAGTGATGGCAAGTGCCACAGCATTGTTTTTGGTGACTGGCCGACAGATGCTGCATGTTGTCTCGTCCCTTAGGCAGTTCCAACCGAGTGCTGGGAGCAAGCCTAGTGTGAGGCACGACACCCAGATGAAGACCACCATCATGTAGGTGAAGGTGACTGTCCGCTCAGTGTGATAGGTCAGGGCGTTGTAGAGCGACAGGTATCGGTCGACTGTGATGGCTAAAATGTTGAAGACGGATGCTGAAAAGGCGGAGATTAGGAGTCCAACTGACAACAGCGTCAGAAACTCCAATGACTTGTCTATCAGGTAATTAAAGACAAAGTTCAGAATGAGACCCAGACCGGCTAGAAGGTCTGCCACCGCCAGTGATCCGATCAAAATGAACATAGGAGCGCGGAGAGTTGGAGTGTAAAACAAGATTGCAATAACCAGTGCATTCTCACAAGATATCAGTGTCCCAGTTACACAAAGTGCAATATCCCAGGGGCTGACTTC
Organism: Oryzias latipes; assembly: GCF_053564925.1. Lineage (NCBI taxonomy): Eukaryota > Metazoa > Chordata > Actinopteri > Beloniformes > Adrianichthyidae > Oryzias > Oryzias latipes. The sequence goes on from NC_136254.1 coordinate 14,145,518, forward strand.
TTGAACAGCAACAGCAGTTGCTGCTGGATGGTAGTCAGGGGTCACAGTTTGCACGAACGGCTCAGAGGAAGAGTTGGAGAAGTCCTCACCGAGGCTCCAGGAAGTGGCGTCGAAAGGATCCAAGGGGGAAGAGTTGAAGCTGCTTCCACTGCCGCTACTCATGGCTGCTGCGGCTGCCAATGAGAGAATCATGGCTGTGGAGGGAAAAAAAGAAAATCAATGAGAAAAAACTGTCAGAATAGACAAAAGGGAGAAAAAGGAACTGTAAGTAATACAGCTGAAAAAAAAATAAAGCAGTCTATCAATCAGGTTCTCTTCCAGATAACTAATCCTACCCCACAGCTCAGAACATAAAAACACTTAAGCAAAACTACAAACACACACAATCCTGTATGTTTATTCTTCATAAGGGATTTAGGAATGAAAAGAATGTATTAATTTTGGAAGTATTGTAGATGTCCATAAAAACAAAATAAAAATAAAAAACATATCTATACTTTATCTATTGTAAATGGGTTCCCAGTGTTTTTTAATTATGACTAAGCAGTATTGTAGAGTCACACTGAAGGCATCTCTGACTTTGTGGGCTGGTGTGAAGTTAACCACATGCTGCTAAACATCAGCAAGACAAAGGAGTTGGTCCTGGACTTTAGGAGGTCCCCTACATCACACTCACTGGTAAACATCCAGGGTTCAGACATTGAGTTTTTGGACACATTTAAATATCTGGGTGTTCACTTTAACAACAGACTGGACTGTTCCAACAACACGGATGCTCTGTACAAGAAGGGCTAGAGTCTCCTTCACCTGCAGAGGAGACGTAGGTCTTTTGGCGTGTGCAGACAGCTGCTCAGGACCTTTTATGACACTGTGGTGGCATCAGTGGTCCTTTATGGAGTTGTGTGCTGGGCAGGAGGCGGTGCAGGCAGAGACATGAAGAGGCTTAACAAACTGGTTATGAAGGCCGGCTTTGTCCTGGGCTGCACACTAGAGTCCATCAAGGAGGTGGCGGACAGGAGGATGTTTGGCTATGCTAACATCCATCCATTAGGAGCAGTTTATCCATGGATAACCCCTCTAACCCCCAGCACCAAACTGTAGAGGCGCTGACCAGCTCCCTCAGCACGAGACTTTTGCACCCACAGTGCAAGAAGGAGCTACCGCAGGTCATTCCTTCCCACAGCCATCAGACTGTACAACACCGTGTTAAAGTGACACACTACAGTCCCATGGGTGTTTGTCATTCACTCATTTATTCATTTAATTTTGTTGCAGTTGTTTTTGTTTTCAGTTGTTTTTGTTCCTTTATGGTTGTTTTTTGGTTTTTGGTGTGTACTATTTTACTTATTTATTTATATTATGAAAAAAGTGGATCACATGTTTACAGTTAATCACATGTTTGCAGTGGATCACATGTCACTTTTGCAGCTGTATTTTTTTAATCTGATTGTCATTTCTCAATGTCCTTGCTGCCGCAGATAAGTGAATTTCCCCATCGTGGGATAAATAAAGTTATCTAATCTAAAAAAAAACGTGAATTAACACAAGTGGAATTATATACATAACAAAGAAGTGTGAAACAACTGAAAATATGTCATATTGTAGGTTGTTCATAGTAGCCACCTTTTGATTTGATTGCTGCTTTGCACACTCTTGGCATTCTCTTGATGAGCTTAAGAGGTAGTCCCCTGAAATGTTTTTCACTTCACAGGTGTGCTCTCTCAGGTTTAATAAGTGTGATTTCTTGCCTTATAAATGGGGTTAGGACCACCAGTTGTGTTGTTCAGAAGTCAGGTGGATACACAGCTGATGGTCCTACCAAATAGACTGTTAGAATTTGTATTATGGCAAGAAAAAAGCAGCTAAGTACAGAAAAACGAGTGGCCATGATTACTTTAAGAAATGAAGGTAAGTCAGTCAGAAAAATTGGGAAAACTTTGAAAGTGTCCCCAAGCGCAGTCACAAAAACCATCAAGCGCTACAAAGAAACTGGCTCACATGCGGACCGCCCCAGGAAAGGAAGACCAAGAGTCACCTCTGCTGCGGAGGAGAAGTTCATCCGAGTCACCGGCCTCAGAAATCGCTGGTTAACAGCAGCTCAGATTAGAGAGCAGGTCAATGGCACACAGAGTGTAAGCAGCATCAACATCTCTACAACAACTGTTCAAAGGAGACTGTGTGAATCAGGCCTTCATGGTAGAATATCTGCTAGGAAACCACTGCTAAAGAAAGGCAACAAGGAGAAAAGACTTGTTTGAACACAAGGAATGGACATTAGACCAGTGGAAATCTGTGCTTTGGTCTGATGAGTCCAAATTTGAGATTTTTGGTTCCAACCAACGTGTCTTAGTGCAACGCAGAAAAGGTGAACAGATAGACTATACATGTCTGGTTCCCACTGTGAAGCATTGAAGAGGACACGTGATGGTGTGGGGGTGTTGGGGATTTACACTGTTGGGGATTTATTCAAAATTGAAGGCATGCTGAACCAGCATGGCTACCACAGCATCTTTCAGCACCATGCTATTCCATCCAGTTTGCATTTAGTTGGACCATCATTTATTTTTCAACAGGACAATGACCCCAAACACACCTCCAGGCTGTGTAAGGGCTATTTGACCAAGAAAGAGAGTGATGGGGTGCTGCGCCAGATGACCTGGCCTACACAGTCACCAGACCTGAACCCAATCCAGATGGTTTGGGGTGAGCTGGACCGCAGAGTGAATGCAAAAGGGCCAACAAGTGCTAAGCATCTCTGGAAACTCCTTCAAGACTGTTGGAAGACCATTTCAGGGGACTACCTCTTGAAGCTCATCAAGAGAATGCCAAGAGTGTGCAAAGCAGTGATCAAAGCAAAAGGTGGCTACTTTGAAGAACCTAGAATATGACATATTATCAGTTGTTTCACACTTTTTTTTCGTCATGTATATAATTCCACTTGTGTTAATTCATAGTTTTGATGCCTTCAGTGTGAATCTACAGTTTCCATAGTCATAATAATAAAGAAAACTCTTTGAATGAGAAGGTGTGTCCAAACTTTTGGTCTGTAGCAAGCAAACAAGAATTAATGGCAAATCCTTTCACAATTTAGTTTCCAAAAGTTCAGCCCACTGTTTTGTTCCACATCATTTTGAAACGATTTCACAATGGTATAGGTTGATTTGATTAACAGCTTGTCTTAAAAAACATTGTTTGGGTTGGAGCGGATAGGAATATAAATCGATTCATTAATTAAGTTGAATAATCGATAATAATCAATCAATAATCTACACCTAATAGAAAATGTAAGGATTCTTAGGGAGAAAAAAAAGAATGTTTAAATATTCATCAGTTAAAAAAGTTCCTCAATCAGAGATGAGGGCCAGATCCCTCTGGCATCCACATTTCCACCCACTTGCACCTCGCCAGGTGATCAGCATCATCACAACAGATGTGACAAATAAAAGAGCATCACTTACACATGTGACAGCATCCAGTCTGACTTTAAGGCAACCATGTGACAAAACAAGCAGCAAATACAGCACAGACACCAGAAAAAACGCACAGTTATAAAAAGAAAGCAGTCCGAGATGGGGGAGTCACATTTTGAGCATTCCTACCAAACAAATGCTGGAAGTAAAATAAAACCATAATATATCATACGGTCACATCCATCATCAACTAATTCTATTTTTAGAACATCTCTAAAAATGGTGCATGACGTCGTGGCTGCTGCTTAAGTCGCTGGTGGTATAGAAGAGCGCGCGGCCTGACATGCGTGCACGTGCGCGTGTTTGCACTTTAAAACGATTGGTATTGTGATCAATAAATGTTCGATATATGAATAATATCTGCCGTGCACGCCGGTAGGCGACTGGCATCCAAATTCGCTGCTAATTTTAGTTCAGCCAGCCAAGGCGCGCGCGCGCCACAACGGATGCGGAGCTTCATTCATAAAAAAGAGGAAGGGAAAAAAACACACACACACACGCACAAACCAAACCTTTCAGTGCCCCCCCCCCCCCCCCCCCCGACACATTTTTTTTTTCACTGTCCCCCACCACCACCGTCGCTTTTATGCTCAAGTGGTTGCAAAACGGTCAGGGAATGTCACAACCAGCAGCTTAGTTTTTGAGAGGGGCTCAAACCTCTGCGGCACACCGTTAACCAGCAGCACCAAAGGGGAGCAGTCCCTGCTGAGCCTTCATAAGGGCTGTGCGCGCGCGCGTAGCAATGCCTGTGCATTTTTAGAGGAGGACGAGCAATAATCGGACACTTTCATTAACCAACTGCCGCGGTGCAGTCCCTGAGCCGACTCGAGCTAGGCAGCAAAGCGGGGGGGCATGGAGGAGAAGGGGGTGCACACCACACAGACAAAAAAAGGACAAAATTACCAGCACCTTGTCTTCTTCCTCCCCAAAAAAACCAGAATTCCGCTCACGCCCTTTGTCCTCCTCTTTATGAGAACGCGATCCTCTTTTTTCTTCTTCTTGTTGGGGTTTCCCCCTCTCCTGCTCCCCTTTTCTACCCCAGTCAGCGGCGCGCGCTATATTCCTGGGTTGGCATGGTTTTTACCTTTCGGCGGATGGCTCTGTCCTCTCGCTGCACATCCTCGGCCCCTCATTGGACGCACTTGTCATTTTCCTTCTCTGACGTCAGAAGTCTCCGCTCCTACCGTCACCGTCATGATGGTCGGTGTGTGAATCACCATGAGGAGGAGAAAACACTGATACCTTCGCCAAACAAAGCTTTTGCAGCTCGTTCTCTGCTGGATTTATTGATGGGCGCTAAAATGGACGATCAGTATAGATATTATTTTATACAAATGTCATTGCATTATCAGATATAAATATGCAATATTTTAGAATGGCTAATCCACCTATTAGAACGTGTCAGACAGGTTTCTAATTAAAAGTTACTACTACCAGTTGTACTTTCTTTTTTTTCTTCAGTCTACACCTGCGTCTAAGTGGTGCAGCTCGCCATGAACGTCCGCGCATGAGCATCTGAATGCGTGCTTCTGCGTCTTTTGATCTGCAGCAAGTCAAACCTGCTTCAAGGCGGCATGGTGCTTACGCAACCTCAGAACTGCTGGAGACCACACTGAATTACTGGACCAGGCGGGTCCAGTAATGCCTCCCGCTCATGCCTTTTTCTTTCTTTAGCAGAACCTGTCTGTGTCAGCGTGTGTAAAGACTTCCAGCCACGCACCAGCTCGCTAATAATGAGGACACATGGCTTGATGGCACATGTCTGCTTCACATGCTCCCAGACTTACATACATCTGGAAAATGGAGATACTCAGTTGGGCCTCTTAATTGTGACAACCTTAATTGGCTTTCACTACATTTAAAAAATGTCACAGTTTTTTTTTGTACTTTCATAATTCTTGTATTACCAAGATAATGCGAGGCTCTCAATGTCTGTATTGCTCTTTGTATCACAAAGTATGTGGACTAAACTAACCAGCTGAAGGAAACACTCACATTTTAGACCAGATGCTTTTTACAGGTTGGGTTAACTGATTGGCCCAATGAAGGACACAATGACCATCAAATCTTTGATTTGGACCCTTAATCTACCTGTTGCCAGAGAAAATGCTTAATCATCAACATAAAGAAATGTCATGTTTGAGATTTTTTTATACAATTTGTCTTCCGTACCCTTGATTTCTGATAAATCTATATGGACTTTCCACAAGTTTAAGTGACCTAGTCAGCTACATTCACACCAGGCATGTGATGTACATTCAATAATTTGCTAAATGCGAGTTCGTAACCCTTGTACTATCCTAGGCACTTTATCGTTGGGAGTTGGGTCATCTAGACCCACTAGACAATGCGCTGAACCTTTTTTCTTCAATGATTTGTGATCTTCACTGGTGTCCATGGATTACATGTAATCTTTCCACCTTTATCCATCTTTTCTCCTTTATCCACCTAAATGCACATTACGCCTATGGTGATCACACTTGAGAAGCAGGGAAGGACTGTGGATGTCCGCCACCTGGAGTTGGAAAAGGCTTGGTGCAAAATGTTGAAGTGATTCAAATCTTGTGAATCTTGGTCTAGAGTTTTTCTTTCACGGCTCTATTCTAATAAATGAGTGACTTGGTGTCACATCATTCAGACTGGGCACAAAATGCAATTGTTAATTTTTCCTCGAGGATCAATTTTCAAATAATTGGTGAATTAAAGCCCTGCAACAGACTGGCGACCTCTCCAGGATGTCCCTAGCCTTCGCCCACAAGTGGCCGGGATGGGTTCTGGCAGCCCAGTGAAACAGAAAGGGAACAAACAGTTTATAAGATGAACGAGTAAAAGGGATGCACGTTTAGTTGATACACATGTAATACGTAGAGCCAAAAAATGGTCGTGGAAGCATGTTGTTATGTGAATGTAGCTTAAGAATTGTTACATCTTTACAGTTTGCTTTGATGATGCATGTATTTTGTTTGAACTTTTCTCTTAGGGTTGATTTAATTGGATATGCCACTGCCAAGTGTGATTACTTAATTTTGAAGCTGTACTTTTTTTGCATGTGTGGTACTGGAGCAGAACTGGGTATCCATATGAAGCAATGACCAAATCTGTTTTGCCAAGCAAAAATGGTAATAATTCATTCATTTTCTGCCGTTTCATCCCTTTCGGGGTCACAGGGCTGCAGGAGCCTATCCCGGCCACTTGTGGGTGAAGGCTAGGGACACCCTGGACAGTTCGGCAGTCTGTCACAATCACACACCTGTACAGACTCACACTCACTAGGGACAATTTAGAGTTGCCAATTGACCTATGAAGCATTTTTGGACAGTGGGAGGAAGCCATAGACTCCAGAGAGAACCCACGCCTGCACAAGGAGAACATGCAAACTCCACACAGAAAGGTCCCCCATTCATGTTCTGTTTCAGGTCCCCCAGCTGGGACTTGAACTGAGGGAATTCTTGCTGTGAAGCAAGAGCACTAACCACTGCGCCACCGTGCATTGCCAAAGTTGGTGATAAAAGCAATAAAATCCTTTGTTGTTGACTCTCGCTGTAACCCTTGTGCTATCCTAGGCATTTTAACATTGGGAGTTGGGTCATCTAGACCCACTAGACAGTGCGCTGAACCTTTTTTCTTCAATGATTTGTGATCTTCACTGGTGTCCATGGATTACATGAAATCTTTCCACCTTTATCCACCTTTGTCATGGTAGGGAGAACACGTCAAAGTAAGGGTGGGGTCATCTAAGATAGCACAAAGGTTAAAGTTATGGTACCCCTTTTTGGAGGCACGGCTCTTTATTACGTGTAGAGATCATGCCTTCAGGAGTGAGATCCAAATTGTGGAAAATGCAATGCGGCTTCAAAAGACAAAAATCTTTTAGTGTATCAATTCTGTGTATCCACAGTCTGAACTCTACTCTCTGTAAATTATCATCATCATCGTCATTATCATCGTTGTCATCAACTTTTTTCATAAAGCGCTTTAACACAAGTTAAAATGGAACAAAGTGCTGTACATTAAAGGCTTAACATAATAAAAATCTCCTAAACCACACACCCATGGAGCGGGGATTGATCTGCCAACCTTTTGGTTGTTGGATGACTTGCGCTAACGCCTGAGCTATACTGCTGCCCAAAAGAATTTAGTGTAACCCTTTAACCCTTGTGCTATCTTAGATGACCCCACCCTTGTATTGACGTGTTCTCCCTACCATGACAAAGGTGGATAAAGGTGGAAAGATTTCATGTAATCCATGGACACCAGTGAGGTTCACAAATCATTGAAGTAAAAGGGTTCAGTGCACTGTCTAGTGGGTCTAGATGACCCAACTCCCAATGTCAAAGTGCCTAGGATAGCACAAGGGTTAACCAATGAAGCATGTTTATGGAAGATTGGAGGAAGCCAGAGTCCCAGAAGAAAACCCATGTACAGAAAGAACATGCAAACTCCACACAGAATGGTCCACTATTGATGTTCTGTTTCAGGTCCCCAATCTGGGACTTGAACCAGTAGATTTATTACTTTGAGGTAATAGCGCTAACCACTGCGTCACCGTGCAGCCCAAATGTAACAAATAAGTGAATAAAAACATAAAAGCAAAATAAAAAAAAGCACAATAAAATGTGAATGTAAAATAACAGAACTAAATCTTACATGACTAAAAGGTTGGCTATAAAAATAATTCTTAAATTGAGTTTTAAAAATGGGCAGGGAAGGTGCTTGTCTAGTACTAACCGGCAAAGTGTTAAAAAGCTTCGGAGCACAGATGGAAAAGGCTTGTTGCCCCTTCCTTTTAGACCTTGGTACCTGAACGTGATGCTGATCAGCTGACCTGGGACACCGGGTGTGTAGGGAGAGAGACGCTTAGCAAGGTAAGGGGGGGGGAGAGACCACTTAAAGGTTTAAAAACCAATAAAATAATCTTAAAGTGAACTCTAAATGAACAGGTTGCCTGTAAAGAGAAGCCAGAACTGGTGTGATGAGGTCCCTCTTTTGCGCCCCAAGCAGGACATGTGCAGCAGCATTTTGAACAAGCTGCTGACGTGAGAGGGACGCCCGGCTGACTCCAGGATTACTGTGTTTGACGCACAGTTTATGAGAGGTCACCTCCAAAGTTTTGAGTGGGAGAATGCGACGGCCTGTCTGCAGTCGTGACCTCAACCATCTACATTTGTGAGATCAACTGAGATCATTTTGTTTGTTCCGGGGTGACCAACTCAGATGTCATCCCATCATCCCACAGAGGTGTGTGACTGCAAGCTGGTTACCAGTGGGAAGAAGAGGTGCCGGCTGTTGTGGCTATAAAAAGTTCATCCACCCATGCGACTGAGGTTCTGCTTTGTCAAGGAAATTAATCTCTGTGCCACCAAAATGTCTCGGATATTTGAGGACTTCAATCATTGGCTCCTCTAAAATACACCTTCACTGGCATAAAAAAGTAAAAAAAAAAAAGTTTCAGGGCCTTTAGCTCTGTTCATCTACACCAGGGATCTTCAACTAAAATTTAAAGAAGTCCAGTTAACCTTCCTGTTATGTTACAGGTCAAATTGACCCGTTTTAAAGTTTGAACAGCTAGGAAAAATAGTTAAAAGTGTTTTTTCAGCATGAAACTTCGTCTGCTTGCCTTAATTAGTGTAATCAACATATACACTGGATTTGGTTCTTCTCACATATTTGCAAACCCCCCCCCCCCCCCCTGCATGTTTATATCACATAGATCGTGTTCGGGTCAATTTGACCCGGCAGTCAAACTGGAGGTACAAGGATGTCTTATTATAAGTAGTATTGCTTTCTTTGCAGCTGTGAGACATATTTCACCCAAATCACACACATAAACACACACGCACGCACACACACCCACACACACACACAGGTCCCTAGATGTAATGACTTTTGACAGGAACCAATTATGTTCTCGCGGGAAAACTCAACCCACATTCAGTGATCACTCAACAGAGGAGGGGCAAAACATATAGAAGATTCTCTGCATGGGAGTCCTTCCAACATTACACAGGCAGACCTTTACAAAATGAGCAACAGAAGCAGAACGATGATAGTCCAGGAGGCTGTGGAAGTCATCACTGATCATGATCAGAAGACTATCTTGAGCTAAATTCTGATTCTAATGATTCTGATTTTGAACCAGGTGAGGGAATTTTTATTCCTGGTTTTCCGAGCAAGACATTCATATCAGGTGAAATACATTGGTCTTTATCCCCAAATATGCGTCAGAAAAACCTGTCTGCAGAAAAAATAATAAAGACAGTGCCAGGGCCCACTAGGATGGCAGTGACTCTTGTGACCATATCAATTCATTCAATCTAATTCAATTAAATTCAATTCCATTCAATTGTATTTATATAGCCCAAATTGACAACAACAGTCGTCTCAATGGGCTTCGTATCGGTAATTGAAAAAGTAAAACATAAAATCGCAGTAAGGAAAAACTCCTGAAAAAAAAACGGATTCCGGAAAAAACAAAGAAACCTCAGGGGTGCCCACATGAAGGAGAGATCCTCCCCCAGGACAGACAGGTGATTTACCAGAAATCATAGAGAAGAATTAACTTATCTAACTCTACAACTACATATTTAAAGTCCAGCAGACGAGCTTCATCCAGATGGAGTTGGGGGGATGGCCGGGGGGGTCAAGACAAGCATGACCTGTGCGAAATGTGCAGAATTAATTTGCACAAAGCACAGTGTGATACCTGGACACTCTTGTGCTGTGTATATGTACAGACACACACACAACTTCATATTGCGATTGCTTGTCTGTTGTAATGTGATTTTGTTTTTTTCTGGTTGACAGTGCATGTATGTAAAACAAAATTTCAAGATTATGTTTCAATGTTATGTAAAACTATTGTATTTTATATGGTAGTCTTTCAAAAGTAATACAGTAATGAAAATTTCAAAAAAAAGTTAGAACATGTGTATTTTTAAGAAAAACGAGTGAATTATCTAATAATTCAACCACTAGCTCAGTGGTCGGGAACCTTTTTGGCCAAGAGAGCCATAAACGCAACATATTTTTAAATGTAATTTTAAAAGAGCCATACAATAATGTAGCGTCCCTTTCCCACACTGAGGCACTGAGACTTAACCTCTTTTAAGGTTGTTTATTCTGGTTACTGCAGACCGCAACAAACGCCGTACAATTAATTCAGCAACTCCTTATACTCTCCAGCGAGACGTGAGCGCTTCTCCCAACTTTATATCCCCCCCTCCCGCTCCAGCCCTCCCATTTCCCTTATTCGGCCCATAGCTGAACCCCATTGGTCCAAACTACCTAACAACAGGCTGAGCGACAGTGTCACGCTGATCAGCGGAGGTGGTTGCCTCGCTGTGACCTGGAGTGCGCAGTGCCTCACATGAACGCGCAGCACCTCACACATGAGCGCGCAGCAGCCTGCGTGCGCTCAGCACGGAGGACAATACACGCGCGCCGTTACCAGCTGAACTGAATGAACGCAATCAGCGCGGAAGCTGGGAACGCTTAAAACGGCGTTTCACCACTGCTTGTGTAAGAACTGAGCTGGATGACGGCAGTTTCCACGAACTTGGATGCTAAACTCAAACCACTGCGTGAGTGGGTCTTGGACTATAAAGGGCTACTGGTTTTTCACCTATCCCCACTACTTCCTACTTCCTACTTCCTATTTTCAACAATGTTCAATAACTTCCAACTACTACCACCTACTGCCAACTACTGTTGCTAATAAAAGACTTGGAAAGAGTGAAATCCTTGGTCCAGTCCTGTCCCTTTGCAAGTGTGGGAGCACGCAGTTTACAAATACACTTGACAGTGAAAAACCAAGTGCAACAGTGAAAAACCAAGTGCAACAGTGAAAACCCAAGTGCAACAGTGAAAACCCAAGTGCAACAGTGAAAACCCAAGTGCATCAGTGTGAATCACGTGCAACAGTGAAGACTCCACATAAAGCCCACCACCAAGAGGGAGGGAGAAGACTCCACAAGGGGGCCTGGAGACTTACCTGCCGTCCATCCAACAGCTAAAGAAAGAGCAGCATGGCCGAGTCAAAAACACTCGAGGAATTAAAAGTGGAGCGGACCACAGCAAAAAGACTTTTTTCCCGCTTGACCAATAACATTGTGAGGACCCACATGGAGATGTCTGTGGAGGAGCTACAGGAAAACTTCAAAATGCTTTCAATGGAGGGCTCCAGAGTCATGGAGGCAAACGAAGACGTGAAAGCCGCATATCTGGAACAGCGCAACGCAACAGAGGGCGCACCAGGGCTGAGCGATCTACAAAGAGCCGACATAGAAAAGACGGAGAAAGAATGTGAGCAAAGATTAAAAGAAGTTAAGCTCCTGGTTCGAGAGACATTGTGGGCCTCGTATGGGGAAAAAGAACTGTTGCTGGCGCTTCAAGTTGCAGAGGCAGAGTGTGAGAATGTCTCTTCCACTCAGCCAGACACGCCACTGGGGGCATATGATTTTATGCTCACCAACCTTGAGAAGCTGGTGTACAAGGTCAAAAAAGAGCATCAGATCTGGAATCGCTGGGCGCCACCTGCCGAGCAAAGAGACTTTGATCGCCGCCTTAGAGAGCTAGAGTTATGCCTGCCCAAGTTGGTGTCAAGGAAGGCTGCCTTCATTAAAGCAGCAAGCATCAAAGAGGACACTGAACGTCACCCTGTTACAGCCCACAGCAGTGTAGCAGCTATAAAGCTCAAAGCCACAGCTCTACCAAAGTTTACCGGCATTCAACGTGACTATTACAGATGGAAGAGAGAATGGGAGGCTCTGCAGAAGCAAGGGGAACCAACCGGGTCCAGAGAAGTCCGGAAGTTTCAACTGCTCGATAGTCTCGAAGAGAAGGTGGCCAAAGATCTACGTCTGTCAACTTACGCAACAGCAGATGAGATCTTCAGAGTCCTCGAGAACCGGTATGGGAACCAGACCGCCATTGCACTAGAGATCATTGAAGAGCTACAAGCCATTCCACCTGTCAGGGGAAACAACCCGAGAAGAGTTGTGGAGCTGATCCAAGCTGTTGAAAAAGCGCTCTATGATCTGAGTCAACTAGACAGTGCAGAGGCCTTAAAGAACCCCCTAGTCACAAAGTCCATAGAAAGCAAGCTGCCAGAAAATCTGAAGAAAGATTGGTTGACCTATGCTGCGGACCAGAAGAATTTTGTGAACCACCAAAATCGCTTTGATAAGTTGCTTGGATTCCTGCATTCCCAAGAAGCAATTTATGAACAATTAGAGCAACTGAGGGACATCGACCCTGCCAAAGAGAAGACAAAGGTTGCAGTAAAATACGCTAGAACAAAGACCACAAAGTCTACTAGTGAAGCAGGCTGCACAATCTGCGGAGACACAAGACACAAGAAAAAGCTTTACGTCTGCAGAAAATTTAGCACCTCAAAGCTGTCAGAGAAAAGAGACGCAGTGCAGCAGCTTGGCGCCTGCAGGAGATGCCTTGAAGTTCATAATGGCGAACCCTGCAGAAAATCCACTTACCTGTGTGGCAACCCAGAGTGCAAAGACCAACACCACTATCTTCTGTGTCCATTATCCAGAGACTATTCCCAGAGGTCATCAAAGTCCACGCCAGTGAGAGCAGAAGGAAAGAAATTCACTGAGGTCCAAGAAGCATTCTTCTCCAAACTTTCACCTGAGCTGGCCCAGCAGTGTCGAGACGCTTTCTGCAACGTCATGTCTCGTGCATACAACTCTGCTGCAGCTGGGAGGGGCCTTCTGGAGGAGCATGGCTTACACGAGTATCCAGTCATCTTGATGCTCCTCAATGTCACTGCCAACGATGGACAGAGAGTTGGGACTCTCATTGATCTGGCTTCTGACACAAATTATATAACGCATCAAGCTGCAAGCAAGCTGAACCTTCAGAGTGAGAACGTCACATTAGTGGTCCATGGCGTTGGAGGAATGAAGGTGTCCGTTGCAACAAAGCGTTACCTCCTCAAAATACGTGTGAGCACTCCAAGAGGGACTCTCAAGTCACATCAACTCATCTGCTATGGACTTGATGAAATTGCAGAAGTTCATAGACATGTTTCAGCTAACAAGCTACAGAGGATCTTCCCAGATGTTGCCTTCAAAGACCTCGTGAGACCCAAAGAGATCCAGCTACTGATTAGCCACAAAGAAGGTCAGCTCGTACCTCAGAAAGTTCGCTCAATCGGTGATCTGGTGCTCTGGGATGGCCCACTAGGCAAGACGGTCGGAGGCACGCACCCGAACCTCTTTGAGGAAGTTACTGTAACAGCTCATACGTCAAAGACTCACTTTGCAAGATCCATGAGAACTGCGGCTGTTAAGTACAATGAACTTACTTCTAAAGAGTCAGTTTCCCGTCAGTACACTAACCAACCTGAGGTCCAGTCCAATACAGCCACCAGCAGCAAAGAGTTCCTAAAATGGTGGAAATGGGAGAGTATTGGAGCCGCCTGTGAGCCAAAATGTGGAGGTTGCCGCTGCGGGAACTGCCAGCCTGGAGGAAAAGAAATGACACTCGCTGAAGAAAGAGAAATGGAGATCATAAGAAATGGCCTGACTTATGTGACCGGAGATGAACACAGCCCTGAACCACACTGGCACGCAAAGTATCCGTGGACCGCAGAGCTGGAATCTCTGCCCAACAACAGAAGAGCAGTAGAAGCAACTTTCCTCAGGACAGAAAAACAACTGTCGAAAGAACCTGAGTGGAAGACAGCCTACACCTCACAAGTTCACGAAATGATCGTTCGTAAAGCTGCAGTGAAGCTGTCCAAAAACCTTCTACAGAGCTGGACTGGGCCAGTGTGGTATGTCAGCCACTTAATTGCACCAAACCCACACTCTGTCTCCACCCCAGTGAGATTGGTGTGGAACAGCAGTCAGAAGTACAGAGGTCTCAGCCTGAACGACATGCTGATCAAAGGTCCAGATGTCCTGAATCCAACAAGAGCCGTCCTGCTGAGGTTTCGTGCTGGGGTCTTTGCTGCGCTTGGTGACATCCGTAAAATGTACAACTCTGTCTGGTTGGAGGAGAGAGAGGTCCATCTGCATCGATTTCTCTGGCGTGACACGGAAGAGTCTGAGATAGAAGACTATGCTATCACCAGGGTAAACATCGGAGATAAACCTGCCGGTTGCATCGCCCAGGTTGCCATGCGAGAGACTGCCAACCTACCTCCATTCAGTCACCTAAAAGAGGAAAGACGTGTACTTGAAGAAGATGCATATGTGGATGACATCAGTTCACGCTTGCAAGAGTGGTTGGTGTGAATACTGACAAGACAGGTGTTGTTCGAGATGTCTATGTAAAGGTCTCCCCAAGTTATGGTGCTTTCAGTGTGGTGAGGTCTCCAAAGCTAGTTCCTGTCGCTGGAGATTCTGAATCCTCAAAGAGCTGTCAGAGTACCATCCTGCATCGAGACGTCCGACGCCTCGTTGTCCTCTTGCCAGTGGAGGAGCAAGTTCAGAGAGACCAGCTCGCCTGAGGAGGTACGATCTTTCAGGACAGTGCCACAAGATCGAGTGGGAGGTGTCACGCTGATCAGCGGAGGTGGTTGCCTCGCTGTGACCTGGAGTGCGCAGTGCCTCACATGAACGCGCAGCACCTCACACATGAGCGCGCAGCAGCCTGCGTGCGCTCAGCACGGAGGACAATACACGCACGCCGTTACCAGCTGAACTGAATGAACGCAATCAGCGCGGAAGCTGGGAACGCTTAAAACGGCGTTTCACCACTGCTTGTGTAAGAACTGAGCTGGATGACGGCAGTTTCCACGAACTTGGATGCTAAACTCAAACCACTGCGTGAGTGGGTCTTGGACTATAAAGGGCTACTGGTTTTTCACCTATCCCCACTACTTCCTACTTTCTACTTCCTATTTTCAACAATGTTCAATAACTTCCAACTACTACCACCTACTGCCAACTACTGTTGCTAATAAAAGACTTGGAAAGAGTGAAATCCTTGGTCCAGTCCTGTCCCTTTGCAAGTGTGGGAGCACGCAGTTTACAAATACACTTGACAGACAGAATTGAGGGCCAATCAGATCTCTGCTTGATGCGTTCAATGAACTCCAGAACTTTTAACACGGCCCAACAGCCACCCAGTCCAAGTCAGTAAGCAACGATATGTTTAAAACTAAATATACAAGTGAATGTGTGCATTTGATGTAATTTCAACATTTTTAAAGTACAATAAATCTGTGGATTCTTTTTAATAATATTGTTATGCTGTTGCTGATAAATTAGGCGTTGAGACTTTAAACCTGATCGTAGGTTGGTCTGAATGTTCTGTAGATGTGAGAAAGACTGCTCACATGCAGACGGGGAGCCAAACACACACACCCACGCTGCAGTGAGTGACGGGTAGCGGGTTTTACGTTATTACAATCCCTGCGCGATTCACCTGCTGCCTGGCCCCACAACCCCCCACCCCCACCCCCACCCTCTGCTTTCTTCCTTACACATCCTGTCCCCGCAACTGCGCGCTCTTTCTCAGAGACGGGAGCGCGCAGTTTTAGGCACGGCCATTTACAGGTTTCCGGGTGGTACAAACTCTGTGAAATAATAGATAACAGTAAACTGATAGTTTTTATCTCCAAGCACCGCTACTACTGCGCGCCTCTGGCAACGCATCGTGCCCGAGAAGGACTGGTCTAAT
This sequence comes from Oryzias latipes, assembly GCF_053564925.1. Lineage (NCBI taxonomy): Eukaryota > Metazoa > Chordata > Actinopteri > Beloniformes > Adrianichthyidae > Oryzias > Oryzias latipes. The sequence continues at coordinate 14,161,633 of NC_136254.1, forward strand.
GAAAAAAAGAAAAAAAAGTATAATTAATAATTTGTCTGCGAGCCACATGTGACCATCAAAAGAGCCATATATGGCTCGCGAGCCATAGGTTCCCGACCCCTGCACTAGCTGTTAGAGGTAATGAACACCATTTCACTAAGTTTTGATACAATAATTAGTAATGAAGTTAGTAATGACATATCCACACTGCTTGTTAGGATTTTTTGGGTTTCAGACATCTTTTAATTAATAAAACCTTCACCGGGTCAAATTGACCCAGGAACATCATCTCTGTTCCTCACAAACGAACATAACAGGAGGGTTAAAAAAAATTCTTGAAGAAAAAAATGATGTCTAAATGTTCAGTGTAATATATATTTTGAAGTAACTGTGGATTGGTGGCACATCTGCATGTAATTAACATCAAACTCTCACTTTAAATTAATGTAGTACAATTTAAAAGTTTTTGAGAGTATTTAATTTTACAGAAAACAGATGGAACTGTGCCCCACATTCACACAACTGTCTACTGGGTCTAGATGACCCAACTCCCAATGTTAAAGTGCCTAGGATAGCACAAGGGTTACAGGTTTCCTCAGTTCAGAAACATCTTCAGCAGGTTAGCAACTTTATTTGATTGAATCTTCATTCTCTGTCCAATATTCACGGCTGGTTTAAACTTAGACTTTATGATGAAGATTTACCCTTAATGTCAAAGTGGAGGCCAACAACCAGATGCTAACTTCAGCCAATTCCAACTTTTAATGTGTGACAAATAAAGAAAACAAAATATAAACTACACAACCGTCGGAAAACTGGTATTTTCTAAATATAATATAAGCACTAATCTATTGTGTCTGCATCTTTATTATTGTGAGATTATGTGAAACATTCAAGAATTAGTTGCCGCATATTATGTAGAACAACTTGGTACGTGAAAACAACTGTCTCCATAAATCGAGGAAAACTCCTGGTTTTGTCTGTAAATAGCAACATTCTTTGAAGTCGAAGGCTCTTCTTCAGTTTCCTCACTGGCTCTTTTCTCTCCAAAGAAACTTTACAAAGCTGGTTTATGTCACGCAATGTGGAAAGATAGGCAGATGTGGTAAACAGAATCCACTCTTCTTTCTCTTTCGGCTTTTGCCATCAGGGGCCGCCACAGCGAAACAACATCTCCGTTGAGGAGGAGTTGCATGGTTAACTTGGCAATGTTTTACGCCCTTCCTGACGCCACCCTCTCAACTTATCTGGGCTTGGGACCGGCACAGAAGCAGAGAAGGGAATAGGGAGCAGCCCAGAGCCGAACCCTGGTTTCACGGACGGAAGGCGCTGCAAACCAGCACAAGCTAAACTGGCTCCCGGTAAACAGAACCCGGTAGTTTTCCAAAATAAATCTTCCTTCTGAATTAGAGAATGACAAAGCGAAAAGAAGTTAGCGTTTGCATTTTTCCTGTCAGCATCCCGGGACCAAGTGGCCCGTGGCCCGGGGGTTTGGAACCCCTGATTTACTGGGAACAGGCAGCACGTCAAAAAACGAGAAGATGTGGACACCCAAAACTGATGATGCGAATTGCCCTGAAAATATGTCCATTTATGACGAGGAGTGAGCATGTGTTAGTTGCAACAACAACAAGAGCTGCACCAATTAAAATACGGACACCCATCATATTATTTTTGCGTCAAGTCAGTCAAGGCATCCGGACACCGACCTGCCTTTCTTTTTTATCCTATTTTGGAAAAATAATGAGTAAGAAATTTGTTGTAAGGTGAAAACATAGGTCAAATGGAAGACCAGCTTTAGGTTCAGTCAGCAGAAAGGAAAATACAAAGTAAACTTTCTATAAAAAAAAAGAAAAGAAAAACAAAGAAAGCTATGGTGGCCCTGAAGTACAAATCACACCATCAAATCTCTTAACCCTTGAGCTACCTTGTGGGGTCAAAATGACCCCACCCTTATCATTGAAGAAAAAAGGTTCAACGCATATCTTGTGGGGTCCAGATGACCCCACTCCCAACGTTAAAGTGCCTTGGATAGCAGACGGGTTAATCCAAAAATGCGAGAACAAATTAAAGTTCACAACGATGAACAAAAATAAACATACAATAAAGAAAAACATTGTCATTTGAGAAATGAAAACAAATCTCCAGAAACCAAAACATCATTAAAAAAATGAAATGAAATATTTGTTAAACATTCTGGAAAACAGAAAGTAATTTCCAGAAATCAAAATGAAGTGGAGCATATAGTATCCCTTTATGACAAAATAACTTAAGGTTAAAATGATGTATGACTGGATGATCATCATCCAATCAGCTATGTCCCACAGTCCCTACTTTTTCTGGTGTCTTATTTGCTTTTTTTTATTGTATTTTGGCTTATGGAATTTTGTTTTGATTTCTAAAACATGTTTTTATATTATGTTTTTCTTCTTTAATTGTTGTTGTGATGTTTTAATTTGTTTAATATGTTTCTGCATTGAAGGATTTGTTGGTGTGATTTGCACTTCAGGGCCACCATAGAAAACAGAGACCAAATTGCACAACTAAAAGCAGGTTAAAGCTCTTCTCTACTTTAACTACAAAAACAGGACAGGGTTGTCTGTGAAAACAACACGCCTATTATGAACACACAAAAACAAATACTGTTTGGGTGTACAAAGCTTGACAGGAAATTTGGCTCCAAAGCTTGTTCAAAATGAATTTAATAAAAGCTCAAAGAGACAGATCATGGGCATTGAAAGATCTGGTTTGTGGTGTTTTTTTTCATCTATTGATGCCTCATCGATAGAGGCTGCACGGTTGCGCCCTATGGGGTTAGTCAGTACCCTCTCCTCACAGCAAGAAGGCCCTGGTTCAAATCCTGGTTGGGGCCTTTCTGTGAGGAGTTTGCATGTTCTCCCCATGCATGTGTGGGTTTTCTCCAGGAACTCAGGCTTCCTTCCACAGTCTAGAAACATGCATAATAGTTTAAGTAGTTACCTCAGTGCTTATGAAACTGATCCTCAAGGCTCCTGCCCCCTAAACCAGCTTTAGGTGTTTACAGGATTTTTATGTAGAACCTCTAAAACCCATTGTGTTCCCTTTTGGTGACTTAAACAGTTGAGCACAATCAACCACTTGGATTGGTGAGGCCTCCTCACCAATCCATCCATCCATCCATCCATCCATCTTTCCGGGTCGCGAGGGCAGCAGTCTAAGCAAAGATGCCCAAACTTCCTTCGCTCCGGCCACTTCCTCCAGCTGGCCTCCGCCCAGAGGGACATGCTCTGAACACCTCTCCAGGGAGGCGTCCAGGAGGCATTCGGACCAGATCCCCGAGCCACCTCAACTGGCTCCTTTCAATGCTCACCGCGGGTGACCAAGCTTCTCACCCGATCTCTAAGGGAGCGCCCAGCCACCCTTCAGGGGAAGCTCATTTCAGCCGCTTGTATTCGGGACCACGTTCTTTCAGTCATGACCCAGAGCTCATGACCATAGGGCAGTAGCTTAATCAATCCTAACGGAAAAACAAAACAAAAAAAAAGACACAGCCATATCATTGTGAACCTTTAGTTGGGTGGACTCCATGCTGTGCTGATATCTAATCTAAGACTGACACTTTTCAAAAATAAAATTCTGCTCTTAAACTGTAGCTGCATAAAAAATAAAAAAAGTAAACTACTCAGGTAAAAGACAAATAGGAAACAGGTCTAAAATAAGAAACAAAGTTGTTTAAGTGAGTTTTTTTTTTTTTTTTTTTAATAAGAGGCTTAACCACAGTAAGTTTAATAGCAGATGGAACAACTCCATAGCTTAAGGAAGTGTTGATAAACTTTCAAAAGTTCAGGCAGTACAGTATCAAAAGCTTCCCAGAATTTTAGCAGGAATCACATCAGCAGTTTGTGGGTTTGAGTGATTTGACAATTTGAGAAAAGCTAGTAGAGAAATCAATTCAAAATGATCAAACACATAAACAACTATTGAAAAGAAACTATTAAAAACTGGAGTTATGATCTGTAGGACATAATTCACTTTATCACTAAATTAAGAAAACTCTCACAGGAGGCCGTAGAGGCATCTGCGATGGCTGGGAGCTTGCAAGTGCATTCAAGTTTTTCCCAATTGCTACTACACATTTTCTGAACCAGAACAATTTGACCAAACACAATTTTTAAAATATAGGCCAAGTATGAGAAAATGCTTAACTCTTGAGTTTAGAGCTCAATTGAAGACATTGTTGTCAGAACTTACACAGCAAAACACTTGACACTTTTAACAAAATGGTAAACTGTATCATTTACATGGATATTCAAAAAGAAAATGACAGCGAACATGTCTAGAACAATGTCAGTTTTCACAAAAGTTTGCTTATCAGACAGAAGTTCCACACAAATCCCCAATTTGTATTAGTTTTCTTCCACTTTGTTTTCCTCTCCTTAACTCAATTGAAGATTTTTTTTTCTGCTTGGCATTGGAAGGTTTATGAGAGACAACCATACACTCAACAAAACATGTTGCAGGCCATGGACATGGCTTGTGATGACATTTCAATTGCGAATTGTCAAGGCTGGATTAGGCACACAAGAACTTTTTTTTCCTCTGGTGAAGTGCTATAAATGTGAACAAAAGAGCCCAAACATCACAATTACACCTAGGATTATGGATGGACCATGTCAAAGCCTGCACATGACCCCAGCATCTCCAGTTTGAATTCCCAGACTCAGCACAAAGTCCTGATGTCTGTGGGCCATGCCCAGCAGCACACACCAGCGGCGGCTGATGCCTGTCCGTCATGGGAAACGCCAGAGGCATCTGGCACATCAGGGAGACGATTGGTGAGACACAAAGGGGGTGGCTCCAAAGTCCAAATAGGCTGGCTCCAAATTCCAGATGTGCCCTTCTATAACGCAGCGTCCAAAATAGTGGTGCTAAAACTGCCTCAAGCACCACATTAGAATGTGGATTTAAAAATAAATAATAAAAACACAAACAAATAAACATGACAAATGATACACAAACCTGCCCCTGCAGCCTATAGGAGGACAACCAACCAAGTTGCATGAGCAGCACAGACTAACAGCCTGTGGTCCGTCTAATCGGGGCCAAAACGCAGCCATCCAGCATCCGATACTGCAATCAGGGCACTCATCACCATTGCTAAGGAGCGTTTGATGCTACCTTCAGCAAAGAAACCCTGTGCTGAGCAGCACTTGCAGCTGGACTCACCTTACAAGCAGCCTGAGGCTGGGAACAGCAGGTTGACACACTGAACTCTCACTCTGACAGAAGGAAACCACTTCTATAAACCCTTTGCAGGTGAGCATCTGGTGCACACAGGTGGAATCAATTTACTAAGTGGTACTCCGCCTGCCGCATACACTTAAATTCACAAAAAGGAAAAATCCTGGAACAATTCTCACTTCTGATCAGGATGATTCCAGCTCTATAGTATGTCATACAGTAACTGCTGTCAACATTCATCTACTGTACTACAATGTCGGTATTTACTGACATCACATACCTGTTCTCTTCTCTAAATCTTTGGATTATGGTGGACACAGAGGATATACTGCTTTTCTTAAGGATGCTCCCAAAGTTCTAAATAGCGTTGAGGTCAGGGGATGATGTGGTCCTCGCCATCAGTTCATCTCAATTAGCAGCCAATGATGTAGATGTATTCCTTGCTGCATCAGATGGTGCATTGTCATGCATGAAGATGATTTTGTTGCGGAAAGCACATTTCTTCTTTCTGTACCACGGAAGAATCTGGTCAGTCAGAAACTCTACATACTCTTCAGAGGTCATTTTCACTTCTTCAGGGACCCTAAAGGGGCCAACCAGTTCTCTCTCTATGATTCTGACACAAAACACTATGTCACAGCCTTGTTGGGACATGGTGGCTATCCACCAACCACCCACTACTCCATCCATCTGGACCATCAGGGTTACACGGCACTCATCACGGAACAAGAAAATTAGTCTTTATGTATGTACAATGTGGAACATCCTTCTTTAATATTTTTTCCTTTTAATTGAATTCACCTGGCAAATTAATTATCACAGGTTTCAGAGGTTGATGTCAGTGATCCAAAGAGCCCCGAGACACAATATCATCTTTGAGTTTAATTAAAAACTTCCGTATTTGACACTTCACAATTTGCATAATAATTTGGAACACACTGTATTCTAATATGTGCAAGACTTGGTATCATATAATTCTGGCACAATCTGCAATTATGAATTTCTCCTTCATGATCACTTTGTAAACGGTTGTTACTTTCATGATTTGAAAAGTATTCCACCCATGCATCACTGCCAAATCCGAGACCCTAATTGGTCAAAGTTCAACTAGTTTAACTTTCAATGCTTGTTCAATGTGAGTGACAATGTGTGTGACCATTGAACAAATGCTCAGGTACGTTACATAAAAGCAAACTTAAAAACTTGTGTAGCAACGCATGAATGTGCCAAAAACTCACATAAATGCATGCTTACATAGACATATCATTGGATGTGGTTGCTTGGACGTGCATTTCCGAGCCTGGTGTGAATTTACCATCAGATTAAGCAACACAGTTGAAAGTTTGAATATGGATATTTGGTTCTTACACCACATGGACACCAATACGTCTCTTTTGGTGTGAGCATAACATGAAAAGGCTGTCATCTGACATGAGCTGGTGGAAATGTGAACCATGAAATTTCACTTCAATAAAAATGTAAGATAAGCAAAACTACACAAATGTACTGAACTCAAAACATGCATTCTAAAGTTTTAATGAGTTGTTGGTTGAGTGTGGTTAAGAATCACAGTGAACTAAAGAAAGGAACTCACTAAATGACCTAGTGAGCTGCCAATGTAATCCATTCCACTTATGGACTGCTCCTATCCTAGAGGGAATCTAATGCACATAAAGGAAGTTAGTTCCAGAAGGCAGTCACCATAAATAGATTGACACAAAGCATTGACTTCATCAGGTGCGTTTCCTCAATGTATTATTGAATGAAAGCCGGACTGAGCCCACCTGTTTGTGGACAACTCAGACTGAGACATTCAGTCCTCTGCCTGGAAGTGCTTTCATTCCAATTGGTTCGTGTTGAGACAAGTGGCAAGACAGCATTTGGCCCCCGTTGTCAGTGATGTGGCTGAAGTAGCTTTACTGCGGAGTGCTGCAGTTTGGTTCTGTTTCCAGAAGAACGCACTAAAAGGGCGATGGGAGCTATATTGCATCTAAAAGGACAAAGATGATGCAAAGACAACCAATTTTTGAAGTAAAATGTAAAACAACAAACACTAAAAAAAAGTTTTTTGCTTTTTGTAAATTAAACAAATGCAAATGTCTGACTCCTCCGGTTTTCATAAAAAGAAAAAGCATTTCCAAAAGCAAAATTACTTGCAGTAAACGAAATGTTAAAAAATGAAACACAGTAAGAAAGGTAGGTACTGTGGCCCTTTAGGTAGGTAACACATTGGCCCAGTGCCGTAATACGGTGGCCCTGAAGTGCAATTCACATCAACATATCACTGGACGCATAAATATTTTAAAGATCACAATGAAACTTAAAAAAGCAAAACAAATATTTTAAAAAACAGCACTACATTTTAGTACGGAGCCCGTGTCCTGACATTAAGATATAAAAATATATCTTGTTCCCACAGGTTATTATGTCGTTCGCACGAAATACTATTCCGTTCCCACAAGATACTATTGCGTTCCCTCAAGATACTATTGCGTTCCCTCAAAATACTATTCCGTTCCCTCGAAATGATTAACTCGTGCGAACGCAATAATTATGTCGTTCGAACGCAATAATTAATCCGTTCGAACGCAATAATTATTCACGTCATAAGTCATACACGCGGATATGCTCTCTGTACGCCGGCAGAACTAAGCCGCTTTCAGCGGTAACTTCCGTGTCTCTGTGACCCATATTCATTCAAAAAAGGAACATGAAAAACAAAAATGATCACCTTATTACTGTCTCAATGAATATTAGAAAAATATCAAAAGATTTATGATAACTAGGCTGCTTTGTCATACGATAGCTCCTGCTAGGCTACCACTAGCTCCGCCGCAGAGTAGAAGGCTGCATTGCGTTGGGTCCCGCGGGACCCGGCGGGACCCAACGCAAATCTCGCGGGATTGGGCGGTTTGAATTGTACTGCGGGCGGGAGCGGGCGGCAAAAAAAAAACTCTGCGGGATCAGTTTTGCCATGAATATCTCATGAATATATAATAGTGGACTACGTTAGGCTGTGCGGCTGTTGGAGTCTTATGTACTGAAGCTCCGTGAAGGCACCAGGTAGAGACGCCCAATGGCCACTGTCATCTAACCTGTTGTTGGGGGTGTGCAGCGCCCCGCCCCGCCTCTTAGAAATTGTGTTCTTTAAAGCCTGATACCGCGGTCGCGTATGGGCGGAGCTATCAGCTAAAGCCAAAGCCCCTCCCCCGCCTCTTTACCTGCTTTTCCTCTCTACCTGTTCACCTGTTCACATCCTCTGCAGCTTAGAGTTATTTTCCCCGCGCTCCCAGTGTGTTCTACACAGAGAGCGCAAAATACGGTCATAGCAGGTTAACACGTTAGTCGGAACGCTCTAGCGCAACAGAAGGATGAAAGAGCTGTCAATCTATCTGGCAACACTGCGCGGGATAAGGAAGAAGCAGAGGTTTCCTGACAGGGACATGATGTCAGTTGATGAAGCAGAAAAGAACCTCAAACGAGGTTCATCGTGTTCAGATCTGCGTGCCAATGCCCCACTGAGGCGCAAAACAGCAAAAACGGGAAAAGGCTGAAGCTAAAAAAAAAAAAAGTAATTTTCCGTCAGGAAAAAAATAATTCATAGATTTTCAGCTCTGTTGAACCATTACAATGTTTTTCTTCCTGCAAATGACTTTGACCTGCATTTATCCCAGCTGGTTCAGCGCGCTTCAGGCCGTCTGTCGTGGACAAACAATGTCGCGGACACACGCACACTTTTTTTACCGAACAGGATTTGTGAAAATATATTTAATGATTATGTTGCACATTACACAAAAGAGGAATGCATGAAAAGATGAGACTGGAGGAGGGACATGAATCTCTTTAATAATATCAATAAAAATACGTGTTTTTTTCTGCGGGACGGGAGACGATACAAAATCAATGCATCTCTATTACTGTGCGGGACTAAATTCTATGAGTTTTGCGGGTGCGGGCGGGAGTGGACATACATATTGCGGGTGCGGGCGGGAGTGTAACGCATACGTTGCGGGAGCGGGCGGGATTGGTCAGAAATTTGGCGGGTGCGGGCGGGAGCGGGATGAAGAAAATAGTCCCGCGCAGGGCTCTACCGCAGAGCTCTTTGATGTATGCCGGCATTTGGGCAACTGGCTGGTCTGTTGTCAGACAGCTGATATTGTAGTTTAGGGTCGAATAGGAATAATTATATTCAGGACTTGTCTTTTATTAACTTTAGCAGTCAGTTGCTTTACATTCGAAAAAAATCTTTTGATATTTTTCTTATATTCATTGAGACAGTAATAAAGTGATCATTTTGTTTTTCAGGTTCCTTTTTTGAACGAATTTGGGTCACAGAGACACGGAAGTTACCGCTGAAAGCGGCTTTTGCCGGCGTAAAGAGAGCATATCCGCGTGAATGGGGGAGGGGTCACTCAGTCCAGTTTTCAGATTCATGACTGCATCGTAGCCCTTGCCCTCTCTTTTCCCTTTAAGTACAGCAGAAGCTTTTACTATTTGAAAGGTAGGGTCCAACTTACAGTATCCTTTGAAATAATAGCAACCTACAGAAAAAAGAAACGTTGAGATTTGACTTCCACTGTAAAGACACACTCTAATTGTAATTAAGTGTAGTTCCTCTCAAGAGGAGGTAGTAGTGCGCAACAACAAAAAGTCTATGCCTATTTTAATTTTTTTGAAAGGTCACAACTCTGTGTGATCACTGAATTGTAAAGATGACTCATTATCAATGAGCTTTATTGACGCCTAATGGAGAAATACTTAGCAAACCTCCAGCAAAAATAATTCAATTCATTTCAATTTTATTTATATACCCCAATTGTACAACAATAGTTGTCTCAATGGGTTTTATAGCGGTACTTGTATAAGAACAATCGACAAATAGAAAAGCATAACCTGTGTTTAAAATGTTCTTCCAGCACATCGTTTAAACTTACTGTATATCCTTTGATTGATAACTAATCTGAAAAGTTTCCAACAGTAAAAGAAAAAAAACGTTTTTTTTTGCATGGGCTACTTAATGTGTAAGAATCATCATCCAGTGAAAATGTTGTCCACCCACATCACTTCTATGTGGAATACAGGTTTCATCAACTCAACAGGGTTCTGCATCCAACACATAATGTCCATCAATACTTCAGCCTCCTTCATCCTCTACATTTCCCTGTTTACCTATCAATGTGTGTAGGAAGGTGTGCTCGCTTTGTTTTGTCAAGCAAGCCTTTGCCCTGGCACCCGCAAAATACAATGAACCAGTTGGTTACATAACAGGCAGATGTTCTTGCAGTAGTTAGAGAAGATGGGATGTAGTTGTTATGTTTTAATTACCATCCTCTATCATGTGTGTGTGACATGAGGACGCAAACATACACCGACATGATGACCCCGTTACGTAAAGCCCATGCACCACACAGCACCCATCCTTTTGGAAGTTGTGTAACACGATTTTGTTTCCAACACAACTTTCCCTTTGGACTTCAGCACCTGCATGTAGGGTTCTATTCAGTCAGGAGGTGGTTGCTGAGGTTTCTTTATAGTTGTGGTTCACATTTGTCATATAAATGTAGTATTGAAAATTCTTGAGTAACAGCTATAATAAATTATTACTTCAGATATTATTAAGGGTTTACATGTATATCAACTAACATGTTGTTGATGCATACATAATGTGAAGCTTCCAGGTAAACTTTTATTGATGCTCTGTAATGCATAAAATAATGCTGAATATAAACCTGAGTTAATGCATCAAAGAATTCACTTAGTATTGCAAGGTAATGCATAAAAGTTCCTGTTAACACTTTATTTAACATTTAATCAAGGCTTAATTATGCATTAACTTACATTAAAAGGAACTGTTATTATAAAGTGTAACCAAATCTTCTACAAATTAAAAATGAAATGTGTTTTTATGTCAAAGCTTACTTTACAACAAATCTCAAATTAACCATACAAACTAAGAAATCTGTTGGAAACCTAAATAAAATGACTTACTTTAAAGTCAGAAGGCAAACTTTGCTTGCCCACTCTATGGTGGCCATCAAGCTAAAGGCAGGAGGAGCCTAAGCAGAGGCTTTGAGGCCGGTTTAGGATTGTTCTGTAACAATTGGGTTTTCTATCTAACCCTTGTGCTATATTAGATGACACTCTTGCATTGACGTGTTCTCCCTACCATGACAAAGGTGGATAAAGGTGGAAAGATTTCATGTAATCCATGGACACCAGTGAAGATCACAAATCATTGAAGAAAAAAGGTTCAGCGCACTGTCCAGTGGGTCTAGATGACCCAACTCCCAATGCTAAAGTGCCTAGGATAGCACAAGGGCTAAGGTGACTTTTGATGAGGGTCTGCCATGGTTGGATCCGCAATTGTCTAGGCTGGCAAGACAGCCTTTTTGTATAGATGAGAGACAATCCTCAGATCTCCAATAGGAGACCTACATTCAAATTGAATGAAAGTAAATCAAATACATTTAGTTAAATTGAATTGAATTAAGAGATATTCAAATGCTGAGATAAGGGATTAGTGCTTTGAACCTCCAGTTCAGATGAAGTGGATGACCTAAGAATGAGAAGGTCTCATCATGTAACCCCATCTATTCATTTGGAATGCCAGATCAAAGAGATTTTCCAGCTTATATCAGGAGAGGGGTGAAGTACACTAATAAAACAACACAGGTCCTTCTTAGTGTCTCTTCTCCATTATGGAATGTTTTTTGTTCCTCAGTTTCATAATCTACGGAGCCCTTGTCCTGACATTAAGATATTAAAATATATCTTGTTCCCTCAGATTAATATCTCGTTTGTACGAAATACTATTCCGTTCCCACAAGATGCTATTCCATTCCAACAAAATACTATTGCGTTCCCTCGAAATACTATCCCGTTCCCTCGAAATGATTAACTCGTGCGAACGCAATAATTATTTTGTTCAGACGCAATAATTAATCCGTTCTCTAAATCTGTTCTCTAAAAATCCTCCGTGTCTTCAATGCAATGTAATGAGACACACACAGACAGAAATGTGAAGTTATCCGCTGTAAATCTATGACGTAAATTAATAACAGGATAAATGATCGGCTAGTTAGTTAGCATGTAGCCTAATAGCCTTCGAATGTAAAGCGACTGACTGCTAAAGTTAATAAAATACAAGTCCTGAATATTATTATTCCTATGCGACTCTAAACTACAATATCAGCTGTCTGTCTGTCAACCGACCAGCCAGTTGCCCAAATGCCGGCATACATCAAAGAGCTCTGCAGCGAAGCTAGTAGTAGCCTAGCAAGAGCTATCGTATGACAAAGCAGCCTAGTTATCATAAATCTTTTGATATTTTTCTTATATTCATTGAGACAGTAATAAAGTGATCATTTTGTTTTTCAGGTTCCTTTTTTGAACGAATTTGGGTCACAGAGACACGGAAGTTACCGCTGAAAGCGGCTTTTGCCGGCGTAAAGAGAGCATATCCGCGTGAATGACTTATGACGTGAATAATTATTGCGTTCGAACGAATTAATTATTGCGTTCGAACTCAATAATTATTGCGTTCGCACGAGTTAATCATTTCGAGGGAACGGGATAGTATTTCGAGGGAACGGAATAGTATCTTGGGGGAACGGAATAGTATTTCGTACGAACGAGATATTAATCTGAGGGAACAATATAATAATCTGTGGGAACAAGATATATTTTAATATCGTAATGTCAGGACAAGGGCTCCGTAATAATCTTTCTCTTGGTCACTACAAATATAAGACAAGTGTCTTCTCTATCTCTATTGTTCCGGTTACGGGTTACGGGCAGGGCGCGTGGCATGCCTCTCTGCGAATACAACTATCTTCAAATTACTTAAAAGGTTGATTTTCCCCAAGAAAGAGAGCTGACCATGCCCCCGAAGAAACCCCAGGAATACGAAGACCTCAAAAAGACTCTTGACATTATTCAAGAAACGCAATACTTAAGTAATTCATCTTTGTCATGTGCTTTATCGATATCTTATGATTTTTAATTCTGTCTGATAAAAACTGGGAACCGGATATTGATAAATCATGTAATAAAATGGTTACAGTATAACGGGGTGGGATTATATAAGTTTGCTTCCTTCCACTCCCTTTCAAGCAATATTTATTAATATGTATAATTATCCTAAGTTTGATTAGTTACTGTATGAATGTATAACTGATGATTATATTGCTGTTGTGTATTATTTGTACTTAATTGCTTGAAATAAACCATTTCAAAATCAAAATCTATCCATTTTTAAAACTAGACACAAATTTTTTTTTCATAGCTAAGCATTTGGTAATAAATATCTCTGCTTTTTACCTTGAAGGTTTTTATTGTGTTTTTTTTCACTTATTTCATTGTTTTAACAGTTTTTTATCAAAAGCTTTTAATAAACAGCACTTTGTTCAATTGTTAATTGTGTTAAAACTCTTTATAAATAAAGGTGATAATGATTACGTTGATGACCAAAGGCCAGGGGGTAAATTTATTTAACTTTAAACAAATATTTAAAGGGAGTTCTGTTGTATGCTTCCTATTACCGGTAAAATTTTGCTTGGATATGACAGAAACTCTTAATATTTGACATTCTTCTCACATTGTCTTATTGTAGAATGCTTCGTCTTCCAGATTTACCAAGGTTTGTTTTTAAACATGTACTGTAACATAATCTTAACCTTTAAACTGTATGTCTTCAAGCTTTGTTAAAGTGTCACTCAAGACTCTTCAATTAGGAGTCACTTCAGTCTTGATCTAAATAAAGTTACTGTTAATGTAAGGAAAAAAGCTAATTTTAATGAATAAGGCTTCAAAATCCTGAGGCTAAAATCCTCTAATTTTTTTTTAATAGATTCTAATTTTAAACACTTGAAATTTCATTTCAAAAACTGAGTAATTTATTTATTTTCTGAACCTGCTTTATCACTTATGGGGTCACAGGGTTGCTGGAGTCTACACTGTCAAGGCAAGGTAAGGTAAACGTCGGACAGTCTGCTAGTCCTCACAGTGCCAAACAACCACACATACTCACTTTCACGCCTAAGGGACAATTTAGAGTCACCATTTAACGTAATACGCATGTTTTTGGACTGTGATTGGAAGCTGGAGTGCCTGCAGAAAACCTACAGGAGAAAGTGCAAACTCTTCACAGGAAGGACCCAGCTGGGATTTGAGCTAGAAATACAAAAATGACACAAACAATTTTCTGAAATTAAATGATGAAAAAATTCTACTGTCTGCAGCAATTCCACTCAAACCACAGGTCACAGTTTTTCAATAGACGTTGGCTGACAAATGCTCATATTAGTAGTGTCACTTAACCCACCATTTTCCAACTCTAAATGAAAACTTCAATTTATGACACAAACCACCTTTAATTTATTTCCATGTATCTACTTAACTACCCGTTTAAGTTGACTTATTATGTTCTACTTAAGATTCCCTCCTATTTTTGCATGCTGTCATAAAAGTAGCTTTATTCATTAGTAGCTCTGCTTAAACTGAAAAAAAAACCCTGTTTGGAAAAGGTAACACAGTGAGTTGCTGTGCCCTTTGAGGTTACCACCTGTTAGCTCTCTCAGTTTTCTGTTCTCATGGAAACCAATATAGGGAAGAGCTGGTCCATTTAAACACACAATGGCTCTTTTGTATTTGCTCCTGTGTGTCTGTTCATCTCTACTTTCCAGTTTTTGCTACTGAGTCCTTTATTAACTGTCTGACCACCCCTGACAGTGCGGAGGGTTCTATTATACTTACAATTAAATTTTTTGAAGTTTGACAATGTGGCACATTGTTTATTATTTAGCAAACAGCAGTTTGTTGCATTGGACTAAATCTTAAAGTGAAGTTAGCCAACGAAATTTCCCCCAAATGTGTTTATTTTATGCTAGTATCTAAAATAACTTTTTTCTTTCATTTTGAATTGTCAAATTTGAACCAAAACACTTCTTTGGTGTGTTTGGAATGTTTTTTTCAATCAGCACATACAAGAGAATAAACAATTATTTGAAAAACTCGAAGCAATAATTTGTATGGTCCAGGACCAGGACTTTTAAATCGGAAGAGTCCGATCTAAAGTCTCATGTCTATTTGACTTTATGGAGCCAAAAACCTGGTTGGATCATGATCACAAGTGGTACTGTTTTTGACATATAAAGCAAGAAACACCACAAAGAACTGTTGTTTTTAGTGATTCTGCACAGAGACCAACACTTTCAAACTCAAAGCAAAACAATGTACATGGTATTACTTAACATTTTTTGAAGTGCTGCTTCCTCTGTAGTATCTGCAGAGTGTCCATAGCAAAACGGCCATATAAGATTGTGAGAATTCATCTTATAAATTTTGTTTAAAGCTGGTGCATCGGTAGGGAAGTCAAACTCTGATTGGAACATTGCAGGTTCAATTCCCGTCTTGCCCGCCCATGTGTCAAAGTATCCTTGAGCAAGATACTGAACCCCCACATTGCCCATGGTGACCATAGGCTGGCGCCAGCATTCGACAGCACAGCCGACATCCGTGTGTGAATGTGACTGTGAAGCACCATTGGCCTTTACGGAAGGTAGAAAAGCGTAAAAAGTAAAAGTACACGTCATTTACCATCATGAAGACAATTGTAATTTTCCCTCTTTGTTTTCATCCTTCCCTTTAACCAGCCTGTCATAATTCTTATTAATTTTCCAAGGGCTACTTCTGTTCACGCTTTGTTTTACTGTTTTACCAGCAGCTCTCCATTTCACCAGTAATCCCAGCCTTGCCTCAATAATGTTAACCATGATGTCCTCATTTGTCAGATCAAAGAAAAATGTCAAACTACACTTAAATAATGTATGCTCTTGAAAAGCTCATGTGTGAGTGCATCACTGCTTGTTCTGCCTTGAATAACTGTCCACTCTGTTTTTTTGTCTTCCCTTGTGTTTTTACTTTCTCTTTTTTTATCACACGAATGCATTCTGAGTCCAAGTCTGCTCATGTCAGACCAATTTTTAAATGATATCCTTTGATAGAATAAATCACTAGGTGGCAGCATAGTTACACAGGATGCACTTAATGACAGAAGAGAGTTAATGACCTGTACCAATTTTATTATGGAAGCTGCAAATAGTTTAGGACTGTTACTGGGTTGATGCCAGATTAGTGAAAATCCAGACTAACTGAGTCACAGCACATTTTGTTGTTCACCATCTCTTTTCAGGCATGTCTCTAATTAATTAATCAATATTCTGGAGATCAATTGAGATAATGTTCCCTTGACCCATTAGTAGCTTTTTATAACCTCTCAAATGCATACTTTATTTTTGTCAAGTCTTTAATCCTTTGCATGCACACAATCCATGAGGAAGTTACAATTTATAATAAAAAGATGGAGTGTTGGAGTTATTGTTTGATTGTCTATATTTTCTATTATTACTTAGTGTCAGTTCGGAACAATAGGTTTCGCTTGTTCAGTGTTTGAAGGTACTGTGATGTTTAAAAAATAAGAAAGAAGAAAAGATAGGTAAAATTTTTCTTTTTTTTAAATTGTCTTTATTTTCTTCACTGTACGGCAAACTACAGTGTTGAGCACTGGGAAGTAACTGAGAAAAAGTATAGAGCAGCACAAAGGAGAAATAATCAAAAACATTTTTCTGGCAATTCCACATAAATTAGTCATTAGATGTTGTTACAGTAATAAACATAGCAGTTGCTAAACTGGCAATGATTTTACTATATGCAGGTATAGTTTTCAAATTTCTCAATCACACAGTAGCAGGTAAAATAGTAATGGACAAAAATTAATTTTTGCACCGCGTACAGCAGGAAAAATTTGTATGTCTATATAAATACATACATATATATATGATATTTTTACACCATCTTTACACTTTATTTGTTTTAAATTGCTATTTTTCTTTATTAAAGTTATGCTTAGTAATGGCTTATTTATGATGCAACAACCGCAGTCCATCTTCATGCATGTTATGCATGTGCTTTAACTGTCCCTGGGAACATGACTATCTGTCAGATTATTGCAGGTCATGGCATTTCCCATCTGAGATGTGTGTCCCTGCATGTATCTATACTTTCTACTTGTATTCCCAGATTACATGGTTGTTTATGTTAATGAGAAGGGCAGTAATCTCATGAGGCTTGAATCATCTGTGTTTAAAAAATAACATATGCTAAACTCTTAGTATTTTGTGGAGAAGGAGGTGAGTAACAGCCTAGCAAAGGACATTCAACAACGCATTGAAATTCATGTGATGGGGATGAACTTGCACTAGATTGATATGCAACACAGAGCTACTAATTGGCATTCTGTTCAAATGTCCCTTCATTGCTCTGCGCTTGGTTCCTTTCACGCTGTGCCACAGTTGGATTGGGGAAGGGAGGAAATTCAACAGCCTGTAAGTACCTCCCTGCGGGGGCTAGAAAGAAGTGCGTTTGTAGGAGAGCATGTCTAAATGTGAACAAAAAAAATCCTTTATTAATTGTTTTGGAATATTAATCAACCTGCTGTTACAACTTTAAATAATAAAACAGCGTAGCATGGACCACATGATTAAAGCAAAGGAGATTTGATATGTACTGTAGTTATTTTTACAACATAAAGTCTGACTATTGCCTTGTTCATTTTAGGCATAATAGCAGAAAATCAGAAAAAATGTACATCAATGAACGAGGAGCATAAATCAGAAGTAGGATTTTTAAAAAGAAATCAACAGGTGCACTTGTGACTTGGTATAAAACTGGTATACTATCCAGAAAGGACCTTTTTATTCACAGGTTTTTTCTTGGTTGGGTTATTAAGGTCCCAATCCAATCCCCTTTAGAGTTATTGTGAAAGCGTTCTCAGTGGTCTTTTGATTATAGTAATGCCTTTTTTAGCCAAAATTAAAAAACAGGTGTCACTGAGTGAAGCTCAGTGTTTAAGTGTGCTGTGATTGATTGGGTGAATGAGAGTAAGGTGTGCGGCATCCAGTGATCCATCCAGTAGAAAACGCCCCACTCACACTCCGCGGGTGGTTTCTCCTCCAAGCTTGGGTCCTCTACCAGAGGCCTGGGAGCTTGAGGGTCCTGCGCAGTATCTTGGCTGTTCCTAGCACTGAGCTTTTCTTAACTGAGAGGTCTGAGGTCTTTCCAGGTATCTGTTGTAGCCACTCCTCTAGCTTGGGGGTTACTGCCCCAAGTGCTCCAATTACCATGGGCACCACCGTCATCTTCACTTTCCAGGCTTTCTCCAGTTCTTCTCTGAGTCCCTGGAATTTCTCCAGTTTCTCATGTTCCTTCTTCATGATGTTCTTATCGCTTGGCACTGCCACATCCACCACAACGGCTTTCCTCTGTTCTTTGTCCACCACTACAATGTCTGGTTGGTTCGCCATTACCATCCTATCAGTCTGGATCTGGAAGTCCCACAATATCTTTCCCCTCTAATTCTCTACCACCTTCAGAGGTGTTTCCCATTTTGACCTTGGGGTTTCCAGTTCATATTCTGCATGTATGCTTTCCCTGCCAGCATCTTACACCCTGCAGTTATGTGCTGGATTGTTTCAGGCGCCTCTTTGCACAGCCTACACCTTGGGTCTTGTCTGGTGTGTTAGATCTGAGCGCTATCGCTCTGGTGCTCAGAGCTTGTTCCTGAGCTGCCAGGATGAGTGCTTTAGTGCTGTTCTGTATAGGCCAGCCCTTTCTAGCCATTGGTATGACTTCTTGATATCAGCCACTTCAGTTATGGTCCGGTGGTATATCCCATGCAGGGGTTTGTCCTCCCATGAGGAACTGTCCTCCAGCATTGTATCCTCTGCCCTCCATTGCCTGAGACATTCACTGAGCACACTGTCAGTTGGGGCCTTGAGCTTGATTTAGTCATGCATCTTGGATGTTTCATCCTGGATAGTGGCTTCTACGCTCACTAGTCCTCGGCCTCCTTCCTTGCGGCTAGCATACAGTCTCAGGGTGCTGGATTTGGGATGGAACCCTCCATGCATGGTGAGGAGCTTTCGTGTCTTAACATCCGTGGTCTGTTTCTCTTCCTTTGGCCATCTTATTATTCCTGCAGGGCATCTGATAACTGGCACTGCGTAGCTGTTTATTGCCCACGTCTTATTTTTGCCATTGAGCTGGCTTCTCAGGACTTGCCTTAGTCGTTGGAGATATTTAGCTGTTGCAGCTGCTCCAGGTTGCCATTTGCCTGCGGAATTCCAAGGTACTTGTAGCTGTCCTCAATGTCTACTATTGTTCCTTCTGGGAATGAGACCCCTCCTGTGTGGACTACCTTGCCTCTCTTTGTCACCATCCGGCTGCATTTCTCGAGCCCGAATGACATTCCAATGTCAGTACTGTAAATTTTGGTGGTTTGGATCAGGGAGTCAATGTCACGCTCGCTCTTAGCCTATAGCTTGATGTCATCCATGTAGAGGAGGTGACTGATATTGGCCCCATTTCTGAGTCAGTATCCATAGCCAGTCTTGTTGATTATTTGGCTGAGGGGGTTCAGACCTATGCAGAACAGCAGTGGGGACAGACCATCACCTTGGTATATCGCACATTTGATGGACACTTGTGCAAGTGGCTTCCCATTGGATTCAAGGGTGGTTTTCCACAGCTTCATTGAGTTTCTTATGAAGGCTCTTAGAGTCCTGTTGATGTTGTACAGCTCCAAGCATTCAGTGATCATAGGCTTTCTTGTAATTAATCCAGGATGTGCACAGGTTGGTGTGTCGTGACCTGCAGTCTTGAGCGACTCTTCTGTCAACCAGGAGTTGTTGTTTGGCTCCTCTGGAGTCTATACCAATGCCCTTCTGTGTGTTGCTCATGTATTGATCCATGTACTTATTTATCTTGGTTGCAATGATGCCTGACATGAGCTTCCATATTGTGGACAGACAGGTTATTGGCCGGTAGTTGGATGGAACTGCACCACCCTTTGAGGGATGGTTCTGGATCAGGATCGTTTGCCCTTTCGTTAGCCATTCGGGATGAGTCCCATCCCTTAGCACCTGGTTCATTTGTGCTGCCAGGCACTCGTGGAGTGCGGTGAGTTTCTTTAGCCAGTAGGCATGTATCATGTCAGGGCCTGGTGCTGTCCAGTTTTTCATTCCTGAGACTCTTTCTTGGATGTCTGCCACTGTGATGGTTACTGGATTCTGTTCAAGGAGGTTATTTTCTCATAGAGACCAGCCACTGGGAATTGCTGTTATGTGCTGTCTCTTTCTCCCATATACTTTTCCAGTACTGTTCAGTTTCCAGCCTTGGTGGGTCTGCTTGGCTGTTTTGACCCTGCCACTGAGCGTAGACTTTCGCAGGCTGAGTTGTGAACAGCCTGTTTATCCGTCTGGCTTCATTGTCTCTTGTGTACCTCTTTAGGCGGCTGCTCAAGACTAAGAGCCTTTGTTTAGCAGTTTCCAGTGCTTCAGGTATGGGCATCTGGCTGTATTTCTTAGGTACTTGCTTTCTCCTTGGACCTCTTTGATTCTCTGTCAGCTTACTCACATCTTTCCGAGTTGCCTTGATTTTGGCCTCTAACCGTTGCTTCCATGGTGGGCATTGTTTTCTCCCATGGTTGATCTCATAGCCAAGCATCACAAGGATCACTGCTGCTGAAGTGTAAACCAGTTCATTGGTTTCTGTGATTGCTTTGGTAGGAATTGCTTCATTCACAGTTTCCAGAAGACTTTCAGGCGGTACATCACTTAACCGTTGTAGCTGGTGTCGGGGTTGCCTATTGTTCATTCTAGGCATGATCTTGTCTTTCAGGTCAGTTGCTGCCTTGCTCAGCACATCTATGGTTGTTGGGGCTGTGTTCCCAAGCTCAGGGTGGGAGTGTGGTATAGCCTCCCCTCTGACCTGCTGTTCTGGCTCTCCCATGGTGTTGCAATTGTATTGTACAGCTTCAATCTCAAGTTGTGATAGGAGTGGCCGTTTGTGGATGTTCGGGCATTGGGCTACCAGTTGTTTGGCAGTTAGCCTTGATTGTGAGTTTCGAAGCATCTATTCATTCCACATTCTCTGTATGTATATACAGTATATATATCCTCACTCTGCTTCCAACTCAGAACCCCTGGCTGTGCAGCGACAGGACTTGGCACGGATGTTCAGCAGGCTAAACCCCAGGAAAGCGACTGGACCTGATGGAGTTCCTGGGAAGGTTCTGCGGGCCTGTGCCGACCAGCTCTCCCAGGTCTTCACAAGGATTTTTAACCTGTCGCTAGTTCAGGCTTTTATCCCTGCTTGCCTGAAATCATCCATCATCATTCCAATACCCAAAAAGTCATCCACAGCCTGCCTCACAGACTACCGTCCAGTTGCACTCACACCTGTCATCATCAAGTGTCTGGAACGGCTGCTCCTAGGACACATCAAAGACTGCCTTCCTCTAACCTTCGACCCCCACCAGTTCGCTTACAAAGCAAACAGATAAACGGAGGATGCCATATCCATCCCCCTCCACACTGCGCTGAGCCACCTGGAAAACAGAGACACCTACGCCAGGGTGCTCTTTGTGGACTATAACTCAGCCTTTAACACAATCATTTCTGACATTCTGGTCAGAAAATTGTCTGACCTAGGACTCCACCCACTCACCTGTACCTGGATCAAGGACTTCCTCACAAACAGACCACAGACAGTCAAACTCTGTCCCTACTTCTCCTCCACCCGGATGCTGAGCACAGGCTCTCCACAGGAATGTGTGCTGAGTCCTCTGCTGTACGCGCTCTAAACAGCAGACTGCAGACCAGCCCACACCAGCATCACCATAGTGAAGTTTGCAGACGACACTACTGTTATTGGGCTGATCTTTGGGGGTGATGAGACGGCCTACAGAGATGAAGTCATGAAACTGTCCAGGTGGTGTCAGGCTAATAACCTCATCCTGAACACCACCAAGACCAAGGACATCATCCTGGACTTCAGGAAGAACAGAGCAGATCCACCCCCAATCTACATCAACGAGAACTGTGTGGAGAGGGTCCACAGCTTCACCCTCCTGGGCACCACCATCTCGGCTGACCTCACATGGTCTAACAGCACTCAGGAAGGCACAGCAGCGCTTGTACTTCCATCAATACACTGTGTGTAAGGAGGAGGGATGAAGCAGACAGGGAGCAGTGTGGCAGTGTGCACGTGCACGTGGGGGTGGAGATACATGCATGCTGCCGACGTGAACCGTGTGTTCATAAGGGGAACCAGATCCTACCCAGCCAGACCAGGAGAGGGGAGGAGAGCCCCCCAGGCCAGAAGTCCCCCCAGCACCCGGACCCAGGCAGCCCGGGAGGGGAGGACGAGGGGGCTGCCCACCCCACCAGCCAGGCACAGAGAGGGCCCCCCTACAGGGGCCCCCCCAATGCCCAGAGGCACAAGCGAACCCAGTGTCCGGCCCCCAGGCCACGAGACAGGAGCGCTTAGCCGTACCAGGCGGCAGCCATGGGGGCCACCGGGCGTCGGACACCGAGACAAAGGCCAGGGACGAAGCCAGGGCCCCCGGGACCCATGAGTCGGCCACCCCCCGACCGGCGCCCCGTCTCCGCAAGCCAGCCCAGGCACGCGACCTAAGCAACCCAGGGATCGCCACGCACCCACAGCCACCTCCCATAACCCTACAACCCTACACACTAACGCCCCCCCCCCCCCCCCCGCCATAATATCTGAGCCCCCCTCCCCAACCCTCTCAGTGCCCTCCCCTATATTCAATTGTTTCTGTACATATTGTACATTTTTATTTAGACATGTGAGATACATTTTTTAAATTTTATTTCTAATTCTAGTTTATTTTGTTTTCTTCATCACTCCAAGGCTGCTGCAATTTCATTGTATCACCATGTACAATGACGATAAAAGGATTCTGATTCTGATCTGATCCATTGCAAACAAAGAAAAGCTAGTAGAACTTAAAATTATAAAGCAACAAACTTCCGCAAAATTTTGAGTCAAGGACCTAAACATAACATTTTAAGGTTTG
Organism: Oryzias latipes; assembly: GCF_053564925.1. NCBI lineage: Eukaryota > Metazoa > Chordata > Actinopteri > Beloniformes > Adrianichthyidae > Oryzias > Oryzias latipes. The sequence goes on from NC_136254.1 coordinate 14,184,770, forward strand.
TGTTGGAGTTTGCAACTCTTTTATCTAAGTTCTTCTTAGATGTGTTCCGTCACACAGATATCCTCCCACATGGGATCACAACGTGATGTAGACACAGTTGACAATAATCAAAGAACACATGCCCGTAAAAAGAGGCATTCAGACATAGCAAGGATAAGTAGAAATCATTCTAAGGTGTCAAGAACCGAAACGAAACACAAATAAGTGCACAGAACACAAATGGCGAGCTGAAGAGTCAGCCGCCCTGGTGCTTGGGCCACGTCAGCTTATGTGTCCGTGCCTCCAGCGCAGAGGGGCGGGGCCGACGCTGTAGATGGAGTGACAGGCCAACCAGGACGACGAGGCAATGACGTCCAACCTAGAAGAAAGGAGATGGGCCGATCGCCCCCCCAGATACCACCGCGTTCAATTAACATAACTAATAACCCAAAACAAGAAGAAAGCTCATCCACCCCAAAAGACTCGGCACGTAACACCCTCCCCCTTAAGATCTGGACGCCGGGTTACCCGGTGACCTCATACCCTAGACAAAGCGTCAGCAAGTACATTGTCAAACCCCTTCTTGTGACGAATTTCCAGGTTAAAATCCTGGATCACAAGTGCCCACCGCATAAGACGTTGATTGTGGTTGTACATACTTGACAGAAACGTGAGTGGGTTATGATCAGTATAAACCAGAACAGGAACAGCACTCGACCCGAGGTAAACCTCAAAGTGTTGCAGAGCCATCAACAGGGCTAAAGTCTCTTTCTCAATGGTGGAATAGTTGATCTGGTGCTTCGCAAATTTACGCGAGAAATAGCAAACGGGGTGGTCAATTCCCTCAGAATCCTCCTGTAAGAGTACCGCACCAGCAGCCACACCACTTGCATCCACCTCCAATTTAAACGACTTTGAAAAATTCGGGGCAGCTAGTACTGGGGCATGGGTGAGGAGGGTTTTTAAAGAATCAAAGGCGTGTTGGCATTCTGGGGTCCAGGTGAAGGCTGTAGATGGACTGAGAAGATGCGTCAGAGGATAAACAACTGCGGAAAAGTTACGACAGAAGGCACGATAATATCCTGCCATTCCTAGAAAGCGGCGAAGTGCTTTGCGAGTAGAAGGGGGAGGAAACTCGACTATAGCAGATATTTTCGCGTCTACCGGCCGCACCTGTCCCTGACCTACTTCTCTCCCTAAATAAATAACCGTAGCTTTGCCAAAGTCACACTTAGCCAAGTTTAGAGTAAGTGAAGCTTTGGCCAGCCGTGCAAATACCTCACAGAGCACTTGTACATGTTCTTCCCAAGAGGAGGTGTGGATTATGAGATCATCTAAATATGCGTTGCAATTTTTCAAATCAAATAACAGAGTGTTAATTAGCCTTTGGAAGGTTGCCGGAGCATTACACATACCAAAGGCCATGACTTTATACTGAAGGAAATGATCAGGTGTGACGAAGGCAGAGATATCCGAGGCACGAGGTGTAAGGGGAACTTGCCAGTATCCTTTTAACAGATCCAGTTTTGTGACATATTTGGCAGTACCCAAATTGTCCACACAATCCTCCATACGCGGTAAAGGGTAAGAATCGGGAATAGTGACCTTATTTACTTTACTTGCTATTCAAGAATAACTGAGTCGTGAACTTTATCTCCCACAATCAAAAAATTCTATTTGAATCCATTGAAATACAAACATGACTTTACTCCGTGAATTTTTTTCCACTGGGAAATTGCAGCTAATGTTTATTTTGAAACGTTAAAATGTTGCTACACAGAGAAACATCTCTTCGTCACAATATTTTTATAAACAGTTCATTATTAAATCAATCACAGCAATCTAGAAGGGTTTACTAATGTGTCTTTCCTTCATCTTCATCTCTTACATCCATCAGCTCCTACCTTTTCAAGTTGTCAAGGGAAACTGGAAGAAAAGAATGAAAAAAGTGATGCCAGCACCTGATGGAGAGCAAGATTCATCTGGTGTGAGTATAATCCTCTTGGAATCAGTGTGTGTGTCCTTTTAATGATGCTAGGAGATATTCACAGAGCAAAACACAAACACAGGTGGGAGGAGGAGGCCAGTGAAGACATGTATAAACACAATGACAATGAAGGGACGCTTGGCAGCCTCACAGCTAATTCAGCATGAATATTTAATTAACTTTAAACAAATTACTAAGTGGTGCCACTTCTCCGTCTCTACTCTTTTGTCTGCATTAATGGGTGTATGTCCCTCTTACTCTGCCTTGGGCTACGGACAAAATGGACATGTGATGCGTTTTCAAGAACGCACTAAACGTAGGTTTTTGAATCCGCATTTAGTCCGTGGTGTTACAAACCACAATTATTAATTTCCACAAATTAAAAGGGACAGTATATGTCACTACTACATCTGAGTCCCTGATTGGTCAAAGTTTGACCTACAGTGTGTTCCAAATGATTGTGCAAATTGTATTTAAGTGTCAAAAAAAGATACAATTCTTTGTTTTTTTAATTAACTCATCGATGATATTGTGTTTTGGTGATTTCTAGATCACTGACATCAATCTCAGACACCTGAGATAATTAGTTTGCCATGTAAGTTCAGTTAGAGGAAAAACTATTAAAGATGGAGATTCCACATTATAAAGCAGTATGAAAAAGAAAAAGGATCTCTGCTGCTGAAAAGCGTGACATGGTCAGATGCCTTGGACAAGGTATGAGAACCTTGGATGTTTCACAAAAACTTAAGTGTGATTATTGTACTATTAAGAGATTTGTGGCTGATTCAGAACACACACAGGTTTGTGCAGATAAAAGCAGAATGACGAAGGTTTCTGCCAGGCAAATATATCAGATTAGAAGCGGTCGCTAAAATATCATTACAAAGCAGCAAGCACACATTGCTGGTGTCTCTGGAGTCCCATGAACATCAAGGTGTAGGATTCTCCAGAGGCTTGCAGTTATATGTAAACATTCTATTACACAACACTGAAAAACAGAAACAGCTGCAGTGAGCCAAAACACGGCAGAGTCATCTTTTGGGCCGTAATCATGGGGAGAGAGCTGGACGGCCCTTTTAGGGCCGCTGAAGGTGTGAAAATGACCTCTGAAAAGTATGTGGACTTTCTGACTGACCTTTGTCTTCTGCGGTACAAAAAGAAGAACCATGCTGTCCGCAACAAAATAATCTGCATGCATGACAATGCACCATCTCATGCTGCAAGGATTACCTCTACATCACCGGTTGCTATTATGCTGACTGTCATTTGCATTGAGTGTTAAGAAAAATTTAATTTGCATAATAATTTGGAACACAATCTAGTTTAACTTTCAGCACATTTTCAATGTGTGCATACAGCCCAAAAACATTTATAGAAATTTGTGTAGTGAACGCAAGAGATTTTAACGTAGAAGAGATTCAAGATTCAAAGGGTTTATAAGGAACTGGGTTTCCCTGGTCAATGAGTTGCATACTTTGCTGTTCGCTCTGAATGCCACAAGGTTAGGGTGAAATAAAAGGTTTGAGGTCAAACAAATATATAAGGTAGGATATTTACAGGATATCTGTAACATTGACACAAAATATAATACATAACTTCAGTAACATCAGTAAAGGACTAAACCTATATGCAAGTCAGCTCTTGTGCAAATTCAGCTGAGAATTACTGTGCAAAAGCGACTTTTGTGAGCTAAACAGTGTGATACACATGAATATTGTCGAATATTAACGTGTAAGAACAGTAATAATAAACAGTAAGTATGTGCAAAGGGTCCTGTCAGCTGCTAAGGGGTCAGATGGCAAAGGGAAAGAGAGAGTTCCTGAGTCTGGTTTTCCTGCAATTCACACTCCTGTACCTCCATCCCGAGGGAAGTAGAGTGAACAGACCTCAATAGTGTGGGGTCCTTGATGATGCAGGCAGCTCTCCTGTGGACCCTGTGCTTGTAGATGCTCTGCAGTGAGGGCAAAGGAGTCCTGGTGATCTTGGACGCAGTCTTCACCACTATCTACAGGCGTTTGCGGTCCATGGCGGTAGAGGTGCCGTACTACAATGTGATGCAGCTGGTTAAGATGGTCTCAACAACGCAGCTGTAGAAATTGCTGAGGATCATTGGGGACATGCCGAACTTCCACAGCTTCCCCAGGAAGTACAGCTGCTGATGAGCTTTCCAGCGCTTCAGCTGTGTGGTGTTAAGTGTCCAGGTGCGGTCCTGGCTGAGGTGGACCCCCAGTTATTTAAAGCTGCTCACCGTCTCCATTTCCAGTCCCTGGATAAGCAGCGGCTCATAAGGGTTCCTCGCCTTCTATCATCTCCGTTGTCTTGTCTGTGTTTTGGATGAGGTTGTTGTCCTCACACCATGTCACCAGAGTGACCACGTCCTTCCTTTAGGCTGCCTCGTCATTGAAGCCCAAAAATGCACATTTACACACGTTTACATCGGCTTTTTATTGGAACTAGCCACGTGAATGCACGTTGCTGAGGGTAGAGTGAACATAACTACAGTCAGGTGGGTTCCTCTGCCAAAGCTTCAACTTCAGTGTGACTTTTAGGCAAGTTTCAAATGAAGCAAACAAGTCAAGACCAGAAAGCAGATTTTGCAGTGTCTTGAATGGCAAGATGAGTTTGGGGGGCATGTCTGCACAATCTTTGCAGTATGATACTGCTTCCAGAGGAATGTTAAAGCCAGAACTTACTCAGCACTTTTCATGTCCCTCATGTTGGAAATTCAAGTATGAGTGAGGTGAAAACCACACGGTTTGTGTGTCTTACGTCTATTCCACAAAAGTTTAGTGAAATAGTTTTACATGCTCTAACAACATAAAATCTTTTCCATTTCAGGGGAACAAGCACATAAACATCATGTCACAGCATTGTTAAGTTTTAACACTGCAAGATTTTAAGATGTCTGATAATCATGGGTTCAACCCTGCAGTAAACTAAACAGCACTGCTTATTGTTAAGTTTCTTTTATTTTCTTTTTTATGAATGTTGAACTACGATGAATATCATTACGTGTTCTTGTTTGGGGAACTATTTTGTTTTGCGCACAGTTACCTGTCAGTATAAATAAAGGCGGAGCCACCTGCTGCGAGTTCTTCGTGGTGACAAGGTTGATGGCTGCCGGAAAGCTGAAAGTGCCTCCAGTCTCGTTTGTATCAGTGAATACTCCAGAGAAATGTCTGAACCTGAGAGCACAGGTGGGAGCACGCGCGCGACTCGGGAGCTGTCCGCTGCAGGAGATTCAACAGGTTATGGGCCCAGTCGAATGTTAAGCACGGCCATACACGGACGCGGACTCCCGCCGCGGTTCGACGGAGACGAAGCACGCTACCACATATGGGAGGCCAGATTTTTAGCGTACTTGAAAACGCTCGGCCTGAAGGAGGCTATTATCGGGAGCCAGCAAGCGGGGGCTGCAGACCCAGAAGCCGGTAGGAAAAACGAGCTGGCTTATGCAGAACTATGTGGTTGCCTGGATGATAAGACGCTAATGCTAATCCTGTATGAAGCGCCAGACGATGGAAAGAAGAGTCTAGAAATACTGAGACGCCATTTTGAATCAGAAGAAAAACCGCGGATTGTTGGACTTTACACAGAATTAACCAACGTGCTGATGGCTGATCAAGAGGAGCTAGCAGATTATCTAGCACGTGTTGAGAAGATTGTGGCAGCGCTGAACAGAGCTAAAGAGACCCTCAGCGACGCACTGTTAGTGGCCATGGTGTTAAAAGGACTCACAGATGAATATGCACCATTTTCTGTGCATGTCACACAGACAAGAGAGGTTCTGACCTTCAGTGAGTTCAAGGCTAGGTTGAGGAGCTTTGAATGCTCACTTCGCTACCGCTCAAGGCCACGAGCAGACGAAGTAATGACAGTCAACTACAAAGCAAAGCAGACCAAACCAAGGAATAATGAGAAGAAATACTTCAACGGTGAATGCTTCATTTGCGAAAAAGTTGGACACAAAGCAAAAGACTGCAGAAGCAAAGCTAAGAAACCACAGCGGAACTTCAGGCCTGCTTACACTCAACATAGCAACAAAATGGCCATCCTTACGGACACTAGGCTGAGCACCGCACAGGCCAGAGACGAGCACCCTGCTGAGCGGGAGACCTTCATACTCCGGGCGAGTGAATGGCAACCTCACTGTGCACAACCAGAGGGATTGCTTGTGGACAGTGGTGCATCTGCTCACATCATGACCAGCGAAGAGGCTTTCATCAGATTTGACGAGACGTTTCGGCCCAAGGACCACGTCATGCAATTGGCAGATGGAACCCGGATTGCTGGCAGTGTACTGAAAAAGGGGGACGCCCAGATCCAACTCACTGACAGCAATGGCAGAGTGGTGAGTGTCCAGCTCACAAATGCACTTTTGATTCCTGGATATCCACAAAACATTTTGTCTGTGGAAGCTGCATCTTCAAAGGGAGCAAAGTTCAACTTTGAAAAGAACAACAACAAAATGATACTTCCCAACGGTACGACATGTGAAATGAAGGTAAAAGACAGATTGTATTACCTGGATGTGGCAAAAGAGAACTGTGATGATACCTGTAATGCATGTTATGATCTCAAAACTTGGCACGAAGTAATGGGTCATTGTAATTATGATGACATAATCAAACTCGAAACAGTGGTGGATGGAATGAAAATCAAAGGTAAAAAGTGTAAGCCTAATGTGTGTGAAACATGCCTGCAGGGAAAATTCACTGAAAGCAGAAACAGGGAAGCAGATGTAAGAGCTAAAGCACCGTTAGAGCTCATCCATACAGACCTGGGTGGGCCTATAGCCCCAGAGTCACTAGAAGGGTACAAATATGCCATCACCTTTACCGATGATTTTTCTGGTGCCATTTATGTGTATTTTCTGAGGAGTAAGAACAAAACAGTTGAAGCCACAAAGCAGTTCCTAGCAGATACAGCAGTTTATGGCAAAGTAAAACGCCTAAGGTCAGACAATGGCACAGAGTTCATTTCTGAAGAGTTCCAGTCACTACTCAGAGACAATGCTATTAAGCATGAAAGATCTGCACCTTACTCCCCCCATCAGAATGGGACTGCGGAGAGGAACTGGCGCACATTGTTCGAAATGGTGCGCTGCATGTTGATAGAATCAGGCCTGCCAAAAGAGTTGTGGCCTTACGCAGCTAGGACAGCTGCAGTTGTAAGAAACAGGTGTTATTGTAAGAGGACAAGGGAAACACCATATTTTCTTTTTACTGGAAAGAGACCGAATCTGTCAAAAATGAAAAAGTTTGGTTCAGATTGTGTGGTGTATGAACAAAACAAGAAAAAGCTTGACCCAAAAGGCAAAAAGGGAATTTTTGTGGGTTTCGATCGCCATTCACCAGCTTACATGATTTATTTTCCAGAGTCAAACAAAGTTCAGAAACACAGGCTGGTCCAGTTTATAACGAGTGAAAAGACTGAGAGTCAGACACAGACTGACCAAGCGGAGGACCAGTACATGGAGTGGGTACCTACACTACCTGAACTGACAGAAACGCAGACACAAAGAGAAGAAACAGACAAGGAAGAGAGCACAAAACCAGACACTAACGAAGACACTGACGCACAGACTCAATTTTCAACTGGTAGAGCTAGAAAAAAGCCTAAGTACTTGGAGGACTATGAGTGTGTGGTACATGACCGTGAGCTGACTATTGACTACTGTTACAGGGCTACAGTTGGACTGCCACAAATCTTTAAAGAGGCTCTGGCATCACCATCAGCAGAGAAATGGAAAAAGGCCATGAGAGATGAGATGGCAACATTTAAAGAGACTGACACCTTCTCACTTGTGCCGTTACCAGAGGGTAGACAAACAGTGGGGGGAAGGTGGGTGTATGCTCTTAAAGAAGATGACACAGGGAAAGAAACTTACAAAGCCAGGTATGTGGCAAAAGGATACAGTCAGGTGGAAGGACTTGACTATTCTGAGACATTTTCCCCGACAGCTGACTTGACCTCATTGCGTGTCTTGATGCAGCTGGCTGCACAGCATGACCTGACACTACACCAAATGGACGTTAAAGCAGCATACCTGCATGCACCTATTGATTGCGAAATATACATGGACCAACCAGAAGGTTTTCAGGTTAAATCAAAAAATGGGGTTAAATTGGTTTGCAAGTTAAACAAATCTATCTACGGACTCAAACAGTCTGGTAGGAATTGGAATCTCATGCTTCATGATTTTCTACTTGAGAACAATTTTGTGCAGAGTCAGACTGATCACTGTATTTACACTAAACTCTCTGAGGAGGAAAAGGTCATCCTGTTAGTGTGGGTTGATGACATAGTTGTGGCTGCAAGCAATGAGGTGTGTTTAAAGGAGGTCAAGGAAAAACTAAAAAGTAAATTTAAAATGAAAGACCTCGGGCAACTTGCTCATTTTCTAGGAGTTGATTTCTCACAGGGAAAGGATTCTGTTCGAATGAATCAAACCAGGTACATTCTCAAAATCTTGGAAAGGTTTGAAATGTCTGATTGCAAATCAAGGGCAACTCCCAGTGAAATCAAATGTGATCTAACTCCAGAAGGGGCCCAAACAGATCAGAGGAAATACAGGGGCATGTTAGGAAGCCTTATCTATATCATGACCTGTACTAGGCCGGACATAAGTTGGATTGTCAGCAGGCTGTCTCAATACATGTCTGATCCCAGGGAAAAACACATGACAGCACTGAAACATGTGTACAGATACTTACAAGGAACCAAGGATTATGGACTGTGTTATAATAAATGTGACACTGAACTTGAACTGATGGGCTACTCTGACGCTGATTGGGCTAACGACCTAGAGGACAGAAGGAGTACTACAGGCTATTGCTTCAGCCTTAGCCAAAACGGAGCCATTGTGTCATGGAAAACAAAGAAACAGCAAACTGTTGCTCTGTCAACGTGTGAAGCTGAATACATGGCATTAGCCGCCGCCATTCAAGAAGCGCTTCACCTCTCACAACTTTTGAAGGATATGGACCCCAACTTTGAACCAACAACCAAACTGTTCGAGGACAACCAAGGGACTATACGCCTAGCAAGGAACCCTGTAAATCGCCAGCGGAGCAAACATGTGGATATAAAATACCATTTCATCAGGTCCAATGTGTTGCAGGGTAAAGTTGTTTTGGAGTATTGCCCGACAGAAAACATGGTTGCAGATGTGTTCACGAAGTCTGCTCCAAGAGCCAAGATTGAAAAGTTTAGTTCTTATATGTTTGGAAATTAATACTGATGTTATGTGAAAGCCTGTGATTTCATCGAGTGGGGGTGTTGAACTACGATGAATATCATTACGTGTTCTTGTTTGGGGAACTATTTTGTTTTGCGCACAGTTACCTGTCAGTATAAATAAAGGCGGAGCCACCTGCTGCGAGTTCTTCGTGGTGACAAGGTTGATGGCTGCCGGAAAGCTGAAAGTGCCTCCAGTCTCGTTTGTATCAGTGAATACTCCAGAGAAATGTCTGAACCTGAGAGCACAGGTGGGAGCACGCGCGCGACTCGGGAGCTGTCCGCTGCAGGAGATTCAACAATGAAGCTTTGGTGCAATTTTAATAGGGAAGCTCTTCCTCACTTTACTGGTACGCTGAGTTGTTACACGACATTTCATATCAATCAATTAGGCCTTTATTTTGAACCAATAGCTAAAGTCTTCTTTTCAGCCACTCACAATCCAATTTTTTCATTTACATTTATGAATGGTTGCATCCTAGATTTAGAGAGTTCACTATCCCTCTTCCACCTTTCTCCACCTGGAGTGATGCTTTGGAATGGTCTGGCCTCTAACCACTAAAGATTATAGACTCATTTTATGCACATCTTTCTGTGATACTACATTCACACTAGGCATTTGAGGCATGTTCTTGAATGTGCGTTTAGTACATGGTATTCGCACTGGATGATCAGGAAGTGCCATGGATTGGGTTTTTTGCCTTAGTTGTTTCCTCCATTTTGTTTCTGTCATGATTTGAGTTGTGCTTCCTGTTTTATTTTGAAGGTTTCCTGTACCTCTGTCTGTATTTAAGTCTTGTCTCTGCCTTCCTCTGTGTGGGTCCATACTGTCATTTCCCTGTCTGTATTCTGCCCTGTTTGCCTGTTTACCACAGGGAGTTTTGTTTTGGGTTCACTGCTCGGCAGTGCTTTCTGTTAGACATTAAACCCCTGGCCTTGAAACCGTGTGCCTCCCATCTCTGCATTTTGGGTCCTTCATGCCCATCAAGGTTCAAACCTGATAGGGAGAGGCTTCTTCTTTCTGTCTCTTTTGAAACTGTTTACTAGTGCATGTCCACTATCAACAGTTGAAAGAACTTGGTGTAAAATGTAGAAGCAGTGCAAATCTTGCAAATCCTGTTCCAGGCGTTATCTGTCAAAGCTCTGTTCTAATATATAGGCACCTTTGTGTCATATAATTTCGGCTGGGCCCAAACTGCAATTATTGCTTTCTACTCCAATATTCAAATGGTTGGCACTTCCGTGAATGGAGGGATGCATTACAACCACCACGAGTCCCTAATTTGTTGAAGTTTGACTTGGTTTAACTTGCATAGTGTGATCAATGGACGCATATTTTAAAGTCCGAAAACAGTCTAAAAAATGTGCGTATAAAGCTACATGTGAACACAAGAGGAACATGGAAAAAAGAAATACGCATTCACGCATGTTTACATACACTTTTCACTCAAAGTGGATGCTTGAATGTGCGTTGCCGAGGGCGTTTTGAACATGCTTGACACAAACAAATCTTTACTGGCTTTCTCTTATTGAACTATTCTTAGAAGTATAAGATTTTAGTTAATAGTAAAGTCTGTGTATTTGTCTTAAAACCTTATGACTTCGAAAGGCAGCTAAGGTCTTTACTTGCAAAGAGATTAAAGGGGCCATGAGGGTTGTGTGCACACAACATGAAAAAAAATCACTGTGTCAACAACTGTCTGTGGAACTTATATAGTATTTTATTATAGTGGCACCATATATCACTGCAGCATCACTGCAGAGCATCACAAAGCTGTCTTTACTAGCAGCTCTGCTCGTGATCCAGCTCTGTAACTCCTTCTGAAGATGTCACAGAGACCAAATGAAACATTAGGGCATTATAGGGCAGGTCAATTCATACAGCACAGTGAGGCACAACGAAGACTCCTCAGTGGTAGAATGAGGAGGCCATGTGTCCAAGGCTTTCGGCAGGAGTGTTCAGATCCAGCCTTTTGTGTTATTCTTTCCCTGCCAACTGCAGTTTATCTGGATCAGGTGTATCCCCCATAAAAAAGCTGCAATGGCAGGAATGTTTGGAAAAAAAGAAGGCTAGAGTCTAGGAAAATGATAGGGTTTCGTTGGAACAACTGTTCTTTACATGTATTTGAGATGATTACCTACATGAAAGCTGAAAATGTGACCATGTGCAAACACAGAGCAGATTCAAGCTAATAACAGCACTGCCAAATACACATGACAATGACAATATTTGTCTAAAATTAGTGAAGTCTTTTCTTCTGTGTTTTATCACCGGAGGACAGTTTTATACAACAAAGCATATCTTACCTATATGCCCAAGCAACAGAACGAAATGCAGACGTGAGAGAATTTTATGTGAAACAAAGAATTTGGCCCCCCTGAAACAAAGAGATGGGCACATGCTGGTTTATATACCGTATGTGTGTGAGTAAAAAGACTGTCCTGTAGAACAGTGGTCTCCAACCTCGGGCATGTCACTTGGTATGGGGCCGCAGAAATGAAAAAAATGCACACGCTAACTTACATTACTTCCATTTATTTTATTTTATGATACTGACAGAAGCTTCATTTTTGAAAACTACCGGATTGTGTTCACCAAATGCATCTGTCTTGACACATTGCATAACTTTAAGCAGCTGCTCGGACTGCTGAGTTGGTAATCCAAAGCTAAAAAGCTAATAAAAACCAAATAAGTATTTGGAAGGTTTCTTTGGAGAGAAAAGAGCTATTGAGAAAACTGAGGAAGAGCCTTCGACTTCAAAGAAAAATAAAGCTGCTTTTTACAGACAAAACCAGGAGTTTAACTGAGACAGTTGTTCTGCATGTGCCAGAAGCTAGTCTGTCTGATATGCGGCTACGGACTTTCGAATGTTTCACACACGCAGATTATAAAGTTGCAGACACTGTGGATTCATGTTTAGTATTTTATTTAGAAAATTCCAGTTTTACAACAGATACGTCATTTAATTTTACTTAATTTATCCATCACACCTTAAAGGATGGATGCAGCTAAAAACAGCACCCGGTTGTTAGCATCCACTTTGATGTTAAAGGGAAAATCTTTATCACAAAGTTTAACCCATAAAAACTAAATAATGTAGAATACACCAAAAAACCAAGAGGACCACTAAACACATTTCTAAAAAATTGTTTACACTAATGTCACCATCTGTTCTTATGAGTTAAGTTTAAACCAGCCGCAAACATTTTGTAGAGAATGAAGATTCAATGAAATAAAATTGCTGATTTGTGGAAATTTTTTCTGATTTGTGTAAACATGTTAAAAAAATACCAAGTTAATCAGGATTTATGTAAAAGCAAAATAGGAAAAATATTTTTGCCCTGATCTGGGACTGAGTTCTCAGTGTCATAATGTTATTCTATAAAAAAAAGTAATAATACTGTAATGCTACTTTTATTGATTTAAAAAAAAAAAAAAAAAAAAAAACTTCTCCTAATCAGCAACTTTGTTTCGTTGAATTTTTGTCATCTGTAAAATAATCTACTAAAGATTTCAGTTTTTTTAACTAAATTTCCTGTAGTAGCATTTTATTTTGAAAATATTTTTTTCAGAAAACAGAAGCTTAAAAATACTAAATGGAAATATACCTTTAATATAAAAAAAATACATTCTGGTAGATAGGGTTATAAAGGTTAATTTTACCAACGATTCATATCATAATTTGTGGTTTACGATCCGATTTATAGTCAATATTGGGTCATTTTAATTCAATTCACTAATCTAAAATTGTTGCAGGACATCTCTAGCCAAATATTCAATCAGTACTGAACAGTGCTGGTGAAGTTTAACAGATTCCTTGTATTTCTTATGAAATAATCAAGTGTAAATTAAATATGTGTACAAGCAAACAAGTAATTTAAACAAGAAAAAATGGCAAATTCATTCACATTTTTGTTTCATAAAGTTCAGCCCACTGTTGTTTTTCCAAATAAACAGAGGTAATACAAACTGAACATTATTAGAACATTATACCAAACTGTATGGTCAAATGTTCACCTTTCTGCATATTCCTTCGAGGTCACCACAACAAATTAGCTTTTGCCTATTTACACAGGTGGTTTGGTAGAGATTTTTATGACAGATGCTTTTACTGACACAACCCTGTATTTTATCCGGCGTGGGGACCGGCACAGGGGCACCAAGACTTGGGCCCCTTTGTGGCTACATAGTAAGGCAGTAGCTTAACCGTTGTGCTATCTTAGATGACCCCACCCTTACTTTGACGTGTTAAGGCCTGTTCACACCGGGACGAATTTCGCCCGCGATTTTCGCCGACATTTAACGCCTCGTGACAAAGGGCACCAATGTGAGTGTGCACACCGACGCGAAAAAACGCCACGCGTCAAAGCGTTACTTTTTAAAAAACGCCTAGGGGTTCGTTTTTTTGGTTTGACGCGTCGCGTCGAAATCTATTCGACCAATGAGAACGGCGCTTTTGCACACGTGTCTGGAGCCTCTGAAGTTACAGTAAAACACAACTTGGGGGCGCTCAAACACAAAACTGCCTTGCTGAGCACACATACCAGTGAAGAAGATAGATGCCGAGTTGCATCTACACAGCCGCAAAGAAATAATGACAGACATTCTAAAATATCCCCGAACCAAGCACAAGTTGGAGCAACTGGTGCTTGAAATATTCATGTTTTCTTTGTATGATTCTGACAAGCGCGTAAATACTTGCTCTTTTCTTCTGAGTGAAAAGCGACTTTAAGAAGGGTAAAGTTGCGCAGCGCCACCTTGTGTACAGGAGTATTTCTGTTTTACATTAAGCGCCATCTAATGTCAGGAAATGAAATTGCATGTTCGCTCGCTCATCGTCAGCGAAAATCGCCTGGGTGTGAACACAAAAAACGTGGCGAAAAACGCTGGCGAATATTCGTCCCGGTGTGTACGGGCCTTTATTCCTACCATGACAAAGGTGGTTAAAGGTGGAAAGATTTCATGTAATCCATGGACACCAGTGAAGATCACAAATCATTGAAGAAAAAAGGTTTAGCACACTGTCTAGTGGGTCTAGATGACCCAACTCCCAATGTTAAAATGCCTAGGATAGCACAAGGGGTAAAGGGTTTGTAATGGTGGCTTGATCAATTTGTGCTGCCATCACATGTGTGTTATCTGTTGTAATGGCCCTTGATTGTTTTTATGTTATAGTATTAAAAAAACCTACTGTGCCTCAATCCAAATGGTATTTTCCAAAATGTATAGAATCTTAGAATTTTATTTTGAAACGATTTTACAATGGTTTGGGTCTATTCGATTGACAACTTGCCTCAGACGGATTGATCAGGATCTTTATTAATGGGAAACATGCTCTAAGTGGGACAAATGTTTTGCACAAAAAAATAAAAAAATAACAAAAAAAAAGAATCATCAACAAATAAAAGACACTAAGAAGGTGAATTTTGATTAGCAGGATATAAATGTTATGTTTAGAGCCGTCAGTCCTGATACTGAAACAAAAGCTCTACACCTGTTGTCATGTCATCTTACCAAGGCAGATTCCGAATTCTTCTGTCAGTCTGGGTAAATATACCAGTATATTTGCGGCCTCTTGGTGTCCTTCCTCCCGCACGGGCGTGCGTGCGTGCGTGCGTGTACTTGCTCTCCGCTTAACCTCGGAACATCATCTCTCTCTCTTTCTCTCTCTACCTGAGTGACTGTGATCCGCTCCGACGCTATGCGTAGAAGCGCGTCTGTTCCTGCAAGGCGAGCACCAGCGGAGAGACCAGCCCGCCGCTGCTGCTGCTGCTGACCGACGGCGCGCCACGGAGCAACCCAACCCGGCGCACGAGTCCCTCCAAGGCCGGGGAAAGCTGGCGCCGCTGAGGAACGACCGGCGCAGGAGAAGCTAGTGAGGTGAACGCCACGACAGACTCTCTCTCTCTCGCTCTCCTTTTTTTCTTTCTTTTTATGTTTTTTTGGTCGACACTAGTGAGCGCATAGGTGGCTGCGTTCGTGCGGAGGAGGTTTGGGTTCGGGTAGCAGAGATGGATGACAGCTGAGCCGGCGGACGCTAAGATTCGGAGCGTCAATCGGAGCCATTGATGCGTTTGTGTCCGCTGAAAGCTCGAGGCGACATGGACGGAATGAATGATCACGTAGCGCGCAGCAGCTTGATGTTAATCGCCGTTTTGTCATCGCGTTTTAAAACATCATTTATGGTGTGGACGCATGCAGGTGACACAGGAAGAACTCTGTTTGGAACGCTTCCCGTGCGCGCGCCGTGTTGTTGCTGAAGTCCGCCGTGCAGCTTTGCGCTGTAGTTAGTTAGTTGTCACCGGGGGCGGCGGTGAAGCCAGATCAGCCAGGCTGCTTTCTGAATTGGGTGGCCACATTCTCATCAAGGAAGCGCATATGCAGGCATGCAGCTTTGTTTTCAAGATCTCCTTTGAATGTGTGTGTGCGCGCGCATGCCGTTGGCGGGGGGGGGGGGGGGGGATTGTTGTCTATAAATACAGAAATGAATAAACAGGAGGGCATAAACAGCTTGTTTCTGATTCTGCAGACTCCGCGTCACAGCCCCGATGCCGCACTGATATGCACAATGTGGGGCCAACAGTCTGGGCTGTAATCATCATCATCATCGGGATTTACTGAATAGGTTGCATCACGACTAATACAGGTGCCATTTCACTAAACTATAAAGTAATGGGAGACTAAAACACGTCTCCATTCTAGTCTTCAGAACATCGAAGTTCCTGACTTTTATTTAAATCTTCTTCGATCTTTTGCAGATGCTGACTGACATGGATAAGTTGGCATAAGGACATGTGGTGTCCTGGAAACCTGCTGTCCTTTTCATCATCCTCTCTAGTTTACAACGTTTTGGCCACTCAACACTTTTCCTCCTTCTCCTTCTTTCTCCATTTCAGCTCTATTCCTTTATAACTCTTCAGACTGCTTTATTACACTGCTGTCCCCTCATTTTCCTTCCTCCCATCTTGCTGATCATCCTCCTTACTGGAGCTTTGGTTTGTAAGCTCATCATGGCATTCAAGCTGAACCCGAATGTCCTGTATGTGGCTGGTCCTGGCGAGGGACTGACTTCACCCCAATCAGATTCTGAGCGGACTCATATTGTGAGTATCTGCTCAGTTAAGACCTCTGTTCAAAGTTTAAGTGGCACCACTTCTCTTAAGCTTCACGCACTGATGCTGTGTGAGCTCCGTTCTGGTCAGGTTCTATCACTGTCTGATGGAGGGTCACCTCTGGTTAACCGAAGGGTCCGATTACATTCCTGGCTTATCCTAGCTTGTCATAATACATTTTTACATTTGTTATATCAGTTTGCATGTCTGTTTTGTTTTTTATTTACCATAATTTAGCTGAGTTCAAGGAACAACACAGAAGAAAAACTGTATTCTGATTATATTAATCTGCAAAGCCATATAAAATAATTATACAAAGATTGGTGTTACTGTCTAGGTTTATGAAAAGATTTTTGTCTGGTTCATAATGATGTGATGCACAGTTACCATTTTGTTGACTTGGAATTAAGTAAAGGGAAAACCTTTACTTATATGCCTTCTTTTTTCTCCCCTAACCACTTTAGACAGGAGAAGGAGGGGAAGAGTCATCAGACAGTGATGGAGAACAAGAAGAGACGTCCCACAAGTTGATACGCAAAGTTTCGACCTCAGGACAGATCAGGGCAAAGGTAAGAAAAGACACTCTTTGGAAACACACACCTGTACATGAGTTGTCATTGAGATTCAACTGTATGTACTGAATGCTTATTTTTTACCGTTTGGTATTAACATGTAAACAAGAACAAGAGGATTGAATACAGGTTTCTATTCGCTATTTTTTAAAGCTTTAGTAAGACTTATACTATATATATATATATATATATATATATATATATATATATATATATATATATATATGTAGATATATGTATATATATATATATATATATATATTTATATGTATTTCTTATTTTTTTTTTAAATACGTAATACATTTTTTTCTTCCCTCGTTGACTAAGAACATTTTCCGAAAAAACTTGGACTATTATATAACCTAGAACGGTCATTTGAATTTGACAGTGTATTGGATGACTATTGGTCTGCCAGTAGAACAGTTCTTGTTTTTTCCGTTAGAATATATCTTTATTGGCAGAACTTTATTTAACCAGAAGAACTTCTTGTCTGTTGAGGTCAGTCGACATCAGCTGACACCTGAAACACTTCCTGGCTGCTGCACGTTACTGCCTTACCGCCACTGTCCTTATTTCTCTTGTAAAGGAAGTGGTTAGACATCAGTTTCCAGTCTCATCCAGTTTCTGGTAGCTGCTTCTTGGGTTCTTACCGATTGCTGGAGATGAACTTCTTTTTGGTACACATGCACATGAGTATGTCATATTTAGCATTGATAACTTTTTATTCAATAAGATTATAATATTATCAATCAATCCAAATCAATCTAACTTCAATTAATCAATCAAACTTTATTTATATAGCACTTTCATATAAAAAAATCAGTGCAGGCAACACAAGAGAAAGATACATATCTAAATAATGGTCCTCTTATTTTGTTACTTCCAAAGAAATGGTCAAATCTACTTCATAGAATTACGCTTTAATGAAAAAAGGAAAAAAGAAAATCAGATTTCCCTTCAAAAGTTGATTCCACAAGTCCCACACAAATAGAAGTGGCATAAACAAAGAGTCAGTAAGTTGAAATGATATAAATGACTGTATGTTATTTACTTCGACTGTCAACTGTAAAACATACTTCAATCAATGGCAGGCGAGGGATATCCGGCAACCCCCATTGTTCCGGGGAGAACTTCTCATAAGTACTCATTTGCTACCATGGAGATAATGGTATTGGATATCACCATAGTATTGATTGGTAAATCTCATTGGACAGCAACACAATGTGTGCATTTGAACATGAGAGCGAGTTGCTATGGTTACAAGGTCAGTTACAGATGCAGGCGATGATCTGATTGTCTGACCTCCTTCGATTTTCTGTGTTCCCATCACCTTTAAATGATCCTGTTAGTTTTTATGTTTGTTGATTTGAATTTTAACTTTCATAAAAGAAAATCTTCAAAAAAAATCTTGTGTGAATGTTCAGAACTACTTATGTATGGACAAAGTAAATGGAACTAAATCAGCTACTTTGATTAATAAAAAACACATGTCACATAATCTGAAATTGCTCCATTTTATGGCACAAACACAAAACACACACCCTCAGAAATGTGCAACATTAACGGATGCTAAAATATACTTCCTGCTTTCAGTGCTCTGTAGACTGTTTGATGAAAATTGTGGCACTTCTGCTGCAGACAGGAGCTTCTACCGACTTAATTTGTCTAATGGAGGCTGTTGCACCTTTTTGACCCCAACTGGAAATGCACATAACTCCCAGCTGAAATAATTTTCTAGGTCCTTGAAAATAGACCAGGGTGATTTTAAATGTAGGTGCTGATGCCTGAAGTGCATCTGTGGGATATAAAATGCATTCATGAGCCAATCCCATTTAAGTGACATTCCGTCAGAAGGTGAATTTATCATTTCAAATGTAAACCAGTGTTGGTTTCGTGTTTTTTTAAGGTAACGTTGCTATGCATCTATTGTGGATGTAAAAGCTGCTGCAATATCTCAGTTTCTTTAATTCTGTGTATGTGTTGATCAGACTGCATGTGCCTTCAGTCATGTGACATGGTTTAAACAAGTCATCAGACTCTGGATTATAGCTGAGTGACAACAATGGCTTTAAGAAGATTAATGCTTTATGTTTCTTCAGTTGTGAACATTTGTGTGTTTACAGTCGGCGATGTTGGAGGAAAGCCATCTATTTACTTCTGCGCTTTCTCCTGCTTGTTACCGTATTTATTAAAACTGCTCTCTGTTAGTGCACTTGTTAAAAAGTTGCTACTTTTTATCAGCGTTGATATGACATTACAGAATCATTTAATTAAAGCTGTTCCTCAGCTGTTTTGTTATTATTAGGAGAGACATTTCCGTTTCATTTTACCGCTTTGTAATTTGGTTGTATGGCTGGGCGATAAATCAATTTGATCAATTAATTCGAATTTGTTTTTTTAGACGATTTATTTAAGAAGAAGATCGAGACGTTATTTTCCCAGCTCTCTGCTTTCTTGGGCTTCCTTTATCCGGAGTAAGATCAGCCTGCCAATCTCTTGCAACAAGCAGACATGAAAACAGCAGCAACCAAAGAGGAGCTTCTTCACGGAGGCCGAGAAAAGAAAAAGATTGTTGCGCACGTGATATTTAAAGCCAATTAGACCAACTTGTTCATGCTCATTCAAGTTCTTCTTTTATCTAAATAAAAGATGTAACTTTAAAACAAAAAAGTTTTTTGATTGAATAAATTATTTTCAATTTTGTTTAAATATGTCTTTTGGCCACTTAACCATAATCCTGTTTCTTATTATTTTTATTTAAACTTGACTTCAACTTCTTCAAAAGGGCTTAAAGTTTAAAAATAGAATTTGTCTGTTCCATGTTTGCGTTTGTTGTGCTTCATGAAGGTTAACAGTGGCGCAAGAGAGACACTGTCACTGTAACGCGATGTATCATGGGAGATGTAGTGCTTACAGTGGCTCTGAAGCTGGAAAGACACATCTTTCATTTTTATTAGTTAAAGGACTTTGTACACGCTCTGACAAGAGATGGAAAGCAACACCGCTAAACACAATCTTGAGCTGCTGTTTTTGTTGGAACTGAGAAACTTTGAGCCATGTCTGCACCAGGGAGTGAGGAAGTTAACCACGTCTGATTGGTCAGACTGATAACATAGTGCTCAAATCTAGAAGAATGATTGGTGGAGAGAGTTTAAGGGGTGGGACTTTTCATAAACAGCTTTTGACTAAATCACAATACCGTCATTCTTATCAAAATGTCTTTAATAGAATCAAATAGAATTAAACAAACATATAGAACATAGTATTTTATTATCTTTCATATTCTAGCTGCTCATTGTTTTATCAGGGCCTTTTTGGATGAACACAGAGCTGATATCCTGGCAATGGTAATTATTTTTAGATTAGTGAAAATGAACAATTTTCCACGGAACATCAATGTACCGCGGCACTGGTTACAAAACACTGTTCTAGGACATCGTTTCTGCAGGAGTTCATTAGAAATATGCTTCTGAGTTGTGGGTGGGACCATTGGCACAGAGCGTCCCTTCCTTCATTTCCCTTGATCCTTTTGTCTACACTTTCCCCTGCTAGCCTACAGCCCCTCACAACACCAACCTCACAAATACTAGTGCAACAAAAATGGCCAGCAACACAGGAGCCATCTAGCGTTACAGTTTTGATCCAGATGCCAGCTCGGAGGAGGAAAATGAGGACGCACAAGTACAGGGCTCGACATAGCCATTTGTCCGCTGGCCCGGTCCTGTTTTTCGAGCAGTGCGGACCACAAGACTTTACTTTTCACTTGTCCGCTCGGGCCACTAAAATATCTAACGGTTTATATATTCTTCACCTTTTTCAATAAAGTAAATTTTGCAAAAACGTGTAGATTTACCTCGTCTTCATAATTTAGTTTTTCTGCTAGTCCTGTGTTCAGACTTCAAGGGTTTCTATGGGAAACCTTTGATCACTTCTCCTTCTCTCCCGCCTGCGCGCGCGCGGCTTTCACTGCCGAGCACCGCGCGGCACGCGCTCACTACTTTTTTTTTTTCAAACTTTATTGAATGTAACAATTCAATACAAAACAATGTTAAACAGCAACAACGAAGGCACAAGCCAGTGGGTTAATATTACATTTGATTATAAATCCGACACCGTCACTGAAGAGAGACTGAAGCATGTCAGAGATGTGGAAGACATGGCAGGAATAGATAGGAATATGTTGGATGGAGTAGTGGGTATAATTAGTAGTATGGACAGCAAGATATTTAATGAATGCATTGAAGATGAAACTGTATCCACTAAGCTTTAAGATGAATGTCAAAGAATCAAAGGCAACTCCAAATACCTGAATCTCAGACTCAAATGCAGTAAAATGTTAAACTACTTAATTTAGTTTTTCTTTACAACACTGTAAGCAGTAAGTATTTCTAGTTAGCTGAATGATCTCAGTTAGACCTGCACAATATGAGGAAAACTCGCGATATGCGATATCAGAGATTAAAATTGCGATAACGATATAATTTGCGGTATATAAACAAACAGCAAAATAACCAAATAACCATTCCCAGTTTAAAAATTATACTCCAAATGACCCACGTTGACATAGGTTACAAACATCTAACATAACAGGGCTCCATCTGATTGGTCAACAATGTGAAGGCGTCCATCCGATTGGTCAAATGCATTAAGGGATTTATTTGATTCGTTAAATGGTTCAAGCTGCCATTAGATTGTTTTAACACATTTAAGGTTTATGATTTATTGCGATATTTGCCGTTAGAAGCACCATGAAAACTTCTGAACTAGTGTTACCTACTACACTGCAGTGCTCTCTTCAAAACATCTGAAACAGACTAGAGCAGATTTAAGTTTGATATGGTCTATTTTCAGTCATTGAAAAGTGTAGAAATAAGTGATGTCACCAGAATGCACCAAATTGTACCATATTAAAAGTTTCCGGGGGGGCATGCCCCCGGACCCCCCTAAAGTTGCAAGCACCTGCGGAGCAGCGGGTCCCGCTATGCGCGGTGTCGGGCCAGTAACTTTCAGGCAGGGCCAGTAAGTTTCAAAAACTACTGGCCCTGTGGGCCAGTGCAAATTTCTGGGCTATGTCAACCCCTGAAGTGGATGCATCAGAATAGAGCAGCAGGGAGCTTGGCCTACCGATTGTAGACTTTTCATAACAACTACAAGCTTTTTTAAACAGCATTTCTCATCTGCTACTGATTCAAAACAATTTCAATAGAAAATACTTAGAAATGCAGTTTTAATTTTATTTAAACGTGTCCTTCATCACAAGGAAAATGCTACAAGAACTTTTATAAACAACAAAAACAAGATTTCATCAAAGTGGGTCTTTAAACTCATTTTTTAATCTTTTTCTGTCTAACAGCTGAGTACATAGATAGTAGCTGAATGCCTCTTGTGTTACAAATTTTACTGTTACAACAGGGGGGGTTGAGATTTTCTAACACACTAGATGTGTGTTTGTATAAACCCTTTTTGTAAAGGCTAAACTTTATTTAAATTGATTACATTTGTATTCTGTTTGTGGTTGGACCAGACAGACAAGAAGAAGAGGAATGAAGTGAGGGATGTTAGAGACAGGGGGTACAGAAGAAAGGGGGAAAAGGGGAGTTAAGGAAATCTGGGAGATGATTACCCCAGCGTTGGGCCCCAGTCTCCCCAGCCCAGGGGCCTCATCGCAAGGAGGGCCGATTTCCCAGGCCTAACACCCCCTACCCCACACAAAGAGAGAGGAGCCGAGATAGCCGGCCCCAGGGGCAAGTCCAGGCTCACGCACCCAAGCACTGCCCCTGCGAGAGCGCTGGTCAGGCTCTGACAGGACCGAGGCAGCCCGGCCAGTTAGAGCCCCCAACGATTCTCTCAGTGGAGACTCCAACCCCCCAAACCGCCAAGGTCCCAGACTTATAAGAGCCCCCCTCCCACAGCCCTTAGGATGGGGCCGGCCACCCATCCCCAGCAGCCAGGGAAGGTGTCACCCGAAGCAAAAGGTTGGCCCTCCTCGTCCCAGGGCCAGAGAAGGAGTGATGCCGGCCCCAGGTGCAGATGGGCAGCCCATCCATTAAATTGATATTTTCTAAAGAACTGGTGCTGCAAGTTTTTTGCCTCAGCAAAAACTAACCTGTGCGAAACGTGAATAGGCTTGTTAAAAAAGGGCGGTCTAGCACTGTGCTTTCCCACAAACACACATGCACACACACTATTTCCCTATGTCCCCTCACCCCACCACTTTCTTTTTCACAATCTTGACTCTTGAGTAAAAATCACTAACATAGCTACAAATCTGTGGAAAAAAAGCAAAAGTACAACAATTACTACAAAAGAAAAACTTTTTGAAAAAATCTGAGGAAATGCTGGAAAGGACTATAACCAAGTAAGGGAGCCTTTTACAGTGCCTTTCAAACAAGACAGACAGCATAGACAAAATGAAAGCAAAACAACCTGGTAGGTTTGTTTTGGCTTTTTGCATTTTTTGCAAAAGTGTGGTCATATTGTTTTCTGTTCTGTTTCTGATTTAAAAATAAAAATGGCTTGAATGACAACAAAATGTAACATGGACATTATCATGGACAAGATGACCGATCTCGCCTTTTCTTAAACTCACTAAGGTGATGCAATGGTAAGCACTCTTGCCTCATGGCGAGTAGGACTTGGTACAAATTCCAGCTGGCTCCTTTTTCTGTGTAGTTAGCATGTTCTCCCCGTGCGTGAGTGGGTTTTCTCCGGGCACTCCAGTTTTCTCCCACAGTTCAACAACAAACAGTAATCAGTAAAGTATTTTGAGACTAAAATACTGTTTAATAAACATAGTATTATGAAGTATTAGTACATAAAATTGTTTATGCACTGAAATCTCAAAAACTACACAGGAGTACACAAAAATATGTAAGCAGGTACTTTAGTATTAACAGATGAGGCGTTTTATTACAAAATCAGAAAGCAGCGACTATCGTTTTTCATGCTCTGCTGTAAACGGTGAAATGGGGGAGCATGGCATTCCTAAAGCGCTGCTGGCTCCGTGGGCAGCGCTCGAGAAACACTGGAAAACACTGCTCCGTCATTAAGATCGGATCCATCAGGCCGGAACCGCGGAGGCACGCAGGGTGATCTGGGCCTCAATAAACACTCCAGTGGGCCGGAGTGGTCTTCTGCTGGGGGACTTGACGTGCCGTGGGGCAGGTAGCCTTTCTGATGACAGACAGAATTTGCGCTCAGTGTATTTATAAACGAATGTGCTGTGACGTATGTATCATAGGATGTTGGATTGGTCGTTCTGCATGTCAATCAAGTCATGTACTTCTCCATGAGGACTTTTATTCGCTGACGGATTTTTTAGAAGTATATTCTTATTTTTTTGGTTATTTATCTTTGCTGGCCTGCGATCTACCCTGAAGATAAACCGGTCAATTGCAATCGACGTAATGAGCACCCCTGTTCTAAAGTGTCTGTTGGTCTGAATTTGTGTGTAAGTGTGTGGCTGTGACAGACTGGTGATCTGTCCTGGGTGTACCCCACCTTCACCCAACAGTGGCTGAGACAGGTTCAAGTGACCCAAAGACCCCGAAAGGGACTCAGGGGGATTAAGAACATGGATGGATTTAAGTTAATGTTGCAAAAATGACAAAAGTACAGTGTATAGGGCAGCAGTGGCTCAGGTAATTGAGCCGCTTGGCCAATGATTGAAGAAGGATCGCCGGTTCCCCACTCCCTCCAACCAACTGTCGTTGTGTCCTTGGGCAAGACACTTCACCCTCACTGCCTCCAGTGTGGCTCCACTGTTGTGTGACAGTCAGAGGGGCTGTAGGCGTCTATTGGCAGCCACGCCTCTTTCAGTCTGCCCCAGGGCAGCTTTGGCTACATTGGTAGCTTACTATCAACAAGAATGAATGAGGACGAAATGAATAATGGATATAAAGTGTAAGCTCTTTGAGTGTCTGAAAAAGCGCAGATAAATTATTCCAATCCATTATTATTATACAATAACGAATCATAACTCCATCCAGGTTATTGTAAAGGAAATGACAAGTGTATCTCAATTTTCAGCATCGGTTTACAATTCAGTTTTTTTACATCTATTGTTGTTATAAAACGTGATCTTTTCAAATGGGAATAAACCAAGAAATGCTTCCTTCAGCAAGCTGCCTTTATTCATTGGAGGAACTGCAACCACCGGTACTTCCTGGTTTGCATTAAATTTGGGAAGTAGGACCTTGCTGCACCAATTTGTGTCCTATTTATCATCAGCTAGCTTTTTTGCTACATGAGGTAGTTGGGTTTTGGTGCTGAAATTGAGTAACAGTTGTTGCTTAAAGTGTCCTCTTGGTTTTCATTTCTGGAGAATGCCTTTAGCCTGTCATTGAGAAGGGCTGAAGGTTTTGCTCTCTTAGAGTTCATTTGTGATTGCCCAAAAGCCCTCAACACACAAAGGCATGCACACACATACACACCTACAATATGTAGTGATTTTTGCGAGCATTATTCCAAGCGCAACACTCACTGTTCAAACAATTATTTTGCATGTAAAACAGAAAAATGCACTTGAAACTCAAAAACATGTACTTAAAAAACAATTTTATTCTTGAAACGTAAAAATGTTTGCATTAAAAACAATTTTTGCTCTTGAAACTGAAAAATATGTGCAATCAAAACAAATTTCAATTGAGAGAAATTCTGTGTCTTCTGCGCTCGAAACAGAGCGCAGAAGAGCGAAGGTCAATGCTGATTGGTCAGAAATTCTTCCAGTCAGCTCATAGACTGGATCAGGCTTGCGCTCAAAGAATTTTCATCTTTTTGTTTGCCTTGCTCTTATTTATTCTGGGAAAAAATAAAGGAACGCGGAAAAAGCAGAACTGCCTTTGCAAGTTCCATGTGTTTGTGATGTTTCTAACACAGCCTTGACTTTTAGTCATCTGTTCAGGCAAACTGTTGATGTCGTAAGTGTTCTTACCATCTTTATTTATTTACACATTTTGTTCAGTGGGAACTGCTACTTTTCCTAACAATTTCCTACCTATTTCCTTATTAAATTACAGCTCAACTCCAGGTTGTGTAAACTGCTGGATTTAGTGACCAATAGGTAATGTCTTTTCCCATTCCGGTGGGTTTCCTGCAGTGTTTTGCTCAAACAAAACCCATTGTGTTCTTTTTTATATGCTTCTAGCTCCCTGTACAGAAATCTGTGTGGGTGTTTTGTGCAACAGAGATGAGGAGTAGTTATAGATATGTGTTTGTGTGGACGGAGTGAGGCTGACAGAAACAGCTTGAGGAGGGTGTGGAGTGTGTGGGATGGCTACCATTGTGTGTCTGCATGCACTTTGATTTATGCCTTTGGGTTGATATGATGCTGCAGTAGTGTGTGGGTCAATGTGGGTGAGGAACAGGAAAAGATGAGGAAGGGGGGGGGGGGCAAAGATGGACAAAGGGTAGAGAATTAGGATGTAAAAGAAGCAGAATGACAACTTCAGAGTCAGTTATGTAAGATATTCTCAGAGCAAAAAGCATCCTCTGATCCCAACAGGCTGGTGGGACTGTTGAAGATGCAGTTGTACTATTTAGTCTGTTGTCCAAATTTTTCTCAAATTATTTTTCTCTCCTTTATACTCAGCAAACCTCCACAGCGTATTATTTGCGTAAAACGTTTCAGTTTGAAAGGAGTCTCTTCATAATTTTTTGGATGCTTTAACAGTTTTACAGACCCAATCCAATTAATATGGTGTTTTGAACTGGTTCTAGTAATATTTTTCTTATGAAGGAGGTCATATAAGTGTATAATGAAAGTTAAGATTAAACCTTTATTTCTGAGTATTTCTAGATTCAAAACAAAGTAAATATGGAGCAGATGAAAAAATGCAGTTAAAAAAAGCTTGTAGTTATGACAGTTGGCAGGTCATTAGGTCCTTGCTCCGCTCCATTCCAATGCATCCACTCGCAGAAAAATAGATCCATGCACGACTTTCTTTTCCTCGTCTGAATTGACATCTGTCTCAGAACTGTATGGCTGGAGAGCTACAGTATTGCCTGCCATTTTTGTTTCAACGCAAGTGTGGGGTTGTAAGGCTTTGTAAGCTAGTAGGCGAGAGTGTAAACAAAGGCATTATGGGAAATTAGGGCAGACCCCCCCTAACTAATTGTAGTATATGGAAATGGTTGTGCTATTATGCTTTTGTCGTTATAAGTAGACATCTTCTTTATCATTAGTTAGCTGCAGAAACTGGTATGGCATTATACAATTACTACATCTTTATTATGTCAGTATTGCATATTCCTATTCTAATTAGATAACATTTTCATTGCTAAGATACAGAGTTTCTGAAATAAAAGCATAACACATTCCGTCAGCTTAGATCCAAGAATAGATGAAACACCAACACTTTCTATGCTGATTTAAAACAGGAACTACATGCAAAAACCCCATTCAAATCAGCTGTGCCATAATGTTCTGTCTCAAAGTTACATCACCAAGAAACATGTTGACACGTTGACCATAAACATACATAAAACCCATAAAATCCCAACAGTGATTCAAAAATGCCAACGCATCTATTGGAAAAAACAGTGTTTTGCCTTGTAATTTAAATACCATCTGTCATGGCATAGATTATGTTTACCTTGAACCTCAGTCTTTGCATAAACTGTTGAGGTACACAAGAGACAATGAAGCCAGATGGATAAACAGGCTGTTCGCAACTTAACCTGCGATAGTGCATGCTAAGTGGCAGGGTCAAGCAGCAGAGCAGACCCGCCAAGGCTGGAAACTGAACAGTATTGGAAAAGTATATGGGAAAAGGAGACAGCACATAATAGGTATCTCTGAGAAAAGGACATAGAAACCTCTCTGAACAAAATCCAGTAACCATCACAGTGGCAGACATCCAAGAAACAGTCTCAGGTATGAAGAACTGGACAGCACCAGGCCCTGAAATGATACATGCTTACTGGCTAAAGAAACTCTCTGCACTCCATGAATGCTTGGCAGCACATATGAACCAGCCTGTAAGACATGGGACTCACCCCGAATGGCTAACGAACGGGCAAACGATCCTGATCCAGAACCATCCCTCAAAGGGTGCAGTACCATCCAACTACCGGTCAATAACCTGTCTCCCCACAATATGGGAGCTCATGTCAGGCAACCAAGATAAATGGGCACATGGATCAATACATGAGCAACGCACAGAAAGGCATTAGTAGAGATTCCAGTGGAGCCAAACACCAACTCCTGGTTGACAGAACAGCCGCTCAAGACTGCAGGTCACAACACACCAACCTGTGCACATCCTGGGTCTTCATAGGAAACTCAATGAAGCTGTGAAAAACCACCCTTGAAGCCAATGGCAAGCCACTTGCACAAGAGTCCATCAAATGTGGGATATACAAAGGTGATGCTCTGTTCCCACTAGGGTTGGGCGAAGTCCCCTAAATTGGCCGTTGACGATGTTTGCCGTCAACCATCGGGATGGACGATGATATCGTCGTGGGGGGGGGGTATTTTTAATTTTTCGGTCTTATATAATATAAAGCATTCAACCCTTTGTTTTCCTCTTATGCTATCTTCCGGCACTTAACTCCTTCTACAATTTTTAACGTATTTTAACCATTCAACTTTTAAAATGTTCAGCTCTTTCAGCTTATTAATGCTATGACTTTTGGTTTTTCAAATCCTTCAACTTTTTAAGATATCCCAGGTTTTCCGGGATTTTTTGCCCTATTAAAATACATAGGGAAGTCATGGTGCATGAGGTGCCCGGTTCGACACCCCGTTCGGACACTTCAAATTTTTCAACCATAAAATTATTAAAATCTTTAACTATTTCACTTTCTTTCAGGTATGAATTTTGGCCCTTCAAATCCTTCAACTTTTCAAGATATTCCAGGATTTTCCAGGGTTTTCCAAGATTTCTGCTCCATTAAAATACATAGAGAATCCTTGAAACCTTTGTGTCTTTCAACCATAATAACTTCAACATGCCTTTGGCTAGAAACACTGTTCAAACATTAAACTGCTCACAGGACTTTGGACTTCAATACAAGTTTTGAAATTATTATGGGATGGCAACGCCAACTATGGTTTGGCGGCCATTTTGAGCCTAAATGTGAGGCGATTTAAAACTTCAGTTTTTACCTATTTTAACCATTTTAGTTTTTCAATGTTCAGATCTTTCAGCCTAATCATTTCAGCTATTTTTGGTCCTTCAAATCCTTGAACCTTTGAAGATATCCCAGGATTTTCCAATATATTTGCTTCATTGAAATACATTGAAAATCCTTGCAAACCTTTGTTTCTTTCAACCAATATAACTTTAACATGCCTTTAGCTAGAGACACCGTTCAAACATTAAACTGCTCACAAGACTTTGGACTTCAATATAAGTTTTGAAATTATTATGGGATGGCAACACCAACTACGCTTTGGCGGCCATTTTGTGCTTAAATGTGAGGCGACTTTAAACTTCAGTTTTTACCTATTTTAACGATTCCACTATTAAAATGTTCAACTCTTTAAGCTTAATCCTTTCTGCTATAACTTTTGGTCCTTCAAATCCTTGAACCTTTCAAGATATTCCAGGATATTCCAGGATTTTCCAGGAGTTATGCTCCATTTAAATACAAGGATAAACCTTGAAAACCTTTGTTTCTTTTAACAATTGTAACTTCAACATGCTTTCAGCTAGAGACACCGTTCAAACATTTAAATGTTCACAAGGCTTTGGACTTCAACATAGATTTTGCAATTATTATGGGATGGCAACACTACCTACAGTTTGAAAGCCATTTTTTGACAAAATCTGAAGCAAATATTGCAATAAACTTCATCCATGGCTAGAACTGAACATATTGAAATTCACTGGATCTGGACATATAAGGAATGTGGGCGTGGTTAGCAAACAAACTTCGTTGCTAAGGACGTCCAAAGGTTTACTTTTTCCAATTTGTCTGAAATTTGTTCGATTTGTTCGTCATCCCCAGGCGACCCAAACATAAAATAGTTGCTATGGAGATAAAATTAATAGAAAAGCTGCCATTTTGAAAAAATTGGATTTTCTATCAACTTATAACATGTAGCTTTTACCAATATGATACTCTCAAACAATGTGTTTTTTGAGTCAGTTGATGATGCTGATTTCAGTGCTAGCACTTTTAGCCATATTAGCAACATCTTCACATTTTCAACAGTTCAGCCATTTTTTCAACAATTTCAGCTTTAATGCTTAACTCCTTCTACAATGTTTGACCTATTTTAGACATTCTACTTTTACAATGTTCAGCTTTTTCCTCATATTTCTGCTTTCATTCAGCAATACAGCATTCAACCCTGCATTTTCTTCTGGAAATGCAGCTCCTTCTAGTTGCTATTCGTTATTTTACTTTATTTATTTTATTTCCCAACTAATGACTCATCCGCAATGATCCAGTGTAAACTGAGGGAAGAAACTTTTTTTTTAAATATTTTATTTTCAAGTTTAAGTGAACATATGATGTGAAACAACAACAAACAAAGTCAAAGGGGAAAAAGAACAACAAGACAACCCCCAAAAGACATGACACTTGCAAAAGGCAAGATGCCAAAAAAAATAAATAATTTAAAATAAATAAATAAAAAAATAAAATAAAAAATAAATTAGCTTGCCATATTTATCATACTAATCTATAAACAAATACACAAGTAAATGTTGCAGTCAGACAAAACTTGTACAAGAGAGGGGGGTGAAAAATTACATTTGCGACCCAGGTCCGGCACCTCTTCAATTGTAGACCTTCAAGTTATGTTGTAGCGAACCAGAAAGGGTTTCCAAACAGTGTTGAATCTATACTGTGAACCAAATCTGCAGGGCCTCAGCCTGTCTAGCCCAATGGCATATAAGATCTCAGCCAGCCACAATGTTCAAAGGAGGGAGGAGTTGTTGATTTCCAATTTAGAAGAATAAGTTTTTTGGCCACCACCATTCCCAACTGTAGCGCTGTCTGTATATGTTGTGGCAAATGAGAAGTTTGTGAAGAACATCCAAAGATGTCCAGGTGGCTATTGGGCTGAATATCTTTATCATATGCATCAGAAAAGCATTTAAAAATCTTACTCCAGAAACTGTGCAACAATGGACAAAACCAGAATAAATGACCCAGCGTACCTTCTGATGTTTTACACCTGTCACAGGTAGCCGAGACAGCTGGAAAGATTTTGTTCAGCTTCGTTTTGGAATAATGCAGTCTATGCAGAACCTTAAACTGAATCAACCTGAGTCTGGAACTGATGGAGCAGCGGTAAATTTTTGAAAGTGCCTCATTCCAGAAACCCTCAGGTACCTCACAGTTCAAATCTCTAGCCCAAGCATCTCTAATCGAGTCAGAGGGGACCACAGTAGAGAAGCAAGAAACAAATTTAGATATGATCGGCTTGGAGTCAGGGGGAAGTGAGAAGAGCTCATAGAAGGGGTGTGTAGTTGGGAGGTCAAGGCTTGGACACCACGCCCTGACACAGTGTCTGACCTGAAGGTAACGAAAGAAATGGGACTTAAGAATGCTGTACCTGGAACTAAGCAATGTAAATGAAGCAAAATGGCCATCAATAAACAGATCTGAAAAAGATCTAATGCCCTTTTCTTTCCAGATGGTGAATGCTCCATCTTGTTTACTGGGGGTGAATACATTATTTTGGCATATGGGAGCCTGCATTGAGGCACAAGGAGCCTGGCATGCTGTTTTCATTTGGTGTAGGATGCGAAGGGAATTTTTTAGAATGAAATTGTGGTGGTGTATTTTGGATATTGGGGCAGAGCTTGAGAACAAAAGGGCTGGGAGTGAGGACTTCCCTGCAGTGTTAGCTTCCAGCTGCACCCATAAGGGATTAGTCTCCACATCAGAATACTCACACTTCCAGTAGGTGAGAGCCCTGGCATTGGCTGCCCAGTTGTAGTGCCTGAAGTCTGGCAGACCCAGGCCACCAGGGAAGAAACTTTAACAAAAAAATTAACAGAATAGAAAAGAAGTGGTCCGCTGCCGCACTCAACTAGTCAAGTGGACTGGTGGAGCGTGGACTTACAGCTTTGTGTTTGAGGGGAAGGGGGGGTGCTTTGTTACATGAGCGGTGTGTGTGGGATATTTAGGACTGCGATCCGTCCCGCAGCTCTAGGGGAACAAGCTACTGCGTGTCTACTCGCAGCGTGGCGGGGGGGTGGCATCACGATGGTGCCTCTTCATCGGGATGTCAGTCCCCCATCAAGATGGATGATGGTATCGTCCATCGGCATAACCCTAGTTCCCACTGCTGTTCCACATAGGTCTGAACCCCCTCAGCCAAATAATCAATGAAACTGGCTATGGATAACGACTCAGAAATGGGGCCACCATCAGTCACCTCCTCTACATAGATGACATCGTAAATGGCGTATACTTGAATAGCGCTTTCTACCTCACTTGAAAGCCCAAAGTGCTTTAGTCACAATCCCATTCACCCGTTCACACCGACATTCAGACACTGGTGGTGGCTCCACTGCCGAACACTGGTGCCAACCTTCCACCAGAGGCAAGGTGGGGTTCAGTGTCTTGCCCAAGGACAGTTCGACACATGGGCAGGCAAGGTGGGAATCGAACCTGCAATTCTTCGATCAGAGGTCGACCACCCTGCTGCTGCTGCACTGCGGCCACCCCTAGTTATCAAGTTATATGCTAAGAGCAAGCGTGACATTGACTCCCTGATCCACACTCCCAGAATCTACAGTACTGACTAGTGTTGGGCGATGTCCCTTATATTGGCAGTTGACGATGTTTGCAGTAAACCATCGGGATGGACGATGATATTGTCGGGGGGGCGTGGCATCACGATGGTGTCTCTTTATTGTGAGGTCAGTCACCCAGTCCATCAGCACAACCCTAGTACTGACATCGAAATGTCATTCGTGCTCGAGAAATACAGTCAGATGCTGACAAAGAAAGTCAAGATAGTCCACACGAGAGGGGGTCTTACACCCAGAAGGAACAAAAGCAGACATTTTGGACAGTTACAAGTTGCTTGGCAAATGGAAACCTGGAACAGGCAATGACGAAAGCTGCAACAACCCATTACCCCCAACAAGAAAGTCAAGTCCTGAGAAGCCAGCTCAATTGAATCGGTTAGTTCAAAGGGGGCCTAAGTCCAAGAGGTTTGTTTTTCCAGGAAATGATTTTAATTGCATAGCTTAAAGGGAGTCTACACCAAATGATTAATACTTTACCCAGATTTAGCATCAGTTCATAGCTTACAAATGCTATAATATGAAGCACCTCACTTTTATAATTTCAGAGGACTAGCAAACAAAAGTCTCTGCACTTGGGCCCTTCTCCAATTAAACAGGGGCGCTGCCATATTGGATAACTACTGCTGCCATCTATGGGATAAAGCAAAACCCATACAAGAGAGGCCCAAGTCCAGGAATTTTGTACTTAATACATTTTAAATGTCAAGCATAGTCAATACATTACAACGGACTTGGGACTTTTTTGCACATAATCATATAGCTTTTCCCTTGAAGACCATAGAACGTATAATATCTCTATTTTGAAAAATTGTGAACTAACTGATTCAATTGCAAGAACAGGACCCAGGCAATATACAGTTACGAACTGCCAGTTATCAGATACCCTGCAGGAATAATAAGATGGCCAAAGGAAGAGATAAAGACCACAGATATTAAGGCATGAAAGTATACATGTAGGGTTCCATCCCAAATCCAGCACCCTGAGGTTGTATGCTAGCCACAAGGAAGGGGACAGACCCCTGCATGGGATGTACCACCAGACTGTCACAATCACCAGACATATCAGCCACTTCGGCTGATATCAAGAAGTCCTACCAATGGCTAGAAAGGGCTGGCCTACAGGACAGCACTAAAGCACTCATCCTGGCAGAACAGGAACAAGCCCTGAGCACTAGAGCAATATAGGCTCAAATCTAACACACCAGACAAGATCCAAGATGTAGGCTGTGCAAAGAGGCACCTGAAACAATCCAGCACATAACTGCAGGGTGTAAGATGCTGGCAGGAAAAGCATACAAGGAACACTGCAACCAAGTGGCTGGAATAATATACAGGGACATGTGTGCAGAATATGAACTGGAAACCCCAAGGTAAAAATGGGAAACTCCTCTGAAAGTGGTAAAGAATGAGAGAGCAAAGATCCTGTGGGACTTCCAGATTCAGACTGACATGATGGTAATGGGGAACCAGACATTGTAGTGGTGGATTAATAATAATAATGTGGGAGTACCAAGCGATGGCAACATCAAGAAGAAGCAACATGAGAAACTAGAGAAATACCAGGGACTCAGAGAAGAACTTGAGAAAGCATGGAAGTGAAGGTGACAGTGGTGCCCATGGTAATTGGAGCACTTGGGGCAGTTACCCCCAAGCTGGAGGAGTGGCTACAGCTGATCTCTGTTCATAATCTATGTCCAGAAGAGTGAAGTGCGAGGCACAGCTGATATACTGCTGAGATACTGGACCTTCAGGGTCCCACGCTTCTGGTAAAGGACCTGAGCTTGGGTGAGAAACCACATATAAATTCAATGTATATATATACAGCTTAGTTTTCTACTACATTCAATAGCAATGCTGTCACAATGTGACTTTTTATGTGGCTGTTGCGTCATCCTTCATGCTCTTGTGCTGAGGCCTGGAGGTGATGTCAGCCTGTCAAAAACTATAAAAGTATTAACACTTGTTACTGCAAAATAAACAATGTTCGCAGGGGGTGTCAGAAAAAAGTCTGAAGTAAATCTTTTTGAAGGACTGTACAGCATTATACTGATATGTAGGTCTCAACATTGATATAACATTTGAAGGAAAAAAGCATATTTAAAGAGTTGTTCCTCTATTAAAATAAAACTCCTATTGTTTCAACTAAAAAGTGTTTTAAAATGTTCTTAGTTACCATACTATCTATTGGCCCTGTTTAAGGCAAATGTATTGATTTGTTTTATGAATGTCAAAAGGTTGCTTTACTTGTTGATCACCTATTGGCATATTTGTTCAGGGGTCGCCACAGTAATTCAGCGGTTTAGCAGATTTTTACGCCGGATGCCCTTTCTGACATAGTCCTGTATTTTATCCGAGCTGGGCACCGGCACAGGAGACCCAGACTTGGGCCCCTTTGTGGCTACATGGTTAGGCAGTAGTGTGAAAGGTCTTGCCCAAGGACCCACACTGGATGAAGCTCATCGCGCCCCCTGCAAAACGAACCCTGGTCTCCCATGTGTCAGTCCTACACGCAGCCAACTGAGCTATCCAGCCACTAAAAAGTTGCTTTACTAATATACTCAAACGTAGTTGTCAGTAACACCAACCAGTGCAGGAATAAGTTAGGAACAATCATAACTCAGCCTTTCTAATCAAATTTGAATCTCATTTCTTTGAGTCACTATCACAAATCATCAAAGTAGTGGGTAAAAAAGCATTCAACTGGACTTGGTTAAAGACCCACTCTGATGAAAATTATGTTTTGGTGTTTTTAACATGTTCTTGTGGCCTTTGTCTGATGATGGAAGACATATATAAGGAAAATTAATCAATGGGGATGGGGGGGCAGGGGTGCTAAGCAGGGCTAGTCTCTGGACCTACTGGATGGAAACAACCCTTTTGATTTAACCTGCTTATTGTATATTTCTGCATTTGTGTCAAGTACTCCGTCATGGCTGCCGCCTTCCTTTCCTTAACTACTCAGACTTTTCTTGTTATTAGGCTTAAAAGAGTATAATGTAATAAAATTTGACTTAACTTTCGTTCAGACCTGTATGAAAGTTAAGTCAAAGTCAATGTGCTTGACTTTGAAAGATATTCGTCTTGACATTTGTGAGCATGATGATCTAGTTGCTTAAAACTTAACAAAAGAAACACAGTATATTTAGGTAAGAAGAAAGAAGATAATTGAATGCTTTTGTTGATATCTTGGATGTACGATCACCTCTATGTCTGTGCTTTCGATTAATGGTCTTCTCCACTGTAAGTCTGCAACTGATGTCTTGAAACATTATCTGAATAAGACTTATTTATTTTTTCCAGCCCTCATTTCTTTAGAAACACCTCCATTTTTTTCCCAAATACTATACAATCAATATGAAAAAGAGGTGTTGATATAATTTTTCCCATAATGAAGTGGAGATGTCAGGGTGTGTATTTAGTGGTGCCCAGAGTGCAGGATTTTAGAGGGAATACTCAGAAATGCGTAAATGGATCAAAATACCACTTATAATTCACTTAAATACACTTGGGTGGCAGTTTAGCTCAGGCGGTAGAGCAGGTCATCTAACAACCAAAGGGTTAGCAGATCAATCCCCGCTCTCCCCAGCCAGCTGACACCCCCCAAGCACAACCAGTCCACATCTCACCACTCCCCCCAGGGGATGGGCAAAATGCAGAGAACAATTTCCCCATAGTGGGATAAATAAAAGTAAATTAAAACAAATGTTAATTTTGTATGGTATAGGCCCTTTAAAGTCTTAGAATGATGTGGGACCTGAAAACTGATGCCTTGTTTTTTTTTTTGGTGTAGTTTTTTAAACAGATGCAAAAACTTTTGAGGGTAATTTTTTTCAGACTTCCTTTACCAGTTATTTCTACTTTTTTGCTTTATTGAGTTACTTCTTCCTGCCTATATTTGAAAACACCTCTATGCAACAGCTGATTAATGAGGTTGCAAGCATGTGTTGACTCTGTGTGTTACATGCGCATAGGAAAAGGAAGAAAGAAAAAGGAAGGGTAGTGGGTTATCTAAACTGACTGTCTCTAACATAGTAACGTGCTGATAGAAACGTTCTAATGATGAAGAGGCAGCAGGATCTTTGTGTGTCTGTGTGTGCTGGGTTGGCTATGTTGTGAGCAGCTGCTGTGTGTCTTTGTTTTATCACTGATGCTTTGCCAGGTTTACACTTGCCCTGTATGTTTGAGTGTGTACGTAGAGCTGCTAATGTGCTAAACGTGTTTTATTAATCACATCTCATTATAAATTCATTTGTGTGTCCAGTTACCTCTGTCACCAGATTTTCCATTTTTCACTTATTAATAGAAAGTAAAATCTCTTATTTAAGCTTAATATAATATTCTTTCAGGCCTTTCAGCTGTTTAGCATCTTATTTGTGGATTGTGCTCATTCACCTGCTCAGATCCAGTTAAATTGTAAAAATGTATGTCCTTTTTTCCCCATTTACTTCTTTGATTTGCCTCTGGGTGACTAAATGACCTTTTTGCATTTAACGACAATAACATTTGGAAGCCAAAACAAAATGTGTCTCAATCCTATTGGTTGAGGAATGTTTGTCCTTTTTTTAATCTGTATGCTCAGTACATTTAATAAATTCTGAGTTTTTTTATTGTACTCTGCCCAACAGAAGAAAAATGAAATAATGTGCTGCAAAAACTAATTCATTGCTCACCTGTTAAAGGTGTTTGTTGGTCATCATCCATTTTAATAAGCCTGTATTATTTTTATGTTTCAACATAAAATGGAAGGCCAAATTGAAGAGAATTACATTTTATGATCTTATATCCATCTTATATCTCTGAATCCATTTTGGGGGTTGCCAAAGCCTGTCCTGGTGACTGTTGGGCAAAGATGAGGTACAGGTCGCCAGCCTGTTGCAGGCCTAAACACTAAATCACAAAGATTTACATTCACACATAGGGGTAATTCAGAGATACTGTGGTGAGTTCAATGTCTACAACAAACTCTAATTATGTTTTCTGTCTTTTATTTAGTCAAACTTCTGTTTTTTAAGCTTTTTTCTTTTGCATAAAATTTAGTTTTTCAGCAAGTAAACTTCAACATGTCAACAGTTTTTTCCTTTAAACTTTTCACAGTTTTTTCATAATTGAATGCTATTAGTGCCCGACTCTTGGGCTACTCTGATGGTTTGAGCTTTAAGAAGAGACATGCTATTATTTTAAGCTGCTACTAGGTCATTGAAGGGTGTTTCTAATAATGAGACACAGAGGCCACAACATTTTCTCTGATGCTCTGCTGCTGTCATTGGCACACTTTGTCCCCTGAGGGTGTCTTGTAGCAAGAAATGCACTAAACTCATTTAGCTTTGACTTGTAGTTTTTTTCCTTCTTTGTCCTTTTTCTTTTCATTGTATGTTTTTGCTTAGTTGCATCTCTTTTTTAAATCTTATCACTTCATCTTTCTTTCTGTCTCTTCATGGCCAGAAATAGACTCTCTGGGTTTTTGTCAGCCTCTCTTGAAACCTCTTCAACAGGAAGCAAGAGACACTCACCACAGCCCACACGCTGTAGAGAAACACACACATCTGAACATGCTGTCTTTGCAATCCTGCTGTCCGGAGGAATCAGATCGATTTCTTGATTTCGTTTATACTTTGCATTGCAAAATCTGCTTTTGTGCGGATGTGTTTGAGTGGGTTTTTATTGTGAAAATAATCTGTGCGTCGATGCACTTTTAGATCAAAGATTTGAAGACCCACATAAGGAGCGAGGGTCTGATTTGGACAAGTAAAATGCAAACGTGAAGTTCCTGTGTGTATAAATGTGTGTGTAGGTATGTATGAAGAGGCGTGTGCGGTTGAAAAACTATGATTGGCTCTCATTACATCCTCTTTCTGGTGCATTTCCTGACAGTTACATTAGCTGAAACTATTGTAATTATTACAGCCCCTAATACTTCCTACCCACTGTGTAAAAATGCATTTTTCATTGTTTCAGTGTGACAGGAAGAATTGTTCATCATTGGTTTTCCCTTCTGGCTCTTAATCGGAAGATATTTGTTCTGCGTGTCTGACTTCTCTCTGCTGCACAACATTATGTCATGCTCAGAAATGCTACCTTTGTGGTTTGAATGGTTACAAAGGCAGTTAGATGTGCAGACATTGCAGAGGTGGTCTAATTTTAGACCTTTCTCAGAAATAGTTTGAGTTTCTGCTGTAAGAGACACGTGATTGCATTACATTTTTTTCTTTTTCCGGTTTAATCTTGATCCAATGCATAGATTCTTAAAAGTGGGGGTATGCATACCTTTAGCGTTGCTCCATGGCCCTCCAGGAGTCTCTTTAGATTTTTACAAAATATTTTTTATAAAATCTTTGAAAAAAAAATTTTTTAATCAACCTGCTGTTGATTAATTATCTTTTACATTATGCACAGCTATGTTTGGCAGTCATCAGTGCTGTTAAAAAGTGACCAAAATTCATGGTTCAGCCAGTGTCTCAGAATTGGATAGCACAGTGTTGTTGCAGATGTTCTGTTTGATTGGCATTAAGGAAGGTATGGAAGGAAATTATCCCAACATTAAACTAAACTAAAGAATCCACTTGAATAAATAGTGAAATCCAGTTTCTCTAAAAGACAGCAGCAAATCTTATTTATCTTTTGATAGCAGAGTTTTGCTTTGTTGGTTCACCTCTAACACTTTAATGAAGTAATAACTGTGCGTTAAGAGACTTAATACACATTGTTTTTGTTAAAGGGGAAGTTTAACAGCCTGTACACATGGTCACAATGAAGCTAGGTTAATATCCCCCTCGGCAAAGCCAAGTCAAGTGACCATTTTTAATGAAAAGTCTATGTAAATAAACCCTGCGACAGACTGGCAGCCTGTCCAGGTTGTCCCCTGCCTTCGCCCACAAGTGGCCGGCAGCCCAGTGACCCCGAAAGGGATAAAACGGAATAGAAAATGAATGAATGAATGAATGAATGAATGTCTATGTAAATATGTATAAATGCTTGGGCTGCTGCAATCAAAAATCTCGCTGTCTCTACCTATGCAAGTTGTTGCAATTGTCTTCAGACTCACGTACAAAACGTGTGGCCGTTGAATACATGAATACATGTTGCTACTTAATCAAATCAGAGACTTGGATTTGGTCATGAAATGTGGATGGCATTTCAATTCACAGAAGTGCCAACCATTTCAAAATTAATCATGAATGGAAAAATAAATATTGCGGTTTGTGCCTGAATTATATCACACCAATTCTTTCATATATCGAAATCTTGTTCACTTTTCAGCACAATAGAGCTGTGAAAGAAGAAGCCTGGACCAAGTTTCCCGAGATTTGCACTGCTTTGACATTTCACACCAAGTCTCTTCCAACTGTAGGCGGGGGACATCTGCTAGTTAACAGTAGAAAAGGAAAAAGAAGAAGCCCCTCCTTGCTTGTCCAATGTAAACTCCATAGGCTAATTGAATGATCAAGAACCCACGTTTAACACGTTCTTGAACATGCGCCACTTGCCCAGTGAGAACGTAGCATCACAAAAAAATGTGCATGGAATAAGTCAGTAATCTTTGGCGATTAGGCTCTGGGCTAATGACGTCTTGTATGCTTGGGAAAAAACTCAGACAATTAATGTATAAACCCCAGAGCCTAGATGTTCTGAATACGCGTCACATGCTTGTTGATAGCTTTATAGTTCTAATTTCAGTGTCCCATTTGTAAAAAAAATAGATACTTTTGCTAATTGATAGTATAAAGAACCATTCAAGTGAGTACGAATAAAGGGTGTTAGTTGTTGGCATCACACTTTATTTTAGGTCATCTTTAAAGTTATCCTTACCTGTTTGAAGGATGAAAGCATGTTTTATGTAG
Source organism: Oryzias latipes (assembly GCF_053564925.1). Taxonomy (NCBI): domain Eukaryota; kingdom Metazoa; phylum Chordata; class Actinopteri; order Beloniformes; family Adrianichthyidae; genus Oryzias; species Oryzias latipes. The sequence goes on from NC_136254.1 coordinate 14,225,214, forward strand.
ATCCACTACTAACCGTTGTCACTTTTAGGTTTGATCTTAGTTATAATATTCATATCATAGCATGTCTCAGTGTTGCAAAAAAGTTGGAAGCATTATGTCAGGCGGCTTCTTGAGCAACTTGATGTCCAGCATCTCTGCTGGAGAAGAAACAGGTTTTCTGTGCCTTTTATGCAAAAGTAGTTCAAAGGTCAGTGTTGTCCATCCTGATTAGGAATGGTGAAGCCAAGAAAACTGTTCAGACCTATTGTGAAAACCTGAAAGTTTCAGTGAGTTCAACAGCTAAACCATTCACGGAGTCAGCTGGATTCTACTGGAAGGATGTGGCCTCCTGTCTGAAAATCGCATACTTTCCTTTTTAACACACATGACACTTGACGGTAAGATACTGTACATATTATCGAGAAAAAGAGGTGCACTGCACTATATCTAATGAAGTGCTAAGTGTATTGACAGGCTGATGCCCCAATTAGCAAACTCTTAAAAACAAAACTCCTGTGCGAATAAGTAAAAGCTGATTTACTGTGGCGACCCCTGAAGGGGTATGCTGAAGGGTGAACAACAACCTTTACTTTCCATTGCATGTTCCAGTAGAATGAGTATATTGCAGTTTATAGATAAGTCCTTCCATGTCAAATTAAAAACAATTAATAGATTTATACTGTATGAATGGGCTAGGATACAGGCAAAAAATGCACATCTCATAATATTCAAATACTTTATTGTTAAATTAGGGAATACGTAGATGCAGGAATTGTTTAACTGGATTTTGTTTGAATGTGAGAAAGGTTTAGCATTTGTTTTTGTGATCACCATACCTATAGGAGCAGTTTAGTCTTCATATTTGTTTTGCCTGTTTATAGTAACCAACTTTTGTTGATTTTTCCTTTTATAATTGCATTTTTTGTGGATCAAATTGTTTTAAAGACACACTCTGTTGAAAAATGTCCCATTGACATATTTCTGATGATGGTGGATATATATATATAAACAAATGAAGCTTAAAATCGAATTTTTGAGTATTTCTTTATTCAAATCAGGTGCAGTGGAAAACATTTTGTTTTAAAAAGAGAAAATGCCCTGCTCCCTGCTCCAAGCCCCAAGGTCTCAGAAACAGGAAGGGGAAGGGGGCAGACTTACACCAATGGTCCTGCTCACATTTCAGAGACTAATTTCCAATCAACTACCGTCATTCTGCAGAAATTATGTCCTAAAAATAGCATATTCATAATTACAAGAACAATTTTACGATAGATCAAAAGATGACCGGAGTGGGTCTTTAAAGGGCTGCATTGGTGACATTGTATTTTTCCAAGGTAATTAGCATTGAGCTTCACTTTCCTCTGTATCTGGAGCAACTATTTTTTTGACTTAAGAAGCACAGGTTAACAGCGTCTCATTTAGTGCAGATGTGGTGCTTGTGGTGTTGAACCAGCTTGCAACTCTAGCAGATAGTTTTATCACAGCATCTCAGCTTTGTCCGACTGTTAAAATCAGCATTTTGTTGCTACACACAGTGTGCATTTACGCTAAGAGCTGAGGTTGAATATTTATTAATTGAAATGTCCATCTAATTGCATTGGAGTGCCATTTCTTTACTTTTTCGTGCCTTGCAGAAGTATTTTCGGATTGCGATGAGGCCTGGCCCTCCAACAGATCCGACCAGGGACAATTATTTAATAAGAAATACAATACTACATTAAAAAAGTATAGAGCACCTCCCCAAACATATGCACATCTGCCAAATTCTCTCCTTTTTTATCTCTTTTGCTCTCCCCTGCTTTACATGATGTCTGGCACCTTCTTTCCTTAGTCATCGAGCTTGAGGCTCAGCCAGAAAGTTAATCATATTAGAGTTGAAGCTATTTGTAAGTTATCAGAAAGAAAGCAGATACTCTTTGTGTGGTCCTCTCCTGAACATTAAAGAATTGGTAATGAAGCAACTAACTTTACAAGTTTAATTTATAAGTTCAAATGACACGCAGCCCCTCTGCCTTGAAATGACACATGCTCAAATCCTGACCAGCTGTAAAAAAAAAGTCTTTATTGCAACCTGCCACAAGTCTTTTACATCTTTGTCTTTATTGTTCATACACATGTTACAGAAGTCAGATAAAAGACGTTGTTGGACAGGGCTATCTGCCACCATTTTGGTATTTTAACGTTAAAAGTCCTGTTGTGCGTTTACAGTACACAAAAGCCTCACAGCAAAGACCATGAGACAAATCAACTCAAAAAGTCAAATTCCATGAGGATATATCCTTTTGAACAAAATCCATGTGCATATGCAAATAGTTGTGCACGTTAATGTCATTATAACACAGTTAATAACATGGGTGTTATTGGCAAGAGTCTAGCAATACTATAAATGTCACAATATGTTTCTCCCGATAGAATATGTATCGTGAGACATCCAAAGACTGTACTGGGACATCCATCCATCCCTCCATCTTCTTCCGCTGTACAGATTATAAGGCGCACTATCAATGATTGTTCAATTTTAATTACTTATCTTATGTTATATATTAAGTGCATCGAACCAAAAGGCGCATTTAGCGAAACAAAGGTGTCAGAGATAACATTAGTCAGTAAGACTAGTCAGTAGCACTATGTTCCCAGTAACTCTAGATCTTCGTTGTAGCACTCTACACAGTAAACGTTAAAACTATTACCCACGCTTCGTGCATTAGCAGCGTTAGCGTTTTTCTCAATGCCTGTTACTCTCAACCTTGTTTGCAAAACATAATAAAACAAACCGATACCACTGAAACAAACATTACTGTGACTGAGCTTACGCCCAACCCATTAGTGTTATGTAATCATTTCTCCTGTTTTGTTCTGTAAAAAACAGAACATGAGAGTCAGACATCGCTGCATGTTAGCCAAATTAGCCTTTTCACAATACCACCCAACCAAATCGCTGTGTACCTCTCATGATCACTTTGACATCAGTAAACACAACCAGAATGAATCTTTATAAAAGATTCCTAGATTATAAGGTGCAATGTCGTTTTTTGAAGAAAAAAATATATAGATTTGTAAATGTTCCTTATGGTATGGAAAACACTGTATATGAAAACCATACACTGTGAACTGTAACACACTCAATGTGATAACTGGGTTTATTTTTTGAGACCAGATAGTTGTAGTTTTGTTTTTTTAATATGGTTGGAATGTTGCTCCATATTTGCACAACATCAGTGGATGACATTTCAGCAGTCACTGTGGTTGTGTTCTTCTTTGTATTAACTAAAGATATTTTTATCAGGACCTAAACTCATGCTTTTCTGTCCATGGACACATAACAGACATATAACTTTGTAATGTCTTTACACCCACCCTTAACCCCTTCATGCCTGACTTGATTTCCAAATACAGATTTAAAAAAATAATTCTTTTTTTCTGTTCAAGGTTGTGCTAAATTGAGTCCTGGATTTGATGGTACATTTCAAAATTAGTGACATACAGCATGAAGCAGTTAAAGTATGATACCAAAATCTGATATTAAATCATTTGGGCAGACAAAGCTTTAAAAATTAGCCTTAAATGGGCTTCACATGAAATCGAATTATTTGTGTAGTTGATGAGAGGTCGTGCAAACATGGCACATTCCTCAGTAAATTTTAGCTAAATATATTAAAGATTTTTTATTATTATCAACTATTATTATCAAATTCAACGCAGCAATGTGAGTGCAGCAAGTGTGCAATTGAGAGACTAGACGTGTTTATGTGATACGATGGTGATAAATTCCCTTTGTTGGGTGTTTGCGTGCGCAGCTGAGGGGTGCTGCCTCTGCAGCGCAGGATTCCCTTCAGTCTAGGGAATCAGAGACACAGATGGAGTGCTGAATCTTCTGCACCTATGACAGGAAAAAACCACACGCACACAAAAAGGGCCCACACCCATGTTTGTCATGCACCACCACTAACCACTCAGCAAACGCTTTGCAGAAAGTCTATTTTTGTCTTGACATGTCTATGTTTGAGAAACTGGGCTTATTCTAGAAACAGTGTCACTCTATATGGTAAACCCCCAGTTGTTCTCTCACTTTGTTTATGGATCCACTTCCTTTTCTTTCTACTTCTCCCTTGTAGCGGTTTTTCGTTGTGCTGATTCTCTTTTTGCACATTTTCTGCATTCAGTCTTTTTCCCTTCCTGTTTTCTAGTTTTAGTTTTATAGTCGTTTATTGTCCTTTCTTGTGTTTTTCTCACACAAATCTTTGGCGTTCATTTTTGTCTCATCCACTCCCCTGTAAATATTTCAATCTTCTCTGGTCATGGCAGAAGTTTGTCAGTGTGCCTGTACAGGCCTGCTGTGCAGCAATCTGGTGCTTGTCTGAGCAACACACTCACACAGGAATACACTAAGAGAGCGTAGCATCACACAAATGGCCACACACCAGCTCAAACACACATACACATGAACCCACCTGTTATGAAAGCATGAGTGGGGCGAAGGGCGTGTTGTTAGCAGACAGTGGCAACCCTCAACACTTCACTTAAATGTCTAAGTCTCTCCTTTTGTGACTGACATCACTCTCATTCCTCTGTTCTTCTTCTTTATCTTCAGATTCAAACTCCTGTAGTTTCAAATGTTCAGTTGAACCAAGTTAAAACTGTCTATATTTTATTTCTCTTCTTGTGTTGTGTAAAGCTTACACTTAAAGAGTACAGAGCCACAGTCAAGTACTAACTTAGCATTGGGTGTGTGTTAAAATAAATGGTAACTTTCTTTTTCTTGAATGGTTCGCACAAACCCAAAATGAAAACATTTTTAAGGCATATTTATGTTTAAAACGCTTTCAGCTTCCCTTTCTTCTAAAAAACTAAACAGAGCAATTGGATTAGCATGAATCTTTGACTACAATAGGAATCATTTCTGTTAATAAACAAAAGGAACTTCGACCAAGAGAATATAAATTGAAGACGTCTTTATAAAATTATTTTATGAACATTTGATTATAATTGTGATACAAAAAAGCTCCTCAGCTAGTTCCAAAAACGTATTAACTCAGCTTTGATGAGGGTAACACATGCAGTCAAGTCTTCAAGCGTTTTTCTGATGTCTTTCTTTGACACTTTAACATGGTTTTTCTTTGGGACCATGGTCAGCTCTCTTTTTTGCAGTAATTCTCCATTGTGGCAGATTGTGGCTTGCACAGCGTCTTTTCTACCTCACAAAGAAGCTCTTTTTCAGACAAATGTTTTTTTTATCTGCTCCTGATTCACAACAGCTTGAATGAAAAATTATCAGAAATGAGATGAGCTTTATTTTCTTGTCCTCCATTATCAGAAAATGCCACAAGAACATATTAAAAACGCCATTTTCATCATCTTTAAATAAAAACTTGTAATTTTTCATGTAAAACTTGTTGAACGTGTGACAGAAAGCATCACATTATTTCTGAATCCCACCTACAACTAAAGTTATGCATTAAACATTTGCACTCTCACGTCCTGTTTGTGACACGGCATGTTTTAAAACATGACAATGCAGTTTCAAAAAGAGTTGGGATGTGATTTCTAAGAATATCTACTGCGAACAGCTCACGAGCAAAGACTGCTGCCTGCAGGCTTTCATCACAAAAGCTGTTCTTCTGTTGAATGTGGTATAAAATGTTGTTTTCTGCTGTGAGAGGACTGTGCTCACAGTATTACCTCAAGAACAGCTATTCTTAGTGTGTTTTACAAGGATCTCAGCGTTGCTGAAAACTCAGAGTACAGAGTGACATTAGTCTCTCAGAGATGCTGTTGCTAAGTTCCCTCCTTAACTAAAACCAGAGGAATCCCTGTTCTAACCACAAATATTCAAACATGTCGTGGAAGGATTTTCCTCTCATATGTATGTAATAAAAGTATGTCCACAGTCATGAGGGCCCCCGTCCATTTTTAGAGCCTCTTCAGGGATGCGGTTTCTATATTTAGAGGCAAGTTTTGTTAAATGAATACACCAGCGGCGTGTTGGAAGGTTGTCAAAACACCCCGGCTTTGGGTGTCTCCAGGCATGTGTGTTCCTTTAGAGGGCAGATTCATCTTCCTGTGGACGTTTCACATGCATTCAGAGTTCGGGGATTTAAACTTGGTGCATTTTTCTCTATAAATAGTTTAACTCAAGAAGTAAGTAGTGAAAAAGAATGGGGTAAGAGTGAGTTTGGAAATAAAAAACAGTTTGTGGAGATAGTTGGATGAGGCGTTGGAAGAGTTCTGTCATTAGCATGAGAGATGGGAGGGAAGCTTTCTTAAAACCACAGCATTTACATAAATACACATGAATTTTGCAACAGTAGCCGTTGAGCTTGTGCAAGTCGTTTCAGTGTAATTCAACCCAAAGTTCAGCATTTCAACACTCAATTTGCATCTCTTTCTGTTTACCAACCTGGGCGAAGGTTGCTGTTTCTGTAATTGGTCTCCCTGCTTGGTTTTGTGGTGAAACTTGGAACATTGCAGGAGCCTGAACTGTGCCCTCCTGCTGCACCCAAATGCCACAACATGCCCCTCAATACTCCTTTTAATAGAGTTGCTTTAACTTTTTAGCACCTAAACCACAAAGTGGTGCTTCCAAGAAAGGCTGAAGAAGAGGTTGACATTTTATAGTCAGATTAACTTCTGTTCAAAAATGTATGAATATTTAAACAGCAAATATTGATTGGTCCAAATATTAGTCTTACATGATACCTTAGTTGGGCTTTCAAATACATAATGAAAAAACCTGTTTGTTAACCAAGTATGTCAATCACTTTCTTAAAAAAAGAAAATTAGATTAAAAAACAAAACTATCCAAGATTTAGGTAGAATTTATAGCTGCCTAGTAGAGAACCTCTGACTGGAAACCACCGTGAAAAGGAAAGGGAACATAAGTATGGACAATTTTGAATTACATTAATTCGATAGTACTCTTTCTTCATTTTCTATTCCGTTCTGTCCCTTTCGGGGTCACTGAGCTGCCGGAGCCTATCCCGGCCACTTGTGGGCGAAGGCAGGGGAAGCCCTGGACAGGTCGCCAGTCTGTCGCAGGGTAGAATGTCCACAATCACATACCAATTCACTCTCACATTCACACCTACGGACAATTTAGAGTTGCCACTTCACCTATGAAGCATGTTTTTGGACGGTGGGGGGAAGCCGGAGATCTGGAGAGAACACACCCATGCACGGGGAGACCATGCAAACTCCACACAGATTGGTCCCCTATTGATGTTGTGTTTTCCATGTCCTGGGACTTGAACCGGGGGCCTTCTTGCTGTGAGGCAAGAGTGCTAACCACTGCGGCACCGTGCAGCCCGTCGACTGCATTTTAGGCGAGGGGCGAGGGCAGGTAGTTGAGTTTCCTTATCGCCTGATGGCGGAAACTGTCCTTGAATCTGCTGGTTCTGGCCTGGAGACTTTGGAGTCTCCTCCCTAATGGCAGCAGGTTGAAGTGTCTCTGGGATGGGTGGGAGGGGTCCCCTGCAATCCTGATGGCTTTGCGGGTGAGGCGGGAGTGATAAATGTCAGAGAGGCCAGTGAGAGGGACACAGATGATCTTCTCAGCTTTTTTTACAATGTGCTGCATAGTCTTCCGGGAGGATGCGGTGCAGGCTCCGTACCACACAGTGATGCAGCTGGTCAGGATGCTCTCGGTGGCGCCCCTGTAGAAGGTCTGCATGATGGGGGGAGGAGCTCTGGCCCTCTTCAGTTTGCAGAGGAAGTACAGGCGTTGTTGGGCTTTCTTGGCCAGTGATGCAGTGTTGTGGTTCCAAGACAGGTCGTCGGAGATGTGCACCCCCAGGAACTTGGTGCAGCTCACCCTTTCCACAGCAGCACCATTAATGATCAGTGGAGCGTGCTGGGTGTGAGTTCTCCTGAAGTCCACAACCATCTCCTTTGTGTTCTCCACATTCAGGTGGAGATTGTTGTCTTTGCACCACATAGCCAGCCTGTTCACCTCGCTTCTGTAGGTGGTCCCATCGTTGTTGTTGATGAGATCCACCACTGTTGTGTCATCCGGAAACTGGATGAAGAGGTTGGAGCTTGATGTTGGGGTGCAGTCGTGAGTCAGCAGAGTGAAGAGAAGGGGGCTCAGCACACATCTATGGGGGACCCCTGTGTTCATTGTGATGGTGCTGGAGGTGTTGCTGCCGACACAAACTGCCTTTGGTCTCCCAGTCAGAAAGTCCAGCAGCCAGTTACACAGGGACGTGTTGGGTCCAAGTTGGTCCAGCTTGTGGATGAGCTGCTGGGGGATGACGGTATTGAAGGCGGAGCTAAAGTCATGAGAGTGTTTTGAGAGTGTTTTGTTTCTAGGTGGGTGAGGGCTGACTACTGTTGAGATGGCATCATCGGTCGATTGGTTAGACCGATATGCAAACTGGTAGGGGTCCAGAGTGGGGGGGGGGGGGGGTAGACTTAATGTGATGCATGAATAGCCACTCAAAGCACTTCATAAGAATGGGGGTGACAGCGATCAGGCGGTAGTCGTTGTAGCAGGAGGAAGATGACTTCTTTGGGACAGGGATGATGGTGGTGGCTTTGAAGCATGCAGGGAGAACAGCCCTGGCTGTTCTTAGACCAGCTTCATTCCCAGCTCTGAAGGGAGCGTTCCGTTCCCTCCAGAGTCTGTGTACGTCTCCTGTCAGCCATGGCTTTTGGTTGCCTCGAAGGGTGAACTTCCTCGTGTAGGATGTGACAGTCTCTGTATACTTCTGGAGATCAGTGATGTCATTATAGGTGGCTGCTTGTTTGAATATACTCCAGTCAGTGGTGGCAAAGCAGTCTTGTAGAGCCTCAGTAGATCCCTCAGGCCACACCCGAACAACCTTTTTAGCTGGTCTGATGGTTTTCACCTTTGGCCTGTATGCTGGCATTATGACAGTGGTGTGGTCTGAGGCGCCCAGGTGGGGGAGGGGAAGGGCTTTGTAGGCTCCATTGTGTGCGGTGTAAACATTATCCAAGATGTTTTTACCTCTTGTGGGGAAGTTGATATGTCCACGGAGTTGTCGAAACACACTCTTAGGGTTTCCATGGTTGAAGTCCCCGGCCAGGATGAGGAAGGCCTCTGGGTGTGCTGTCTGCTGCTCACTGATGTGCTGGTGTAGTTCATGCAGAGCCTCACTCCTATTGGTGGTGGAGGGATGTATGTTGCTACCATTAGTATGGAGCTAAATTCTCTGAATCCCTTTGGGGCCATGGGGTTGCTGGAGCTGTTTGGTAAATTCAGGACACAACCTGAATAGGTCGCCAGTCTGTTGGAGTCAACAGAAGAAGGAGAAAATGCAAACTCCACATAGGAAAGTCCCTGTGCCAGGGCCTTCTTGCTGTGAGGAAAGAGTGCTAACCACTGCTTCACCATGCAGCCTTTCATTCAGGAACAACATATTTTACTTATCTTTACCTTTATTAGAATACTTACAAATTGACATGGCTGCCATTGTTTCCATTATCTAGCTTTCTGCCCTTCAGGGGTTGCACCATTTAGATTTTCCTTTCACATGAAAACATTTCATTAATAAAACTTGAATAATTGCTTGAGTAATTGCTCAAAAGTTTTAAAATGGACCTTGAATATGACCTGTGAAAAATCCTGTCGTTCTTAGCAGTTTTCATGGCACAAAAACAAAACTATGCACATAATTCATTAAACAATATTTTAAAACTAGACTGATGCGCTAAGACAATAGTAGAATTTTGCAACAGCATAACACCTCCATAACAAATTGCAGATCAGTGATGATGCAAGCATCGAGTTGTGGACCTCCTGGATGTGAGCTTTAATGCAAAACTCAGCACAGAAGAAGGAGTTGATTAAAAAATCCTGTCATTTTTAGGACTGCTTCATTCATCACTGTTACAATGACAGAAAAACAAACTCAATTCCTTTACTTAGGACATTTTTTCTTTGTGAGAAATACTAAAAATCAGATCATTGAACACCAATAAAAGGGAACCAGGAATGCATATTAGTATTGAATGTCTTTCATGAGTTCTGCATTTAACCAGTGGTTCACAAGCAGGGGTTCGAGAACTGCTAGTGCTGCAAGCTGAGGGGGGAGGGAGTTGCAAAAAAATGGCAAGTGTATTGTTTAAGCTATATGTAGAGATAATAGGGCTAGAATTAGGTAGAGTTTACTAGTTTACTAATGTACAGTTTTAATTTAGTTACTTTTATCATTCCAACAATGGTAAATGCAATGAACAATTGTGGCACTGCAGGTCTTTACCTCCCCTCTTTTGACCCACCCTCACTTGCTGGGCAGCTGCTACAAGCCACTACACTTTTTTCAAAAGTCAGTTTTTCTGTTGGTTTTATCTCCATAGCAACACTATTTTTTGGTCACCTGGAGGTGACGAATAGGTCTCTGTCAATTTCAGAAGGTACATTGTCAAACGTACATTTTTGGATTTCCTTGGTAACAGTGGATTTTCGTTAACCACATTCCTAAAACATTTGTATCATGGGTCGTATCGTTTCGTTCAGATTGATCTAATGACTCGTGTTAAACTATCACAACATTCTGGTGAAAAATGTTCGAGCAACAGGGCAACTGCAATGGATCCTAGGTGGAGAGAAGATGCCTGAAGAATGGAGAAGTGTTATGGTGCCCATGTTAAGAAAAAGGGAGATGTGCAGAGTTGTGCCAGCTACAGAGGAATAAAGCTGATGACCCATACAATAATGTTATGGGAAATAGTAGACGAAGCTAGACTAATAGCGTAAGTGAACACTTGTAAGCAGCAGTATGGTTTAATGCCAAGAAGGAGCACTATAGATGCAATATTTGTCGTGATCACTGTTTGGAGGATGAATGTGTGAGTGAATGTGTGTGTGACTGGGTGAATGGGTCCGTGACTGTAAAGCGCTTTGTCCTTGTAGGAAGAAAGGCGCTATATAAGTATACACCATTTTACCATTTACCATTTGTCCATCATTCCAACCGAACATTATTTGTCAGGAACCGATGCTGAATATCATTGTCCAAACAGAAATATGCCACAGTTAACATTTTGTTTTCTGGAAATGACTTTTGTTTTCTACAATGTTTTTCTGCTTGTTTGTTTGTTTTTTTCATTTTTGTTTTTTACATGGTTTCTGGAATTTTGTTTAATTTTTTTAAAATGTAATGCTTTTTTTTTTATTGTCTTTGGGACTTTTAGAATTTTTTAGCGTCGACTGATTTTTTGATGTGGTTTGCACTTCAGGAAAACCAAAGACTTACGGGCAAAATAATGTTTTACTTTCATTATCAGTTCAGTTCTGACTAAAGTAAAACTATTGTTCTCTACCCTGGGCTCACACTGCATTCAGTTCAGCTGCGATGCAGCTGCCGGAGTCTTTATGTAACTTGAAAAGTGCGAGAGGCACTAACACAGTAACCAGTCCACTCCTGCCTCTCTGGTCCGGCCACTCCGGCGCTCTGAATTAGTTTCATTCGCTTCAAATTGTGTAGCACTTTTTTGTGATGTTGGGGCAAATTAAACAACTTAAAGTGCATCCAGTAATTTTTTCAAAATTAAACCTATTTTCTCCTATACTTGCTATTTTTTCACTGTGGTGTAGACATTACATCATTTTCGCTGACACGGGGTCACAAAATGTGTGGTAGAGTGTCAAATAGGTCACTTAACACCCCGGACGACGAGAGGCTGATCACAGAGGTCAAGAACCAGTCCATTCTTTATGATACTGCACATGCTTTTTATAAGGACAACGTTAAAAAGGACAGAACCTGGGCAGTAGCAGAACTGCAGCCATCCATAGCCAATGTGAGTTGCTCCGGAGGCAGACTGGATGCAGTGTGAGCCCAATAGTTGCTGTAAAAGAACAATCAAAGGTTAAACAAGACAAATAAGCTCAAGTGTCCCACTGACTGGTGAAAGCTGTGAACATTTATAATTTTGGACAGTCATTCATTCTTGTAGTAAAATGCCTGCTAACTAAGGTCATGAAATATAGTTAGTTACAGATTAAAAAGATTAAAAAAACAGTTTTTCAATCAATTATTATTTAATCTAAATATTTCACACCCCTATATATACTATTACACTTGTATTATTTTTACTACAAATTACAGCAAAACTTTAAAAACTTGAAAGTTGATGCCAATTTATGTTTGTTCAAACATTTAGTTTGAACAGGTGTATTGAACAGAAGTTTCAGTATTGCAATTTCTTTTCTCTCTGTCTTCTGACCTCTTTTGAAGAATTATTTAAAAATATATGAGTGAGTAGGGATGCTCCCTGATAAACAGGCTCATGAATAAGACAAAAAGAAATTAGGAAGTATGGGGCTTTTCTCCTATTAAGATTATGTCTTGGGATGACAGTGTTATTAGTTTGCTAAAAGCATTTTCACAGTTTTTTATCGTCAACGGAGCATTTGTTTCCACCTTGTAAAGCAGGGTTGATTAAGCAGACTGATAGAGAACAGGAGGAGTGGGAGGTAGAGGGTTAATAGAAGGGTGAGAACAAGAGCAGGAGAAGGTATAAAGAAGAAATAAAAAGGAGAAAAAAAGAGAGGACCGGAAGAGGTATCGATTAGGCAGTAAAAAAATGGCCAGTACAGACAGAGCAGGAGGAATACTTTAGGAGGGTGAGACAGAAGAGTGATATTGATTGAAGGCAAAGAATTGAAGTTAATGGGAGGGTTGGAAAATGGTAGGAACGGAAAGAAAAGCACTGATGGAAACAAAGAGACAGATGGAGCAATACATTAATATAAAGAAGCATAGAAATGGTTACTTTTTTGTAGAAACATTCTTTATCTTAAAAATATTTTCTTAAAGTGAAAATGCTGCTACTGGATAGCTTTGAGGGTGTATTCAGACTGGACACATTTGGTTTCCCTCAATAACCTGGAACTAATTCTGAATAAACCTAAGCGAACCCTGGTCCGGGACCCGGAACCGCTCTCTGTCACATCTTTCTAGGTGATCTTGGTTCGTTTCAAATTGGACTGAGCTTCGGTTTGCTTTCCTCAGTCTGAATACAATTCATGGCCAGAGTGGAACTAGAGAAGGAAGCAGCCACTGTAGCTGGAGGTCAAGTGATGTAAACAGTGTAGAAATGTAGCAACAGATGAGCCGCAGACAAATGTAAAGCAAGTTATCAAAAAGGAAAAAAAGGTTTTAGCTGTTTATTTGTTAGAATATGTATTTTAACACGACTGAAAATGCTTCTTACATGCTTTTCTGTGTCTCGTTATGCGGCACGGATAAAAAAATAACAAAATTGTACGACGTGTCTGTGTCTCACAACCTCACTTACACTTACGTGTTGTTTAAATCTAGTGGTGTTTTTGAGAAGCTTCTTGTGAGCACAGACTCTAATTGAAAGTTGATGCTCTGTAAGCCAGTTTTTCTGTTCTGACACTATCTATTTTTTAGAGGGCTGAAGAGACTTTAGGCTTTTGTAAAGATGAAAATGACCTGCTGATAAAATTGTTTTCCCAGAGTATTACGTGGAAAATTTAAATGTTTTATTAAAAAGATTTTATTTGTTTTCCTTTATTTTACATATAAATTTATCATGAGAGAGACTCATGTCTCTCAGCTGCATGAGTTTAGCTTTCAGGCCTTGGCATATCGTATGTATGTATGTATCTTATTTATTAGCAGCTGGAAAGCTCAATTGGCTGTGTGTAGGATTGGTGCCTGGGAAACCATGGTTTGTTTACCAGGGGCGGAATGAGCTTCATCCAATGTGGGTCCTTGGAAAACACCCTTCACGGTACTTCCTTACTCTTTAGCCACAAGGGGGCCCATAGTCTGGGTCTTCATGTGGTGGTTCCTCAGCTCTGATAAAATACAGGGTTGTGTCAGGAAGGGCATTCAAAATCTGCCCAGCACAATGGGCGAATGATTCACTGTGGTGACCCCTGAAAGGATGTGCCGAAAGATGAACCACATGAATCCTGTTTTATGTCAGCACAGTTGAGTAAAAAATATCATATGCTAACTAAATCTTAGTAATCATGAATTCATTAAGCTACATTGTTTAAATAAATTGCTTATTTTATCCATTTTACTTTTAATATTGTTGCATATTTATTTTACATTAGAGTACTTTTTTTTACAAAGCTATTCTTACTCCTAATCTCTCTTTAAAAGTACCCAATGGATACAGATGTAAATTTCTTCTTTGTGTATTATATGTGAAGCTGACCAGACAGAATATGCAATCACTGCTTGATCTGCACTGCTTGCTTTCCACGTGTATGTGCCATCTGATTTCCACACGATTGTAAAGCTTTTGTAGATTTTTTTTGTTTTGTTTACTGAAACTCGAGTAAAGTCAGAAAAGGATGATGATCGAAGCCACTTTGTAAAGTAAGCGCTGAGTGTCTTTGAGTTTGAACCTATGGGGCGCTGACACCGCTGAGGGCAACAGGGTCTCGACCCAGTAAGCTGACACGGTTTTAAACGGAAACTCTGTAGTGGCAGCACAAGAGGTGTGTCACTTTTCATGAGCGATGAGTCGTGAGAAGTTTTCAGAGGGTCTATGCAGGCTGTTTCAAGAGGCTCCATGTCAGGTTAGACCTTTTTTATTATGCTGCTTGAGTGCAGAAACCTCCCCAGTTAATCAGATGGGACTAATATGTTCTCCATTATTTTATTCATTTTATTGTTTTGTGTTTGAATTAAAATGTTTTGTGTTTGAATTAAAAGCATTTGTAAAGTCATCCGTGTGGTCCAGTGATAAGTTAATGTTTAAGAAACAATATGTTTCTGCTGCAGCTGTTTTTTTTTTTGGAAGTATGATAATGTATCAGAGCATTAGAGCATGTATACATTTTAATCGTGTGATTCAATTTACATCAACCTTTAGAGTTAAGCTGTATATGCAAAGGTTGCTTTAATGCAGAAGTTGGATGATCATGATAGCTGGTTATGGAAAATTGTGTAATGTGGTCTTTGATTTGAAGAAAAATCAATTTGCAGAAAAGTTTGAATAGTTTTTGTTGAGACTATAGTTTCAGTTTTTCCTGCTGTGGTTGAGAATAAATTCTGATCATCACATTCTGTGCTGCAAATGTATGTGACCTTTATGAATGAAATTGGAAAGGAACAGACTCCCCATGAAATGAGTTTTTGTTAGGAGTTAGGGTTGCCAAAGGAAAGCTGTGTCCTTTTTTTAGAAATGGGGTGAAGCTTGACCAGCTGCAGAGACTCGGGCGCTTGTGACAAGATGAAACCCTGTAATTCATCTTTTTTGACATGATATGTGATGACTGGTCCCTGCTCTGCAGTCACAGAACCAGTTTTCAGGCTCTGGGCTCTTCTGTCACATTCAGTATCCCTCATGAATTAGAGCTTCAATAAGTGTTGAGCTGTTACACTATCATTTCTTACTGTTTACACATACAATGTCTGCAATCAAGCCAATTTATTTGTTGATTTTTGCAGAATCTCTATGTGTTTAGTCATTACAAATATACAGAGCCTTGAACATGACATTAAAAAATAAAGAAATTAGTTGTTACCTTAAATTAAAAATTTGTGGTCACGAATTAGTATTTTGTGTGGACAAATTCATATTTCGTGCCTACAATGTAGCATTTTATTAGCATTTCGTTGGAACAAATGAGCATAACATTTTGTGTGCATAAATTAGCATTTTGCAACCATGATTTATTATTTTGTAAGCACAGATTAAAATTTTGCGGCTACAAATTAGCATTTTATTAGCATTTTGTGTGCACAAATTAGCAATTTATGCTCACAAATTAGAATTTTATTTGCTCAAATTAGCATTTCGTGTGCATTAAATCCTAGTACAATTTGTACACACAAAATGCTAATTTTGCACCCAAAAAATACTTCTTTGTGTGTAAAGAAATGCTCATTTGCTTGTAAAAATATTAATTTGTGTCAACAAAATACTAATTTGTGAGCACCCACTGCTAGTTTGATTACACAAAATGCTCACTTGTGCCAAAAATACTAATATGCCCCCACAAAATACTACTGGCCATGAAATGTAAGTTGGTCCGCACAAAAAACAATTTGTGGCCACAGATTATTAATTTGATGGAACCTTTTTTTATGAATGTCATGTCCAGGACTCCTTACAATTCAGGATAAAAGCAAGCATTGTGACAGAAAATTTCCAAGGTGAAATGTCTTTATTAGCAAATGGCGGATTAGAGCTCCTTCTCACTTTCAGGGTTCAGTGGGTAGAATCAATTTACAGTTTCCACATCCGCCTGTGCTCAAAATTGATATAAGGCACCATAGATATAAGGTGCTGCAGGGTCCTTCTGTGGCCGACCACTTGCTGCTGCAAAAAACAAAACAAAAAAAAAACACAAAAAAAAAGATTAACTGCAAAAACTGAGCAGAGCAGTTACAACCTGATCAGTCAGTGAGAAAACACACACAAACTGATTGTCATACTGGAACCATGTTGATTTACCTGTGGTCCAGATCTACATGGATCCAATCTAATGATCTGCATTTAATATTCTCAATCTGATATCTGTATTCTGTTATCTTAAGCACAAGGACATAACAAAAGCTGATTTTGTTATTACTGTGTGACAGGAAACAATTTATTAAGGGAAAGTAGTAATCAGTGTTTGCGTTATTGCACCAGGTTTTAATTTACTACAGCAAGGATATGGTGTTCTGAATGTATCTTAAAGAGTGGAAAAGCCCCCATGGGCAGCCATGAAAAGACTTTTTTCTCCTGTTATAATAATGAGAAAACAACAGTTTCAGTCTTTCAATCTAGCTCTTAGAGCCTCAGACAAACATTATTTACAGATAAAATAAAATTTACTTTTGGGAATCGTCAATAAATTTAAAGTTGTCTGTATCCGTAGAAAAATTGGGAAAGAGATTTAAATATTTAATGAAATACTCGACCAGTGGCAGCAAAAATGCTAGAGCTAAGCCTCTTGGTCCGACAGGATTTCTTTGGATTATCTATTGAGAGTTTGGGCAAGACACGTTTCTTCCTCTACAATAACACAGAAAAAAGAGTTTCTATCCATCCCTGCTTTTTTTGAATGTGCGCATCACAAGGTTAAAAAAAAAAGTAATTTAAGGACACACAGTTTTTAGGCATAACCCCAACTTTAAAAACGCTAAAGGAGGTCTATGGTGTTCAGCCCCATTTTTGCTGGAGGAGGGGTTTGTCATGGTCTGAGGTGGAAAGTTGAGCTGAAGAGGAATGCGCAGAGGTGTGCGCAGCAGGAGATGGTGGAAGACTGTGGTCACTGTGAGGATGTCCTAAAGGTGGGAGGTGTGAAAAAGTCTGTAGTGTCAGTGGGACGGATGGGACAGGTGATGGTGGGAGGAGGTGAGAGGTTGCTCCTTGAGGCAGCAGTGGAAGGGCTGCAAGGCATGGTAGGATTGGAGTTGAACATATTAAAAACATGTAATAATAATATATAATAATATTGGATTCGATTTATCTGCGCCTTTTTTTTTGGTGCTCAAAGTGTTTACAATTTGTCCATTATTCATTCACTCTTCATTTATACTTACTTGGTGATGGTAACTACATATGTAGCCTCAGCTGCCCTGGGGCAGACTGACAGAGGTGTGGCTGCCATTTTGCACCTATGGCACCTCTGACCATCACCGGGGACATTCATGCCCATTCACACACCAGTGGAGCAACAATGGAGGCAAGGGAGGGTGAAGTGTCTTGCCCAAGGACACAATGACAGCTGGCTGGGTGGAGCGGGGATTGAGCCGCCGACCCTTCGGTCATTGGAAAACCTGCTCTACTGCCTGAGCCACTCCCGCCCCCAAAAATGTGAAACTTTTAGGTCTTTTTTAATCATCCCCCTAAAAGCTACGTTTACACCACCCTCATCAATGCGTCGTCAAGGGACCCCTACCAATGAAAATTTTATGTTAACATGTTTGTTGTGTCTTTCAGGCTTCCATGTTAAAAACTATCATATTCACGCATCGCTACGCACCTTTCTACGACCGGTTTGGGCTCTACTTGCTGCCATTAAACGTGTATTGAAAGTTAAACTACTTGAACTTTGACCAATCAGGGACTAAGAAATGGATGGTGTTCTTTTTAATTCACAGAGGTGCCATTTGTGTCAAAGTTGATCATTAAGGAGAAATTAATAATTGCAGTTTGTAGAACTATGACAAGTCTTTCATATATTGGATTAGAGCTGTGAAAGAAAGTCCTGGAGCAAGATTTGCATTGCTTTCACATTTTGCACCAAGTCTCTTTCAATTGCAGGTGACGCACATGTGCTAGTATCAGGACACAGACAGTCCAGTGTGAACATTATATACTAAAAGCTTATTCAAGACCACACACTCAGCGCTTCAAAAAAGCGCTGAGTGTCTGAGTGTCCAATGCACAGTATGAATGTAGCATCAGTCTCCTCTGGAAGCTGATGATCTCTGGTCTCACTCCAGATGTCCCTGTGGGGTTTTCCTCCATTTGGTGCTCCAGTTTGTATCTGCATGAGTTCTGCTCAGTCTCCTGAGTTAAAGGTCATCCTATTTTCGTTCTTAGGAGCCTTAAAGTCAATGATTTCCCATGGTTTGTTCTGTAGGTGACAGCGGATTTTTCTAGTGGGTATGGAATTGTCTGATTTGTCTACTTTGAGACCTTATCAGAGCCATGTGGCTCATGCAGAGCATCCCAATCTGTGGCCTCCAGCTTTTTGGTTGTATCCACATTTACTCACATTCCCCTGAATAACTGGGTGCTGCTGATTTTAAGACTTGTATTTTGTGAAAGCAGTACTAGTTTTTTGGTCTGACCTTCCCAGTAGTTGCAGGGCTGTAGAGCTTTACTCTTAACAAATAGTCCATCTTTTTCTTTTCATGGGTTTAATATGGTACAAACTGACATAAGATAGGGAGTAAAGATGATACATGGTTGAAGTCACCTGTAATGATGAGGTCCCAAGGTGTTTTGTTCGAAATGGTGTTGACAATAATATTGTTAATCCAAACAATGGCAAACAGATATCTCAGCAGTAAGAAGAGAGAAAAAGCGAGTTGGCAGCAGCATGGGAGACATGAATGTTTGCTTGTTGTGACCAAGAAAAATCCTGGTGACAAACTAGATCACGCTTACTTTGTCTGTATGTTGCACTAAAGAGAAATCTACTTTTGGTTTATTTTTTTTGTGTCGACCTCTTTGAGGTCTCTGCAGAACAGAGGGTACAGAAACGCAACTGCTATTTAAAAAATTACTGAAGGTGAAAAGAAATAGCCAGAAAATCAGGTCAATAACTGCCCGTGATTTTCAAACAAACGAAAGTTTAAACCAGAACAATGTCGCAGCATAATCTGAACCAGCAACATTCCGCAAATATTACGCAATTGTGTCCTACCTCTATGAGCAGCACTTGTTCCATCTCTGTAAAAGAAACAGAGATGGATGATATCTTACACCTTTGTGAAAGCAGCACAGCTAAGATGCCTAGAGGCAGAAAACAACAGTTGCACGAAAGGGACATGTGATAACTAGTTGTTCTTTTTCGTGGGAGTCCAAAGCATATCAATGAAGTATTCTAAAGCCTTCCTGGATGGGGATTTGATTCATTTCGTATTATCTTTCACGGTCCATATTCCTTTTTCTTATTTTTGATTTCAGAGGTGACAGCCAACATGGGGCAATCTCACATTTTGACAGCCCTCACCACACACCTAAATAACATTACAACCTTATCTGCCAGTTACATTTTCAAGTTGCCCGAAATATGTAAAATTGTTTATTTCTTAAAAGACTACTGTAAAATGTTCTAATATGCAGAGTGAATTGGACTCAGTTAGACACATGTCTAAAGCACTCCATTTGTCTGTTTTGGTAGCAGTGCCGCTACTTTACATGCATTCATTCCAGTTTAACTTGATGTTCGATCTGACAGTGCAGACACAGCATGCAAATATCAATAAAGTTCTGTCTGGCTGTTTTTCCTGGCTAAAGAGTTTATAGTAGCTTCAAAAAACCTTTATTATAGACAGACACTATAAGGCCTCACACTTGCTAATGAAATGTAATAGAATTTGCAATGCTAACGCTAAGTTTTGGTTTAATTTTAACAGGAAAACTTGTTGATTGACGAGATTGCGTGTTACTTTCTGTTTTATGACTTTTTCAATACTCGAGAAAATGTTTGGGTAAAGCTTTCACTCTTCATTTGCAAGCACGTACCATTTCCTAATAGCATTTTTTTATATTTTGTGTGCAAGAGACAGAATTTCTGGTACATCTTCATTCCAAAAATGAAAATAGAAAAACAGCAACCCTTGTGTTTTATCTCTGCCCATGCAATGTCTCACAGACACTGATACTGGTTAAAGCTGGTCAACCCACATTGTATGTTGAGATAATAAAGAACATGCACACAGGAAAGACTCTACCATGCTGTGTTATGTTTTCTCACAGCAATGAGAGAAGATTACACAGCAGAGGGGAAGTGTTAAGGATAATCACTGGCAGCATCGCACCGACTCACCAGCGTTCATCGCGGCTTGTCTTATCTTCTCTGCCTTATCTTCTCTGCTCCTTGTCTGCCTCACCTGCATTACAGCACATGCTCTTTTCCTCCTGGCTTTGTGTCCTCTTATTTCCATTTGTCCCGCCAACTGATTCTTTACTTTTTTTCTCCACCTCCTCTCCATGATAATTCAACAATGTACTCTCTCTTCATTTCTGATGTAAATCCTGTAAATGCTTGATACCTCTACATCAGGGCAAAACAGCATGGTTAGCATCACAAATTCATCAACAACTGGGACAAGATGCTAATTGAAAAAGCTCATTAAGAGACTTTCAACTTCCTCATTCTCGATCTCCCATTGGCTAAGAATTGCCTGTTGGTTTGTTGATGAGTGCATCATGCTTGGGCGCTTGGACCAAATGTGTGTGTTTGTGTGTGTTTTATGGAAGGATTATACAGCATCAGACCCAGATTTGTTCCGTATGCTCCCAGGCAACCCCTGAAATACACTCCTATCTACCCCACCCCCAACCAGCAGCAGCAGATTATGCGTCCTTCAATGCCAAAGAAATAGAAAATGGATGATCTTTCCCCAAGCACACTAATATCCAAACATGGAGAATGGCTCAACTTAAGGAAATATTTGCAAGTGTTGTGTCTGGATGTTTCCACCCATCTGTCCATCTCGCAGCCTAGTCTTTTTGGGTGCTTTTTTGTACATATCACTGCTTTGTGTGTCTATTAATAAACACACGGAGGTACATGAGACAGGATGTGGTCGCCATGGTGCAAAGTCCTCCCACGCCTAGTTCTGAATGTATGTGTGTTTGTGTGTAGGCAGTGCATATGCATGGTCAGGCATTTTGTTTATGCATTATAAACGTTGCAAGCTGTTCTTTTCGCAAATTATTTATTGACACTTATACACTTATATATATATATATATATATATATATATATATATATATATATATATATATATATATATATATATATATATATATATATATATATATATATATATATACATATATTGTGTGTGTGTAAGTTTTTTTTCAACAAAAGTGCGCATGTAACAGCACTTAGATCTTGAGCTTGGAGTTAAACGTCTCCCTGTTGCCATGGGAACCTCACATACCTTTGCATTGCCAACTTTAGATGCCAGTAAGACAAAAGAAAAGAATATGAGTTCCACTTTTCAGCTGACGTTGGTCAGCTATTACCTCCGATCTGTGCTTGTGTGTTTGGTTTCTGCAAATCCTGAGCACCACATGCCATCGTCAGCATAATTTAGAAAATGACAGCATCAAACTGTACCACACATGCCTTTGCAGATGTTTCCTTTTGCTGGTGTGATGTTAGGTAGGATCAAACAGCAACGCTCAAACAATGCCTTTGTAGCGAAGCTTGCTGAAATACAAGGTAGTTGTGCATTTGGAAAAGGGTTTGTACGTCCACATGGAGGAACCCAGTGTGTGTTTCTATTAAAAAACCCAAATACAAAACTCTGCCAAAGATGATACATGCTACTGATCCAATGTTCCTTTTTTAACCGCTTTTCCGTCCACTTCTTCTGTCATTTTGTTTCTCATCCTTTATTTCTGTTGTTTTATTTATTTTTTGGGTTGCTTTTTCCCTATTCTCCTTCTCTTTCTAAGTCTGCCATCTCCTGGAAGAAAAACATAACTGCAATATTTTTGTTTCTCCATTTGGTCAGACTGGGTGAGGCTCATTTGCAGTTCCAGCAGTGTCCATGTCGAAACAGCACAACCTCTTGATTAGTTAAACGAAGCCACGTTTGAAAGGTCAGGATGTTTATTGTCTGCAGGATTCAGCTCGGCATCTGTTCTTAACCCCTCAGAGATACCTGACTGTTTCTCTTTTAGCAAGTTCTGACGTTTTTCTGTTCTTGCAAAAATGCAGGTATCTCTTTGTCTGTTTTGCCGCCCTCTACTCTAAAGCGTGTCCAAATAGTGGGTCAACTTCACAATCTATTTATAAAATACTTCAAAGGGATTAATACATAGATTAAGAATGTCCTTGTTAACAGTTTAGAGAGTGTTTTGCAGCCCCCAATCTAAAGCAGTGACCAAAAAGGGTTTCATCATCATAAGCCATTTATACATCGCTTTACCCCTTATAGTGAAATTTTATTTCCAATTATAAAACAAAAATTTCAACTATATTTTTTGCATTCAAGATGCTAATTTAGGTTGAGATAGTAAATTTGACAATAACACAAAAAATAGATACAATTTTAGGTTTGTCGCATCCATGAAAAAACACCTGTTCCCAGCTCATTCTCACCGACTGCATGAAGAGACTTTTTTTAATGCAACACAGTTATTTCCTGTATTTTCACTCAATGACTGACAAAACTAATAAGCCACTACCATAAACCAAAAAAACACATAAACACAAAACTCCGTGGAATTCAATGCACAAAGTGTGCATTTCTTTAGTCTGATTGTGAAATGCAGTAAAGCAGTTGCTGTTTTAGTGTGGGCACCGATGATTGTTGCACTCACCATGTTTAAGTCTCATTTTGAAAATCTTCGGGGTTTATGCTCATTTTCCACCACTGGTCAGTGTCCCTAAGCATCTCTGCAGACTCCCTGTGCTTGAACGGCTTTGTTGGTTCAAGCGGCTGGGTAGCTAGGGTGGTAAGGTGAAGGACTGACATGCAGGAAACCAGGGTTCGGGGGGGGTGACGCAAGCAATTGAATTGGTTAACACCACCAGTGAGGGCCCTTGGGCAAGACCTTTAACGCTACTGCCTACCAGCATGAATGAAGCATCGTGCACATGAATGTGTGATCCCGGTGATGGTCAGAGTGACCGTAGATGTGAACTGGCAACCACGCCGCTACAATCACCAAGTATGAATGAAAAGTGAACCGTACCGTAATGATAAACAACCAGTAAACCTGTCTGCTTTATGCTGCTTCATGGTCTTACCCCCCTTCCCCTCCTATTATCACCCTCCTACCCCCCCCCCTCCCTCTCTAACGTCCCTCTCTCTTCTTCCCCTCTTTCCTTTTCCGTCCGGTCCAACACCAAAGATTTTCAAACATGATTGAAATTAATAAAGTTTGGCCTCAAATACAAAAGGGGTTTATTCAGACATACCATTGGTTTGTCTGAAGATGAATAACCCCTCTTGTTAAAATAAAATATGTCCAACACAAGAGGCCCTCAGCTCTCATCTGTTTGCCTAGCTGTTGGACAGGACAAGTTAAAAAAAAAAATGAATGAAAAGTGAATGAATAATGGGCACATTGTAAGCACTTTGTGTCTGGAAAAGCGCTGATAAATCCAATCCATTATTATTATTCCTGTCAAACTGCCCAGCAGATAGGCGGAGCTGCTGGTTTACCTTTTGCAGCTAAGATGTTTATGATGCCATCAGTCTTCATCACTACTGCTCCCATCATCTGTTCACTCACTGCAGCTGATTTCGTCACATTGTTTAGAAAAAATTTGATTGTAAAAGAGCACAGTTTTTATCTATTCCATGTTTTTACACTGTTACATTCATAAAAATCACAAACAAGCTGAAACTCTGCACAACGTGATTGTGTAATCACCTAGTCCAGGAGGGAATTCATCGTCACTTTCCCCAAGGTCATGGAGAAATCTGTCCGCAGGTGGAGCACTACGCTGCGGTCCACGAGCTGCTTTCTGTAGAATGAAGTCATGTTCATTTTTAGAACAGATCTAAAGAAAAATAATGGACAGACCTCACATTTGTCCCACGACAATATTAAAATACCTTTACATACATACTCCTATACATACTCTGTAGAAGAGCAATTGCTAAAGAAAATATGAACGAGTGTTGAACAACACATAGAAACGCATAGAATTTACAGCAGTGTTTTGTTTGTAGCCTGCAGTCTCGCTTCTGTGAAAAACTCAAGTCAAATATCTTTAAAAATATTAACCATAAGTACTCTCCTGCTGTCAGAAGTCAGAACTATGTCTCCCCCTCTGACCTCGGGATACCAACACCCACCCACAACTGGATTTTAGACTTTCTTACGGATAGACCAGAGGTTATGAGGATATATACATATATATATATATACATAAACCATATATATATGTATATATATATATAAACCATATAGATATACATCTTTTCTTTTATTTCAATTTCTACAAAATTTGCTATAATATTACGTGCAATATGAGAGTTTTAAAACCCTTTCAATTACTCCGTCCTATTTTATTATCATTATTGTTATTTTATTTTTATTTCCTTATGTACAGTTTTTTTTTTTTTTTTTATTGGAAGCTTGACTCTGGGGTAAATGCACAAGAATTCAAATGTACATGTGGTGCGATGCATCTGTGCAAATTGCAAACTCTACTTTACTCTACTCTATACTCTGTTTTATCAATGGTGTTGTGACAAATGAAGTGAAACAAACAAAATGATAGCGAGTAAATAAAGTTTCTCCCAGAGAAAGTGTGGCTGACGCACACACATTCAGATAAAGTGGGTCTTGACCTGAACTTGATTTCTCTCTAACCAACTGCTCCCTCTCACCGTTTGGTGTTAGAAAATATGAAGACAAGTCAGGAAGTCTTTTGCAGTCTGTTATGTCACCACCTGTCTGATTCATTACTTTCACCTTGTTTTTTGCTTGTTCTGGCATTAAAACGCACAAGAAGATTTGTTTTTAATGGAAACATGTTTTTCCCCCTAGTGACTTAATTGGGTCCCAAGGTGGCCTACACGTCACACCCTGACCAGCTTACTGCTGTCGAGCAAGTGTTGCAGCGATATCTGTCAGCTAGATATTGCAGCTGTTATGTAACATGCTATTTTTGGGATGGCATATGGGGGCGTTGCCGTTGATTTTATTAGATACATCACAGGACTTCAGGAAAGCAGCATGTGTGATGTGTGTTCATACTGGGCTCTGCTTAGGAATGATTTAAGCAGGATCAGGGCTTAATTAAAAAGAAATGTGTCTGTGAAGCCTGTACACTGGTTGTCATGCTTTAAAAAGAGTTGGCCATATTTTTTTAAGATCTATTATTAAACAGTTGGTACTCCCGTGTTTTGAAAAAGGACACTACCAAAGCAGACTCCCTTCTTTCAGTGTACGTTAAGTTGCAGCGTGTTTTGTATGTGAAGCCTGCAAATGGACTTAAACATTTGACTTTTGAACATGGAAGCCTGAAATGCACAAATGCACACGTTTACATAAACTTTTCATGGGAAGCAGCCATTCAAACGCACGTTTTTGAGCCAGGTGTGAACATAGCATTAATGTTAAGACAACTGTGCATAGTTAGTGATAATTTTAAAGTTTATTTTGAATGATCTTTTCTGATCTATTTGTTCCAATTGAGTTAGATTTAAACAACCTTCTTTTAACAGTGTTTACCTATTCTCATCAGCTGTTTGTTATGTTGACTGTTAAAAACAAAATTCCATAAATTAATATGTGACTGAATTAACCTTAACAGGTTGGGACATTGAATTTTTAGACAACAAATTGAGTGGAGGGACCAGAGGAGGAGAATCCGTCACTTGGGCGGCAGTGTCTCAGGTGGTTGAGCAGGTCGTCCAATGATCGAAGGGTTGGGGGTTTGATCCCCGCTCCCCTCAGTCAGCTCTCGTTGTGTCCTTGGGCAAGAGACTTCACCCTCCCTGCCTCCAGTGTTGCTCCACTGGTGTGTGAATGGGCATGAATGTCCCGGTGATGGTCAGAGGTGCCATAGGTGCAAATTGGCAGCCACACCTCTGTCAGTCTGCCCCAGGGCAGTTGTGGCTACATCAGTAGTTACCATCACCAAGTATGAATGAAGAGTAAATGAATAATGGACTTTGTAAGCACTTTGAGCATCTGGAAAAGCGCACATAAATCCAATCCATCATTATTATTATTATCACTAGAGACACTCGGGTGAAATCAGAACCGGTTGCAGTGAGCAAGTCTGAAGGGAAAAGAGAGCTTCTGCTCATCAAAGGCAGAATGAAATGGCATTATCCACGCATACATCCACATGCACACTTTCACTTGCACGGGCTGTCATTTCCTTGGCTGACAAGATGCTGATCTGACACCATAAGCAGTCTGATGATGGTATGTAGGCAGAAAAGCAGCATGAGTGCACACACTCACAGAGTCAGAGCAGCTCTTCAAGGCTGACGTTAGGAATTTGAGTGACATTTTCTGCTATTTTTAATGGAGTGCAACCAGCTTTTTGACATGCGCACGTTTCTTTTTTTTCTTTAACTGTTGAGCCTGAACTCTGTTTCATTCTTTGCTAACTCCTTATGAAACTAGTTGTCCAGATAAGGGCTTAAGTGTTGAGGGGTTATGTTAGTCTTTGACTACACTCAATAAATGAACGCAGCGTTTAACAAAGAAAGCTTGTGCAAGCTTGCAAGAGTGCCTGTTTTAACCAGACAAGTTTTTCCAGTTCTATTTATAGCCTCAAGGCTGGTTCTTGTTCTTACAGGAGACACTACTTAGAGGTTCACCATCTTGCATTCTGGCTTTGTATGGCAGGCTCATTTGCATGCTCCACCTCATCAGGGCGTGCTCGTGTGTCAGGTGGGAAGAAAGACACTCATTCATATGCTTGAAAGGTTTGGAGGAGCACACCTGGGGGGGTGTGGCTACTTGACCAAGAAAGAGGAAGTAAAACCCCATTGCCTGAAGAACTGCTGACGTGAAAGGACTTAAAGCTAAGAAAAGCAGATAGTTTTCTTTTTATTTTAAGTTTTAGAAGGAGGAAAACAATGATGAGAAGATCCAAATAGACTAAAAAGAGCACAATCTTGTCTCAACCTTTTGAACTCACCTTTGAGAGAACCCAACCTGGTGACTACTTCTGTCAAGACAGCTTCATCCGCGTGTTCAAATGTTTGGATTTTGTCGGGCCAGCGGGTGCTGTGTCCCACAACTGTTGTTTAGAGAAAGGCAGAGGTGTGTTGGCTTCAGAGAAGATGATTTGGAATCCAGCTTTAGTGACAAGTCTGCAGCGAATGGGACAGAGGAGGTCAGTATGGGGTAGGAAATGCCAATTCACATGATTGTTCAGTCAAGAGATCAAATTGGAAAATGTTCACCTTTTTTCATTCACATGTAACATGTATCTGCCCTTTACAATGCATCTTCATAGGACTAACAAAAGCTTTGTGTCACAAATATTACATTAGTAAAGTTGTTTCAGACCCCAATTTGCTGCAGTCCAAGTTTTTTTTCAAGATTCCCCCAATATCTTTTTTTACCCACAACTATCCTACCAACCTTTCATTTATGCACTCTGCAACTCATTGGCCCATATAATTTCAACAGAAATGAAAAAGCTAACTGTTTAAATCATGTAAATTATTTTTTGTCCATTTCCCCAAGCTTTCTTTTCACAAATCTTTTTGATTCACTGTCTTTTTCCTTCCTTCATGACCTTTCTCTCCCCAAGTGAAGACTTTGATGGTTTTTGTGTGCAATTGAGACGTAAGTAAAGAATTGAATTTGCCTTATGCATTTGGTGCTGAACCTGTATTTTAAATGCTAGTTGTTTTTCAGGCTGTGATTGTTGACACTTTGCTTTTATCACACTCCAGTTAAAACGTCCTGCTTTGCTTCAGTCTCACATGATCAATTATCCCAATGACAGTGACCTGTGGTGCATATCTGTCAGGTTCCAGTAATTTAATGGTGGGATGCTTACAGTGTAAAGGTAAATCCTTCCTTGTGTCTTTGCACTTGGTTAGATTGTCAAATGCAAGTCAGAATGGAATAAGTCCTAGGTTATTCCCAGGCTGGGTTTTGTGTGGCTGCCCTTCAGAGCTCTTGATGGCAGTTTGCTTTTCACAAATGAGTAAATATGGAGTGTTATTGTGATTATTGTGTACATGCACTTTAGTGCTCATCAGTCTGTGTATGTGCATGAGGATGATTATGAAGATCTAGTTAGTTCGGCTGTGCTTTATCGACTCTGTTGCAACCCTCAGGCAGGAGAAGAGCCTTAAGGTGTGGCTTCAATGTCACCGCAGGGTATTGACCATTGACTTCTCTTAATCCTGTGTTTATGTAGTCATATTTGCAGTATATTCTATTTACTCTCCTGGTTACAATTTCATTTGTTCAAACTTGAGGCAGATCCAACGTATGGTGTGACTGAAAAAACCCGAAAGATGTGTTTAGACATCTTGACATTTGTAAGTACTTTGACTTTTATTGTTAGATATAAAAACTGTCCTTTTTAAATGACATCTCTCACATGTATTTTGAACTTTACCAAAAAGGCTGGAAAGGTACGAACAAACTCGACATGTGATGTCCATTCAAGAAATTTGTTACAAGCAGCTTCTTTAATGTGCATTTCCTGAGGTTTCTTCTTTTTTTCCCAGAGTCAATTTTTTTAGGAGTTTTTCCCTCCGAGTAGGAGGGTCTAAAGGCAGGGAGGCCCAGTTTAGTTTAGTCAGTTTTGTTTAGTATAGACACAACCTATTGTATTCAATGACTTCATGTTCTTTATGATTTCATGTTTTCTATACAATTACCAGTATGAAGCCCACTGAGACGACTATTGTTGTAATATTGGGCTATGTAAATAAAATTGAACTAAATTAAATTTAGCCAATGATGTTCACAATGGGCGAGCACGGAGAGGATTCTTCTTCTCGAAGCTGTGCAAATCTTGTGAATCTTGCTCCACCCTTTTTTATTTTACAGGTCTGTTCCGATATGTGACGATTCTGTGTCGTACCAATTCAAACTTTTGTGAATTAAGGGGATGCTAACCATGCATCACTACAGTGACGTATGGATGGCATTGGATTTGGTCTACTAAATCCGAGCGTGTTTTGTACAAAGAGTTAAAACCTGTTGTAAAAACTTACATAGCTACATGTGAAGGTGAGAGGCAGAAAGTCTGAAACGTTTACGTGCGTTTAGATAGACTATTGGAAATGGCCGCTTGAACACACATTGCCGAGGGCAGTTTGAACGTAGCTTAACAATAGTCTTTTTTAGTCTTTAATAGTGTCAATCTTTGTTTATTGTCAGCACTGTTGTTTCAGATTACTTTTTAACCTAAACTTGAATCTGTTCTGATATTTTAGCAGGCGTTTAAAGTAAATTTTACAAAGCAAAGATATAGATCTGATTCTGGAATGGACAAGTTAATTGTGGCAGACATCATTCTATGTCCTGTAACATCAGGCAGCTCACCAATCATGTTTGTAGACTATAGCTTTGTGGCTCATGAGAAAATCTAGCAAATCTTAATTTAAAATAACTCAGTGACATATATGTGGCTCATGAAAAAATCTAGCTAATCTTAATTTAAAATAGCTCAGTAATATATATATATATATATATATATGACTACTTAGTCAGGTTTGCATTTTTGCAGGCAACTGTCACATCCTGATAGCTACAACTGGTTTATTGCACTTTAGATTTTATCTCTAGAATGTTGGTTAGCAAGTTCAGAGTCCTCTTTCTTACTTCATCTTGCTTGATTTTTCTTCTCACGTTTCCCTGTTCAACTGATTCAGGGAAAAAAAAAGTTTTTGCGCTCCTTTGCAAGTCTCCCACCAGACTCCTGGTGGCCGGCTAGACCTTTGTTGATGTATTGCCTCAGTTTGAAAACTTCACCCCCTTTATGATTTGCAGCCGATTGTGTAGCCTGTTTGTGTGATTTAGTCTGTGCATTGAAATGCTGATCAATCTTGTTTTTACTTACTACTTTGTTCAAATTTAAGAGCTGCAACACCCACTCTCGTGAAAGTCCGTGGCCTGTTGTCATGCTGATTGTTAGTCTTGAGTTTCTTTTGTCTTTCATGCTGAGCTCTGTTAAAGAAAACCCTGAAAGGTTGTTGTCATCATACCTTCTGAGACTAGTTAAATGACTAAATTAGAAGACACAGTTTAAAATAAGAAATGAAAAGCAAAAAAAACAAAAACTATATTTTCACAGCTTCCATTTTTGCTCAGAAATGACAGATTTTTGTATTAAAAGTAAAATAGCTTTGCCTGTAAAACTTATTTTTAGTTTTATATCTTTTGTCCATCTTTCAAAAATTTTGATTTAGATATTATAAAATACTTGTCTTCATGATTTATTATCGCTGACTCATTAAATTTGTTTTTTTTAATCTAATGCCGCTTATTTATGCTGCCTGAAATGTTTATTTTTTGTTTATATTTTGCATGCAAACAGAAAAGTGTGAAGGAGGGGATCCTTTTAAAGCAGACCAGCTCCTTCCAGAGATGGAAAAGGAGGTATTTCAAGCTCAGAGGGAGGACGCTCTACTATGCCAAAGACTGCAAGGCAAGAGCATTTCAACTCTGAGTGTTGTATTCTGTTCAGGAAAAAAAACTTTATTAAAACTTTGATATGGTCAAGAAGTTTCTGGAAATGTGGTTCTTAAAAGATAATTGATTTTTTTTTTTTTTTTGTCTGTTTTAACAGTCCCTGATTTTTGATGAAGTGGACTTATCGGATGCAAGTGTGGCAGAGACCAGCACCAAAAACATCAACAACAGCTTTACTGTAAGCACAAGTCTTGAACTTTGCATAAGTCTTGAAAAGTTTTGAAACTCCCACTGCATGTTCCCAGTGGTCTTTTAATTATAATTATGCAATTTTTAGCCCCAAAGAAACCTTGTGTCATTTTCTAGGACATAGTTTCTGCAGAGCCGGAATAGTTCATTAGAAATTTACCTCTGAGTTGTAGGTGGGACTATTGACATGGAGTAACCCTTCCCAGCTATCGGTTAATATTCTTTCCTGCTAACCCACAGCCCCTCCCACCCCCACACTGACATTACTGGAGCAACAAAAATGGCGAGCCATATTGAAGTTATCCAGCCATAGAGTTTTTAGCCAAATGCCTGTTCAGTTGAGGAAAAAAAAGACATACTTGAATCTAGCAAATAAAGAAATACTCAGAAATGCAATTTTACATTTAATTTACTGTCCTCCTTGATCAGAAAAATACTGTAAGAACATATTAAAAACACCAAAAACATGATTTTCATTAGAGTGGGCCTTTAAATGCTGATAATGTTTAGATTAGAAAATAGAAAGGTGACATTTTGTGGTTTACTTGAATCTTAAGTGCATGCTTTAAAAATATTTTATTCTGACTTTTAAAATTGAAGGTCATAAAGTGTAAACAGCATGATATTAGCTGCTGGTTTTGTGGACAGTGGTTTGGAGGCCACAGGTTTTAGTGGCTGATACATTCATTTAACTTCACAAAGGGTGGTTTAGACTGGCTGCCCAGTGACAGTAATTGGGGTTGGTGGGTTGAGCTTTGATAGGTTCTGTCTTGTCAACAGACAAACAATTTCTTTTGAATGTATCTTTTTTTTCTTTTAAAGATGACAGTCTTTTCAACAAGAATATAACCTGGGAGGTGATAGTCATAGTTGAAAGTAAATGTAGCTTAAATATAGCTAAAGTGCTAAAGTGTTGGTGTTGTTTGTCACATCTCTGTTTTGGATCTAGTGAATAAAGAAATACTTAAAATTGCAATTTTACATTTGATTTTCTATATGTTCTCCATCATCAAACTGCTGAAACAGCAACCAGCTTTTTGGCAACGTTTGTGCTCTGTTATTTTCAGGTCTTGAATACATTATTTTGGTCACCTGGGTTTAAAAAAACATTCCTTCAAAATTAAATTTCAAAGATATATTTGTAGTTTTAAATGATCCAATTCATATTTATTCATTCCTAAAGGATAATTTTACATGTGGAAAAAAATGTAAATTCATCTTGGTGTTAGTCTAACAGAATTTTCCCTCAAAGCAAGCTGAGAATTTTGTCTTATTTTTCCTCTGTCTGTGTTTTTCCAGGTGATTACACCATTTCGTAAATTAATGTTGTGCGCAGAGAGCAGGAAGGAAATGGAGGATTGGATCACCGCTCTCAAATCCGTACAAAAATGGGAAACCTATGAGGTGTGTGTGCGTGGATCTTTCTCTTATTTTTGCCTCTTTGATCTCATTCCATCAAG
This sequence comes from Oryzias latipes, assembly GCF_053564925.1. Classification (NCBI taxonomy): domain Eukaryota; kingdom Metazoa; phylum Chordata; class Actinopteri; order Beloniformes; family Adrianichthyidae; genus Oryzias; species Oryzias latipes. Next base: position 14,257,625 of record NC_136254.1, read on the forward strand.
GTTTATTCACTCCATCATTTTAATCCATTTGCCCACATTATTCAAACTGTGACCCAGTGTGCTAAAGAGGCTGTTCTTTTTGTTTAGTACAGGAATGATCATTTCCTACGTTTTTCTTTATCTCTCACCTACTGTCCTGTCCTCTTTTGCACATTCTTATTCCAGACTGATTTATCTCCTATAACCAAAGTGGGTTAAATCCTTCTTTCTTTTCTTTTTCAAAAGTTTAGTGAAATTACTTTTATGCTTTCACAAAAAATACAACAGCAATAGAGCAGAAAGGCTCTATGAATCTGTACTTAAAGGGTTAACTTGAGCTATGTTGCAGTTTCCTACATATAGACACTTAAGCTTTCAAGGATGAACAGCTCAGTTTCTTCATACATCTAAGAAGAATTGGAAGTTCCAGAGTTGTTACATTTCTAGAATGCCCCCCGTGAAACCTTAGTCGCATGCACCCATACAGGAGGTTGACCTAAACGTGTGCTAAGGGTTTTCCAACCCCGTAGAGCAGGGGTTCTCAAAGTGTGGCCCGGGTACCAATGACGAAACCGCGAGAAGACTTGTTGTGGCCCTCAAGAGAGAGCCATAACAAGTAAACAAATGTTTACTTTGTCGTACCTCATCGGCTGGATAAAGTCATGTGCCTGATTTGCAAGCAGGTAAATGAAATGCTCAAAGAATTCAATATAAATCGTCACTATGTACCAAATCATAAAAACTATAACAAATTTACCGGCGAGGAGCGCTACAATAAGCTCCAACAACTACAACGAGGCTGTGCTGCACAGCAGATGTTTACAAAAACGGCTAAATCCAGTGAAGATGTGACAGAAACTAGTAGCTATGTTGTGGCTTTGGAAAGGGCCCGGCGTAGCAAGCCCTTAAGTGACAGGGAGTTTGTAAAAAGAATGTATGCTGAAAGTAGCTGACATTGTTTGTCCAGAGCAAAAGAAAGTTTGTCAAATGATACAATTACTATACTAATAGAAGATCTGGGCAGCAACCTCCAACCGCAACTGGGAAAACATTTGAAGGGCCTGGTTAATTGTACAAATTACACTTGGTCATTAAAGTTATTAAAAACATCTGTTTTTCCATTTTTTCACCAAAATTGGCCCCCAGTCTAATGTTGAGTTCTTAATTTGGCCCTCCGCTACAAAAACTTTGAGAACCCCTGCCGTAGAATGTCGTAAACAGGTCTGATCTTAGTGTGTATTTAAAGGGAGCAGAGCTGTGTTTCGCCGTCCCTTAAGGGACTTCATAAAAATGGAACGTAGTATTGTCACACAAGTGGTAAGTGTATTTGTAAGTATAGTATTGTAGTACTCTCTTGACAAATACACTTTGTATTTTATGGAGTATTTGTAAAGATAATGTATGTTACACGCACTAATAACATATGGGCATGGTGTTTATGACTACCTGTCACAGGCAGGATGCCCATAGAAAATGAAAAAAAAATGCACATTAAGATTTTCGCTCACCAAGCAGTCTACGATCTTCATACTTCCTGCAGGCCACCTGCGTTCCTGATACATGTTTGACCATTTTTCACCCTCAGACAGCCCGTTTCCAATCATAAGGGTAGTAAAATAAATCTTTGCACATGCCTGTTCTTTATACTAAAATACCTCGCTGAAAGTTACTCTCTTTTCTTGTTTTATAGATGCAAGTTTATGACTTGAGCAATGTAGCATGTATAAACTCCAAAGCTGTGTATAAACACAAAATTATTTGTGCACAAAATGTTAGCTTTCCTTTCTAAGGAAATGTGGAACAAAAAACAAATTTATTTTCTTTCTCATCTCCACTGCAGGCCAGTCAGTTCAACATGGAACATTTTTCTGGGATGCACAACTGGTACGCCTGTTCGCACGCCAGACCAACCTTTTGCAACGTCTGCAGGGAAGCCCTGCCAGGCGTCACCTCCCACGGCCTGTCCTGTGAAGGTACACAGACTCTCAGTTTTGAGGATTCATGTCCTTATTCACACATTTTGTAGGCAATTCTGTTGGAAGTTTTCAGCCAGCTGCCCCTAATTTTGTAATGGTTTGCCCTTTTTTTTTCTTTTTCTGTCCAACTCAGCCATTTTGTGGGTTCAACATTAGGCGTTTTGTCTCCTCTTCTTATTCAACCATAAAGATGTGATTTTACAGCTCTTTCTTGCAAGGCGAGGCAAGATTTATTACAGGTTGAACACTGACACAGATGAAAACCTTTTTTTTCCTTTTGTATAATCAATAAAAACATATCTAGAGAGGTCAACAGCCTCTAGTTTACCTCCTCTAGAGTTATTTTAGAGGAAATGTAAGAACTTGACTCCTTTTTTATGAAGACTGAGACTTAAAGTTTAGACCTTGAAAAAGGAATCCTGTCTGAGTGAACATTTAAGTATGAGCCCCCCTGTGGGCTAAACCTATGCGTCCATGGGTTTGTCCAGTAGGACATGATTTGTCCTACTGGACTGGCTTCTTGAATTGGCTGCAATTGTTTTGTCCATATGGGCACAGAGTGGAATTTGCCTGTAATTTAGGTGGGCAGAATATATCGAACCCATATAGGACCCAGCTATTTCTAAATAATTTTATAGGTGGAACCGCAATGAGGAACATTATGGCTATTCAATGTGGGTTCTCAGCGGGTTTGTCCACTGGTTCCATATGATTTATTTTTGACTTTCTAAAATAGTTGTCAATGGCAATTTACTTCTCTTTAAAACCTTCCTCCAGTGGTAATTTCTGGAATTTTGTCACATTATGAAGAGCAGACAGGGGCTGACACTACATGTGTTTACATTAATCGGAATAAATGCCTGATCAGAATAAAAATGCGTCAGATAAACGCGGCAATTGGAATATTCTGACTCGATTAGACTCATCCAATCAAAATTTCCTTCAGAACAGGATAGGTGGGTTATGCAGATTGATGATCCAATCGTGTTGAATGTAAACAATTTATTCTGATTCTGGGTCATTACTGTGCTGGTTTTTACGGCATGCAAAGACGATGTGTGTGCTATGGAGGAGGCTTCGGGCCGGCTGCTCTACGCGAGCAAGCTGCCGGAGAACTGTATCTCCTGTGAGAACATCGTCTCTGTGCAGAGGAGCGGCTTTGAGACAGTGCGTGAGCTCCGGAAGCGGCTTTTTAATGCAGAAATGCCAAACATTCCTGTGAAACCTTGCAATTAATCATGTTAATTCAGCAACAAAAAACAAACAAAGGCCAATGTCATTTGCACATATTTACGTGCTGCAACATGTTTTTTTGAATGCGTCCAAACTTAACCCCTCCTTTGGGTATGTGTGGCCAAAGAAAGAGCTCAACACTGGTTGCATGTATTTAGGAAATTATGAGCAGATAGTCATTTACTAAAAATAATAATAACAAAAGCACACTCAGAGGATCATCTCGCCAAAGCAGCCATGTTTGTTTACAACAGAACTCCACTACTTCTACGACCGTTTTAAATATTTTAGACAGTTCTGCGCATGTCAAAATGATTTATTCCAATCAAACGTTTGGTGTATGTAAATTTTTTGTTTTAATTGAAGGAAGTTTGGTGTCATATAATTCTGGCCGGACACAAACCCCAATTATTAATATTTCCTTCATGCGCTTTGTGTGTAGAGCCCAAAAACCGTTTTGGAAACTTGCATAGCTATGTGTCAAAGCCAAGGTTTTGAATGCAGAAGCATATATACTTGCATTACATAAACTTTTCATTGGAAGGGGGCGCTTGAATATGTGTTGTCCTCGTTGTCCGCGGTGTGAATGTAGCCTCATCTGGGTCCCACCTATATTATTATTTAGGTATAGGTATACTTTGCCCAGCTGGGTCCTGCCAAACTTACTGGCAAATCCCACTTGGTCAAAACATCTGGGGCCACCATAGAAACCATGGACATACCCACTTGGAGCCCATCAATTCAACTCACAGGTAAACCACATTGGGCCCACACTGAAATCAGGTATGTTAACTGTGAACATCAGTAAGTAGGCAATTCCAAATCCGCATTTAATCAACCACAAATATCTTTGTCCTACATGGGTCAAAAAGTAAGCCCTTACCCAACAGGTAGGAACCAAACCCTCTTATACTTTTTTTACCTTCATAAAGTAGCCTTTATTTTCATTTAAGTTGCGGCACCTTACAGATTTATAGGAACTGGCTTTTTCATCCACCAAATCAAAGGCTTTAAGATATTCACCATATAGGCATAAACCTGAGGGTGTTCACTTTTAATCTGATCAACCAAGATGGCTTTCAGTGACATTTATCAGCAGCACCCTCATATTTAAATTACTGGTTTATCTGTTCCTTGCAGTTTGTAAATTCAAAGCTCATAAGCGCTGTGCTGTTCGCTCCACCAACAACTGTAAATGGACTACACTGGCTTCCATAGGGAATGATATCATTGAGGATGATGATGGGGTAAGAAAATGTGCTTTACTAATCCAGCCCTGTTTGTGTTTTAAAATTACATACGTTTTATTGTTTTTAACAAGCATTGTCCCTTCGTTTCCTGTCAAAAAACTTGGAAGATCAAATAAAAAATCAATGTATGTATGTCTGTGGTTATGCGTTCTTTCAGGTGTCCATGCCGCACCAGTGGCTGGAAGGAAACTTACCCGTCAGTGCCAAATGTATGGTGTGCGACAAGAACTGTGGCAGTGTGCGGCGGCTGCAGGACTGGCGCTGCCTCTGGTGCAAAGCCATTGTAAGTGAGCACGGTTTTAGCCCTGTCCTGTCAAAAACCGTTCTGTCAAATCATTGTCAGCTTGTTCATAAATCAATGCCGTCAGCTAACAGCTATTATAAGTTTACGTATATGATGCTAGCATTTTGCCAGAGAGACAAAAGCTAAAATAAAGACTTTAAAAGTAAAACAAAATAAAAAAAAAAACATAGTAATTCCACAAGCGGCAATTTTACTTTGGATTGAATAATTAAGGTACAAGCATGCATGGTTTTCTATTAGCACGCCAGCTTCCTTCTATGATCCAGCAAAATGCCTCTACTGTCTTTTAGAGACTTAAACTTTTTCAGCGTGTGTTTTCTATGTGCCCTATTATGGCTGGAATGGGCTCACCCCCTTACAACAGATGAAATGTCTGCCCCAGAACATGGTGCATTTGATTGCATGAGTTTATTTTTTAATACGTTCACATGCTAAATTTGTTTTAGAATTCTAAGCTAAGATTTGATGGTAAAAAGAAAAATTTTTTGACAAAATCTGAGTCTAATTTGAATGGGGATATGCAAAATTTCTTCTGGTCTTTCTGGTATGTTAACAGTTTCCAGAACATATTGGTGGCATGGGGCTACAGCACTTCAAAAACAGACCCATTGGCAGATTTATTCTAAATAAGCAAAAAAAAAACTGCCACTGGGGTAAGAAAAATGGTCTTACCAAGAAGTTATTTCTCAAACCAAGATTATTTTGCGATTAAAAAACGGTATTGATATTTTTCTTGTGATAAAGAAATTAATAAAAATTTTTAGGGAAGGCTCTTTTTTTAATTACGATTCCATTTTTTGCAGTTTATACACAGTTAGTTCTGCTGGTTTTAAAACTTCCTATCAGCCAACAGTTTAAACCACTGTATACCACACACGAATCTTGATTGGAATTTGTAAAGGTTGCAGAACTAGCATTTGGTGGATTTCAGAGAGATGTTTTGACCTTTCTGCTTGAACCAAAATTGTAGAATTGCTATGGAGACCAGTGACTTATGTATGTGTGAATTTCTTTGTTCTTTCTTTAAGGTCCACAACGGCTGTAAAGAACAAATGGGGAAGGTTTGCCCTTTGGGTCAATGTCGAGTCTCAATCATCCCCCCCACTGCACTTAACAGCATTGATTCAGATGGTGAGATACTGTCTCTTAAACACAATTCCTCAGCGTTGCAATAAGTAAACGCAAAGTTCAGAAATCTCACCTTTCAACTCAGTCTTTCTTGAATCTTTTAAATGCAGAACCGTTCAAATCAGACCAGGAAATGCTGTTAATTCAAAATTATTATCTATTATGACTGCCTTTAAAAGCAAAAGGCTTTTGATTTTTTTAACTTTTAAAAAACTTTACGTAATTAGAAAAGAAAAGTTAGAGAAAGTAAGAATATTTTCAGAATTTGAATTTTAAGTGAGGATTTTATTTCTGACATGTGTAGTCTTCCCATTGTGAACAGTGAGTGTCAGGTCTAAATCTGACTGATTACATTTTTTTAGCTTGAGTCAAAAATAGCTTCTTCTTTTCTTTTTTCTATTTAAGGCTTCTGGAAGGCCACCTCTGCTTCATGCTCCAGCCCTCTATTGGTTCTTGTCAACTCCAAAAGTGGGGACAACCAGGGAGTCAAGTTCCTTCGAAAGTTCAAACAGCTTCTCAACCCAGCTCAGGTCTTTGACCTGATGAATGGAGGTCCAGAGCTGGGGTAAACATCTTGCCAGTTTGATAGCTGATAGTTTTTAAGTAACAGATAACTGGCCCCTATGAACACTTTGTTTACCCTCCTTACATTTTGGTGTCGCCCCACCTTCTACCTCAGCCTGCGGCTCTTCCAGAAGTTTGTGACATTCCGTATTCTAGTGTGCGGAGGAGATGGCAGCGTGGGCTGGGTGCTCTCAGAGCTGGATAAACTCAACCTCCATAAACAGGTGAGAGCAGAAAAGTGGTAGAGGAGGAGGACGAGGAGGAGGTTGTGATGGTATAATTTGATGCATCAGTGAGATGGCTGTGGGCATTGTCCTAACTGCTGTTGCAGGACTGGCTTTTACATTTTCTCTGGACCTTTTTCCTCTTAGTACCTTGGATAACAAAATCTTAAAAATATGAAACGTGGGGGCAGGGGATGGCAGAATTAGTGATCATCAGACGATTTTGGGGAACTTAAAGACCCTTCCATCCAATAATCGCACTGCTTCCTTTGTGCCACCCGCGTGCCACTGGACTGCCACCTCACAACCTCAAAATGTGCCTGGGTGGTCACTCCCCAGTGTTAAAAAATTGTCTGGTCGCTGTTTAATTTGATCTTTCTCTTAAAACTTTGTGTAAAAATGCAAGTGCCACTGCCCGATTGCCACCTGCTGATGTTGCTGTTGGATTGCCCCATGCTGGCAATTTGCCAAATGTGACCGTAGTCTTAAGCTGTCTTGACGATGAAGCGTTTAAATATTTTCGTGAGAAAAGAAAGGATTTAGATCTATTGATGGAAATACATTATTTTGAATAAATGTCTGATTTATCATGAAAAAGTAAATAAAAGGAGTATATTGCAATACATGTTTTTTTTTTTTATTATTTCTTACCTAAACATTATTTATACTCTAGAACGAAGGAGAAAATTCGATTTCTTTTTAAAGAAAATCTTGTATGTTACTTGATCGATCCTCTAACATTTCTGCCCCTCTTGCCAAAGCAGCCAAAAAGTGATCGACTCTCTCTCAACAGTGTGGTCTTACTGACCCATGGAGGCATTAATTCCCTGGAGGAAAATCTTTTTCCTTCTTCTCTCATGTTCATGGCACGTTTTCTCGCATTGAATTTTTTCTTTTAGACTTATGACTCCTTTCTAATCTGGTTTCTGTCGACTATCACAGTATAGCAATATCGAATCATTCACCGGTTCCTCTTGATTTGGCTCTACTCTCCCAGCCTCGCCCCTTGAACCAGTGGAGGTTTTATGCCATCCTCCTGGTGGACGAATCCTGTAAAGAGTTTATACAGTCGCAGTTAACTCTATTTTTCTAACTAAATGATCTGCCCGAAACAAAGAGTCTTAACTATCACATGATGGAACAACAATGGAAGTCAGCATTGTCTCTTGTCCATTTGTTCTCTATTTGCGCCCACCATAGACTGATTTAGTGCAAGATTATTTACAGGGTCCACTATAGACTGGCCAAAATACATCCTTCTATTAGCGATGCCTGCGGCAGATGTCTCCTCACTTCTGCTAATCATGCACATATGTTTTGGTCATGTCCAGTGCTTGTATCACTTTGGTTAGATATACTTGACATATTATTGTGAGCATATAGATACGCCATCAAACCAGTTTTGGTATTCTCCCAACCCCAGATATGCATAGTGCGCTGAAGCGGGCCATTGCATTCACCACCTTATTAGCACACAGGCTGATCCTGCTGAACTGGAAGCTCCCCTGTCCTGCTTTGCATGTCCGCTGGGTCTGTGAGGCGCTTTATAATCTCAAACTTGAGAAGCTAAGGTACTCACATCAAGGTTCACTTAGGGCATTTCATATGACCTGGGACCCTATTTTACAATACATAGCCTCCTTGTTTTATATTATATATTTTCTTATTTCTAAATGACAAAGTGGTTTACTTATCCCCCCCTTTTTTTCTTTTGTGTGTCTGTCGTGGCTTTTGGGGGTTGTTGAAGGCGGTGGGTGGGAGGGGCTGACATTCGAGTGTTTTTTTTACACAGCACTGTCCTTGCTCTGATATCTCATTATACACTCTGTATATGTCTGTTAATATATAAAATGTTCAATAAACAAAGTTAGATAAAAAAAAATCCTGTATGTTGACAAAAAAATTACAAAATAAACTGTACATTCCCGAACGTGACTGTATGTTAATCTGATTATAGTAATATTTGTGTATTCATTTCAGTGTCAACTCGGCGTGTTGCCCTTGGGCACGGGTAATGATCTGGCTCGTGTTCTTGGCTGGGGAGGCCTCTGTGATGACGACGCTCAGCTGTTGCAGATTCTGGAAAAGCTGGAGAGAGCCACCACCAAAATGTTAGACCGGTAAGAACGGTTTAACATCTTTGTTTTTGGCGAAAACTGTTCAAAAGTTGTAGTTAATTACCAGATAAAAAGGAAATGGCATAAGGCATAAAAGATTGCTGATCTGTGATGTCAGCTTAAAAAACTCTTTTGTCTGTCTGAAATCTGTCTGATTTAGATGGAGTATTATGACCTATGAGTTGCCCACCACTAACAAAGACTCCCCGATAGTGAAGGAAGACGATGGCCTTGACTCACCTCCACAGGTAATCACCTCTTATGAAGTGCTTTTCTTTCGACAGATGGCCTCCAAAATAGCCAGAACTTACAAGCTCACAGAAACTATTTTTGAAACTTTTTACTGAAAATCAATTGATTCAGGTGGGAACCAAAGGAATCTGAACTAAAACCCAGAGAGTGGTATAGGTATTGAAAAAAGGTAGCTCTGTATCTGGAATAAAAAGTTTTTCTCAGTCTTCTTGCTACTGCTCACACCACCACCATGAACCTGCAGAAGCAAATGCTAAATTGCAATAAATTTCTTTATTTTCTGCGACGCATTTCCTTACATTTAGATACATTCATACATACTTACATACAGGTGAGGCAAGTGAGGCACAGCCTCACCTGTCATTATCGTGATAAAATAGAAAAAAGTAAATTAAGGCTATGTTCACACTGCAGGGCTTAATGCTCAATTCCAAATTTTTGAAAAAATCCGATTTTTTATTGCAAGGCCGTTTACATTTTCAATTAAATGCGAATTTTTGTGATCTCATGTGTGACCGTGAAATGACCCAGAAGTGACCCGCATGCGCAGAAGAGTACTCAACGGTGAACGACGTCACTGTTGTTTGCAGAAGCAGCTAACCTTAACAATGGATGTCAACAACAGTGTTGTCGACAGCGGAGCTCTGTTTGCATTAATACATTTATTTTCACAAAGGAGCCAGCACAATTACAATCTTCTCATTTTAAGAAGGCATTGGAGCCGGGATCGTCTGTACCCACTGTTGTGGAATGGGATGTGTATGTGCGTGTGAAAGAGAGAGGAAAGAGTGCGTACAGCGAGGTAGGGAATGAGGGGGGCGTGCAATCATGTTGTGTGTTATGGAGGAAGGAGAACGATAATAAAAGAAGGCTTCCCCCCAGAATAAATATTATTGACTCTTTATTTACCTGCTCTGGAGAATCTGGGGGTCCGAACGGGGAAGTGAACCCTGGAGGAGGATCCGCCTTCAGCCCTGGAGAAGCCGGTCTCCCCCGCGCTTCTGACCACGGTCAGAAAGGGGGAAAAAAAGTAATTGCAGGAAAGTTTCAACACCACGCTCGGCCATTTCGCTGGAAATTTTTTCAAAAACCGCCTGGTTGCGATATGAATCCTGGAGTTTGGCCTGAATAGAGCTGTCACCCCAAAAAGAAAAGATCGGATACATATCGGATTCAGGACCACATACCCAAGTGGCCTGGGTCGCATTTGAAAAGATCGGATTTGTGTCGTTCAGACTGTCATAAAAAGATCAGATACAGGTCGCGTAGTGGCAAAAAAATCGGAATTGGGTCGTTTCAGCCTGTAGTGTGAACTTAGCCTAAGTAGATATTATTTTTTACTGATCTGTGTTAAATATACATTTTCAGTCAACTCAACACGTTTTCCACAGTTTCTGAGGTTATAATCGCTGAACCAAAGTGTGCGTGATCACAGACGGAGCGGAAACTCTGGGTGAGGTTCTGAAGCGCTGTGCCTCATGTCTGACGGCAGGGCTCAATGTTAACAGACACGTGCGCTGAAAACTCTGCTGTAGCCCCGCAGTAGAGGCTATAGGTGAGGCATGCCTCACCAGCAGGGGGCAGACATGAGCTGACAGCTGCTTTGTAGCTACACTGGTGCCGTAGAAAAAGAACAGAAAGAGGAGAGGTCTCCATTAAGAGGGAGAAATTAATTAAACTAAAGGAAAATAAGGAAGACTTTCCAACAAATCATAGAGCTTTTTTGTGGAGAAGGATCAACACATGGACTCAAAAAGTAAGGTCAAACATGTTTTTCAATGTTTGTTTTTAAAAAATAATATGGGTGAAAAAAATGTAAATAAAAAATAATTTCTTTTATTTTTATGATCATTTTCACAGACAACATTTGATAACACTGATTAAAGCTCAAGAATTTGAAGTTGTAAAAACACAAGAAATAGTTAGGGGTCAAATGTGTGCTGAACACTTCTGTTTAACCCTTGTGCTATCTTATGACCCACCCTTACTTTGACTTGTTATTCCTACCATGACAAAGGTGGATAAAGGTGGAAAGATTTCATGTAATCCATGGACACCAGTGAAGATCACAAATCATTGAAGAAAAAAGGTTCAGCGCACTGTCTTGTGGGGTCTAGATGACCCAACTCCCAATGTTAAAGTGCCTAGGATAGCACAAGGGATACTTTAATTTGTTTACAGTACATATGAATAATACACAAGAAGAGTGTTCTATCCATGTCTATAAAAGAAATATTCTCTGTAGGACAAATATGTTCTTGTGTGTATTTTATAAGCTGTTAGCTGCCATTGGATGAAAGGTGAAATATTTAGTTCTTTCATTGTAAATCCGACTCCAGAGGAGTCAGTGCCTCACCAGTCATCAACCTCACCGCACGTCACTGATCAGAACATGCACCCAATAACATGATATTTATTGGAGTGGGTCTTTAAGTCTAAAAACGAACCTTCCACTTTGTTACAGTTTTCTTTCTTTTTTTTTTTTTTTTTGCTGTTTTATCATTTGGGGACCTAAGGGTGTTGGCTTTCGTACAGATATCAAAACTAAGAAATAGATTGCAACTCAGGAGAATGTTGAAAGGCAAGTTTACTCCTATATTTAGCATATTTAACCATTTTCTTCAATTTGCTCAGAATTTCTCTGACACCAATCAGATTTACTGGACTCGCATAAAAGCACATTTTTAATTAAGACAACACAAATGCAGCCTATGAGAGTCTCCTTCTGTAGTGGCTGTCTTTAATCAATTGCTCGTAAGATTTTTATTATCAAATGTTTAAAACCCTGCTGCCCACAACCTGTGTTCTCTTCTTTGAACACCACAGGTTCACATCACTCAGTATGCAGACTCCGTGGCCTCCCATCTTGCAAAGATCCTGGACTCGGACAAACATAGCGACGTCATATCCTCTGCCAAGTAAGTGCCATAAGCGGATTTAGGAGGAGAGTAACATGGAAAAACATCTAATTAGCAGAAATGTTGAAAACAATGCGACAGTTGAGAAGGAAGTGAAGAAAATAACGAGGAAAGGAAGTGAAAGATTGTAACACCGATATAGAGTGAGGCATTGCACTGCAAGGAATTTTGGCTCCTCTTTAAGACACGTACTTAAGTATTCTAGGGTGTGGTGGTGAATGACAGTGGCGTATCCATAATTAGGGGTCATCATCAGAGCTTTAGAATATTAGTAGGCCTCCTCTGGGAAAATAAGGTGCTCGATACAGAGCACATCTAGCTTCGCTTGTGGTTTAAAGCAATACTAATTGCTACTCAGACCAGCAACACATTTAAAGCACCTCTGGGAATTCCAGCCTTAACGAAGAAAGACTTTCTTTAAAACATAGAACTGCTCTTGATGGATGGAGGATGTGTTTGTTTGTTTTGTGTACAGTGGCTTTCTTTTTGAAAGATGTTAAAGTGAATCGGCCTAAGGTGGATTTGTCCCAACATGTCTTAGACAAATCAGTTCACTCCTGATATAATATTACATACACACTAGATACAGTGGTGGACAAAATTGTTGGTCCCCCTCGGTTAAAGAAAGAAAGTCCACAATGCTCACTGAAATGACTTAAAACATTCAAAAGTAACAATAAATTAAAATATATTGAAAATTAAATAATAAAAATCAGCCATTACTTTTGAGTGTTTGATTAACAGAATTATTTAAAAAAACAAACTAATGAAATAGGGCTGGACAAAAATGATGGTACCTCCATAACTTAATGTTTTGTTGCACAACCTTTTGAGGCAATCACTGCAATTAAACAGTTTCTGTTTTGTCCACCACTATATATATTAAGATATAAAAATAGATCTTGTTCCCACAGATTAATATCTTGTTCCCACAGATTATTATCTCGTTCGCACGAAATACTATTCCGTTCCCACAAGATACTATTCCGTTCCCACAAGATACTATTCCGTTCCCACAAGATACTATTGCGTTCCGTCAAAATACTATTCCGTTCCCTCGAAATGATAAACTCGTGCGAACGCAATAATTATGTCGTTCGAACGCAATAATTAATCCGTTCGAACGCAATAATTATTCACGTCATAAGTCATTCACGCGGATATGCTCTCTGTACGCCGGCAAAACTAAGCCGCTTTCAGCGGTAACTTCCGTGTCTCTGTGACCCATATTCGTTCAAAAAAGGAACATGAAAAACAAAAATGATCACTTTATTACTGTCTCAATGAATATAAGAAAAATATCAAAAGATTTATGATAACTAGGCTGCTTTGTCATACGAACGATAGCTCCTGCTAGGCTACCAATAGCTCCGCCGCAGAGCTCTTTGATGTATGCCGGCATTTGGGCAACTGCTGGTCTGTTGTCAGACAGCTGATATTGTAGTTTGGGGTCGAATAGGAATAATAATATTCAGGACTTGTCTTTTATTAACTTTAGCAGTCAGTTGCTTTACTTTCGAAAGCTATAAGGATACATGCTAACTGACTAGCCGATCATTTATCCTGTTATTAATTTACGTCATAGATTTACAGCAGATACCTTCACATTTTTGTCTGTGTGTGTCTCATTACATTGCATTGAAGACACGGAGGATGTTTAGAGAACAGATTTATTTATTTCAAATATATATATATATATATATATATATTTTTTTTTGTCCAGCACCCTGAGACTGTATGCTAGGAGCTTGGGTGAGAAACCACCCGCGGAAGGCTGAGAGTTTTTTTTTTTTTTTTATATACATAATATGAACAAAAAAATGCCCCTCTCACACCCAACGAGTGGTTTCTCACAAGAGCTTGGGTCCTCTATGCTATCTATGCGATTCCTAATACTTAATTCCTCTTAAGATCATCTTCATACAAGTGGTGTTTTCTATTTATGACAGTTTATTGCTTGGTGTCACATCTGTGTCACACTCACAATAATAAAAACAAAGTAGGACAGTGTTCCAGAGGCCATATGATAGACGATTTATAGGATAATGTTTTTTTGCTTGTTTACCATTTTTAAAACAGATTTTTATTTCATTTACTATGTTGAGGTGTTGAAATAGATGTGAACCAAGATAACGTGAGCATTACTGAACTACAAAGAAGGACTGTGATCATGTTCTTTTCAGTGTAATGTATCTAAGGTTGCTACAAGCTGAGATTTTCCCCGTTGAGTCACACACAAGTGTATCAGTTGTGAGTAAACAGTGACTGTTCAAGACGACAAAGCCAATAAGAAGATAGTAAGGTCGACAGAAGGCTGTGTGTGCGATTTCCACTGCAGTGTATCACCAAATTTTTAACATATCAACAGTCCTGCGATGAATTATCAGTGAAAAGTGGAGTGTCACCCACCACACTGTCTTCCTCCGGCAGGTTTCTGTGTGGGACGGTGAATGACTTTGTGGCGGAGGTGGGGAAGGCGTATGAGAGAGCCACAGAGAATAAGGAGGAGGCAGATGCCATGGCAAAGAAGGTAATTGGTTTGTGTAACTTTTGTTATGTAAGTGCTTGTATAACAATAAAATGAGGGCAAATGTAGGTTTACGTTTGAGTGCAAACTTGTGAAAATGTTGCTGCAGGTACGGTGTAACCACTCACTGCTTAACAGACTTTAGAAAAGAAAACTGGCAGACTCTGAGATAAGACTATCAGGAAAAGATTTTAATTCCCTGCCAAGCCTTTGTACTTTCACCTGGTTGGACTACTTGTGTTGCTCAACCAGCATTTCCCAACTGTGGTCATTAGGGGGAAGATTCCTGCTTGTTTTCACCCTTACAGTCCAAGCACAACTGGTTTTAACAACCATTTTCAGGTCTCTGCAAACCTTGCCAATGAGCTGAAAAGGTGTTTTTGAGCCTGGTTTCAGGCAGGTTTTGGGCATAATTGCAGGAATGAAGTAAACTGTTCTGTGCAGCATCAACATTTCTCTGATTCCTCCAGATCCTTACATAATGTGATTTTAAGAATACGAGTTACTAGACAATAAACTTCCTTTTTTCTTTGTCTGTTCACTTAGTGTGCACTGTTGAACGAGAAACTTGATTCCCTGGTCAAAGCCTTAAGCGAGGAAGCCGAAGCACAGGTAACTATATATTCATTATGATAAGTAATGCATAAAAAAAACGTAGGCTCTCTGAAAGCACATAAAATATAGCTATATTCTTTTAGAGGTTGGCATCTCGTCAGCATGATCTTTATATGCTTTAATCCCACTCTGACTTCATTGTCAAGAATGTGTTCAAATTATGCATTTGGGAGACTTTATTTTCTTTCCTAAAAAATGTATGATGATTGTTAGGCAGAAACTAAGCAGATTTTTCCTTTCTTGTGTTTTTTACTTAAGATAGGCTCACCTGTTAACAGATGTACTCAGCTGCTGTAAAATAAAAACAACAGAGCTCTTAACATGTCTGTATATTTTCAAAACCCAGTTTAGGATGTATGCAGTATTCTAGCCAATTATCTTGCATATAATTTGACATCAAGTGTTGTCTATCCTTGTATAAAACAAAATAAATTGTTGCAACTTTTTACTGGTTCATGTTTGCTACATCAGAAGCATAGGATGGTCTCAATTACCACATGCTCTTTGCACTCGTTCGATGGTATGTTAAGAAGTCTGGCATTATTTGAGTTCACTAAAATGGAAGTTATTTTGAGTCATAATTCACAGTAATATGCAATTATCATTTGACAATTCAATTTGCAATTTCATCATGTAATTTGAAAATACATTTCGCAATTGGCAATTCAATTTGCAATTCAGGCTTGCAATATGAAAATACATTTTGCAACTTAAATTTCAATATAAAAAGGTATGATTCAATCTTACAAGTTTAAAAAGTAAATAACAAAAAAGCTAAATCAGTTCCTTTTTAAATTGTAATGGATTTTTGGTACCATAATTTAAATGAATATGCATTTTGCAATTTACAAGATGTAATGTATTGAGTGTGCCATCTGGTGACAGTTGACAGTTTGAGACGCTGCGGTTGCTAGGCACCACACAGACCTTGAGCCGACAGTTGTGTCTCTTCGTATTGATATGATTAAAAGTGACTATTTTTTCCACAACAGTGTTTGGATTATTAGAAATCTCCTGCTTGGAAGATGTAAAATTAAACTGGCGACAAGGATATGCCTTTCTCTGGAAAATTTAAATTCAAACCTGAAAATTAATGGCTAATGATGTTAGAGATGATAAGCGGCTGCCTGTGCTGCTCAGCGCTGTAGGAGTCTACTGTGAAACCTTGTAACCAGTGCAGTCAAGAACAGGGAGAGACGATCTTGCACTTCATCGCATCTAAAGCATTTAATCTAGATAAATCTAGATTATTTATCTAGAGCATTTAAAATTGCTTTTAATATGGAGACTGTGGACAAAGACACACAGCAGCACAAAAAGATGGAGCATCTAGACAATGGAGTTCACAGGATGCAAGTGAGAGCATGCTACAACAGGTACACAAGAATCAAAACACACAGTGGACCTTTTGTATACAATCGTCTTCTTTTTTTAAATAAGTTCAACAAATCACAGATTGAATACTTCAATCATGTGCTCAATCAAAGTGGAGTACACCTACCCATTGGACACAGTCAGAGCCATCCAAGAGGCCGCAACACAATCCAATGTGAAGGATTTACAATCTTTCATTGGGCTGGTGAACTACTATGGACGCTTTCTACCAGGTCAAAGCACTGTTTTGGCACCATTGTACAAGTTGATGTTAAATGGTTTTGGGAAAAAGAGCAACAAGAGGCTTTTAATGAGTGCAAAAAGTTGTTAGCATGGGGGGAAAAAACATGAATCTGGTGTGACCAGACATGCTTTTTCTCTCTCTCTTTACTTTAACTTTTATGTAAAAATTCCCCATAGTGTGCCATTGCCTTCTTCACCTGACTTCAACCATGCAGAGACATCTGAAATAATACAAACTCTTCCAATGTCTCTGCGTAAATGTAGACTCTGCTGCGTTGGTTGAAGCAAATGTTAGAAGTGATGCTAAATTAGATGCTAGCGATGGGATTTCAGACATTTCCCTATAGAGGCCGATAAACTACATCGCCAAAGTGGTTGGTGAACAGGGAAAACATACACAAAATCCATCAGCGAAGCTTTCTCCAAGTTTGAGTCCACTCTGAATGCAAAGAATGAAGGCATCGGTAAGAAGACATGGGAGAAGTTGCTGCGATTGCTGACTCACTGGCATCCCGACAGACCGAAGCAGAGACGCACATCTCTGGCTTGAAAGACGAAATGGTCCCCTTAAAGAGCAAAGTGGCCGCTCTGGAGAAGCAACATACTTAACTCGAAGCTAAAATAACCGATTTGGAGGACCCTCAATCTAAAAGAATCCGTAGAGGGCAAAGACCCCATAGCGTTCTTTAAGACGTTTATATGCAAATTGGTGGGATTATATGTCAGTATCGACAGATTCCCTGGTCCGCCGTAGTTATCAAACTCCATCATCCAAGGATGTTGCATCGCTTCTCTCAGGTGCTCTGATGGTGAGGGATCTCAAACCTAAGGGCCTAAAGCTTCATATCCTATCAGACATCCCGAAGTCTCTTTAAATTCAGCTGTAGAAGAAATGCAACCTGATTTTTTTTTTTTTCCTTTTTCTTTTTCTCTCCTTTTTCAGGGTAGAGGTTGATAGTGTTTTTTTCTCCCTAATCAACCTAATTGCTTTTTGTGTTTTTTCTTTTGTGTTACCATAGTTCAAATTGTTATTTTGAATGTTTGTTCCAGAGAATGGGGTATCATCTTCTTTCAACTGAATCAAGACCGTATTCTTTTACGTTAAGATCACTGATGGTTTACATATGACCGACAAACCATCAAAAAAAATCTATAGTCTCAATATGAGGTGGAATGAAATATTGTATCAAGGGCTGCACTCAGCTCAACGAAGATACTGATGAGTCCAAAATCAGCTGCAAGGAGATGGTCATTAGAGATTTTTAAGAGAGCAGTTTCTGATGAGAAGGGTGGAAACTGGATTGACAGGGTTCAAAGAGATTATCTTGCTTGAGATGGTGGTTAAATTGAGAGGATTTTGAAAATAAATGGCAGGTTAGAAATTGGACGGTAAATACTAAGAATACTAGGATCAGAGCTGTCTTTTCTTTTTAAGATTGGTTTGACAGCAGCAGTTTTAAGAATTGAGGGAACAGTTTCCAGTTGTTGGTGAAGAATGAATAATTGCAGAGATAAAGGGTAGGAGAAAGGGGAGACATGATTTAATCAAGGAAGTTGGGAGAGGATCAAGCTGGTTGAAGAATTTAGATAGACAACTTTATTTATCCATTTGGGAGGTTCCCGCATGGAAATTGACAAATTTGACGTTGAGGAAGCAGATTTCACTGGGATCGGGCGGCTGCAAAGTACATAATGTATGGCAGGGCTTCAGACTGCGACCTGTGAGATGAAGGCGAATCTGCAGCAAGACTGAAGGAGGACAGGAAGTTGGAGTTGTCCTTAACATTCAATTTAGTTTTAATATTCCTCTCTCCCTTTTAATGTTTTGTGATGTATGTAGCCTTTTTTTAATGAATTGGTATTTTAAATTATTTCAATTAATCACTCAACTACACAAACCATCAGGACACATGTCCCATAATGCAATGTTTTGTAGTCTATAGGGCAGCTTTCAGTCAGTTCAGTTTTCAGCTGTGTCCGGGTAGGTTTGCCCCTTGCTCCCACCCCTTTCTCGCAATATTTTTGTGATGATTGACAGGTGATGTTGGAGCAAAAACAAAAATATGTCACACACCAGGTGATCTGCGCAGCGTTGAGTTCACCTGGGTGATCTCAAACACGCTTATTGTGGATCCTGGCTGCACCTATTTGCTGTCACAAAGATAAATTTCCATCCGTTTTCTTTACTTATTTGTACTGTCATGACAGCGATGCTTTTTTCAGTTTACCTGTTGTTGCATCTTCAAAAGTGCAGAATAAAATGTGACACTGCATTTGAAACAGCACATTGTAATTTCTGCATCTATTATTAAAGTATTTATTAGTAATACAGTGGAAATTTGTAGATTTGGTTAGCATGTTGATTTACATTTAAATTTTCTGGTTGTGCCCCTAAAATTTTCAGTTGGGGGCCACTGTGCTCCTAGTGAAAAAAGTTAGTCTGGAGGCCTGTATGGGAGACAGAGAGAATCCGGCGATGTGAGAAAGGCGAGGAAAGTTGAGGTGCTGCTGTATGGTCTGTATGCTAAGGCGGGAGTCATTCAAATAAATGAATAACAAGAAATTAGTTTTTCTCACCATAAAGTTGTGAAAACTGGCAGAAGCTTTCCTGACAATAAAATTTTGAAGATTTCATGAAAGCAATCATTTAAAATGAGCATTAAAAGCCCTTCTACTGCCTCTAATGGAATCATGATGAACTACAGGGCAGAAAACATGGACCAAGTTCTGTGTTTTTAATATGGGTGTAACGATTCATTGAAAAAAACAATTCTATTCAATATTTGTGATTGCCAATGTGATTTTCTTTTGATTATAGTTCCTTTTGAATGATCCGATTAGATCCGATTCACTTACCTAAAATCGATCCAGGACATCTTTAGCCAAAAATACAACCGTTGTGACACAGAGCTAAATACCTGGGTACTAAGTAGTGCAAGTGACGTTTTCCAGATTCCTTGTATTTCTTGCAAGATAATCAAGAGTAAATTAAATATGATTCAAAAAAGTAAACAAGACTTATTGGCAAATCTATTCACATTTTAGTTTCACAAAGTTCAGCCCACTGTTGTTTCTCCACATCAAAATTATGCAAACGTAACATTACTAGAACATTCTAACACACTGTATGGTCACATGTCTTTGCAAAAATCAGTGTTTCCACACATTGGACTGCAATGATAAATTGATCGTTTTTTGCTGCCATCACGTGTGTTGTCTGCTGTGATGCCCTTGGTCGTTTGTACGTTATAGCAAAATATACCAACCACGTCTCAATCCAAATTGTATTTTCCAGTATCGATTTGATTATTGATTTGATTTTGTCTTAGACAGGTTGATCTGGTTGGATCATAGGAGTATAAATCGATTAATCGTTACATCCCTAGTTTTTAAGGAAAGTTCGGATCATGCTAATAAGATGGGGGTCTCATGTGTGCATCAAAAATAATACAAATGGTTATAAAAGATTAAATATGTCCCTTACAGTATAAAAGGGTGTTTTTTTTTCTTTCAGGTGGTGCCAGCAGGTTCAGTTCCCAGCCAGGAGGGTGGTGGTTCAAGTGCCAATGACTGTGGGGCTGAGTCAGACTCAGAAGAAAAAACATATCGATCTAAAGAGCAGCTGATGCTCAGGGCAAACAGCCTAAAGAAAGCTTTGAAACAGATCATCGAGCAGGCTGAGAAAGGTAAGACTGCAGCCTGCGTGCCCTCATTTGAAGTCATCCAGTGTACGTGTCACTGACTGTGCTGTTGTGCCAGTGGTGGATGAACAGAACAGACACACGCAGGTCCAGAGAATGCCGTCCTCATCCTCCATCAAGAGAGAGAACAGCGACGAGCTGAAGGAGGCAGATTCATGTAAGAGTGCTTGTGCTTTGAACTCAGGGGAAACTAGGAAACATCCCTTTAAGACTTAGGATATTCAATTTTGTCAGGCTTCAAAAACACGAATTGGCTTCTTTCCCACAGGACACAAATGTCACAAACTATTTTTTTCTGTCCAGGTCCTGGAGGTATGAGTCCAACGTCCCCTATTGTGCTGGAAAAGTCTGAATGCATCAGCACTGTCACCTTCAGCGAGGATTCTGTGTAAGCTTGGGTGATTATAACCCACCATACTTTCATGCTAAAACAATCCTGCCTTAATATTCATTTTGTCTGTTTCTAAAGACACTGCACAGAGAAGTGTGTGATGAATAACTACTTTGGCATCGGCCTGGATGCCAAAATTTCCTTGGAGTTCAACAACAAAAGAGATGAGCACCCAAAGAAATGCAGGTATGAAAACACACAACCCTTTAGTTTGCACACTGCTGGCCAAATGTTTGAAAAGGAGGTGTGTCCAGATCCTGTGTGTGATACAGAGCAACATACTAGGGATAACTTGAGATGTTGTACATCTAAGTATAAGTAAAGACTTAAAAATCTGAAATTTTTAAGAATAAAAAAATGTTTATTTAAAAAAGTTTGTTCTCGAGACTGTCTTCTGATGGGGGCTGCAATTCCATCAGTGCTTTTTATTCATTTAAAAGTCTCCTTTGGTATTAAAAAAAGCACATTTCCGTTCCTCAAAGGCCTGAATGTAAAGATCCTGTTCATATAAATAACTCACAGTTCAGAAATTGTCACAACAAAACACATTAACTCACAACACAATAACTCACAAAACAACACAATAACTCACAACACAACACATTAACTCACAACACAACACAATAACTCACAACACAACACATTAACTCACAATGGAAGTAAAGCTGCAATGGAAGTGCTTTTATTCTGAAATTTCCACTGGGCTGAGCGGCTAACTACGCTAATAGAAAGTAACGTCACAGTGAGCTGTGGAGGGAGCATGTTTTTTCTACAAGAGAAGCTAGCAGCAGTGTTGCCAGATTGGGCGGTTTTGGTTCTAAATTTGTGGTCAAAATGCATAATTTGGGCGGTTTTAGTTTTTTTCCCTCATGAATATATAATAGCGGACTACGTTAGGCCGTGTAGCTGTTGGAGTTCTATGTACTGAAGCTCCGTGAACGGCAGAGACGCTTAATGGACCGGGCTCTGTCATCTAACCTGTTGTTGGGGGTGTGGAACGCCAAGACCGACTCTTAGAAATTGTGTTCTTTAAAGCTTGACACTGCGGCGAGTTAATGTGTTGTTTTGTGAGTTATTGTGTTGTGTTGTGAGTTATTGTGTTGTGAGTTAATGTGTTGTGTGGTAAGTTAATGTGTTGTGTTGTGAGTTCATGTGTTGTGTTGTGAGTTATTGTGTGGTGTTGTGAGTTCATGTGTTGTCTTGTGAGTTATTGTGTGGTGTTGTGAGTTATAGTGTGGTGTTGTGAGTTAATGTGTTGTGGGGTATGTTAGTGTGTTGTGTTGTGAGTTAGTGTGTTGTGTTGTGAGTTATTGTGTGGTGTTGTGAGTTATAGTGTGGTGTTGTGAGTTAATGTGTTGTGTTGTGAGTTATTGTGTTGTGTTGTGAGTTATAGTATTGTGTTGTGAGTTATTGTGTGGTGTTGGGAGTTATATTGTGGTGTTGTGAGTTATTGTGTGGTGTTGTGAGTTATAGTGTGGTGTTGTGAGTTAATGTGTTGTGGGGTTTGTTAGTGTGTTGTGTTGTGAGTTAATGTGTTGTGAGGTAAGTTATTGTGTTGTGTTGTGAGTTAATGTGTTGTGAGGTAAGTTATTGTGTTGTGTTGTGAGTTAATGTGTTGTGAGGTAAGTTATTGTGTTGTGTTGTGAGTTAATGTGTTGTGTGGTAAGTTAATGTGTTGTGTTGTGACCCTTCTGGGCCACCGTAAAAAGATAATTTCTTGTAGCCCTTTCAGGAAAAGCAAGAAAGCAGCATGTCAAATATAACACACACAAAAACCCTCCACAAATTACAAGACTGTGAGCACCTGAATTCAGTCTACTGTAATTATTGACATAATGTTTTAAAAAATAGGATCAGATGTGACTCATCGCTTCCTCCCGTTTCTGTCTGCAGTAGTCGCACTAAGAATATGATGTGGTATGGAGTCCTGGGGACCAAAGAACTTGTTCAGAAGACTTACAAAAATCTGGAGCAAAGAGTTCAGCTGGAGGTCAGACACACTTATTTCAGTTATTTAAAGCAAATGTTTAAAAAATAAAATAAAAGGCCTCTTCAGCTGTTATAAGCCGATTTATTGCAAGATCCTGAGTTGATTTTCTTTTGCTTCTGCAGTGTGACGGGATTCCCATGTCTCTGCCGAGTCTGCAGGGCTTGGCTGTTCTCAACATTCCCAGTTATGCAGGGGGAATTAATTTCTGGGGAGGCACCAAGGAGGATAATGTGAGTGCTGTGCAACAGAGTTCCACAAGAAAAAAAAAACCTTCTTTATCCCACAGTGTCACTGGTTGAAACTCAGTCTGAGAGTTTTCCTTGTATTACAGAACTTTGGAGCACCATCATTTGATGATAAGAAGCTGGAGGTGGTGGCGGTGTTCGGGAGCATGCAGATGGCGATGTCCAGAGTCATTAACCTGCAGCACCATCGCATTGCACAGGTAATGTGCCACTAGAAATGTACTGCTTTGTATTTTTTTACTATCAGCTTGGAATGCCAAACACATTTGTGAGGTAGTGTGCATTAGAAGGGAAATGTTAAACAAAAGCTGTAAAAACACCTTTGCTCCCTACAGTTTAAAAAAATCTCAGCTTGACTCTGACAAAACATGTTTTCGGTGTTCAACATGTTTTTGCGGCATTTTCTCATGATGGAGGACAAATATATAAAGACAATTTATCTTAAAATTACATTTCTGAATATTTCTTTATTCAAATCGTTGTGAATTATAGCAGATGAAAAAATGCTGTTTTAAAATGCTCGTATTTGTTACATGGAAAATAGGCTGGGTGAGCAACGTTTTTGTTTTCCTCATCTTAGCTGACATCTGGCTCAACACTGTACGTCTGGAGAGCTTAAATATTGCTCATCGCTTTTGTTGCACCAGTAATGTTAGGTTGGGGGAGTAAGGGGCCGTGAGCTAGTGGGAGACTGTGTAAATTTCTAATGAACTCCTGCCCCTGCATAAATTGCTCTAGAAAACTAAACAGGTTTTGTTTTTTTTATTTTGAATAAAAACAACATATTTAAAAGACCAATAATACATTTAAAAAGATTAAAAGATTATTGGAGTGGGATTTTAACATTGTCTGTTATTTTTACATTTTTTTTTATGAAAATAGGTCAAGCAATTAAAATTATTTCATAAAAACAACTGTAAACCCAAAGAAACATTATTTTCTATCAACTACGTTTGAAATTTTCATACATGTACTTACCGATACTGTTGTTTTTATTTTTTTTGTTCCTAATACCTGGCTGATCATTTATGATGCTTGCGTGGTTTGTGTCACACAGATCAGTGTATAAATCAAGCATGGAGATGAAGAGCTCTGCAGAGCTGCCAGGAAATTTCATACAAAGAATCAGACCTCAGTGACAAAATCATTCTATTAAACACAGTTCTGCTATATTTGTCCTGTATAACAGAAATTTAAAAGATGGCTACGTTCACACTGCAGGCGGAAAGGACCCAATTCCGAATTTTTTTTTGCCCCCATGCGACCTGTATCTGATCTTTTCATGACAGTCTGAACGATCCGATCTTTTCAAATGCGACCCCCGTCTGAACAGCCAGGCCACATGTATCCGACCCGTACATCATTGATACGCTACAAAAGTCATAATTCTGCGTTGAAGTAGGCGGGAGTGAGAACATAAACATCAACCATGGCGGACGATGCTGCTGAGACCAGTCAGTGGAAGGGAAGCGAGGTCACCGATTGGATTAATATTTGGGGTGACAGCTCTATTCAGGCCAAACTCCAGGGCTTATGTCGCAACCAGGCGGTTTTTGAAAAAGTTTCCAGGGAAATGGCCAAGCGTGGTGTTCAACCTTTCCCGCGATTACTTTTCTCCCTTTCCGACCGTGGTCAGAAGCGCGGGGGAGACCGGCTTCTCCAGGGCCGAAGGCGGATCCTCCTCCGGGGTTCACTTACCCGTTCGGAACCTCGGATTCTCCAGAGCAGGTTAATAAAGAGTCAATAGCATTTATCCTGGGAGAAGTCTTCTTTTAAAACCGTTCTCCTTCCTTCGTAACACACAACACAAATGCACCCGACACACTTCCGCTGCCCCCCCCCACACACACACACACACACACACACTCCCTCCGGCGCTCTACGCCCTCTCTCCTCTCTCTTACACACAAGCGCGCGGCCCCAACACATACACATCCCATGTTAACGTTAACGTTAGCTACTTCCGCAAACAACGAGTGACATTGTTCACTGTTGAGTGCTCTTCGGGGCATGCGGGTCACTTCTGGGTCAATTTACGGTCACACAGGAGATCACAAAAGTTTGGATTTAATTGGAAATGTGAACGGCCTTGCAAAGAAATCGGAATTGAGCATTAAGCCCTGCAGTGTGAACGTAGCCTTATTAAACTACCTGGAAGTAGTTGCCTAATCCACTAACTAGGTCATCCTGCTGTCTGTCAGCAGGGCTACATGCATCTCTTTTAAAGTACAGCTTCTGACCCTGAGTTAGACCTCTGTAGCCATGACAGTGGGAAACTCCTCTGACAGCTGCTGCTTTCCTGCTCTGTCTCATTTTCAGTGTCGTCAAGTGAAGATCACCATCCTGGGAGAGGAGGGTGTTCCTGTTCAAGTGGATGGAGAGGCCTGGATCCAACCTCCTGGTGTTGTCGAGATCATTCACAAAAACCGTGCTCAGATGCTGACTAGAGACCGGGTAAGCTCCAGCATCTGTTGACTTTTGGGGAACTCTGCCTAGTCAGAGTTTGGAGTAAATGTCTGCTGTAAAGTTTATGGGAAATAAGACTGATGCTTGTAACAGCTCTGCTATTGTAAATGCTGGAAATCCTCTCTGCTGAGCCCTGCCCTCTCGTTGACTCAATCAAGACTCCTTAAATGAAGTCCTTACCCAGTGTTCTTTTCCTCATACTGCTTAGACCTTTGAGAGCTGTCCTGACCCAGCAGTTTTGGGCTGTTGATCCATGGTTTCCCTCCTTCACAGTTGCAGCTAGTGAAAACCGTTGGCTCAGATTTTTTTACCTTTTTAAGTACAGTGTGCAGAATGTCAAATAACGATAGTTTTGCTGAACCCCGCCTTCCTTGATCCTTAAATGCATGAAAACCTTTCAATTTTCAATTCCCTTTTAAGGAATCTGTTTAGATTTTTTTAGTGCAATCTTATTCATTTTGCTTTTCTGGTTTTTGAAAGTAAGTGACAGAATGTCTGAATGCTCAGCCTTTTTGTGCATGCAGGCGTTTGAGAGCACGCTGAAGTCGTGGGAGGACAAGAGAAAGATTGACAGCTACCGGGCAGCAAGACCGCGCCTAAACTCCCAGCAGTCCATGGAGTACCTTACCGAGGAAGAGTGTGCTCAGGTGCAGCAGCTTGGCATCATCGCCGACACACTCATTAACAAGTGCGTAAGAATTTACATTTACTCATTTCCTTAGGTCACTCCTCATTTGGATTGTGCTGAATGTGTTGAAAGTAATTCAATTAAAGGGGCTTTATCATGTTATCATATTATTATAAATGCTTCAAACCAGCACCATGGTTAACAGTTATAGTAAAAGTAAAAAGGTGGAATTAAGACTGTAGAATGTGAGTCAAATAAGACATTTTTCTGTTTGGTGAAAAACCTCTTTTAAAAATAACACACATAATCCTCGTGTTATGTATTCGTGGCAAAGACAGCCCGACTTCCTCAATCCTCGTGGGTTATTTATGTATTTTTTTTCTTCAAGAATCCGCGATTCAGCCAAAACTCACAAGCTGGTGGAGCAGGAACTTGCTCATGCTGTCAATGCCACAGCTCTGGTGCTAACAGAGGCCAAGCTATCAAGTCCTGAGGTAAGATGTCGAGGAAAGGAGGAAAGACAATCAGAAAAGTGAAAAAATTGATTAAGTTAGTGAAAAGAAAAAAAAAACAGACCAATTATCAAAATGTTTATATTTTGTGTACACTTAAACTCTGAATATTAGGGTGTATTCAGACTGAGAAAACTGTTTGTTCCGGACCCAGTCCATTTAATTTGGTCCAGATCAAGTTCTGAACTTTTTGTTTGGTCTGTATTCAGTGGCCTTTCCTGATTCGAACCAAAGCTAGTAAACAAAACCACATTAATAAAAATCTCTTCACTCATTGGGTGCAGTAAAGCAGCTGGTGACAGAAATTATGGAAGTCCTGTGCTTTGCAGTCCTTCTTGGGGTAGTTCTTTCAATATTTATATTTTGCTGACCGATTTTAAACGCCTGTATCAACGTCAGGCACAACACTTTTTACTGCTGCTTTGGTACAGTGGATGCGTCCTGCAGGGCGGTCAATGCAAGGGTGGGGACATAAGATAGCACAAGGGTTAAAGCAGGGTTAAGGATGATTAAAAAAGAAAGCAAGTTTTTAGTCCATTCCTGTGGCGAGTTATGATTTTTTAAAGAAATAACCGAAATGCGCAATTCCGCCACTAGGGGGAGCAAAGGAAAGGCAAAACAGTTGAAACAGCATATCTCTGCACGTGCCAAAAGTGAAACCTAACAGCTCTGTGTCTGGGTAAGACGCATTTTGGTTCCCTATGAGCCTTACCGCTGTTATTTTGCTATAAGGATGATCAGTAGCAACACCCTAATGACCAAAATGTTGTCAAACAAGTGGAGTGAAGAGCATTCCAGGAAAAATGGACAGAGTTTTTTCTTTCTTTCACGAAGCTGAATGTAAAACCCAAAGGCTTTGTATGTCATCAACATCACAGTGCTCAAAGAATATAACATTCAATACCACTAAGAGACTTACCATAAAGAAAGGTTTCTGGATTGCTTCAGTGTCAGATGTAAAATATTCAGTCTGTATAAAATTAAATAGACCAACTTTTTTTTAATTGAAATTAATTTTATTCGAGATCCATTGGTCCCAAGTGATTAGGCTACTATGTTGGTTGAGGCATTTTTTCAAATTGAGTAAAAAAAACTCAAACAAAGCTGTTATTTCGCTTTTATGTTACGGTCTGGCCCACTTGAGATCAGACGGGCTGAATGTGGCCCCCGAACCAAAATGAGTTTGACACCCCTGGGGTTAAGGGAACAAAATTTGTACAGTCCGAATACACCCTTAAAGTCAAATGAAAATTTAAAAAAATGACAATCTCACAGCTTTAAACTTTGCTTATTTGACCGTGTCTTACATGAGCATGTTTGCGGACACGATGACAATGAAAATAATTGGTTGTTGATATTTTGTTAATGACTGTACATGTAACAAAACATTATTTGTGTTAGTGCCTGAGTCGGAGCACTGCCGTGGAAATAGTCAACAGCAGTAAAGTCCTTCAGGCTGAGACCAGGATGCTCCTCGATGGAGAACTACTGGTACAAATCTGCAGCTTCTAATCGTCTCCTCTGCTGATCTTTGTTTCCTGCATCTGTATCTTCTTACGTTTTAGTTTCTTTGTCTGACATTTTACTTCAGGCAGTTTGTTTTAGAAAGCTTTGCATGAAAGTGCACTTTTTCACTGAAAGATTTACTTAACATTAGCTTACTTTTGTCCTGCTTCTGCTTTTCCTAAGCTTATAAAACAAACAATAAAAAGAAAATTGAGTAAATTTGTAAAAAAAAGATGCATGTTCATGCTTGATAAACACAGGAAAAAATATTAATCAAGTTATTTACACAAGCTGCATGTGTAAATAAAGTATTGACACAGTTCTTAAATATATACAAGTTAATTAGAAACATTTCTCATTTCTACAGGCGGATTCTCCAGAGGAAGAAGAGCTTCGCTCCACTCTGAATAGCCTCAGTGCCGAGCTCCACAAGTTGGATGACATCCATTGGATCTGTCCGCTCATGCAGTGCTCGGAAGAGGTGGGCAGAGCTCATTTGAACTCTTATTTTGACATTTTCTTTGCGTACATCCAAAATTTCTCTCGGCATTTTAGGAATCTGTGAGGAGCAGTAAGAGCAGCAGTAGTATGAAGCTAAAGATCATACCCAAAGTAAAGAAGGAGAAAGAGAAGCTGCACAAGCAGAAGTCTAACAGTTCTTTATCAGGTAAGAACATCATAAAGGATTCCCTCCAAGGATCAAAGAATTGATACGTAGACATCTACAGGTTTGCAGAAGCAGGCTCAGAAAATATGACCATAAGGTCACTTTCCTGTTTTATGGCTTGAAATTCAACAGGAGCTGAGTGTGCCACATGAAGTCCTAAGAAAGGGGAAAAGATTCTCTATCAAGGAAATGTGTTTTATTATGATGGTTAATTTAGGCAAATGCAGCAGTCTAAATCAAATCACTCACTACATCAGGAGTCTGCAACCTGAAGCTCTGTGGTTCACATGTGACTCATGTTCCCCTCTATTGTGGCCCTCTGGTATAAGAAAATAAAAATCTTCTTAATTTCTTTAAAAAAAAAAAAAAGAATATAGAGTTCTGACTAAAAGGGACATTGAGGGAAAAAAAAGACAGCTAAGTCAAACTTTGTTAATGAGTTGAATAAACACTTTTTTATAATAATAATTTTTGTATGCATTGCTTGTTAGACTGGACAGGAAAAAAGACAAGGGAGAGAGAGTGGGATGTTAGAGATGGGGGTAAGAGGTTAAGATGGGGGAGATAGAGGGGGTAGGGGAGCAGTCGATACTACAGAGTCAACATAAGAGTATCAATTATATTGCATGACTTAGTTCTCACATACACACCAATACAAACCAACAAATAGCATGCAGCCAACCACTTACAGGTCTCAAGTATATTCATATATAGAAGACTTATCTCACAGGGCGCACTGTGTGGAAGACAGCCATACAGACAGGGGTGTTATAACAACACCCATGCCCATAATTGTGCAAAAGTGAATAAGCAGATGGGCTGAATGAAGGTGGTGTGCTTCTTAGAGTGTACCTTGATCACATTGAATGCTCTAGCAAAGGCAGGAGGCCTGGCACCTTACACCCCACACCCCAGAGACAGCTGTAGACAGCGCAGCAGCCCAGCCGATCCAGGCGCCCAAGAGTCCCCCCCGTCAGACAAAGACTTTGGAACAACCACCCTCACATGCACCAGATCCCCACCACTGAGCCAGAGGACAGCCCCCCCGGCCGAAGTGATAAGGAACAAAAAGCACAGACCTGGTGCCCCCGCCATAGCACGGACCTGCCCCACCCCAAGGCGTTCTGGTCCCAGACCCAATGCCCCAAACGCACAAGACCTAAACCGGCGGCCAGATGAAAGGCACGCCACCACCCTTGAGTCCTGAGCCCCCATCCACAAAGGCAGGCTTGGACCCCCCATGGCCATCCCGCACTGCCCACCAGCCCCACCGAGGACAAAGCAGGCAGAAACCGACCACCCGACTGGGAAGACAGACACCAGCAGAGGCTCCAGACAGGGCCAGGGGACAGTGAGCCCGAGGACCAGGCTGCAGTTGCTGTGAGCAACGATGGAAATATTTGGGTGCCCTGCTGTGCCTAGAAAAAGGGCCCTACCCGCTACTTGGGGGATACGGTTCACCAAGCTGAGATGTTGTGGACGCCCTCACTGCTTGCAAAGATCTGCAAGGTCAGGGGTGCATGAACCACCAGGATACCACTAATGCCCCAGCACCACCCCCCGGCCTGCCTGACCCAGTTTGGGGGGCCGGAGACGGGGAACAACGTGACCAACCCCCTTCCGCTGTGTTGCATGTGTGTGTGTCCTAAAAAGGTGCAATTAAAATTGGTCGTATTATAGAATTTATGCAGAAAAATTCTATAATACTGGACCTATTTTTGTAGGTTTGAAGGCTTGAACTTTGAATGTTTAAACAAGAGAGAAAAGTGTGAAAATATATATGTCTGTCTAAGAAAGGTGTTGTATAAAATGTCTTGTGAGGAGTTTTACTGCCTTAAAAAATCTATAATCCTACTTTGTTGATTTCACCTATTGTGGGCTATTTTTTTTTAAACGTAACCTCTCATGATAAACGAATAACTGTATTATTTACAACCTGTAGATAAACTTTGTCCAAAATATACATGCAATGCGTACAAAGTTAACTACTGTAAATTCAAATTTTAAATAGGAAATTCATCCATCCATTTTAGAAAAACATATACACTCACCTGAGCACAGGTGTTAGCTCACCTTTGCACAAACACTTTGCGTGATTGAATGAAATATTTCACACTAGTTGGTTTGAAGGGCATAAGTATGCGTGTGTGAACACTATCGGTATTGTGTGCATGTTGACATGTGGACATTTTTGCAGCCAACAGGTGTGTTTATAACATTTGAGTGTGTGTCTGTGGACAGGCCCCGCCCCTTCTGGATTTGTATTACTTCTGAACCTGACCGTATTGATAAACATCCAGCAACTTGTTGCTTTATGCTGCTTCATGCCCCCCCCCCCCCCCTATGGTCACCCTACTACCCCCCTCTCTAACATCTCTCTCTCTTCTTCCCTCCTTTCCTTTTCAGTTAAAAAAATAAAATTAAATTAAAAAGATTAAATGGGAAATTCAGCAGTTTTGTGTCACATTGAATTGTTTCAGAGTCAGCCCATATCGGGATTATGGCTTGATTTTTAATCCAGCAAAGATTTTCTTACCGACATATTTAATATTCATTACTATGTCTGTCTTGCAGGATTGTGGGATATGAAAGGCGTAGCTGCTGAAGCAGATTCCTCAGTCAACTGAAGTCCTGAGATGTCTTCTTTTTCTTTTTGCTCCAACATCCAGGGAGGAAGGAGCACTGCTTCTGTTCTCCTTTCACTTGGCCATGTGGATTTGCTAAAAAGGAGTGAACATTTTCCCAATTTTTTCCTGTTTTAGTTTTTTGTTATCCATTTTTGCAGATGTGCCAGAGAAGGCTTTTTTCTGATTCTTGAATAGTTTTTTCAAGGTGTCTGTCATTGCTTTGCATTCCTCCACTGCTGGAACCCTGTTCTTTTGGGTGTGGCAGACAACGCAGGCAGGCGTTGAGAAAAGAAAAACAAAAACATTTATGTGGTGCTCTCCTTGCATGCCATGGCAGCCATTTTCTTTGTTCTGTCTGAATTTCTTACAGTCTTTGGATTATGGTTTCTCCTGAACTTCTGCATAGCCTTTGGACTGCATATATCGCTTACGTTGCTTCTAACAGAATCTTCGTCTGCAACAAATCAACAAAATGAACAAATTGAGGAGGTCATTGTCTATTCAACTGCAGAATATCGTAAATGTTGCAAAAAATATATACAGAGGAATGTACTTGTGTGGACTTGTATTAACCTGTGAATACCAATCATGTTCCATATGATTTTACAATGCTTTATTGTTGTGATCCTAAAGTGGTTCTTATTCAGCTGTGGTGACTTGTGTTGGTTAGATGCTTTGCAGCAGTGCTGCAAACATGATGGCAAGTGCCAGAAATCCTCTTATCAAGAATTGACCCCCTCCCCTGTCATCTCTTGAAATGATCTGCCTCCAATACTTAAGCAAACATCATACAGTTTAAAAATGTGACTTATTTGGGAGTTAAAACTCTTCTCTCTGTGCATTTCTCTTTTGGAATCGTGACTTATTTTACAGTACAGTATCAGATTAAATGTCTGATTTATTTTTGCAGTGTCTAGATGTATTCAAAAGGAGGAAGCATCAAAGAGTAATTTAAAAAAAATACAGCTTTCAAGTGTATTATTTTTACTACTATGATTGTAATTTACAAGTTACTATATAATTGACTTTTGCCTTGTCTGTGGTTCAAATTAACTATTTCAAAAATAGAAATAAATATATATTTTGTATGCCTTATTTTTCTGATGGCAGTCTCTAAAGTTGTGCTGGTTTTGCTGCTTCCTCCTTTTAATAATTTCTTAGCAAGGAAATGCGTGGTCGCAGCCAGTGAATTCTGGCCTCCGTGTCCCACGTGCAAACACAGCCTTCCTTTACTGTACAGTGGAAATTGCCTCAAAGTTTTGAATTTTAGTTGTTGTTCTGGTTGTTCTGGTTATATATATATATATATATATATATATATATATATATATATATATATATATATATATATATATATATATATATATATATATATATATATATATATATATATATATATATATATATATATATATATATATATATATATATATATATATATATATATATATATAATGTTTACCTGGTGAAAGACGGAAAAGGACCAATTTATGCAGAAAAGTGAGTTTAGTTGCAAGTTCTGTAAAATCATTTGCAGGGCAAAAACATTTTCAAAGAAAGTGTTTAAAAAAATGAACCACCATGTAACTTTATTTTTTATGTTTGCTAAGCTAAA
Organism: Oryzias latipes; assembly: GCF_053564925.1. Lineage (NCBI taxonomy): Eukaryota > Metazoa > Chordata > Actinopteri > Beloniformes > Adrianichthyidae > Oryzias > Oryzias latipes. Next base: position 14,290,677 of record NC_136254.1, read on the forward strand.
ATCAACAAGCAAAATTAAAAATTATAGTGAAGTCAAGCTTGATTATCGCCTCTGTAAACTGGACAAAAAAAATTGGTGAAGGATTGTATCTGTGCTGCTCTTATTTCCAATAAGGGAACAAATTTTTTTTTTTTTAGAGGAGTCATTTTGTTTGTTTCCTCCTCCTTCGTCAGACTAACCCTTTATGGGATGTAGTCGTTGTAGATGTTCAACTGTGGTAGGATTGTGCTTCTGTATCCATAGTGTGCCAGCTATACGCTCTTCACCTTTGAGGCTTTAGTGGTTTTGTGCCAAGTCTGTAGTTTGGATTTCAAATGGAGCATCTCTGGGAGTTTGCAAACTTCTGATGCGCTTTACAAGCAAAAGCTGTTATGTGCATACATTTCAAAGTTTACTGTACTTGTATCTTGCCTTGCACTTTACAAAGAAGCAAACTTAAAGGGGCAGGGAGAGTTGTTTCTGTGAGTGCGTCGGTACGTTTTAGATTTGGAGTGTTTATAAAATACTTTTTTTTAACAATGACACTATTTATGAAAAATGTATAGAGATAAAAGTATTGGTAATATTTAATGTATGCAAACATAAAAGAATGCTCAATATTAAGGGGTACGGAAGCAAGTGTTGTTCAAAATTGCTCCTATGTACATGTGATGGCTCACTTCAGTGTAGAAAGATGTCTTGGCAGCAGAAAAGGTACTCTTAAACCACACAGGTAAGTTGTTCTTTTGAGGCAACTTATTAAAATTCCTGAGTGTTATTTATTCACTTTGAATGAGTTGTTTAAACAAGAGTAATGTTCAGTCTGTGCAAAGTCATTATTTAAGTTAATCTTTAATGCATTGCTTTTTCATTTAACCAGGAAATGACTGCACAGTTGCCCAGGAACTGGCATACATAAAAGCCATTTTTGATAAGTGCTTACCTATTTTGAAAAATGTTATAATCAATATTTTTTCTTTCTAACGTCTTGTAAAACCTTTTTTTATTTTTTGCTATATATACTTTTTTTTCTTTTAAGGGGGGGGGGTGGTTAAAGTGCAAAGATTTTGTTTTGGACTAATCTCTTCCAAAAACTTACCTGAAGCAGAGGGGGAGATGCCTGCTGAACTCTGCTGATGCCAAACATATTCAATAAACAACTGCGAATGCCCCCCCAATCTCTCATCAGAACAGCATATCAAGACTGGGAGCCAGACTAGATGTTGCACGACTTTGTATATTGCGAGGTGTTTTTTTTGGTGTTCTACTGTCAGTGTATAACAAAGACAAAGTCAGTGCAACCTTCTGGAGATTAAACAAAAGATTGAATTGTGAATTTTGTGTTGCTTATTTATTTAATTCCCGCAGTTGTAAAGGAAAAAGAACAAGGTCATCAGCATAAGCAGTAATCTAACACAGTGGTCTCGAACCACCGGGCCGCAGACCGGTACTGGTCCATGGATCAATTGGCACCAGGCTGCAGAAGAAAAAAAGCCTGTTTACACTAATACTCATAACATTCATTGGCAGACTATGTTACCAGAGATTGATGTTCCACTGGTGTAATCTGTTATTTTTTAATATCCCTTGTGCTATCCTACAGGGTCAAGATGACCATTGACGTGTTATCCCTACCATGACCAAGGTGGAAAAAGGTGAAGAGGATGTCATGTAATCCATGGACACCAGTAAAGATCACAAATCATTGAAGAAAAAATATTCAGCACACTGTCTTGTCTAGATGACCTCACTCCCAATGTCAAAGTGTCTAGGATGATCAGAGGTATTTTTTCTTTTTAAAATTGGACCAAAATGAACCCCTGTGCTATCTTAGATGACCCCACCCTTACATTGACATGTTATTCCTACCATGACAAAGGTGGATAAAGGTGGAAAGATTTCATGTAATCCATGGACACCAGAGAAGATCACAAATCACTGAAGAAAAAAGGTTCAGCACACTGTCTAGAGGGTCTAGATGACCCAACTCCCAATGTTAAAATGCCTAGGATAGCACAAGGGTTACGCATTCCTGGCAACCCCCACCCCTTTCCGCCGGGCCATGGTAAAATCCCCAGGGGTTGACTGGTCCGCAGCCACATAAAGGTTGTGGAACACTGATCTAACATACCTGTTCTATAGGTGGCATTGGGCTAGATATTGATTTTATTTGACACTTTGAGTACTAAACTAAAAAAAGAGTTTACCAAAAAAAAGGGCAAACTAGACAGTACGCTGAACCTTTTTTCTTCAATGATTTGTGATCTTCACTGGTGTCCACGGATTACATGAAATCTTTTTACCTTTGTCCACCTTTGTCATAGTAGGGAGAGCACGTCAATGCAAGGGTGGGGTTTTGATTTGTTTTGAAATGGTTTATTTCAAACAATCAAATAAGAATAATACACAAAAACAATACAGTCATCAGTTATACATTCATACAATGACGAATCAAACTTAGGATAATTAGACATATTAATAAATATTGCTTGAAAGGGAGTGGAAGGAAGCAAACTTTTAAAATCCCACCCCATCTAAGATCTTAGATGACCCCACCCTTACATTGACGTGTTCTCCCTACCATGACAAAGGTGGATAAAGGTGGAAAGATTTCATGTAATCCATGGACACCAGTGAAGATCACAAATCATTGAAGAAAAAAGGTTCAGCGCACTGTCTAGTGGGTCTAAATGACCCAACTCCCAATGTTAAAGTGCCTAGGACAGCACAAGGGTTACAGAAGCATATGTGCTGTCAAACAGCAGGACACACTGGAGTCTAAAACAAGTCAAACTATGCAAGTACATTAACTGACAAACACTATATAACAGTATGTATACTACATTGATATAATAGTGACATGAGTACAACAGAAAAATATTACAGAACTTAAAGAAAATTGCATCTTTAGTCAAGACTAAAACAAATGAGTATAAACGATTATAAAATAAACTCTTTTTTTAAACAGGACTCAAAAGAAAAAAGTAACAATTTGGATCAATGATCTGACTAAATATGGGGTTATAAATAAAGCTTACTATATTTTATAACCTATTTTATCAACCTAAATTTAGCTTTGGTTCATTTATTTTTAACTTAGGCTACAATTGTTTTATATTAGATTTTTAAAAAAAACCCTGATGTCTTTGGGTTTCCACATGGCAATCCTGGCTATGAACCTATCCTTTCTGAATCATTATGTCATGATCCTGGGCCAGTGTAGCAGCTCACTTCAGCAGATCATCTCAGCAATCAGAGTTTATTTACTCCACTTGTGTGCCTGCCTTCATAAGGAGTGCGGCACTTTAGTCAGTGTAAGGAATGAAAGAGACATGGCAAAAACGAGACCGGATGTAAAAACAGCAGCGGGGAAGGCACAGCTGTGTTGTGACGGAAGGAGTGGGGAGATGTTGGGTGGTATGACAGTGAGGATATCATGGAGGTGAGCTTTGGGATTGATACAGGTTGGAAAAAGAGGAGGAATAGTTTTAACGGAGCTGATGCAATAAAATGAATGACGGTGCTTAACCCTTGTGCTATCCTAGGCACTTTAACATGGGAGTTGGGTCATCTAGACCTGTGTTTTTCAACCTTTTTTGAGCCACGGCACACTTTAACCCTGACAAAAATCCCACGGCACACCAGCATCCCCCAAAAAAACAAAAGCAGAAATTCATGGTCTGTATTGATCGACAGCGCCCCCCCCCCCCCCCCCCCCCCCCCGCGCGCAATCTCACGTGGAGTTTTGAGATAATTGTGGCAGAAAAAGCAGGAAGTTGCGGCTGTTTTTTTCTAAGAGATGAACCACCAGCTAAAGACGAGCTCTAGCTGGTATTTTTTTCAGAACTGAACGACTTTATCAGCAGAATAAAGAACAAGGAAGTGAAGACTTTAACCACTTCTGATTGGTCAGACTGATGACATGTGATTAAGCCTTCAAGAATGATTGGTGGAGACAGTTAAAGGGGCGGGACTTTTCCTTACACAGTTATAGCTGCAGCTAAATCGCGGTACCGTGATTCTTATCAAAATGTCTTTAAGGCTACGTTCACACTGCAGGCTGAAACGACCCAATTCCGAATTTTTTGCCCCTAAGTGGCCCAATTCCGATCTTTTCATGACAGTCTGAATGACACAGATCCGATCTTTTCAATTGCGACCCAGGCCCCGTGGGTTTGCCGTCCTGAATCCGAATTGTAGCCGTTCTTTTCAATTGCGACCGCCGTCTGACCGGCCAGGCGACTTGATTCCGAATCGTACGTCATCGACACGCAACAAACGTCATCATTTTGCGTTAAAGTAGGCGGGAACGAGAACGTAAACATCAACCATGGTGGACGATGCTGCTGAGATCAGTCAGTGGAAGGGAAGCGAGATCCCCGATTGGATTAATATTTGGGCTGATCGCTCTTTTCAGGCCAAACTCCAGGGCTCTTATTGCAACTGGGCGGTTTTTGAAAAATTTTCCAGCTAAATGGCAGAGCGTGGTGTTGAACCTTTACAGCTATAACTTTTTTTTCTTTCTCTCCTTCCGACCGTCACCGTGCTCAGAAGCGCAGACGACGCTGAAGTTAGCTTCCGATTCACAGCTTCCGATTCGCGAGGGCACAAAAGAAACATTCCGCTGCAGTTTTCGCACTAAGACCACCCTAAAACCGGGTCCTGTTCAAAAGCCGCTGGACCTGGACTGCTCAAACCTGGATTAAATTATACATTAGATACTAAAGAACACATTAAACACAGTTTCAGATTTGTGAAACCTTCCTCTGATTTGTGAAAATCTCAAATAGGTTGATTTTTATCGCATTTTACGCACTGAGTCCACCTTAGACCAGGTCCTGTTCAGAAACCGCAGGATCTGGACTGCTCAAATCTGGATTAAATAATAATTTAGATAGTAAAGAACACGTTAAACCCCGTTTTCTGATTTGTGAAACTTTCCTCTGATTTGTGAAAATGTGAAATAGGTTGATTTTTTATCCCATTTTACGCACTGAGTCCAATTCAGACCAGGTCCTGTTCAAAAACCGCAGGACCTGGACTGCTCAAATCTGGATTAAATAATAATTTAGATAGTAAAGAACACGTTAAACCCAGTTTCTGATTTGTGAAACCTTCCTCTGATTTGTGAAAATGTGAAATAGATTGATTTTTATCCCATTTTACACACTTAGTCCACTTCAGACCAGGTCCTGTTCCAAAACCGCAGGACCTGGACTCCTCAAACCTGGATTAAATTATGCATTAGATACTAAAGAACACATTAAATACAGTTTCTGATTTGTGAAACCTTTCTCTGATTTGTGAAAATGTGAAATAGATTGATTTTTATCCCATTTTACACACTTAGTCCACTTCAGACCAGGTCCTGTTCCAAAACCGCAGGACCTGGACTCCTCAAACCTGGATTAAATTATGCATTAGATACTAAAGAACACATTAAATACAGTTTCTGATTTGTGAAACCTTTCTCTGATTTGTGAAAATGTGAAATAGATTGATTTTTACAGCATTTTACGCCCAGAGTCCACCTTAGACTAGGTCCTGTTCAAAAGCCGCTGGACCTGGACTGCTCAAACCTGGATTAAATTATACATTAGATACTAAAGAACACATTAAACACAGTTTCAGATTTGTGAAACCTTCCTCTGATTTGTGAAAATCTCAAATAGGTTGATTTTTATCGCATTTTACGCACTGAGTCCACCTTAGACCAGGTCCTGTTCAGAAACCGCAGGATCTGGACTGCTCAAATCTGGATTAAATAATAATTTAGATAGTAAAGAACACGTTAAACCCCGTTTTCTGATTTGTGAAACTTTCCTCTGATTTGTGAAAATGTGAAATAGGTTGATTTTTTATCCCATTTTACGCACTGAGTCCAATTCAGACCAGGTCCTGTTCAAAAACCGCAGGACCTGGACTGCTCAAATCTGGATTAAATAATAATTTAGATAGTAAAGAACACGTTAAACCCAGTTTCTGATTTGTGAAACCTTCCTCTGATTTGTGAAAATGTGAAATAGATTGATTTTTATCCCATTTTACACACTTAGTCCACTTCAGACCAGGTCCTGTTCCAAAACCGCAGGACCTGGACTCCTCAAACCTGGATTAAATTATGCATTAGATACTAAAGAACACATTAAATACAGTTTCTGATTTGTGAAACCTTTCTCTGATTTGTGAAAATGTGAAATAGATTGATTTTTATCCCATTTTACACACTTAGTCCACTTCAGACCAGGTCCTGTTCCAAAACCGCAGGACCTGGACTCCTCAAACCTGGATTAAATTATGCATTAGATACTAAAGAACACATTAAATACAGTTTCTGATTTGTGAAACCTTTCTCTGATTTGTGAAAATGTGAAATAGATTGATTTTTACAGCATTTTACGCCCAGAGTCCACCTTAGACTAGGTCCTGTTCAAAAACCGCAGGACCTGGACTGCTCAAACCTGGATTAAATTATAATTAAGATAGTAAAGAACACAATAAACCCAGTTTCTGATTTGTGAAACCTTCCTCTGATTTGTGAAAATCTAAAATAGATTGATGTTTATCGCATTTTACGCACTGAGTCCACCTTAGACTAGGTCCTGTCCAAAACCGCAGGACCTGGACTGCTCAAACCTGGATTAAATAATAATTTAGATACTAAAGAACACAATAAATGCTGTTTCTGATTTGTGAAACCTTCCTATGATTTGTGAAAATGTGAAATAAGTTGATTTTTAATCACATTTTACGCACTAAGTCCACTTCAGACCGGGTCCTGTTCAAACACCACTGTGGGAAAAAGTATCATTTCATCGAATTTTATGCAATTTAAGGATAATGGGGACAAGGGAAGGACAACTTTAAGGAAAACACCATAACAGGGACTTTAAAGTAAATCAGAAAACAAACCAAGAAATATTGAACAGAAAAACAAAACTTAAGTCAGTGGTACATGCTAACCATGACCATAACTATTTGTCCAATCTGACATCTGTTTCCCAGTTTCTTTTGTATGTTGAGATTTTGAGACTCAGTGCGTAAAATGCTATAAAAATCAACCTATTTCACATTTTCACAAATCAGAGGAAGGTTTCACGAATCAGAAACAGTGTTTAATGTGTTCTTTACTATCTTAATTATAATTTAATCCAGGTTTGAGCAGTCCAGGTCCTGCGGTTTTTGAACAGGACCTGGTCTAAGGTGGACTCAGTGCGTAAAATGGGATAAAAAATCAACCTATTTCACATTTTCACAAATCAGAGGAAGGTTTCACAAATCAGAAACTGGGTTTAACGTGTTCTTTACTATCTAAATTATTATTTAATCCAGATTTGAGCAGTCCAGGTCCTGCGGTTTTTGAACAGGACCTGGTCTAAGGTGGACTCAGTGCGTAAAATGGGATAAAAAATCAACCTATTTCACATTTTCACAAATCAGAGGAAGGTTTCACAAATCAGAAACTGGGTTTAACGTGTTCTTTACTATCTAAATTATTATTTAATCCAGGTTTGAGCAGTCCAGGTCCTGCGGTTTTTGAACAGGACCTGGTCTAAGGTGGACTCAGTGCGTAAAATGCGATAAACATCAATCTATTTCAGATTTTCACAAATCAGAGGAAGGTTTCACAAATCAGAAACTATATTTAATGTGTTCTTTAGTATCTAATGTATAATTTAATCCAGGTTTGAGCAGTCCAGGTCCAGCGGTTTTTGAACAGGACCCGGTTTTGGGTGATCTTAATGCGAAAAATGCAGCGGAATGTTCCTTTAGTGCCTTCGCGAATCGGAAGCTGTGAATCGGAAGCTAACTTCAGCGTCGTGAAGCGCAGGGGACCCGAGGCGATCCTCCTCCTCCTCCCTGTTCTGATCCTTAGATTCTCCAGAACGGGTTGATAAAGAGTCCATAGCATTTATTTTGGGGGAAACCTTCTTCTATTACCGTCCTCCGTAACACACAACATGAATGCGCGCCCACACTGCCCCCCCCCCCCTATTCTCTATCGCGGCACGCGCTTGCACACACGCGGGCGCGCGGGCCCAACACATACACATTTCCATTCCACAACAGTGGGTACAGACGATCCCGACTCCATTGCCTTCTTAAAATGAGAAGATTGTAATTGTGCTGCTCCTTCGTGAAAATAAATTTAATATTACAAAAAGAGCTCCGCTTTTGACAACACTGTTGTTGACATCTGCTCCGCAAACAAGTGACGTCGTTCACCGTTGAGTATTCTTCTGGCTTCTGCGCATGCGGGTCTCGTTTGGGTCGTGTCACGGTCACACTGGAGATCACAAAAGTTCGGATTTACTTGGAAATGTGAACGGTCTAGCAAACAATTCGGATTTTTTCAAAAAATCCGAATTGAGCATTAAGCCCTGCAGTGTGAACGTAGCCTAATAGAATTAAATAAACACAAAGAAAAAGTAATTTTAAGATCTTTTATATTCCTAACTAAGTGTTTTATCAGGGCCTGTTTGGATGAACAAAGAGCTGATTTCCTGGAGATGGGAAATGTTTTTAGATCAGTTAATGATTAATGAGGGCAATTTCCCACGGCACACTTGACCATCTCCCACGGCACACTAGTGTGCCGCGGCACACTGGTTGAAAAACACTGATCTAGACCCACTAGACAGTGCTCTGAACCTTTTTTCTTCAATGATTTGTGATCTTCACTGATGTCCATGGATTACATGAAATCTTTTCACCTTTATCCACCTTTGTCATGGTAGGGAGAACACATCAATGTAAGGGTGGGGTCATCTAAGACAGCACAAGGGTTAAGAGGGAGGGGATGGTTATGGTCATTGTTAGATTTTCTGAAGTAAACGACGTGGGATAAAACCGACGACTGTTCTTAAGAATCAAGTGGGGGATATCAAATTTGCTAGAGTCTTGAGACATGGGAATCTGTTGATTGTTTGTAGAGTGAGGTGCAGAGAGAGAAGGCCTATAAAATTAGAGAAGTGAGGAAACAATATTGTTAGTATGAGCTAGGTCAGGGGTCGGCAACCTTTTTTACTCAAAGAGCCATTTGGGACCGCCCCTAATAAAAAAGAAAGCACCCGGAGCCACAACCCGTTTTGACATCATTATATATATTATGCATGTATATATTATATCAAGGGTGCTCATTATGTCGATCGCGATCGACCGGTCGATCTTCAATGACATGAGTGTAGATTGCGGGCCAGAAAAGATTTAAAAAAATAAAATAAAAGTACTTCTTTAAAATCCACCAGCCAATCAAAATCCTCACTGAGAAGTACAGGACTTGATTGACATGTAGATTGGCCAATCGGACATCGTCTGAAGCATACGTCGCTGCAAATGCACATTGTGTTCTTTAAAGGATGATACCACGGCCGCGTGTGGGAGGAGCTACTGGTTCTGGTCTGATCGCTGCATGGAGCGATGTTTTTGTCAATGCATGGTAGACACTGAGAATGTGGAGAGATCAGGTTTATTATTTTGAAGAGTTCTACTTGGTAACCATGTTTCCATGTTTGAGTTCATAAAATCATCCCAGAGAAAGTCTCTGCTTCAACTCCCGCAGGGAAAGCTGCATCTCAATCTGACGCCCGTGTTTGCATCTCTCTGACAGAGTTTGAAGCCAAAGCCCCTCCTCTGCCTCTTTACCTGCTTTTCCTCTCTACCTGTTCACCTGTTCACATCCTCTGCAGCTGAGATTTGTTTCCCCCGCGCTCCTCAGTGTATTATACACAGAGAGCGCAAAATACGATAGTCGGGGTCTCCAGCGAAGCACAAGGATGAAAGAGCAGGACGCAGGTTATAGCGGGGATAGAGCGGGTTAAGAAAATGAATGGAAGAAGGTGACCCGCTGAAGAAATATTCAGTAGTGTACACATTTTATTATTAGTCTGAACTATCTTTTATTTAGAAAAATCTTTTATTTTGTTAAATCAGTCCAGTGCGGAAAAAAAAAACATCAACAAAAGTTATGTTGGGCGGTTTTTGGCTGGGTCTGGCGGTTTTCATATGACTTTTGGGCTGGAAAACTGTGACTCTATCTGGCAACACTGGCGCAAACTCTGTCATCAGCGAGTTGCTCTCTGCCCCGCGGCACGTCAAGTTCCCGGCAGATGATCACTCCGCCCCACTTTTGTCCTCCTGCTATCAGCTCTGCAGTTCTCGCCCGATAAATACAAGATCATTACGAAGCTGTTTTTTATGTGGCACACGCCTTGTGCGGCGCCAGCAGCGACTTTGAAATGCCATGAAAAATGAAAAAACGAAAATAAAATTATTACAAAATACTCATTATTTTCTAAAGTCACAGGGAGCCCCATCAGATGGATGAAAGAGCCACATGTGGCTCCGGAGCCATGGGTTGCCGACCCCTGAGCTAGGTAGACTGGGAGGTCAGGGGCAGAGAGGAGTGATTTGTTGCACCAGTGGAGTTGTCCATTGTAGAACTCAAAGCTAACATACGAGGGGATTAAGACAAGCAAGGAGATTAAGTGTCTTTCGTGATGGTGTGAAGAGAGACTCTGAGAGCATACTGTTGGAATTTACAGGAGGGATCATGCCGTACAGGGTGTACCTGGGATGCATTTCGTACACTGTGAGGGAATAGATTCCTAAATCCAACAGATATTATCTCTGCCAGAGATTTGGATAAACTGCTTCTGTCTGTAAAGACAAGCAGAGGTGTCCCAGGTGTGGAAAGGATCACGGCTATGAATCCTGAGCTAACAAGTTGAAACCTACGATTTTTTTTATTTTGATTTGATTTGAAATGGTTTATTTCAAGCAATCAAATAAGAATAATACACAAAAACAATACAATCATCAGTTATAGATTCATACAATCAAATATGGCTTGAAAGGGAGTGGAAGGAAGCAAACGTATATAATCCCACCCCTGATCTACCGTAACCATTTTATTACATTATTTATCATTTTCTTAACTTTTATCAGACAGAAATAAGAATCCTTACGTATCAATAAAGCACATGACAAAGATGAATTACATAATCCTTGTGCTATCCGATGGGGTCCAGATGACCTGATCCTTACATTGACGAGTTCTCCCAACCATGACAAAGCTGGATAAAGGTGAAGAGGATTTCATGTAATCCATGGACACCAGTGAAGATCACATGTAAAAAAGGTTTAGTGCACTGTATTTTGGGGTCTAGATGACCCCACTCCCAATGTTAAAGTGCCTAGGATAGCACAAGGGTTACAGTGCATTCAAAATAATGATGATGATGATATCTAAATCCAATATTACTTTGCAACATATTTGCCACATCAAATAGTTGTCAAACCATTATCCATATAAAATGACAATTACACACCTTATAAAAACACAAACTGTGACTGAGCTTTAAAATCTTCTTGAATTCATGAGGTTGTGACTGCATGTGTGCTCGGATACATTACTAACAGACAACCAGCAGATGTCACTATTTCTGACTGAAATGATTCGAGCAGAGGGTCCATCTCAGCCCAGTTGTGTTGAAGTTGGTCAGTGCTTCACGAGTTGTCGATTTGGCCAACACAAGCAACAGGTCAGCACCGTTGGAAAGCAAACTTGGAAGAGGAAAAGGAAGGCAGCACAGATGCATTGGACTTTCTGCAGCTCAGACCAAAGTGCTGTACATCTTTAAAAACTAAAAACAAACAGGCATCAATGTGACAAAGATAGTTTAAAAACACAAAGAAAGAAACTAAGTCTTTCTGGGGTGAAAAGCCACAGAATAATAATGGTTTTAAGACGGATTTTAAAAGTATTCAGTGAGGGGGCAACTCTAATGTTCAGAGGGAGGTTGTTCCACAGTTGAGGAGCAGCAACAGAGAAACCCTGACCCTTCTTTGCCGCCTCCTGGACCTCGGTACCTACAGGAGCAGAAGGTCGGCTGACCTGAGGGACCAAGAGGGGGAATAAAGGTGTAAAAGTTCAGAGAGGTACGGAGGGGCAAGACTATGTAGACAATTCAAAACATACAAAAGAATTTTGAGATGAACATTATAAAACACAGGCAGCCAGTGGAGTGATGCAAGGACCAGGGTGATGTGCTCTCTTTTACGAGTCCCAGTTGAAGTCGAGCATCAGCATTCTGAACCAGCTGCAGTTGAGAGAGCAAGGACTGACTCATTCCAAAGTAAAGTCCATTGCAATAGTCCAGACGGGAAGGGATGAACACATGAATCAAGGTTTCTAAGTGCTGCCTAGAAAGAAATGATTTCAGCATTGCCAATCGTCTTAACCCTTGTGCTATCCTAGGCACTTTAACATTGGGAGTTGGGTCATCTAGACCCCACAAGACAGTGCCCTGAACCTTTTTTCTTCAATGATATGTGATCTTCAGTGGTGTCCGTGGATTACATGAAATCCTCTTCACCTTTATCCACCTTTGTTATGGTAGGGATAACACGTCAATGTAAGGGTGGGGTCACAAGGGTTAAGTGGTAGAAACAGGACTTAACTATTAATCTAAACTGTCCATCAAATTTAAAATCACTGTCAATCTTAAAACCAAGGTTGGTTTAAGATATGGTTCTAGTGTACCCAGGTCAGCAAAAGTGGACTCACAAGGGCCACTAGATCCAAACATTATAACCTCTGTTTTGTTTTCAGTAAAAATTAAGAAATTCAGAGCCAACCACACTTTTATGTCCTCTAGGCAATCCAGGAGTGCTAGCTGAGAAGCTATTGTTCTTTTTTAGCGATAAGTAGATCTGGCAATCATCAGAATAGCAGTGGAAGGCAATGTTGTGTCTCTGAAGGATAGACCCTAAAGGCAACAAGTAGAGAGAGAACAGCAGTGGCCCTAGAACTGAACCCTGAGTGACCCCACATGACAGGGAGGCACAAGACGACTCAGCATCCAAGATGCTCACACAAAAAGACCAGCCAGATAAGACCTGAACCAGTCAAGTGCTGTTCCACAAATGCCAACTACGTCGTTTAAACAAGATACCGGTATTAAAATCTATTGGTCCACTGTATCAAAAGTAGCAGTTAACCCTTGTGCTATCCTTGGCACTTTAAGGGAGAACACGTCAATGCAAGGGTGGGGTCATAGGATAGCACAAGGGTTACGTCCAGCAGAACCACAACAGCAGTAGTGTAGATTCTGTGTTGTGGAGTCTGAAAGCCAGACTGGAAGTTCTCCAGAGTGTCATTTTCTTCCAGAAACGACTGTAGTTGACAAAAACAATCCTCTCTAAAAATTTGGGAAAGAAGTGGCAGTTTAGGGATGGGACTATAGTTGGCTAACACAGAGTGTTCCAGACCCGTTTTCTTAAGACGAGGTAAACCTACTGCATGTTTAAGTTTAACAGGAACCACACCAGAGGATAGACATTTATGATGTTACGAACACTCAGAGCTATACTAGGCAATATTTGTTTCAAAAATCCTGCAGGAATAGGATCACAGGGGAAGCCAGAGGGCTTCAGATGACCCACCACATCCTCTAAAAGGGTAAGAGTTACAGGCTCAAACTGGTTGAAGACAGCAGAGCAAGGGGGTGAAACAGAAGGGGCCAAGTTCAGGTGGTGCGATCAGAGCTCTGCTAGCAGCAACCTTTTAGTATAGCATAGATACACAATTGGCAACTATGATCTTGATCATCTCCACTAGTTATGTTTCGGTCGAGAATGAAGCGTGGGAGAGGGAAGTTTGCGCTAAGTGGGGAGTGGGGGTCGTTGCATGCGCAACAGCACATGAACTGAGTATGAGGGAGAGCCGGAGAAAGCGCAATGGGAAAACAAGAAATTACAGCAACACAAAAATGTAAAGTAATTAAAATGAGGGACAGTATTGGGAAAAAAAGCAAAATATGCAACTACACTGACCAAAAATATAAACGCAACACTTTTGTTATTGCTCCCATTTTTTATGGTATGAACTCAAAGATGTGAAACATTTTCCACATACACAAAATGACTAGTTCTCTGAAATATTGTTTCACAAATCTGTCTAAATCTGTGATAGTGAGCACTTCTCCTTTGCCAAGACAATCCATCCCACCTCGCAGGTGTGCCATATCAAGATGCTGATTAGACAGCATGATTATTGCACAGGTGTGCCTTACACTGGCCACAAGAAAAGGCCACTCTGAAATCTTCAGTTTTGTTTTATTGAGGGGGTCAGGGGACTCAGTGGCATTGTATCACACAGCACAATGCCACAGATGTCGCAAGTTTTGAGGGAGCGTGCAATTGGCGTGCTGATAGCAGGAATGTCCACCAGAGCTGTTGCTAGGGAATTGAATGTCCATTAATCTACACCATAAGCCATCTCCAAAGGCGTTTCCGAGAATTTGGCAGCACATCCAACCGACCTCACAACCGCAGACCACGTGTAACCACACCAGCCCAAGACCTCCACATCCAACATGTCCACCTCCAAGATCGTCTGAGACCATCCACTCGGACAGCTGCTGAAACAATCGGTTTGCATAACCACAGAATTTCTGCACAAACTGTCTGAAACCGTCTCAGGAAAGCTCATCTGCATGCTCGTCGTCCTCATCGAGGTCTTGACCTCACTCCAGTTCGTCCTCGTAACCGACTTGAGTGGGCAAATACTCACATGCGATGGCGTCTGGCACGTTGGAGAGGTGTTCTCTTCACGGATGAATCCTGGTTTACACTGTTCAGGGCAGATAGCAGACAGCGTGTATAGCGTCGTGTGGGTGAGCGGTTTTCTGATGTCAATGTTGTGAATCGAGTAGTCCATGGTGGTGGTGGGGTTATGGTATGGGCAGGTGTATGTTATGGGCGAAGAACACAGGTGCATTTCATTGATGGCATTGCACAGAGATACCGTGACGAGATCCTGGGGCCCATTGTTGTACATCCAACAACATCACCTCATGTTGCAGCATGATAATGCCCGGCCCTATGTTGCAAGGATCTGTACACAATTCTTGGAAGCTGAAAGCATACCAGTTCTTGCATGGCCAGCATGCTCACCGTACATGTCACCCATTGAGCATGTTTGGGATGCTCTGGATCGGCGTATACGACAGCGTGTTCCAGTTCCTGACAATATCCAGCAACTTCACACAGCCATTGAAGAAGAGTGGACCAACATTCCACAGGCCACAATAGACAACCTGATCAACTCAATGCGAAGGACATGTGTCGCACTTCATGAGGCAAATGGTGGTCACACCAGATACCTGACTGGTTGTCTGAGTCCCCTGACCCCCTCAATAAAACAAAACTGAAGATTTCAGAGTGGCCTTTTCTTGTGGCCAGTGTAAGGCACACCTGTGCAATAATCATGCTGTCTAATCAGCATTTTGATATGGCACACCTGTGAGGTGGGATGGATTGTCTTGGCAAAGGAGAAGTGCTCACTATCACAGATTTAGACAGATTTGTGAACAATAGTTCAGAGAACTGGTTATTTTGTGTATGTGGAAAATGTTTCACATCTTTGAGTTCATACCATAAAAAATGGGAGCAATAACAAAAGTGTTGCGTTTATATTTTTGGTCAGTGTATTTGACTTCTTTTGATAATAAAAGATCATATAAAATTGTAGAGTCTGCAGGAAAAAAATACATATAAAATCAGCTCCACAACCAACCTGTACAGACACCTGAGAGAATGATCTCCAAAACAGAGCAGCTCAATACAAAAAAAAAAACAGATCAGTTCGTCAGAGCTGAGACATTTGGTATTTTCAAATGCCAACCTTTAGACTGAATGAAAGTCTTTTCTTTTGGCTTGCACATTTTAACTTTTAGTTTGGATTGTGGTTCCAGTGTTTTATGTTGTGTTTTATGAAATTCAAATTTGTTTAAAAGGAGAAAGATTAAAATGTAAGTAATGAAAAGTGGAATTGTAATTATTATTTTGTACATTTTAACTGAAAGGAATAAATAACAAACGTATTATACACTTATATGTATAAAAACCCATGTCTTATATTATTTATTATTTTATGAATAATCTTATACTGTTGATAATAAATTAAATAGAGCAACAAAAAAACTCTACAGCCATTTGGGACCCGAAGGAGGCTGTTTTTAGTGAGCCAATCCAAAACAGCCGAATCTCTAACCCATGTGCTATCCTATGATCCCAGCCTTACATTGGCGTGTTCTCCCTACCATGACACCTTTGTCATGGTAGGGAGGATATGGATAAAGGTGAAAAGGATTTCATGTAATCCATGGACACCACTGAAGATCACAAATCATTGAAGAAAAAAGGTTCAGCGCACTGTCTTGTGGGGTCTAAATGACCCAACTCCCAATGTCAAAGTGCCTAGGATAGCAGTAGGGCTAAGAAGAGCCAGGATTTCACAACAATGAACCCATACTGGCAATAATTTTTGGTCCGTGATAAAGCCTGGGTAAAATGCTGCACCTATTCTGTTCAAATCGCGCATCAGACAGCTCGACCATTGACAGATTGTCAATGTGCTCGGCAAGTGGTGTGAAGTAATGAGGCTCAAATCACTACTGAGTGACACTTCCGGATACTAAAAAATCGATGCCATGTCGAAAAGGAGGTGTCGACCTGGCCATTTCTACCTGTTGCTTCTCTAACCCTCTCAAACACGTCAATGTAAGGGTGGGGTCATAGGATAGCACAAGGGTAAAGAAGTGTTTGGAGTTGAGAATTTCTTTTGTTCCCCATGGATCTTGAAGAGGAGAGACTTGCTGATGTCAAGCAAAACCCCAACAAGATGATGCTTCTCATTCTGTGGTTAGGCCTCTTGCAATCCTTCAGTTTCTTTTGCCTTGGACTCCTACTGCCATGAGCATCCCTTGGACAAGAAAGTGAGCCCCACAGTCATTATGCATTAGTGTGGTTTGACACAAAACTTTCCTCTCTTCTGCAGAGAATGCTGCTCCACCTGCTGGCCTATGACCATGTTGCGCTCAGAGGCTCCTTTTTCCTCTCCTACCCGACTCCCAAAATAAACGTTTTTGTGTTAGTTTTCTTAGGGTTAACATTCAAAATCCCTGACATATTTCCCTAGGCCTAAGAAAAGCTTATGATACAGATGTGTGTGAAAATGTTAAAACAGTTACATTACAAATGCTTAAATCAAGTGTTGTTTTTTTTCTTTTGAAGCACAAAGAGGCCTCAGTAAAGAACAAAGAGTCGGAAGAGACCTTGTAATGATGAAAAGCTCACATGTATGCACTTGCGATTCTTAAGGAACAAAACTGTTGACCGCAGCAGCGAATCATTGCACCAGTTGATTCTCTAATAAGACCTTTCAATGAACAATCGATTGCAGAAAAACTCAAAGGACTGATTGGGCTGTTTGTCTCAGTTTTTGTCGATACTTGTGATAAATTCCACTTTAGCTTCACTCAGAGAAAAGATGACATGAAAACAAACAGAAAAGACCAGTTCTTGGGTTTTAGCAACATCGTAATTTTTTTTTCATCCCACAAACCTGTAATGTTAGAAATTACTTCCAGAATACATTTTTTTCAAAGAATCCATGACAAAACTTTAGACGTAAATGTTTTGTTTTATTTTCTACTTTTTTTCTTCATCATGCTTAAACAATCACTCTACATCTGCATCATGGTCCTCAAGATCAGGCATATCTTCAAATCCTTCCTCTTGCTTCCGTTGCTCTTCTAGCCTCTTCTTCTCCTCCTCTGCTCTCAGATTTTCCCTCATTGCATTCTTCATCTCCTCCTCCACCTGCTTCCTCTTCAAATTCTGCATGGTTTCCTCCATCTTCATCTTTTCCTGATCCTCTTTGCTCTCCTGTCTTCTGTTCTCTGGAGTGTCGTAAGCCCACTCTTCATCTGAGTCACTGATGTCATCATCTGCAATGTCCCAGTCCGGTTGATATGACTCTGGCATTTCGTTGTCCGGCTCCTCCACAGGCTCTGGCTCGGGCTTGTAGTTCGTGTCTTCCAGTTTGCCCCAGGACACCTGGTCAGCTTTGTGAAGGCTTATTTCTACTTTGGAAGGGACCAGGTTGACAGAGCTTTTATTGACATCAATAACCTAAAAACAAAGAGATCAAAACATTTCAAACAAAGCCACACATCACATTAGCCGACATGAACGCATAGACCACTTTTACAATATCAGTTTTTTGTCTGGTTGGGTTAAATTTATGTTTTGAATATTCAAATCTAAAACACAAATAGTATAACCCTTGTGCTATCCTATGACCCCACCCTTACATTGACGTGTTATTCCTGCCATGACAAAGGTGGATAAAGGTGGAGAGGATTTCATGTAATCCATGGAAACCAGTAAAGATCACAAATCATTGAAGAAAAAAGTTCAGCGCACTGCCTTGTGGGGTCTAGATGACCCCCACTCCGAATGTCAAAGTGCCTGGGATAGCACAAGGGTTAAATAAATTACTTTAAAAACCCTTTGATGATTTTATGTGCAGCTGCCTCAAATATTGATCAATTTTGAATAATATTCCTGATAACATTTTTTCTCAATTGATCTTTGTGGCATTTTTTTATTTCTGTGTAGCTGTGAAGTGGAGAAATACGTAGGAACATGGTTATGCCACTAGAGGGTGCTCCCTGCATTTTCAATGACCAGTTCAGCAAAGAAGTGGTGAACTCTGGGTAAGGAGTGAAAACTGTTGGACAATTCTTTTGATCTTCGGCAAGGATTCAAGACGGTTGAAACCTGACGTTAACCCTTGTGCTATCTTAGATGACCCCTTCCTTGCATTGACGTGTTCTCCCTACCATGACAAAGGTGGATAAAGGTGGAAAGATTTCATGTAATCCATGGACACCATTGAAGATCACAAATCATTGAAGAAAAAAGGTTCAGCGCACTGTCTAGTGGGTCTAGATGACCCAAATCCCAATGGTAAAGTGTCTAGGATAGCACAAGGGTTAAGAGCCATTACCAGACATTAAAAGGTAAAAATAAAAGTTATGTTGACTGTAATTGTTGTACAATCTATTCAGTTCTAAGATGTCCGGTGTAACTAGTATTTTGATTTATACAACTGTGTCGTTGCATTTTATGTGTGTTTTATAGCAGTGCTCGACGAAGCTAATGTGGCCTGTGTTCACCTCCGCCATCATCCCTGTTTCAGTTCTGGCCACAGAGCACCTGCTGTAGTTATTTTTGTGTACTCTTTTCCTTTTGTTTTACCTTTTTCTCTTTTTTGTTTTGTTTACACTCCTTTCTTTTATCATTTTGGAAGATCTGATAGTGACTGGCTAAAAGAAGAATCCCAATGACATTCATAGTGCAAGTTGTTTTTGATTTTTATCTTCCTTATCACTAATTTTTGTCCAAAACCCAGAGTTACATTTTGTTTTGGAATAAAGAACCTGCTGCCTAACTATGAAGCCACAAAGGGCCCCAACTCTGGGTCTACCTGTGGTGGACCCCAGCCCAGATAAAATACAGGGTTGTGTCAGGAAGAGCATGATCCGGCGTAAAAAATCTCTGCCAAACCATCTGTGCCAATTAGAGAAAGCTGATTTGCTGTGGCGACCCCAAGGGATATGCCGAAAGGTGAACAACAACAATGTGAGTGCTGTTCCTTTTTGGGTAACTGCCAGCAGGGACTTTACACCCACTCATGACCAAGCATCATGGCCAGCTTCTTCTCCACTTCTGGAAACACGATTCATTCTGATTTCATAATCTTTGACATGGATTAGCTTTGATTTGAGCCTGCATTCACTTATTTTTCATAAAAAGAGCAACAAGAAAACAATTTCCTGATGGAGGTAATCACTTTGCCATAAAATACATTTTATCATTAAAAGAACTTTTCTTAAATTGTAAGCTGGCTTATACAACATCCCAACTTTTATTTTTTTCATTCTATTTTTTTAATAAAACTAGTGAAATGAGATTGAGGAAAGCATGTGATCATAAGTAAATAGTAAAAAGCACTGGATAAGATGTAAGGAAAGTGAAGTACCCTGAGCCCACTTCTTCCTCAGAGCAGTTTGAAAACACATGTCTCATTTTCCTGTTGCACAAAGCATGAGGCAGACCTCATGATCTGCATGTAAATAGTATAAAACCGTATATTTTATTTTGTTGCAGCTTTATAGGAAGGTCATTTCTAAATACTCACCCCCCAGAGGTGGAAGTTCCTCTTGAAAATCTTTTCTCTGTCAAACTGGATTTGACATGAGAGCTGTTGAGAATAAGGAAAAAAGTTGTTTTTTTACAGCTTTTTTGCAAACAGGTTTTATTTCAAATTTATGTCATTTGTGAACGTTTAACCCTCAGGTTATGGTCGTTTCTGAGGAACAGCATTAATGTTTGTTTCTATTTAAATTACAAAAAGTGTTACCGAATAATGTGTTTTATAAGTCAATTACACTAATTGTGCCAATTTATTTTTTTGCTTAGTTTCTTAAATTTCAGAACGGGTCAGTAGTAACGCTTTCTTTTACAGTACAGTACTTACAGTGTACTTAAGTGGTATTTACATGGTACTTATTGTGTAACTACTGGGTACTTACATGATACTTTTTATGCAATTTACTGGGTACTTACAGTGTGTTTACATGGTATTTTTTATAGAATTTACTGGGTACTTACATGGTACTTTTTTTGTGTCTAGTCTGTACTTACATGGTACTTACCGTGTATTTATGTGGTACTATTTGGTTCATACCTATGAGGTACATACTGGGTATTTATAATATTCTTACTGCTGGGTATTTACATGTTGTGCAAAGGTTTCTTTTGTGGTACTTACCACATGTATGAACTAGGTAAGTACAAATAAAGTACCTTGAATTTAAGTCTTTTTATGTTTCATAGTATTTACTATGAATTTACCACAGAAACTACCCTTCAGTACACTGAAACTGGACTGTAAAAGAAAGTCAGCCCTATTTCCACTCAACTACATGGTACTTTCATTACTAAATACTGGGTATGTTCACTTGAATATTACTTGGTACTTACCCCTTAAGTGCAATGAAACTGGGCTGTAAAAGAAAGTCAGCCCTATTTCCACTCAACTACATGGTACTTTCAGTAGTAAATGCTGGGTATGTTCACGTATTACCTTCCTATACAGTGTACATACACACTTGGTCTTCTGACCTTACCAAATGAGACAATGCTAACTTGTTGGTAAAGGTGAAGTAACTGCATTGTAAAAACATATTCTGGCCTGATTACTTCTTGTAACATGAGGCAAATGTAAAGAGAAACAAGACAGCAGTGAAAACAACAATCTTTAATGATACACTTCTGCAGCATACAAAGTGTCAACACAATGACATTTTTTTAAAAGTTCTCAACGAAACAGTAAAAAGGAGCATTCCAAAGAACACGTTATTGGCCTGAGGGTCGTGTTTTTTGTCCGTCAAAATTCCTTCAGCAGAGTTTGCTAACAGTGCAGGACTTCTTCAAGGTTTGTAACTGCAAGAAAAATCACAATATGAGCTAAAATGAACATAAAAAGCATAAAGACTTTGATGAAGAACAAAATATATTTTACTTATTTAATCATTTCTGTAATGAATTTGATAAATCTCTGTGAATTCTTTATTGCTTTGACTGCAATGCTTGAAATCAATCAATTATCCTCATTTATAAACATGACAGATTATTCACATCTTTATATTTTGTTTACATAAACAAAAACAACAAAAAAGAAAATAAAGAAAAAAAAATCAAAATTGCCATATAAAATCTAATTTGTTTAGACAAGGAATGACAAAAGTAATGTTTTAATTGGCAATTGCTGTGTGTATTTCTTCTTTATAAATGTTATTCGCACCTACAATTTGCATTAGCATGAAAAACATGGCAGTGTAAATAAAAGGAAAAAAGAAATAACAAGGCAATTTCAAATTCAACACAGTTACTCACAAAAATATGAGCTGTTTTAAATGTTTCAAACAATTAATTTCACTGTTGGGTGGTATTGTTGTCTCTATCATATTTGAAAAAAAATAAAATAAAACCAGAGAAAGAAAAGAAAATGGGGAGAATGCAGTTAAACTCTTCATTCATGTAAATAATATGTCCACTTAGTGGATTTAACTTACTTTAGCTTACTCTCCTGTGACTTCACGGATTCTTCTGGAATGTCTTCACCATGGCATAGCTCTTCTGAAGCGGTAAAAAAGACGGAAGTACATCATCATTATTTTAAATAAACGCCTTTCTTTGATTTTCCCAGAAAGATGTGCGCTCAAACGAGCACAGAACCACAGACTTTATAATTTAGGCTACGTGCTTGTTTAACAGGTGCCTCTCTCCTGGTAAGTAACAACAATGTTTGTAGATTTTCATTACAAACTTTGAAAATTTATACATTTTTAAATAACTAAAATTATTGCATTAAGGTTGCAGACATGCTCTTACGTCAGGTTTAAAATACAGAGAGAGCGGCTTGAAATCATGAGGTTAGCTTCTTTATAAAGTTTGATCAGTTTAAATATTTACATATAATGTATCCAATATTTAAAAAAACAAAACACTGGCTTACCTGCCAAATGAAGAGAAATTCAAACCGTTGAGCGCGTCGAGGATCTCCGGATTAATGCACGTTCACCATGGGGGTAGTTATGCTGCATTCAAGTGCGCTGGGAATTTGCATCTTTGCTCGCCCCGACCTACTTAACAAAAACACACACTCGGGATGTTTTAAGTATTAAAAGTAAATATTTAGCCTTGTTGTTTTACATATTTTCCTGACATTATATATTAAAACAAGTTCATGTTTAGAACAATATTTTAAAAAAATTAAGTTCTGAATAATTTATCATCATGTTTATAAATGAGGATAATTGATTAATTTCAAGCATTGCAGTCAAAGCAATAAATAATTCCCAGAGATTTATTAAACTCATTACAGAGATGATTAAATAAGTAAAACATATTTTGTTCATTCATTCATTCATCATTCATTCATCTTCTTTACCGTTTATTCCCTTTCGGGGTCACGGGGTTGCCGGAGCCTATCCCGGCCACTTGGGCGTAGGACTGCTTGCCAGTCTTTCACAGGGTAGAATATCCTCAATCACACATTCATTTGCTCTCACACTCACACCTATGGACAATTTAGAGTTGCCAATCCACCTATGAAGCATGTTTTTGGACGGTGGGAGGAAGCCGGAGATCCCGGAGAAAACCCACGCATGCACGGGGAGAACATGCAAACTCCACACAGAAAGGTCCCCCACTGATGTTGTGTTTTTTATGTCCCCCAGCTGGGACTTGAACTGGGGACCTTCTTGCTGTGAGGCAAGAGCGCTAACCACTGCGCCACTGTGCAGCCCCAAACATATATATATATATAAACATATTTTGTACTTCATAAAAATCTTTATGCTTTTTATGTTCATTTTAGCTCATATTGTGAATTTTCTTGCAGTTACAAACCCTGAAGAAGTCCTGCACTGTTACCAAACTCTGCTGAAGGAATTTTTACGGACAAAAAGCACGACCCTCAGGCCAATAATCAATAATGTGTTCTTTGGAATGCTCTTTTTTACTGTTTTGTTGAGAACTTAAAACAAATGTCATTGTGTTGACACTTTGTATGCTGCAGAAGTCGAAAGCCGTTTATTTAAAATAATGATGATGTACTTCCGTCTTTTTTACCGCTTCAGAAGAGCTATGCCATGGTGAAGACATTCCAGAAGAATCCGTGAAGTCACAGGAGAGTAAGCTAAAGTAAATTAAATCCACTAAGTGGACATATTATTTACATGAATGAAGAGTTTAACTGCATTCTCCCCATTTTCTTTTCTTTCTCTGGTTTTATTTTATTTTTTTTTCAAATATGATAGAGACAACAATACCACCCAACAGTGAAGGTAATTGTTTGAAACATTTAAAACAGCTCATATTTTTGTGAGTAACTGTGTTGAATTTGAAATTGCCTTGTTATTTCTTTTTTTCCTTTTATTTACACTGCCATGTTTTTCATGCTAATGCAAATTGTAGGTGCGAATAACATTTATAAAGAAGAAATACACACAGCAATTGCCAATTAAAACATTACTTTTGTCATTCTTTGTCTAAACAAATTAGATTTTATATGGCAATTTTGATTTTTTTTTCTTTATTTTCTTTTTTGTTGTTTTTGTTTATGTTAACAAAATATCGAGATGTGAATAATCTGTCATGTTTATAAATGAGGATAATTGATTGATTTCAAGCATTGCAGTCAAAGCAATAAAGAATTCACAGAGATTTATCAAATTCATTACAGAAATGATTAAATAAGTAAAATATATTTTGTTCTTCATCAAAGTCTTTATGCTTTTTATGTTCATTTTAGCTCATATTGTGATTTTTCTTGCAGTTACAAACCTTGAAGAAGTCCTGCACTGTTACCAAACTCTGCTGAAGGAATTTTGACAGACAAAAAACACGACCCTCAGGCCAATAATGTGTTCTTTGGAATGCTCCTTTTTACTGTTTCGTTGAGAACTTTTAAAAAAATGTCATTGTGTTGACACTTTGCATGCTGCAGAAGTGTATCATTAAAGATTGTTGTTTTCACTGCTGTCTTGTTTCTCTTTACATTTGCCTCATGTTACAAGAAGTAATCAGGCCAGAATATGTTTTTACAATGCAGTTACTTCACCTTTACCAACAAGTTAGCATTGTCTCATTTGGTAAGGTCGGAAGACCAAGTGTGTATGTACACTGTATAGGAAGGTAATACGTGAACATACCCAGCATTTACTACTGAAAGTACCATGTAGTTGAGTGGAAATAGGGCTGAATTTCTTTTACAGCCCAGTTTCATTGCACTTAAGGGGTAAGTACCAAGTAATATTCAAGTGAACATACCCAGTATTTAGTAATGAAAGTACCATGTAGTTGAGTGGAAATAGGGCTGACTTTCTTTTACAGTCCAGTTTCAGTGTACTTAAGGGGTAGTTTCTGTGGTAAATTCATAGTAAATACTATGAAACATACAAGTTCAGACTTAAATTCAAGGTACTTTATTTGTACTTACCTAGTTCATACATGTGGTAAGTACCACAAAAACACCTTTGCACAACATGTAAATACCCAGTAAGAATAATATGAATACCCAGTATGTATCACATAGGTATGAAACAAATAGGACCACATAAATACACGGTAAGTACCATGTAAGTACAGACTAGACACAAAAAAAGTACCATGTAAACACACTGTAAGTACCCAGTAAATTCCATAGAAAGTACCATGTAAGCACCCAGTAGTTACACAATAAGTACCATGTAAATACCACTTAAGTACACTGTAAGTACTGTACTGTAAAAGAAAGCATTACCGGGTCAGTTTGACCCATAATATAACAGGAGGGTTAAATTAAATTTCTTCTTTAAGAAATACATTCTTTTTCACCAGTTTCCTCTGATGAAAGGAGGATTTGTGGTTATGTGAATATTTAAACACTGCTAAAACAGGAACCCCAGAAGTAAGTGAAAAATATGTTACATTTAAAAAAAAAATCTTTAAATGGGCCAAATATCTGGCAAAAATTCTTTATCAAGACAGAAATTAAAACAATAGTCTTTTTACCCTCTTAAGAATCCATTTTTGCAGTGTTAACTGAGTGAGGATGACACCTGTCCTGCTTTTTTTCATTGAAATTCATGAACCGACAAAGCTTTTTAATATGTTTCTAAAATAGTTGTTTGATTATCAAAATTATTTTACAAGGTTAAGATGATGCTAAAAAATGGAACATGTGGAATATGACTAAATAAATCACTGGCTGGTAAATATCACTAAATAGCTTGTTGTCATGCAGTTGGTTTTCAGTTATTAAAACAGTTAGTCTAAAGACACAATCAGCATCTGCAGTGTTTGTGAGACACAACAGAACATTTTTGTAACACCTCAACATTTTTTTCATCTCTGACAAAAAATGTCATAGTTAGGTGAAAAAGAGTTCCAGATCCAAAGATTAAGAGTTCCTATACCACTAAAACCTATTTGTGCTAACAACTGAAATGCAAGATTTGTAAAACGCCATTGATGCTACACTTATAAATCAGTCCTGCAAGCAGACAATTTTATGAAATGTGGAAAAGGCAAATATTTGAAGTATCAAAACCATTTGAATATTTGAAGCATCAAAACCATTTGGCGTGTCGAGTGCCATTATTTTTGGGTTACTCACCACTGTCTGGTTGGCCTCTATTGTACAGAATTCAGGAAGTGCATTTTTGGCATAAATTGTTATGACAACAGCATTTCGGGTCTGATGCCAGTCATGTCGACATGCCACTTTCTTCTTGTCCTGGGAAGACATGCAAACAGTCAGAAATGGCGAGCAGATTTTCAAGCTGCATTCATACCTAACACAATTCGCGCAGGAGAGGCTGCCAGTTTTAATAGTAATACTAATAATAATAATAATAATAATAATGGATTGGGGAGCTGGTTTAGCTCGTGCTGGTTTGCGGCGTCCATGAAACCAGGGTTCGACTCCGGGCTGCTCCCTGTTCCCTTCTCTACCTCTGAGCCGGTCCCAAGCCCGGTTTGAGAAGGTTGCGTCAGGAAGGGCATCCGGCGTAAAACATTGCCAAATTTACCATGTGACTTGTTCGCTGTGGCGACCCCTGATGGGAGAAGCCGAAAGTGGAATAATAATGGATTAGATTTATCTGTGCTTTTCCAGGAGCTCAAAGTGCTTACAATTTTCCCATTATTCATTTACTCCTCATTCATACTTGGTGATGGTAACTACTAATGCAGCCTCAGCTGCCCTGGGGCAGGCTGAAAAAGGTGTGGCTGTCAGTTTGCGCCTACGGGTCCCTCTTACCATCTCCGGGTCATTCATACACATTGCCTGCCTGGAGCCACACTGGAGGCAGGGAGGAAGTGAAGTGTCTTGCCCAAGGACACAACAACAGTTGGCTGGGGACAGCGGGGATCAAAGCGCTGACCCGCTCCTGAGCCACTGTTTTAATTTTAAGTCAATGGTACAGATCTGAGATCCTGTGGCGCATTTCGAGCGACGAGTGCAGAGCGGCGGTCTGAATGGCACGGCGCAATTTCACAAAGTTTAAAAATTCAAACTTTGGAGAGGTCGCTGCAGTGCATCAACCATTCAGGGACTCAACTTCTGACATTTTCAGTGTTTTGATCAGCTGGTAGAATGCACATCCAATATGGTGGATCAATCCAATAGTTCTCCTCCTGAACTTCCATTTTTTATCCATGTAGCGATCAGGCTAAAAAATTTGAGTTGGTAGCTCCTCCCACACGCGGCTTCACACGGTTCAAGCTTATGGACACATTTTTGGACAGGCGGCGAGCAGAGAATTTACCACGTGGCAAAAGAGGGGCGGCCGACACAGATTTGTTGCACGAACTGCATTTGGTATAAACACAGCTTGATGAGACTAAATAACATTTAAAGCCCACTTTAAATTTAAAGCTCAAAATTCAATTTCTGAGTATTTATTGAATCAGGAGCAGATGAAAAAAAAACAGTTTGCAAAAGAGTATATTTGTCGCGTAGAAAATAGGATGGGCAGGGCACAAGGTGCCTGCTCCAAGTTCTCAGCAGAGGGGAGGGCACGTGGCAACAGTCCCACTAACAACTCAAAAAATAATTTTTGATGATATCCTGCCTTCTGCTGATACTGTGTCCTAGAACACGACACAGGTTTTTTAAGTTTTAGCTAAAAACAGCAAAATCATTATCAAAAGACCACTGGAAATGCTTTACAAAAGATGATCGGATTGGATCTTGAAAAAAATATACTCCCTGTCCCTGTTACTGCAGGACTATTTTCTTTGAATTTCTTGTGTGTTAAGAAAAAATAAAAAACTGTGCCCACTAGACTACAACAATACAACAACAATGGTCATTACATCCTGTCTCACCTTTTGATTTGTTCCTCTCTTCTTTAGTCTCTGAGGCAACTGCTTCAGATCTACCTGTCACTGGTTGGGTCTTAATGCACGTACCTGCTTTGGAACCCAGCTGTGTTTCCCTGTGGTGCAGCCTTTCTGGTCCATGAAGGCATTGAAGTCTGTGGTTCTTATGCAGCAGCAGCTCCAATATTTATACCTACGTATTACGACACGAGATTGAAATCAGTCTCTGACACCAGTGAATTGGTGTTCTTGTAAAAATAATCAATAAAGGCAGTAGCAGTTTTGGGTACAGGCAGTATGGGCAGCTGCCCAGGGTCAGCAATTTAAAGATGGTGCCGGCCAAGCGCTTGGGGAAAATAGATCTGCGTTGGTTTTCTTTTTTCTGTTTTTCTGTTATATGCCTGAAGTCAGCCAGAATTGCCACAACAGCCTCATTGACTACCGACGAGTAGCTCTGACACCTGTTTTAACCCTTGTGCTATCTTAGATGACCCCCACCCTTCCATTGACGTGTTCTCCCTACCTTGACAAAGGTGGATAAAGGTGGAAAGATTTCATGTAATCCATGGACACCAGTGAAGATCACAAATCATTGAAGAACAAAGGTTCAGCGCACTGTCTGGTGGGTCTAGATGACCCAACTCCCAATGTTAAAGTGCCTAGGATAGCACAAGGGATTATGAAGTGTTTGGAGAAACTGGTCCGACGTCACATCATGTCCTACCTCCCACCTACACTCGACCCACTACAGTTTGCATACAGAGCTAACAGATCGACAGAGGACGCCGTTGCCACAGCGCTCCACACCACCATTTCCCACCTGGAAACACAAGGGAGTAATGCGGGGCTGCTCTTTGTCGACTTTAGCTCTGCATTTAAAACAATATTGCCGGACAGACTGTCAGCAAAATTGTTGGATATTGGACTTCCTCCCACCACTTGCTGTTGGATCAGAGACTTTCTCTCTGACAGAGTGCAGAGAGTCAGAGTGGGTCCTCATCTCTCCACAGCCCTGAGTGTAAACACCGGCTCCCCACAAGGCTGTGTGCTGAGTCCTCTGCTGTACACACTGTACACGTATGACTGTATCAGCACACACACCCAGTCATTAAGTTTGCCAATGACACAACTGTGGTGGGGCTTATCTCTGGTGGTGATGAGACGGCATACAGGGATGAGATCCAGAGGCTGGTGTGGTGGTGTGCAGACAACAATTTGGTCCTAAACACCTAAAAAACAAGAGAAGTGATCGTGGACTTCAGGAGGAAGAAGTCAGATCTGCAGCCCATTGTGACAGTGCGACAGTGGCTCAGGTGGTTGAGCGGGTCGTCCAATGACCGAAGGGTTGGCGGTTCGATCCCCGCTCCCACCAGCCAAAAATGTTGTTGTGTCCTTGGGTAAGACACTTCACCCTCCTTGCCTCCAGTGGGGCTCCACTGGTGTGTGAATGTGCATGAAGGGTCCCGGTGATGGTCAGAGGGGCCGTAGGCGCGAAATGGCAGCCATGCCTCTGTCAGTCTGCCCCAGGGCAGCTGTGGCTACAACCGTAGCTTACCGTCACCAAGTATGAATGAGGAGTGAATGAATAATGGACACACTGTAAGCGCTTTGAGTGTCTGTCTTGAAAAGCGCAGATAAATCCAATCCATTATTTGGATTGTTGCTAAAAATCAATGCCAGGTCTTCCACTCTGAAAATTGGACAAAAGAGCAAAGAAAACTGAATGATTTTATTTGTTATTACTGAAAAGCACACATTTTATTTTTATTTCCAGTCTTTGTTCGTTCTGTTCTGGAGCATGTTTATGTTTGTATAATTTTGGCAGGATACATTTTTATGGAGAGCAAAATGTTTTATTTAAGGTTTAAGTTGATTTTATTTTGGATCAATACTCCTATCTGTTTTTATTCATATTTATCTTCAAAAAGTTAAGTTTTAAAGATGAAAAAGTTTACCTTCAGTTAGGTTTAGCTTTAGTGTGTTCAATAAATGTTTATCCTGTTCTGACTGCATTCCTAAAGTGTGTTTTAGCTCCTGTGCAATTGAGCCTGACACCCCTGTAAAAGTACATAAAATTCATGCATTTTTTTTGGTTAATTTTTGTGTAAAATGGCCAAATAAAAACAGGGAACGCAAAACGATGTGGTCAATGTGTGTGTCTGTAGGTGGGTGGGGTGGGGTGGGGTGGGGTGGCACCTGGATGGAGAGGCAATGTAGAACCGCCAAAGGGTTGACTGTATTTGTTATTACCGTTGTAAAGGTCTTTCCCTATATTTCTTTAAATAAGTTGGCTTGCACACCCAGGTCTCCCCTCTGCTTTTACATTTCTGTTGAACTATGTGCAATCAATCTAATATGTGACTGAAACCAGAGTCATGCAGTCAAAGTTTATAATTGATTATTTAATTGCAGACAAGGCCTAAGTTGCAGCTTTATGCTACGTTTACACAGGGATCAAAACACGTGTTCAAACGACCACATCCAATGAAAAGTTCTGTAAATGTGCGTATATGCAAGTTTTGGGCTCTCACGTTTCTAAATCTGTTTTCTGACTCAATGTACAAAATGCGCGGCCATTGAATGCCCTTTGACAGTTAAACAAGTTAAACTTTGACCAATCAGATTTGTTAGTAACGTATGGGTAGCGTTTTTTTGATACATGTAATTACAAAGCAATTGTAAATTGATCATAGAGGAGTAATTATTTATGGTTTGTGCCCAGGTGGAATTATATGACACTAAGTCTGTCATATGTCAGAACTGAGCTGTGAAAGAAAGAAATTCACAAGATTTGCACAGCTTCGACATTTCACACTAAGCCTTTTCCAACTGTTGGTACACCTGCTAGTGTCGGGTAACAACAGTCCAGTGTGCACACCATATACTAAAAGTTTAATACAGGTTCTTGATGGTGCCACACAAGGCCGGTCAGAACGTGGCATCAAGAACAAAGGAACGTGCATCAGAAAGCTTTCTTATCTCACCCTTCATGGAAGACGGGGGCTCCAGGGTGGTGGGTGCAGGCCTCCATGTCAGTTGTTGATCCTTGATAGATCTAAACACAGAATCAAGATGCGCTGTATACCATCATCAAGATAATCTGATCAATAAAGATAACAACCACGCCAAAGAGTAGTTTTCTCGTCTTTGTCTCAGTTTTGATGTTTGGAGGATAAAGGCTTTCATTCAGACAAAATTTAACATTCATGGGGACTGTTCTGCTTCAACATGCCTCCTGCTTCAACATGTCTCCTGCAACTTTACCACCTTATTTAGGCAGATTACACACTCCAGAAAAGAGGATTTGTTTATTTGTTCATTCAGTGATGTGATACCTCGGTTAACATTTCGGAAATAAGACAAAACACTACAAAGGAAAATCCTCCTTTTTGGCTTTATTTAATGTTTTTATGTCAGCAGAATTTTGAAATCACAGGTGGTTTTGACGTAAGTCTCCTTCCACTGCTTTCTGCAATCTTAGAAGCTGATCACAGTTTTAAGAACAAAAGGCTGTAGTTAGGGTTGTGCCGATGGACGATATCATCGTCCATCGTGATGGGTGACTGACATCCCGATGGAGAGACCACCATCGTGATGCCACGCCCCCGCCACGTTGCGCGTCGACACCATAAGCCGCGGTTACATGTACAAAATATCTTGATGGGATCAATGGTCGGATTAGACTCCAACCGTGTACATGGGCCCAGAAAAATGTTTTCAGAATATAAAAACGTTCACTAAGGTCACACTTTCCGTCGGAATAAATCATCCGCACATGCGCAGTAGGGTTTGAAAACCGGAAGGATAAGCCGAGCGGCTTTTTTTTTCAAACTTTATTGAATGTAACAATTCAATACAAAACAATTTTAAACAGCGCCGAGCGGCTATATACATTGACATGTCAGCTCGGTAATATACGAGACGATCTTCTAAACGTGCCTTTAATAATGTTACGGTTATTATGAAACACCTGTTCGCTCATCATTTGAATTTTAATCCGTATGGTCAGTGCTTTTTCTGAACGAAGCCAGGATTAGCAGTATGGTAACACGGGCTAACAACATTAGCTTTGGGTGGTGCTGCTTGCTGGCTGCACGTAAACATGTAAGAATAACATCAGCCTTTATTTAGTCGGGACACAACTGGAAACACAAGTCCGCGTGATTGTTTGAATGTTTTCTAAGGACTGAGCGACATTTCTGCTTTGAAGCTCAAACCGCTGTGTGTGCTGACGATCCGAGCTGTGCTCAGACACACACTTTTAGACCCGGTTCTGAGTTCGGTTGCTTGTACCCCTAGAGCTGCGGGACGGATCGCAGTCTTAAATCTCCCACACATACCGCTCATGTACCCCCCCCCCCCCCCCTTCCCATCAAACACAAAGCTGTAGTCATTAGTTAAAATGAAAAAAAAGCAAAAAAACGAATAGCAGTTAAATAAGAACGAAAAATGTAAAAATACCCCCCCCCCCCCCGACGATGTCATCGTCCATCCCGATGGTTGACGGCAAACATCGTCAACGGCCAATTTAAGGGACATCGCCCAACCCTAGCTGTAGTAGGCACCTGATGCAAAAACTTTAGAAAACAAATGAGGACAAATAGATGATGTTTATGAATTGCTCCAGTAGATGGAGCTCTTAAGAAACTTTGCCAGAGGATGGAAGCAGAAAACTGATAGACTATATTTAGGCACAGAAATAGTAATAAGACCTAAATCAATCCTTCTGGTAAATTTTCAGAGGATTGTTTAGAGTTCTCACAGGGATCTCTGTGTTTTTTTAAATGGGTATGTGAAGATTTTTGTGTTTTAGCTGCATTACTACATTAACATGGCTTAGCGGCTAGAGAACTGTTTGTTTAATCACAAACAAGGCACATTGAAATGATTTCAAACTTTAAAAAGAAAGTAAGCATTTAAGCCTTCATTTACAGTTTGATGAAGGAAGAAAAAAACTTCTGTGTCAACATATTTTCCTTATAGGAAATTATAAAAATTATAGGAAACATTTAGCCAAATAGTTTAAGCATCAAGCCTATTTAGTTGTTATTAAAGCAAAAATTAGTGTCAGATGTTTGATTACAAACGCTTTTTTCATGAATGTCACAGTCATAAATTTTAAACATTACAGTTCCATCTAGACATGTCCATAAACATTAATTATTTGCTTAAAACTGAGTCTTTAGTAGACATTAAGGTTAGTAGAATAAGAAAGATGTTGAAAGCTTAAACTGTGATCACAGCTCATCAGGAT
This sequence comes from Oryzias latipes, assembly GCF_053564925.1. Classification (NCBI taxonomy): domain Eukaryota; kingdom Metazoa; phylum Chordata; class Actinopteri; order Beloniformes; family Adrianichthyidae; genus Oryzias; species Oryzias latipes. The sequence goes on from NC_136254.1 coordinate 14,323,699, forward strand.
GAGGAAATTTAACAGTCCTGTTTTTTTCCCAAACTGTTCTTAGTTCAGACTCCAACAAAAAATGTATTTATCTCTTTCCTGTCCTGTCCACAATCACTCATAGCAGATGGTCAGTCTTACACATTCTGGTACCAACCTACCATTTAGAGGAAGTTTTTACTCTCTGTCACCCATTGCTTCTTCAGTGTAGAGATTATACCATAAATCCAGTAATATAATCTGTTGCCCACTTTTATATGCCATTATTAAAATACATGTAAAGCTACATTGTCTTCTTGGTTTGATGTCTTTGTGTTGCACTAAATGAGTGTAAATAAAAGTTTGCAAAAAAATGATGAAAGACTCACCGTTTTGCAGCCTGCATTTTTGCAGCGGGTACCTTTCATAACAGTCTGACTCTCTTTAAGAAAAGACAAAAAACATTTTTAAAAACAGTGACAATATGTTATAAAATTATAGCATTAAACTGTATTATAGTAGGACATTTTGTCTAATTACACTTTTTTAATCAGATCTTGCAGACCCTTTAATTTATGTCATTTAAAACAGATATTGCCCTTTTAATCTGAATTACAGATTGCAATAAATTTATAGCTCATTTTATGAAACGTAAAGTTTAAATTAATTGCAGCAGACTAATAAAATGCCTAATAACACACATAAATACACAGAAGAAAACTAACAAAAAGATTGAATTGCAACAAAAAAATCTTTTATGATAGTACAACACTTCTACCTTTTTTCATAAGTCTCTTCAGTTTACTGCTTAAAAAAATTGATTAGCAGATTTTAATGCAGATTCAATTTTTTTTATATTTAAGAATTTGGTGTACAAAACAATGAACATTGATTTAAAGCTACAAGAAAAAAAACTCTATTTTGTGTTTATGGGGGATACACCATGAAAAGGGCTTTTGTCTGTTTACTCAGTCTTCTTTTGCTGATTACTTCAAAGTTATTGATTTACCTGGGTGTCATGAGTTGCTAGACAGTTGACTGTATATGAGAACTGAGTCGAGTGAATGTAACGCCACCCATTGAAAATTACGTGCTTACAGTTCTAACAAAATTAAGTCAATTCAGTTGCCACTTTTTTGTGATATGGATGCCAGCATTTTGGAGCTTCCTGTTTGAAACGTAATGGGGGAGGAGTCATTCAGTCTGATTCTCATATACAGTCAATGTAGATACATGAATTTCCATGCATGAAATTAATAAAGTTTTAGTAAAAAAAAAGAGAGCTGACCTTTGGTCTCGCTGCTGGAGGTCTTGTTGATGTCCAGCTTCTCAAGAACCTGAACCAGAGACGCTGACACTTTGTGGGGAAGCTTTGTCATAGGCTCATCTGAACTACATGCACACACACAATTATTGATGTAACATTGCCTTAAATATAGGAATAAATAACAGTTTTCCTCTCTATAACAATTCTACAGACCCAGTAATGGTAAATAACATAAAAGTACCTAATAGAACCTCATATTTAATGCTGATTAAATCAAAAGAAGTTAGATTATTAAATATTATCAATGAATAATTAAATAAAATCATTAATCACTGACAAAATAAATAACTCTACATTAATCACTTGAGTGACCCAGCAGCTGGCCTCTCCATGAACTCTGCAAGTATGGTGCAAAATTACAAATTCACCTTTTTTTTTAAACAAATAAATTAGAAAACTAAAGCTGGAAAACAGGGAAGTTGAGTGGGAATCATAAACACACACCTGGGTCTCTCTTTCTGCAACATTTCAGCAGATTTGGGGCCTTGGTAGATAATTTCTTGGCAGTTGGTATGCCTACTATTGCCCTTATCCGAACACACCTCTGCCCTCAGAGGCTCTTGAGGCTTCTCGTTGCTGTGGCGACCGTGGGTGCAGCCCTGCATTCAAGCCACCAGTGGTCATGTCATATTAGAATGCAATTTCTCCAGCTTATTGCATTGTGCTCAAGGTGTAACCACTCCTCCTGAAACATGATGCAGTTAGAGGCAAACCATTTCTCCAGACAACTGCTGTCAGTGTAAGACTTGGAAAAAAATGCAATGTCAGCAATTTAAAATAAAGTTACTTTTACTGGAATCTTAATTTCAACTTTGTCAGGTGAATTTTATTTTATTAAAATGTAGATTTCATTTACTTCAAGAATAAGTGAAGCTCTACAAAAACAGGCCATAGTTTAAGAAACCCACAAAAAGACCTCTGAGAATGCTTAAAAAAAGAAGATATTTAGAGATACTTTGTGGAGAGTCCAAGATAAGTTGTGGTGTCTTGCTTCACTTCTATACTTTATAAACACAAAATGACTAACAGAAAACTCAAATGATTAGGAATTAAGTTTTTAAAACAAACAAACAAAAAAAATAGCACTTTAATGAGATATAGATAGTATAAATTATGGTATGTTGGTCGATTTGGTAAGTTTTTGTTCACAGCAATGTTAGTTTAAGGTGCAAAGATATAGAGATGAATATTCAGGGGGGAAAAAAGCACCTAATTTGCGCAAATTCAAATTTGATTTACACATTTTTAACATGATGTAACTGGATTATATAGAATTCATTATCAACAAATGTAGCATTATTTTAATACAGCCAGTAGTCATTTAAACAAAAAGAACAACAACAGATGAATTATTGTCAACAAAAAGGTTTTTTTTAAATGGCAAGAAAGTGTTTTTGGGATTTCACGGAAACAGCCATTTTGATGTGTTTGGACCATGTTAATGAGAGAGGGGTCTTAGAAATGCATGTATCAAATATGTTTGAGGATTTCTAATTATCGCGGTAATAGCGATTAATTAATTACAGAGAATTAAACAGAGTTTTGGCAGTTTGGTTAGTTTTACATTATAATTACTTTTAAACAATATGATGCTAACTATTATCTATTATGTAGGGGATCAATTCCGACGAGTTGCCCAATATCAAAAATTACTTGGCGATGGAGACATGATTCCGTCCGACGGTTATTTTTGTGAAGTGAATTCAACTCTGATAATGCACACCTCAAAGGGCATTATCCTGCTTATGGTAATTTATGAAAATATAAAAACAAAATCCTTTTTCACACAAAGCAGACTACTTAATGAGTTGTCATGGTAAAATGTCCTTACTCTTTTGATGTGTTAAATTAGAGCACATTTGGTGTATATATATATATATATATATATACATATATTATATATTATATATTATATATTTTTTTATATATTTATATTATATATTACATTTTCTTAATTGTTTGAGATTTAAAATAACCTCCAGGAGTAAAAGGAGTAATAGTAAATGTTGTAAAGCTATTGTTTCAAAAGCCTATTAGAGCCACTTTTTAGTCGTATTTTGATCTTTCACTGCGCCACAATGTCATACATTGAACTGAAAATATGTCCAAATGAGGCTTTTCATAGCCATTACTAGGTTAGATTAAAATTAAATTAATTAGACTAACTAAATACAGGTCATAATTAATTAATTACACTAAAAAAAGAATTCCACGACAGCACTAAACATCCCTATATAAATATATGAATGGTTATAAAGGACATCTACTTTTAATATAAAGACCCATAACACAAGAACTGGTAGGGATTAGGTACTAATAGCAACCTATATTTATGTCCTTGAGTCACTTCCCTCAAAATATCAATGGCGAGCAATTAACATCACCCGGTGAGGGCCCTTGAGCAAGTACCCTTAACGCTACTGCCTCCCAAGCGCGGTTGGGCTGCAGCTTACTGCTCCCCCATTCAGGAATGGGTCAAATGCGGAGAACAAATTTCCCATTGTGGGATAAATACAGCATAATAAAATATAATTTAAAAAAATAAATAAAAGTTTTCACTCTTGAATAACTAAAGTTTGAGTGTATAAAAAAGGTATTGAAGTCACAAACTCATGGAAATGAGGGCAGCTATCCCTGCATCCCTCTTGAACTAGTTTTCAAGGTATCCCTTCCGCTTGATTAAAGTTTTATCAGAGAAGCTGAATATTTTCCCATCATCTCGACTCTTGCTGAGGTATTGCGGGAGCTCTGTTCCCTTATGCTCCATGCTGCCCAAACAGGGGGGTTTTCTTAGTAAAGCGCTGTGTTTGATGTTAAATTGTCACCTTGATGGAGAGAAACTCTGAGAAGTCAGTTGTCCTCTTCCGACAGCAGGACCATCCCTGGAGAAAGAAACAGACAGTTGGGTGTCATGAGCCAGATCAGATCCAAACAGAACAACGTCCTTTTCTTACCTTCAGGGCATCATGGAAGATGGGAACTCCTGGATGGAAGAGACAGGAGTCTGTTTTGGTGAGCGAAAAACAGTCATCAGAGAGACATACATGTGTAAAAAAAGGGTGTAGCAGCTGTTCCATGCCACTGCAGTTTGGCCGGAGGGTGGGGAATACGCGGCCCATGTAAGGACATCATGGCCCCTCTTCAAAAAATGAGACTTCCTCTCACATGGAGATACAGGCATGCAACAGGGCTCTGGACCATTAATCGACTCCCTAATGAGAGGAATCGTGACTCATGGCTGGCCTTGTACATATTTTTTGCCTGTTTATGATTAATTTACATATTTTACTAGATCAATTTACATTTGATTTGCACATCAAGACAAATGTGGTCACAAGTGATCTTTTCCAAAATGAAAAGCTTTATCTCCTTCACTGTTAGTGAAAGGATGGGTGGTGGGTGCTAGATGAAAGGAAAATTGCTGCATTTTTTTATTGACATTGAAAATAGAGTGAGATTGTATTTTTCAATAATATTGAAGCTAATCTGCTGCTAATCAGGACAAATCAACAGAGCTCTGCTTTATACCTCACACTCAGTGAAACTTGTGTCAAGTTCTCAGCCAAAATAGCAACAGCAAAAACAAGCCATCGTAAAGAAATATTACATTCTAGGCGACAAGATCTCACCATCCTTGTTGTTGTTGAGGTCAAACGTTTGTCCACAGCCTTTATTGTAGCACAGCAAAGCCATGTTGGTTTAAAGGTTTCTATGGTTTTTTGTCTTCCTCTTTGATTACAGTGCTCGTGTTCAAGAACTTCTTCTAGACAGGCCGTGTCTCCTGCTCTTAAAACAGGGGTCAGGCCTCCCGAAGTTTCTCGCGGGGCAGAATGGAGAGATCCAGAAAGTTGGTCCCTTTTAGGGGGTGGGAATACAGCTTCACTAACTGGTTCTGGCCTGCATGAATGGACGTTAAAAATAGCAGCTCTGCCTGCTTCTCTCCTCCCCTTCTCCATTTTCAGCTGTCAAAACTTATCTAAAGGTGGGGGTTGACATTCCTCCTTGTGTCACAGACTCTGCTTTAGCCAGTTTGCCGTTTAGGAAACCCAGCCTCTGTTCCTTCATCTCCTTTTGATGCTAATAAAAAAGCTTTCCCCAAAAGCATTCTCCTCTTTTGGGCAGGTTTTATTCGTCATAGTCAATGGGTTTCCAATTTCTCAGTGTTATATGAATCTCCTTTCTGAATCATCTTGTCCTGTTGACATTTGTGGCTTTTTCCCTTTGAACTGTGCTCTTGAGAGTCTTTGCTGAATAAGTAGTTTGATGGCTGCTATCTTTCAAGTCTCATCTTTAAAACTGCTGGATTATTTGAAACCCTAATCTTTTGCAAATACTTTGGGTTTTTGATTTTAGTCTTTTATCGGCTTGTTTTTTTATTATTATTGTTCTTTTGCTACATATCTTTTTTCATATTATTTTATGGCACTTAAAACATTCTTCACATCTTTGGTAGAATATAGTAATGTACCTCTGGTTCCGAAGCAAACATTTTCTATCTAATATCCAAATCTGAGACAAACTTAAGATGAACCTGATAACTGTTTCTCACTCAGATCTTGTCTTTGAAATTGCAATCATGAGAAGATGCTTGACCCTGGAAAACAAAAACCAGCACATATTATTGCCTAAAGTCTTGTGATTTTACTAGGGTTCACACTCAAATGCTACCGACATCCCTGTTGGCTCCGAAGAGTTTCACATACAACATGTCAACATATACACAATACAACTACAGTTCACATACTTATGCATACAAACCAACACATGCAAAGCATTTCATTCAGTCACACATACTATTCTGGGGTAAGGATACAATTGTCGGTTTGCATTTGATAGTATTGAGGCAGACAAAATTAAGGAGTTACTAGCAAACGTTAATTGTGATTTTAATAATAATATGGACAGAAGACTTTTAAAGATTGCATCTAAATCAATAGTTAAGCCCATATTCCGTATATTTAATTTGTGCATTGATGAATGCCTGTTTCCTGATTTATGGAAAGTCTCAAAAGTTATCCATTTATAAAAAAAATGCAAAAGAGCTTTTGACAGTAAATTTATGTATAGGGAATAGTTTTTAAGCAGATTCAAATATTTTTTATGTAAACAGTATTTATTCTGATGCCCAACATGCTTATTAAGAAGGCCTCTCTACTAACACAGCACTGACAGCTTTAATTGATGACTGGTACAGACAGATTGATAAGAAGCTGTTGGTAGGATCTGTGATGTTAAACTTAATGATCTTAAACTTGTATTAAAGAAACTATCAAATAATATTTTTAAAGACTTAGCTGTTCATTTTATGAGCAGTTGCTTGACTAACAGAAAGCGATGTGTTGTATTTAATGGCTCCCTTTCCAAAATTGTGACCCCTTAGCTTTGGAATTCCACAACGGAGCTGTCTTGGCAATTTGCTCCACAGTATTGTTGGAAATGATATGCCTATCCATTAAGTAAAGCACATATGACTGTCTCCGCTTATGACACAACTATAACAGTTTCTACTGTTAGCTTAAATCGGGTGAATGACATGCTACAACAGGAGTTAATGTCTTTTTCTGAGTGGGTTGTGTAGAATAAGTTAAAGTTGAATGTTTTGAAAACTAAATGTATGTTACTTGGTTCTAAATAGAGAAAAAACCCAAAATTTCACATGTCATTATGGAATCACCCAATTGAACAAGTCAAAGCGGCTAAATTGTTGGGTAGTACATTTGAACAAACAATGTCATGGACAACAAATATCAATAACACAGTGAATGAAATGAGCAGGAATATGTAATTAATCAGAACCAATAATCGCCATATTTCAACTAAAACAAGAAAATTGGTTTTGCAGACTTTGGTCTTATGTCACTGTCCTGCTTTTTGGTCAAGTGCAACCAAAAATTACTTTGACAGACTTGAAAAAAGTGCAGAACAAGGCTGCAAGATTAGCTCTGGGTTGTCCTTTTTAGAACTATTACAGTCTGGATGCATCAGTGTCTTTTGTGGAGGAATGTTCTGGACAGTCTGATTTTGTTTCTGCATAAAATCTGGGCCTAGCCTAGCTTATTTTTGTAGCTGCTGCCTACCAATATGAGACATGATTTTAACACTAGAAAAACCTCTGTTACTTTTACTCTCCCCCTACCACAAACAAATGCTTAAAAAAACCTGTCATACAAAGGTCGATAAAATACTGGAATATGCTACCTTTTGATATCATAGTAGCAAAATGCCATGATAGTTTTAAAGCTAAAAAAAATCATTCATGATTTTAATTTCACTGCACAACTGAGCCACTTATTTTAATCAAATGTTTTCTCTAATTTTTTCTTGGGGGGAATATTTTGAATTTACAAATTTCCCATCTATTGCTTTTATGTTTTTCGTCTATGTATATTTTGAATAAAGTTTTAATGATGTATATAGTTTTATGATGTGAAGTGACGCATGTATTTTTTAAAGTTGACCCAGAAAGAGTAGTCTTACCTTTGATTAAGACTAATGGGAATCCTTCAATAAATAAATAAATACAATTAGTTCAAAGGTGCGCTAACAAGCTCAAGTGCTCGAGTGAGTGTTTGTGTGGCTGATGAAATGTTAAAAGAAAAAAAGAGCAACCTCTGCAGAAGCAGCAGAGGTTGTCAGGTCCCCCGACACCCACAGATAAACTAAATTCTCTCGCCGGGCAATCATGTCTGCCACCCAAATCAGGGTTCCCAATGCCAGAGAGCAGGGAGCCACAGGTATATAGAGAGTGCAAGCTCCAGCCTAACCAGAAGAATAGCTCCCGCCACACGCGGGGGCCTTGCATGGGGGCCAGTCCCAGACGAGTAGCCCAACAGCAGGAATTCTAAACCTCCCCCACCCCAACACCAGGCACGAGCCAGGGCCCCACAAGGAAGACCCACCCCATGCTCCAGACAGCCACCTACCCAGCCCACGGGACCAGGAGAAAGACGGCCAATAGAATTGGGGGTCCCCAAAGAGCATTGTAAACATGGCCCGACCAGGCTCACTAATGGAATTTTGGAGAGGTCCAGCACTCGAGGTTAAGGACCAAAACCCGCAACACAAGGACACGGACATCCCCAGGCTCAAATGTGATGTAATCCCTGGCTCGTTGTCTTGTTAGGGAACTCAGGGATCCCTCTCCCTGCGCAAGTCAGTCATTTTCAAAAAGTATTCTTAATTTAAAAAGAAACATGCATTAGCAAGATGTTTAATTTATTTAAAACATGAAATAATTGTTGCTTGGCCATATGATTTAGTGGACAAGAACACAAGCAAGGGGTGAAGGAGACAGACACGAGGTTGATGATGCATCTGATAGAAAAGAGAGCAGTGATGACTTAAAGTATGAATAATTAAACTATTAAAGTCACAAAAACCTAGATGCTCATTCTGGTTTAAACTTCTGCTGACCACCTGTTCACTTATTTTTGGGAAAAAAAAGTGCAGACATACATGACAAGTCAGTCCCAACAGACAAGAATGAGAAGAGAGGTTCAGATGATGATGATGATGATGATGATGTTAGAGAGAAAGAGGGAGAAGAACAGAGAGGAACAGAGGAGAGGGCTGGGGCAAGGCATTACTCAGAAGGTTCTTCTGAATGGTCTTCACCACACAAATTTGGGGAATCATTGAGGCAATACACAGTTGAAAATGGCTCACAAAAATGTTCTGGTGGGTCGTATCCAATCAGATAAGAAGTAATAATATTTACACATTTAAACAATAAAAGTGTTGTGTGGATGTTTAGATAGCCTTAGGAGGGGTGTGTGTGATGTTTTATTATGTGCATACATGTCTGTGTGTTTGTTTGTCTGTGTGTGTGTTTAGTGGGGTTGGGGCATTTTTCAATGTGGCCGCATACCCCTATTAGGAAATTAGGTAGTTGTGCCCCTGAAACCACTTATAAGATCCTTAGAAAAATTGGACAACATGAAACTTATATGGTTTGCTAATATATAAGAAAATTATATGGTAGTAGTTCCATATACATTACAGAAGAAATGTGTAATATAAAACTTTTATGACATGAGCAACTTATAGTGAAAAAGTAATCCTACAAAAGTCACAGAAAACATTTGCACGTCTCATTTGAAAAAAAGTCAAATGACCCAAAACATTGGAAAGTTAAAATTTAGCAATTGCTAGGTTGTCTAAAAACGAGGTTGTTCATTCTCTCTTATCTAATGGATGCTCTTAAAAGTATTGCTTATGAAATTGGCAACATGATATTGTGTCAACAAAGCAAATATTAAAAATACAGGTGGGAAGTAACTAATATGAAGCAATACAAGCTAACAGTTTCTCCAATAAATACCAGTATTTTCATGACCATTGGGCGCACTGGGTTATAAGGCGGGGTGTCAGTTACGGGGGATTTTTCAGTCTTTGACACATACAAAAGGTGCACCGAGTGTTAAGGTGCTGGCATGTTAACACCCCGTTCGGACCCTAGGAGCCTCCAGAGCGGGTAGTTAAAAAGAACCAGTCTCCGTTTTTTCGGTTGGCCTTAAAGAAATTCTGGCAAACTGTCCTGCACCTCAGAAGGGGAAAGCAGTTCACTACAGGCACCGTTTTCAGTGCAGGTTGGGAGCTGTTGACTTCGACTGGGGACATTGTCAGGCGGTGGAAGGAATACTTCGAGGATCTCCTCAAACCCACTGACACGCCTTATTCTGAGGAAGCAGATAATGAGGACTTTGAGGTAAGGCTGTCTATCACTTAAGCCGTTTTAACCCTCCTGTTATGTTCATTTGTGAGGAACAGAGATAATGTTCCCGGGTCAATTTGACCCGGTGCATGTTTTATTAATTAAAAAATGTCTGAAACCCAGAAAATCCTAACAAGCAGTGTGAATATATCATCACTAACTCCATTACCAGTTATTCTTTCAAAAACTTAGTTAAAATGGTGTTTTTTACCACTAACAGGAAGTGGTTCAATTATTTGATAATTCACTCGTTTTTCTTAAAAATATACATGTTCAAACTTTTTTTGAATTTTTCACTACTGTATTACTTTTAAAAGACTAACATATAAAATACAATAGTTTTACATAACATTGAAACTTAATCTTGAAATTTTGTTTTACATACATGCACTGTGAACCAGAAAAAAACAAAATCACAACAGACAAGCAATCGCAATGTGAACTTGTGTGTGTGTCTGTACATCTACACAGCACAAGAGTGACCAGTCATTACACTGTGCTTTGTGCACAGGTCATGCTTGATTTGACCTGGATCCTGTCACCGGCTCTTATCGCACCCCCGGCTGTCCCCCCAACTCCATCTGGATGAAGCTCGTCTGCTGGACTTTAAATATGTAGTTGTAGAGTTTGATAAACTAATTCCTCTTTATGAGTTCTGGTACATCGCCTGTCCGTCCTGGGGGAGGATCTCTCCTTCATGTGGGCACCCCAGAGGTTTCTTATTTTTTTCCGGAATCCATTTTTTTTTTATTAGGAATTTTTCCTTACCGCGAAGGGGGGTCTAAGGGCAGGGATGACAGTTTAGTTTAGTTTTCTGAGTTAGTTCAATTTAGTTTTTTCCTATTGAATTCTATGTATTCATGACAGTTGTTGTGAATTTGGGCTGTACAAATAAAATGGAACGGAATTGAATTGAATCGGATTGAGTTGAATTGAATTGACAGTCACATGAGTGTCTGCCATCCTAGTGGGCCCTGGCACTGTCTTTTTTATGTTTTCTGCAGACAGGTTTGTCTGACGCATATTTGAGGATGAAGACCAATATATTTCACCATTCTTTGACATGAATGTCTTGCTTGGAGGAACAGGAATTGCAATTCCTTCATCCGTTTCAAAATCAGAATCATTAGAATCAGAATTTAGCTCAAGATAGTCTTCTTCTGATCATGATCAGTGATGACTTCCAGAACCTCCTTGACTGTCATCTTTCTGCTTTGATTGCTCATTTTGTAAAAGTCTGCCTGACAGAGAGTAATGTTGGAAGGACACCTGTGTGTGTGGGTGTGTGTGTTTGTGTGTGATTGGGTTGAAATATGTCTCACAGCTGCAAAGAAAGCAATACTACTTATAATAAGACATCCTTGTACCTCCATTTTGACTGCCGGGTGAAATTGACCCGAACATCATCTATGTAATATAAACATGCAGGGGGGGGGGGGGGGGGGTTGCATATGTGTGAGATGAACCATTTTCATAATATATGTTGATTACGCTAATTAAGGCAAGCAGAAGAAGTTTCATGCTGAAAAAATACTTTTAACTATTTTTTCTAGATGTTCAAACTTTAAAACGGGTCAATTTGAACCGGAACATAACAGGAGGGTTAAGCTGAAGTCACTGAGCTTCTCAGTGGCTGGGCTCCGGGATGCTGTGGGAGTGTCTTGGCTGGGGATTGATTCAGGGTCTACCCCAGAGGAGCTGGAGGAAGTGGCCCGGGCGAGGGAAGTCTGGGCATCTCTGCTTAGACTGCTGCCCCCGCGACCTATTCCGGATAACAGGAGGAAGATGGATGGACGTTCTTCCTAAGTAACACAAGTTGAATGCTCACACACTCACTTGCTCCACACGCTAGCTAGCAAAGACACAGGCTTCAGCACACACACAAACACTCAATGTGTGTTTAAAAAAAAACAGCCGGAGCAAATCTGAGTTGGTTGTGATTTATTTTTTATTTTTTCAGTCATAAAACAGCATCCTAAAATCCTTTAAAGTCCTCATCTACTGTATCTGAGATGAACAGCCAGACTAAATTTCTATCAAACACGTCAGGTTTCCTTTCGTCATTATCAGAGTCTGTCTCGTTGCTGCGCGGCTCGAAATGATGCTGGCTTTTCGGCACTCTGAAAGCAGTGCAAGCATACACGTTAGCCCAAGCTTCTACAATCCATTCACAAACTGTGGAGTAACTTACCCGGCGCTGCCTCCCAGAGCAATAAAAGCAGACTTTTACTGCCGCTTTGTTTGTTTCGCTACCGCGCTGCTCCCATTCTTCTCGAAATTGAGACTCACCGGGATGTCGGAAGTCAGTGGCTCATCCATGATGGTGATGTGGCTGGACTAAAGGTGTTTGTCGCCGATCTTTTCACTTCAGTATGAGCAGCAGAGGAACAGCTTTTCATTGTAATCCGCTGGAAGTCGCTGCGGCACTGTAATCCTCACCCGGATGGAAAGATGACAGTGTTTCATAAAACGAAATTAAAAAGCTTCCTGTAAGTGTTACTGCCCTCAGTCAATTGCGGTGACGAGAGAAGTTTCTCCAAGCTGATCGTTAATCCATCGTTTTTTTCCACAAAAATTCAGCTGCATCTTCTTGACTGTCGGAGTTTGTTTTCCAGCTTCTTCCACACGTGAACATGGAATTATTCATCTTGAATTCTCTGCAGCTGCTCCCATGTTCCTTTGCGTAGCTGATAGCTGCAGTTTAAACTGTAAGGAAGAGGATTAGGGCCATGGAGAAAGAAAATAAAAAAGGGCATAGAAAATTCTGACTTTAATCTCAGCATTTTGACTTTCAACTCAGAATTCTGACTTTAATCTCAGAATTATGCGCTACTGGCGTATGTGAGCCACATCCTTCAGCACTGCAGAGTGTGAGGAGCTGCAGGAGTGAAACCAACAAAATTGACGTCTGTAAGTGTCTTTATGTATGCTCAAGGGTCACTGGAGTAGGTCATTTTGCTAATGGAAGAACAGAAGGTAAAGTAAACAATAAATTGTTTTAAACTGGATCCTGTAAATGAAAGGGCAGCAAGTTATGCTAGAATTTTGCAACAGCCATGCAGGGCTTTGCATAGCTGTTGCAAAAAGGGCTTTATCTAAATGTGTTTAGCACCCCCATTGTCGTGCCCGTTTGTATCAACAACTACCTGATAATCTCGTTTTTTTTATAGCCTTCAGATAATACTCTCTACATATGTCTAACAGATTGTCCTGTTTTACTATGCATGATACCCACCAATCTTTACTCTCCAATACAATAACAGTCAGTTTTCAGCCTTCTCTTCACGTGACACGTCTCTTTTTATTATATCATTGCCAAACAAACACTCTGCATACGACGGTCCCCCGTAATTGAATCATACCCTTTCATAACACTTAATACAACTCAAATTTGTTATTCTGTATCTGCGCGAGTTTTAATAAAGCTCAGGAGGTGGAAGTCACTTGACACCTCAGAGTAGCGTTGCATATCCACGGCAACTGCCGTTTCTTCTTCGTGGAACAGAGAACCGCAGCGATGTGTTTACTTTACTTTTCAAAGCACATTAGCACCCACATTAGTGAAGCTTTCAGCACCGCTACAAACTTTACAGGGTACAGCTTATTTTATACAGGGCTGTTTTGTTTTCTGTTTTTTTGTTTTTTTTTTGGGGGGGGGGTGATTGAAGCACTGGAAAGCTTGAACGTTACGTCATTATGTTCGTAGTTCTGCCAAATCAGATGATTGACTCTTTTGTAGTCTACTATTTTCTCTCAGCTGCATTTTCAAAGTCCATTCAGATTTACCTGATTAACCACAGTTGTCCAGTTTTAGTGGGCTTATAGATGGCCACCAAGTACATTTATGTCAAATGTTTGCACACAGCAAGAAAGAAGCTCCATTTATCACTTTATTTACGCTTCTGAAAATACTACTGGACTTGTTTTTTTCTTTCCTACATGTTCCCTGTGAGATAAAATAAAACTAATTTATTATTTTTTTAAAGCTAATGTATTTTTCTTTTGTGCAGATTGACAGGGATGTCATTGCTTTGGAGGATCCACAAATGGCACTTCATATCCCTTACTCTGGAGTCTGCAACTTTTGTTTTTTTGTTGCTTGCTATCACTGCTGTCAAGTGATCTCGATTTTTTTTTGTTATTTTTTTCTTATTTATATGTGTGATAGGACATATTCTCAGATATGTACTATCTACAGATAACTGACATAACCTTTCCTTCTAATTTGACTTTATTTCTTATTTTTTATTCATCTTCTGAACCTGTTTTGTCCCTTTTGGGACAGGGCTGCTGGAGCTTATCCATGCCTCTTATTTCTTCTGTGAAATTTAAAGAAATATGTATAATTAAACACATTTTTTTCTCATTATTTCGTTACTTACGTTTAATTTTCAGTATTTCCATAACTTATGCATCAAATGATAGTAACCTAAGATAGAAAGTATTAAATCAACAAAATTTTCATTATACGATGTATTTGTATCCTTTTGAAGTACTCAGTCTCTTGTAGAGAGAGACTGGGTTGGGGTGGGCTGCTCGTCTGGGGCAGGGGGTGCTCTCCTTGGGACGGGCCCCGCGTTGGGGGAGCCTCTCTTTTGGTTGGGCTTAGGCTTGCACTCTCTGTCCCCTCATGCCCCCCTGCTCTCTGACATTGGGGGCCCTGTGGCGGTCCTGCTGACCCTGGCCTGAGTGGCAGAAGTGACTGCCTGGCAGGCGGTTGTTCTCTATTTGCTACTGTGCTTGTGTTGGGGGGTATTAGTTGCCGCTACTGCTACGGCGGGGGTCTAGCTGTGGGGATGACACTGCCAAGCACCAGTTGCTCCAACTGGTGCTTGGTTCGGGGATATTTTAGAATGTCCGTCATTATTTCTTCACGGCTGTGTAGATGCAACTCGGCGCCTTTCGCTGGTATGTGTGCTCAGCTAGGAAGTTTTGTGTTTGAGCGCCCCCAAGTTGTGTTTTACTGTAACTTCAGAAGCTCCAGACACGTGTGCAAAAGCGCCATTCTCATTGGTCGAATATATTTCGACGCGACAAAAAAAAAAAAAATGAACCCGAGGCGTTTTTTTTTTCACGCTTTTACGCGTGGCGTTTTTTCGCGTTGGTGTGCACACTCTCATTGGTGCCCTTTGTTTAGTCACGAGGCGTTAAACGTCGGCGAAAATCGCGCGCGAAATTCGTCCCGGTGTGTACGGGCCTTAAGGCTACAGTGCAGCTGAAAATGATCAGTCAGTGCTATGATGGGGCTTCTTGTGGCCTTATTGCAAAAAATATCCATATCCATAAATGCTCCCACAACATATATCAATAGATGAACTGATATGATAGTTTTTTTTTAATGAATTCTAGGGGGCTTGGAGGGATACGACACCCCAAACTTTCAGCACACCTATACTCACCCCCACTAATATTCTACCTGAACCCTACAGTGGGACTGGCTAAAACCAGGCCTATTCCAGTTCAGTGTTGAATTGATGTATTTTTGTAGTTTTTGACCTTTGAAAGTAGTCTGCTGAGTCCTGTCCTGAACACTGAAACATTACAAACCAGTTTATAAGGGAAAGTGATCTATTATTCACTCACTGCTAGTGTCAGACATAGGAAATGTTAAGCGATGTATGGGAAGCGGACTCTAAATTCCTCATCGTGGGAGTGTTGCTGGAATAACAGTAGAAATCCTTCTCAAGTCAAATGGAGCAGATTATATAAACAAATGTGAAGAGACATTTTAAAATATTTCCCACAGTGGCCCTCAAGTTTAGAATGTTCTTTTTTTTGTTCAACCCAACATGTTTTCTCAGTATGTCAACAATTTATTCACAGAACAAAAGCGAAGGGACGGTTTCATGATTTTTCATTGGAATCTTACAATAAAAAAAATTGATGGACAAAAGATGTGTGGAAATAAAAATATTGCTGACAAGAACCCAGAAAGAACCTAAAGTCTAGACTTTAACTTGGATCATTTGAAACCCCTGAACTTTTTTTGCAGCCTTTTCGATCAGTGTCCATTAGAAATTGTCAGACAAACTGGCCTTAATTTTTATCCTGATAATACTCCAGTGCTGGGGTGGGCAAACATTTAGACTTGTGGGCCACAAAGGATGCGAGTGTCTGCTGAATGAGGCCAGCTCGATTGAGCAGAGGCTCTGCAAAGTTTATTTTTCTGTCAGGCTCATACAGAAGCTAAATTTTCATGATGAATATTTCTTAACAAAATATGATAAATCCCTGCTCTCCGGCCTTGGGGGCAGCTGTGGCGCTCCTGTTGGCCCTGGCCTGAGTGGCGGATGAGATTGCCCGGCGTACAGTCCCCCCCTTCTATAATCACCCTCCTACCCCCCTCTCTCTTCTTCCGTCCTTTTCTTTTCTGTCCGGTCCAAGAAAAACTGTTACAAATATTTTTAATATGTATGTGTGTGATTATATATATATATATATATATATATATATATATATATATATATATATATATATATATATATATAAAAGCGGCAAAAAGCTACAGGTTTTTCTGGGTTCTTGTCTCAGATTCTGTGGGCGGGACAGAACAGAAAATCCCCATCTGAGCAGATCTGACGAAATTTAATCTGATCCAGCAAAGTTTTGAAACACTAATATAATATTCTTTAATCCGTTGACTCAGTTTAGAAGATTTTTTAATCCGGATCACTTTAATCCTGATCCAAAAATTTGAAATACCGGGCCACATAAAACGTTTTGGGGCTAAACATGGCATAGTCATAATAAAAAGACCTTTGGAAAGGCTTTTACAATAGATCAGTTGGATTGGGTCTTTAAAATATCTTCTGAGTTGCAGTTTCCAGAATCCTTGAGACAAAAAAAATAACTCAAAACACAAATGTTTAGGAATGGAAAATGATTTTTTATTTCTTCCAAAATCCAGGAGAAAGAAAACAAAATTACCAGAATAAACATATACTGCTGTAAAATAAAAGCCTGTAACTTCTGTCAGCTGTGACATTTGTTTGACTTTCGATACTTGATACAATCCAATCCATATATTTCTGCATTAAATAAATAGAGAAAAACATTTACAAAGAGAGACGAGAAAGACAGAACAGGTGGATTTTCTGCTTTAAAAACATTTGGCATCACACAACAGATCCTGATGTTTGAAGCAGCACGTGGCACGCTTAATCTGTATCATCTGTTTAACCTGCTAATCCCCATAACCTACACACTGCTATGCTAACATATTGTCCAGAAAAGGTCAATTAAAACAATTTGAAGCAGCAGCAGACATTTGTCTTGAAGCTGTGTTGCAAGTGTGTTTCATTATATACAGAAAAATGAGGCAGCTAAATGTTTATACGGAATAACGCAGATCTAAAAAAAAAACTGAATGTGCATTACCGTTTTCGTTTTTAAATTGTGAGCAACTTACTGACAAAAAAAGGAAATCAATCACAATATTAAAAAATGTACTTGTTCATTCGTTCCTGGTTTCCAACATGTGGGTGTAACACACCTTCTAAGCAACAAGGTGCCAGAGCCGTCAAAAAGATGCACGCTGGGGGGAAAAAAAAAACTACAACGATATAGCAATAGTGGCTCATTTCTGGAGACAGTCCAGTCAGCAGCAGGTCAAAAGTGTGCAAACGGTTTGAATTCTGACCACTGTGTGGAAAGGGCCGACCTTTTTAGATGGGGATGGTAGGACAAGATCGTCTTGTCTTGCTTTAAAAAAAAAAAAGAAAAAAACTCAACGCAGATAGTGACACAACCATACTCCCAAAGAAAAAGGATTGGTTCCCCAGAAGAGACATTCAAGAACCACTCCTTCCACTAGACTCATGCTACATTAATGCAGAGACAGTAGTAGCTTTCAAAATACAGGCTATCAGAAAGCAGCATTGGAGAGGGAAACTCAGATTCTAACAGAGCCTACTTGCTCAGCCCTGTGTTTGACATAATGACTTGATGTGCGATAAAGCTGTAACAACTAAGAACTAGGAGGCCAAAAACTTTTTTTTAAAAGACTGCAAGAAATGCAAAGCTAAGGGAGGGGGGTTTACACAAATTAGAAAAAAATAAATCAAGTTTGCATCCACAGTTTAAAGTCAACTACAAAGATTTTTCTGTACAATAATATTTCAAACATCCTGAGATATGAGGATTCTGCTGAAGTTCTCTGCTACTTTTTATCATGAAAAGGGTTCATTCCTTTAAGGAAATGTATCTTTCAATGTAAAAGCCTCTATGTGTGGAAGTTAAAGTAGAATTGCTAAGGTATTTCTTTAGCAAGTATTAAAAAATGTGCTAATTATGGACAGCCATATCCTTTTAGTGTGTCATTTGTGTAGTATTGTGCTTGGCTTTGGAACCACACAACCATCAGGTTAATAAACACAAACTCACTCTCTACTGTTCATATTAGAAAAATGTATTCAACCTAAAAAAAATTTGCCATGAATAGAAAAGACCAAATACCTCCCCATTTGCTGTTAGATTGAGTGAATAAAAAAAAAACGGTCACGTTTGTTCAACATAATTTCCACATCTACCATTACTTTGGTAATCTGCTTTGCTCTATAGGTCCAAGTGTTTGGCATCCTAATAAAAAGGTGATTGAATGTTTGTAGGTGGGTGATGTTGAAATGAGCAGGCTGTTATGAAAATAAAAGACTTCTACTACCAAACAGTGGAGCATCTTTGATAGAAAGAAGTAGAAGTTCAGTCAAAACTTTAGAAAAAAAGATGCCCTGAGCCTGAGAGCCTCTGAAAGTTTGAATCGATGGCTAACAGACAGACACACGTAGAGGGAAGAGACCAATAGGAAATGAAAATAAAATACTGCAACTAGAAGCTTCTAAAAGCTGAATCTACCAACAGCAAGAGGGAGGACAATCTAGACTGAAATGAACTCTTGAACTTTACCATCTACACCAGGGGTGGGCAATCTTCTGCAATCCACCCTTCTGCAATCTGTGCCCTGATCTGAACCCCTCTAAAAGTCCCTGTCAAATAGAACAGATGACAGTCTTCTGTCGTGATCGGATCTTTGTTTTCATTCTATATTCCTGGACTTAATTACTATGAAGGTTTGAACTTTGAGAATTTAAACACGAGAGACTATTGTGAAAATGTTCATGTCTGTCTGAGAAAAGTGTATAAAGTGGGTGGTGAGGAGTTTTACTGCCATAAAACATCTGTTATCCTACACCGCAGATTTAATCATTCACGGTTGTTTTTAGAACAAAATTCCCGGGATAAAAAAGGGAACACTGTACTGGTGAAAAGGTAATACAAATATATGTCCAGCTGCAGCAAAAGACATGAATTTGACTCTTTTTTTTTTTTCCATTATCACTCGATGATAAACAGACGTGCAGGACACAGTGTAGCAGCTCAGGTTTATTTGTGAAGTGTAGCACACACTGTGAGATGTCCGAGGAGCTGCTGCCCTCCAAAGTTTCAAAGGGACTATTACGGGAGAGAATCTACTATTTGTTAGTTATATTTTGTACTTTTTTTCCCCCTATTTCTTTGAAAATCACAGAGTTTTCTGGTTATTTTTTTATTCAATGGTGTTGTTTATTTTATTAAAAGAATAATGAATGAATCAATGAAATTTTATTCCTATAGCACTTTACAGCTCATTCAGGTTCTCAAAGTGTTTCATAATAAAAGAAAGACTTAATAAGTTTAAAATTAGACAAATGAAAGAGGACAAAAGTTTTGTAGCCCTCACAAGAAAAAGTTTTGGGCCCCGGCTCTAGCATCCATGTGGTGTTGGAAGATTTGTTGTTTTTCATTCAAACATCACATGAACGCAGGATTTCTCTAAATTTGGGTTTTAGTTGAGGTACATCAAGTCATTGGTGCAATTGGCTCTAAAATGAAAACTAAAGCCACAGCTTTCAAATAAAACTCAAGAATGATCCGTTTTAAATTACATATTAATTTTCAGTCAAAATGTTTTCATCCAGATTCCATGTTATTTCTTTCTCTTACAAGGTGGATTACCAAAAAACTCCTGCCCTTCTATCGAATTATAGGACCCTTTGTGGCCCTTTTTGTTAAAAGTTTGCTCACCCCTGATCTACACTGACTAAAAATGTGGTAATGAAAGCATTCTAGAGATGGACTGACTAAAGAAACTGAGATTTCACAACAACAGAGCTGGACAGTGGATGACTGCTGATGGATAGGGTGTAGAAGCTTGGAGCTAAGCATGAGACTACAAAAAGCTCATGATGACAGTGGCAAAAAAAAAAAGCAAAAACAACTGTTGCTCACCAAAGCGGCTGGCAGCTGCAACACCAACGAGCTTCAAATCTGTTTCCACCAAACAGGGCTGTTACAAAGGGGGAGGGGGGGGGGGGGGGGGGGACTTAGCTTAGCCTTCTTCCAATTCTTGCACCCACTACTTACTGAACCATCATATTTGATGTCTTTGCCAGACTCTAAATGGGAAGTAGAAAGCTGTATTCCGTTTTACTGAATATTCTAACCAGTTGTACTTTTCAAACAAACAGGAAAATGCTCAATTCTGTATACCAAAGTTATTAGCCCCATGTTTTGGTCACTTAAATCAAATCCTGTAGTGGAATGTGTTGCTGCAGCAGCTTTATAATCTTCCCCATCTTGGCCTGTTTGCTCCCTCTGTAACAGTTGGATCTTCCTCTCCCTCTTGATCCACCTGCTGCAACTCCACAGTCTCTCTCAGCTCTTTCTGACTTGAGCTTTTCTGTTGACATTTTTCTCCCTCAGCCTGTCCTTCTGCCTGACCCTTCAAGAGAAAATAAAACATATTGAATTTATAACTGATCCAACATAGAGGTTATATCATGACCTTTGCTCACACCACAGTAATTTGTTGCTCCCAAATACTTAAAAGTTACACAAATTAGGATTTAGGCACATTTGTGACTAAAATGGTTGCAATTTAAAGCCCTTAAAAGCAATATTTGGGTGAGGCTCTCTATATAAACTCCTCATAAAATCTATAAAGGTTTTAGGGCAAGGATTAATTTAAAAACTCCATGCACAGCCCGCCTCAATGTCATCCGAGTAAAAACAAAGGTACAGAACCCAGAATATTGAAAGCTGATGGGTTAGTGCAACCAATTTGCTCTCACCAGATGGAATATATACCTGCACAAAAAGGGGACATCCATGTACGTCAAAAACCTATTTATTGAACTTGATGATAACTAGCCTTCACAGAGAGCAGCTGAACTGTTTGAAGGCAGTATATCTCCAGTTTTTGAAGATGGATATAACTTGAAAGCAGTAGCTAGGTCAGATAATTCATAAAAAAGTTAAGCACTTTGTCTTAACAACAGTGATTTTAGAAAAGACAAAAGCTGCATTTTTTTTTAGCTTTATTAAAGGATACATAAAAAAAGCCAAAATGACAAGCGGGAGATAAATAGAAAGAGAAACTGAGGCATAAATAAAAGTGAACCTGCCTTCCTATTGCTGTTTCACCATTGTGCTCCAACAACATCATTTGCTCTGATAAATTTTGTTTAGATTTAAGAAAAACACCTGTTTTGTTAAGTTTTCCTTTTGTTATTTTTATTGTTGTTTTTTCAGTGTGAAGAAAGTCAAAAACCCTGAACGCAGAAACCCTTTTCTTGTGGTACCAGACCCTGAAAACCAAACAAAAACGGGCACAATCGGTTCACCAATCACAACCACTTTAAGTAGTTCGAGCTAAATGGTTTTCACCGTCACAGAGTTTCACGTGATTTTTCTTAAGTGGCCGTCTGGCAGTGATTGCTTGCTGTCTTCACCCATCCCCATCTCCCTGTGTGGCTTTGGGAATGCAGTACAGGATGTACGAATTGACAATAAATGATTACCAAAAACAAACATTTCCACTAATGACTGTACAAACTAGAACAGGAAAGGCCAGCAAAAGAAAAAACAAAGTTCAGAAATAGTAATTTGACGCAACAAGGTGGAAACATACAGGAAACCTTTGGGGACATTTGCCTTTGAATATCTTGCTTAATGGATCCCTTTGATCACCATTAAACCAAGGTGGATATAAAGAAGAAGAAGTTGGCTATAAAAATGCATTGTCTGAAACAACTGCTGTGCACGCACACACACATTTGTCCTCTGTAAGTGCTCTCCAAGTTGCTGTTGCAGGCATATGGTAACCCAGAGAGAACAAAATAGCACCAGTATGAAGTAAAGCTAGTTCTGCAGCAGAGACCCTGTTCACAGTCAGATCCAGAGAAAGCCAGGCCCCAGCATCCTCTCTTTTCCTCACAGCTCCCTCTCAATGCCACACCAGCACACTTTAAACCACAAACCAGACAGGAAAAACACAGAGAGGCTACATTCACACTTTAGTGTACAGAGTTGTTTCAGACAATCATCAGCCAAAGATTATGTCTGACCGTCGTCTAATTTTTGTTTTATATCACCCTAGTTTCTCTTGTGATATTAGATTTCTTCCTCAGCGTGTGTCTGGAGTTCTTTCACGTGATTGAATCGTTTCTTCCTCGATCTGAGCACGCTGTCCTTCTGCTGTCTGTGAGATACTTTTGGCACTCTGCTTCCCCTCTGGCTGGATTACATAAACTGCATCTGAACACAGAAGCAAACAGGGGAGAAAAAAAACTGTTATTTTGGATTGCAACACATTTTTCTTGTTTATTTTCTTTTATGATGGATTTGTGCAGTGAAAGGACTGACCCCTGCAAGAAAGTCCTGCTGCCCGAACAAAACTCTTTTTTTTTTAACAATTAAACGTCTGTCAAGAAGCTTTTACTTTAAATTTTGCATGATCTTCCCTCCAAACAGCCTTAGACAGATCAATAATAAGGGCTGCAGTGTTGCTGTCAGGGAAGATGTGCATTATTTACTGCCGCTGTAATCACGCAGAGTTCAGGAACTACATTTTCCAACAAGATTTGACATGAAGCAAAATAAAAAAATTTTTGCAGGAATTCTATGCAGGTTACCTGGGCTCCTGGCATGGGTGCAAAGGGGTTGGTGGGTCTGAGAACCGGCTGGTTGTACATCATTGGCTGTGGAGCCATCACAGGCACCCCACCCATCTGCGCCATCTGAGGAGGGACCTGGAAAATACAAAAATTAAACAACAGTTCAGTGACCAACAATTAAAAAAAAGATTAAAACTCAAGTCATCTTTTGATCTATTATAAAAGCTTTCCCAGTGGTCTTTTAAGAATGATTATGCAGTTTTCAGTAAAAAACAACAAAAAAAAAAAACAGAAAACCTGTGTAGTTTTCTAGGACATAGTTTATGCAGAGTAGCAGTATTTCATTAAAAATTCACCTCTGAGTTGTGGGCAAGAATGTTGGTGCAGAGCAACCCTGTCCCCCTTTCCCCTCCCTGTTGTTGAGAGCTTTCTGTTTACAACCTCTTACAGTCCCAACCTTACATCAGCGATGCTACAAAAATGTCGAGCAATGTTGGAGCTATCCAGCTGTACGGTTTAGAGCCAGATGGCAGCTCAGACAAGGAAAAAAAGTAGTACATCTGTCTACAAGTGGATCCATCAGAATGGAGCAGAGCAAGAAACCTGTGACCAGCCCAGAATATTTTCTACACAAGATCTTTTTCAAGTGGCATTTTTTTCATCTGCTCCTTATTCACAATGATTAGAATAAAGAAAAATACTCAGAAATGCTATTTTAAATTGAATTTTCTTTACACATGTCCATCATTACAAAAACGCCACAACAAGTTAAAAACACTATTTTCATTGGAGTGGATCTTTTAGAAGACTTTTGGCCAGAAAAAAAGAAACATTACACATGTTATATGCAATGAAGACGGTCAGAAAGAAATAATCAGAGACATGAATATACGAACATATATACACCCCCCCAAAATGTGTTTGAGTGTGCTCACCATTCCATACACAGGCACTTGCGGTGTGGTTATAGGGAAAGCCATCGGAGCCGGAGCCTGGAAGAAAAACAAGCTCAAAGTCAAAGAAAACCAAAGGAACGTCTGGCTCCAAAAACACAACTTTCCTATTGTTAACCACCTTCAAACTGAATAGTTTATGTCTAAAATGAAAGACTCAGACCAGGCATCTTCAAGACTAAAACAATGTGAGCAAGAAGAACACACTTGAAGGCTCAAGAACTTGTACAGTCCTAGCACAGCATGTAGAAAAGCGAAGTAAGGGAGTCCAACTGTGAGCAATTATTAGCACCACTTAAAGGGAGTGCTACAGCAGGATGAGGCTTGGCCATGGCAAATCCACTTAACCAGAATGGGCAACAAGTTCAACCTGACAGGTTAGCTGTCAGGTTATCAACAGATTTTTTTTTTTCGATGACTATCGGTGAACATTCAGGAGGGAAGCCAGCAGAGCTGCAGCACAGGTGGATGCTGATCATGCACAACAGGGGCCTACCGTTGACAAATCACCTGCAGCTTTGTTTCAAATACCAGAGGAGAAAACACTCCTCTGGTATTTGCAACGCAAGTGGCTATGTAAACCAAATCCATCACTATAAATGCCTTTACAGAGTTTAAATTATTCTATTTTCCCTGCAGTCTAACAGCTAAACTGACTTGATCAAGGGGGCATACAAAGCTAGAATTTGTGTTAAAGCACCAGTCTAACAATTGACATAAGCCTCTAAGGATGGTCCACACAAACATCTTCCTGAAAACTTTGCATCGTTTCAGGTTGGAAGTGATGACCAGCTGAAATCTCCTTGAAAAGATCCTTTAAGTTCTGGACTTTTTCCACTTTTCTAGACAGAGAAGCTGAAGCTGAACAGAAAACAAAACACTTCAAAATAGTTTGACACTGCAGGTGAGCATAGATGTGTAAATCAAAGAACTTAACAGGCTATAATGACTTTGTAAATGCTGTGCAAGTTTGGAGTATTTTTGCCCAAAACCCACAGTCATACACAACCCCCTAAAGATTTCAATTCTCTGCAACATTGTCCCTGTAGCCTATTTATATATTTGTTTGTTTGTTTCTATTAAGCTAAAGATTTTCGTAAAAAAATTCATGTGTTATAACAATAATAAATATCTTGAACTGAATTTCTATTTTTAATATTTTTGCTTGCTCTGAAACGACGGATACAGGCGGTGTTTTGATGAGACATTTTTACTTCAGGGAAAGAAAACCAGTTGTGTTATATTTATACCATTACATTAAGGGGGGGTGAGCTCATATGATTATTTGGTATGATGTGAAGCTTGAACAAAATTAATTTTCAACTAGAAGGAGCTGCATTTCCAGAAGAAAATGCAGGGTTGAATGCTGTATTGCTGAATGAAAGCAGAAATATGATGAAAAAGCTGAACATTGTAAAAGTAGAATGTCTAAAATAGGTCAAACATTGTAGAAGGAGTTAAGCATGAAAGCTGTAATTGTTGAAAAAATGGCTGAAATTTCCTGGAATATTTTGAAAAATTAAAGCACCAAAAGTCAAAGGTAAACATTGTAAAAGTAGAATGACCAAAACAGGTCAAAATTTGTAGACGGAGTTAAGCATGAAAGCTGAAATTGTTGAAAAAATGGATGTTCTGTCCAAAATTTGAAGATGATGCTAAAATGGCTAAAAGTGCTAGCATCAGCATCATCAACTGACTCAAAAAACCACATTGTTTAAGAGTATCATATTGGTAAAAGCTACATGTTCTAAGTTGACAGAAAATCCACTTTTTTCAAAATGGCGGCTTTTTTATTAATTTTATCTCCATAGCAACCATTTTACATTTGGGTCGGCATGGGATGACGAACAAATCGACGTCAGTTTCACACAAATCAGAAAAAGTAAACCTTTGGACGTCCTTAGCAACGAAGTTTGTTGGCTAACCACGCCCACATTCCTTATATGTCCAGATCCAGTGAATTTCAATCTGTTCAGTTCTAGTCATGGATGAAGTTTATTGCAATATTTGCTTCAGATTTTGTCATAAAAAGGCCACCAACATTAGGTTGTGTCGACATCCCATAATGATTTCTAAGTGTATTTTATAGTCCAAAGCCTTGTGATCATTTTAATGTTTGAACGGTGTCTCTAGCGACAAGTATGTTGAAGTTATATTCGTTTAAAGAAACAAAGGCTTCAGATTTGAAAAACACAAAATGGCTGCCAAACAGTCTCCATCCCATAATGACTACAAACCTTGAAGTTGTAATGCAAAGCTATATCGTTTGACAGTAAAAGTGGAGCCACATGCTGCAGCAGGTGACATCATGTCATATGATGAACCTCAAGATCAATTCTCTAAACTATGTGTGTGCCATTAGTCTTAACACACTCATACATATATAATGGAAAGCTATATTGATCATCCGCTAGCTAGCTGAATGACACGGCATAATATTTTCATTTAACCACTGACATATGTGGTGTAAAAACATGATATTTACTTCTCGTAACAGCCACCTAACTCATGGTTTGGGAATCAACACTTTCCCATGAGCCTTAGCGGCCGTGGGCGGGGCTAAGGCCCGGGTCCCAACGCTTGTCCACAAGATGGCTGCGGAGCACATGTTTGAACTGCAGCTTCCATCTACGAGGAGGAAAATAAAAAATACATCAAAACTAACTTAGATTTGCTCCCACTGTTTTTTGTAACATACATTGAGTGTTTGTGTGTGTGCTTTAAGCTGCTCTGATCATTTTAACGTTTGAATGGTGTCTTTAGATAAAATTGTGTGGAAGAAGCAAAGGTTCTTGAAAAGATAAAGGAACAATGAATGAAAGCTGAATTTGCTGATGAAATGGCTGCACTGTCCTGGAAAATCCTGAAAAATCTTTAAAAGTAAAAGGATAAAAAGTCAAAGCTTATGAGTAACCCCACCTGAAAGAAAATGCTTCCATGTAACGAAATATAATTGAGTTAGTGGAACTGAATTTTATCAAGAAAGGTAAGGTAAACATGCATAAAAATTCGGATGCTGGAATCGAACTCTGAACCTCAGTATTATAAGACCGCTTTCTAAGCCATTGAGCCAACACTTCTGTGATCACACAATGCAGCCGGTATATATTAATCAGGCGTGTCGTGTATCATCTTATTGGAAAAAGCCGAGTTGAAACGATTTCATGCCACAGTTCGTTATTTACGTGGAAAAAACGATTGACAATTTTCACTTTTGAAAAGTCAAAGGATTTGAAAGACCAAAAGTGGTGGTAAAAAAGGATTCTCAATGTATTTAAATGGAGCAAAAATCTTGGAAAATCCTGTACAAGCATGGAATATCTTGAAAGGTTCAAGGATTTGAAAGACCAAAAGTAATAGCTGAAAGGATTAAGCTGAAAGATCTTAACATTGCAACAGTAAAATGGTTAAAATAGGTAAAAACTGAAGTTAAAAATCGCCTCACATTTAGGCACAAAATGGCCGCAAAACCGTAGTTGGTGTTGCCATCCCATAATAATTTCAAAACTTATATTGAAATACAAAGTCTTATGAGCAGTTTAATGTTTGAACGGTGTTTTTAGCTAAAGGCATGTTGAAGTTACAATGGTTGAAAGAAACAAAGGTTTCAAGGATTCTCCATGTATTTTAATGGAGCAAAAAATCCTGGAAAATCCTGGAATATCTTAAAAAGTTCAATGATTTGAATGACCAAAAGTAATAACTGTAATAAGTTGAAAGAGCTCAACATTTTAAAAGTAAAATAGTAAAAAAAAATTTAAGGGTCCGAACCGGGTGTCGAATCCAGAACCTCATGTACCATAACTTCCCAATGCATTTTAATAGGGCAAAAATTCCCGGAAAAACTGGAATATCTTAAAAAGTACAAGGATTAGAAGTACCAAAAGTCATAGCATTAATAAGATGAAGGAGCTGAACATTTTAAAAGTTGAATGGTTAAAATAGGTTAAAAATTGTAGAAGGAGTTAAGTGCCGAAAAACGGCGGAAGATAGGTGGAAGAATAAACTAGAAGGAGCTGCATTTCCAGAAGAAAATGCAGGGTTGAATGCTGTACTGCTGAATGAAAGCTGAATTAGCTGAAGAAATGGCTGAACTGTACTGGAAGAACCATGAAAAGTTAAAGGTGCAAAAGTCCTAGCAGGAATAAGCTGAAAAAGTTGAACATTGTAATAGTAGAATGGCTGAAATAGGTCAAAATTTGTAGGACTTAAGCATGAAAGCTGAAATTGTTGAAAAAATGGCTGAAGTGTTGAAAATTTGAAGAAGTTGCTAAAATGGCTAAAAGTACTAGCATTGGAATCAGCATCATCAACTGACTCCAAAAAACACGTTGTTTGAGAGTATTATATTGGTAAAAGCTACATGTTCTAAGTTGATAGAAAATCCACTCTTTTCAAAATGGCGGCTTTTTTATTGATTTTATCTCCATAGCAACCATTTTATGTTTGGGTCGCCTGGAGATGAGGAACAAATCCACGTCGGTTTCAGATGAATCGGAAAAAGTAAATTTTTGGACGTCCTTAGCAACGAGCTTTGTTTGCTAACCACGCCCACATTACTTATATGTCCAGATCCAGTGAATTTCAATATGTTCAGTTCCAGCCATGGATGAAATTTATTGCAACATTTGCTTCAGATTGTCAAAAAATGCCCACCAAACAGTAGGTTGTGTTGCCATCCCATAATAATTTCAAAACGTATGTTGAAGTCCAAAGCCTTGTGAGCATTTCAATGTTTGAACGGTGCCTCTAGCTGAAAGCATGTTAAAGTTATAATGCTTGAAAGCAACAAAGGTTTTCAAGGATTCTCCATGTATTTATATGAAGCAAAAATCTTGGAAAATCCTGGAAAATCTTGGAATATCTTGAAAAGTTCAAAGATTTGAAAGACTAAAAGTCGTAGCTGAAAGGAATAAGCTGAAAGGGTTGAACATTGTAATAGTAGAAGGATTAAAATACGTGAAAGTTTGAAGAAGTTTAAAATTGCCTCACATTTTGGCACAAAATGGCTGCCAAACTGTAGGTGGTGTTGCCATCCCATAATAATTTTGAACCTTATGTTGAAGTCCAAAACCTTGTGAACATTTCAATATTTGAACGGTGTCTCTGGCCAAAAGAATGTTAAAGTTACAATTGTTTAAAGAAGCAAAGGTGTGGCCAATGGAGCAAAAACATTGGAAAATCTGGGAATATCCGGGAATATCTGGAAAAGTTCAAAGATTTGAAGGACCAAAAGTCATAGCTGAAAGGAATAAGATGAAAGGGTTGAACATTGTAATAGTAGAATGGTAAAAATAGGTGAAAGTTTGAAGAAGTTTAAAATTGCCTCACATTTTGGCACAAAATGGCCGCCAAACTGTAGGTGGTGTTGCCATCCCATAATAATTTTTAAACCTTATGTTGAAGTCCAAAACCTTGTGAACATTTCAATATTTGAACGGTGTCTCTAGCCAAAAGAATGTTAAAGTTACAATTGTTTAAAGAAGCAAATGTGTGGCCAATGGAGCAAAAAGATTGGAAAATCTGGGAATATCCGGGAATATCTGGAAAAGTTCAATGATTTGAAGGACCAAAAGTCATAGCTGAAAGGAATAAGCTGAAAGGGTTGAACATTGTAATAGTAGAAGGATTAAAATACGTGAAAGTTTGAAGAAGTTTAAAATTGCCTCACATTTTGGCACAAAATTGCCGCCAAACTGTAGGTGGTGTTGCCATCCCATAATAATTTTGAACCTTATGTTGAAGTCCAAAACCTTGTGAACATTTCAATATTTGAACGGTGTCTCTAGCCAAAAGAATGTTAAAGTTACAATTGCTTAAAGAAGCAAAGGTGTGGCCAATGGAGCAAAAACATTGAAAAATCTGGGAATATCCGGGAATATCTGGAAAAGTTCAAAGATTTGAAGGACCAAAATGTCATAGCTAGAATAAGATGAAAGAGCTGAACATTTTCATAGTCGAACGGTTAAAATAGGTGAAAAATTGTAGAAGGAGTTTAACTGTGAACTTCTGAACGAAAAATTCTCCATGTATTTCAATGGACCAAAAATTCCCGGAAAACCTGGAATATCTTAAAAAGTAAAAGGATTTGAAAAACCAAAAGTCATAGCAGAAATAAGATGAAAGAGATGAACATTTTAAAAGTAGGATGGTTAAAATAGGTTAAAAATTGTAGAAGTAGTTAAACGCCAAAAAACGGCGGAAGATACTATAATAAATAAAGAGAAACAGAAAAACAAAGGGTTGAATGCTTTACAGCATTCAACCAAATAAAGAGAAACAGGAAAACAAAGGGTTGAATGCTTTACAGCATTCAACCAATAAAGAAATAAAGAGAAACAGGAAAACAAAGGGTTGAATGCTTTACAGCATTCAACCAACTAGAAGGAGCTGCATTTCCAGAAGAAAATGCAGGGTTGAATGCTGTACTGCTGAATGAAAGCTGAATTAGCTGAAGAAATGGCTGAACTGTACTGGAAGAACCATGAAAAGTTAAAGGTGCAAAAGTCCTAGCAGGAATAAGCTGAAAAAGTTGAACATTGTAATAGTAGAATGGCTGAAATAGGTCAAAATTTGTAGGACTTCAGCATGAAAGCTGAAATTGTTGAAGAAATGGCTGAATTGTTGAAAATTTGAAGTTGTTGCTAAAATGGCTAAAAGTACTAGCATTGGAATCAGCATCATCAACTGACTCCAAAAAACACGTTGTTTGAGAGTATTATATTGGTAAAAGCTACATGTTCTAAGTTGATAGAAAATCCACTCTTTTCAAAATGGCGGCTTTTCTATTGATTTTATCTCCATAGCAACCATTTTATGTTTGGGTCGCCTGGAGATGAGGAACAAATCAACGTCGGTTTCAGATGAATCGGAAAAAGTAAATTTTTGGACGTCCTTAGCAACGAGCTTTGTTTGCTAACCACGCCCACATTCCTTTTATGTCCAGATCCAGTGAATTTCAATATATTCAGTTCCAGCCATGGATGAAGTTTATTGCAACATTTGCTTCAGATTTTGTCAAAAAATGCCCACCAAACAGTAGGTTGTGTTGCCATCCCATAATAATTTCAAAACGTATGTTGAAGTCCAAAGCCTTGTGAGCATTTCAATGTTTGAACGGTGCCTCTAGCTGAAAGCTTGTTAAAGTTATAATGCTTGAAAGCAACAAAGGTTTTCAAGGATTCTCCATGTATTTAAATGAAGCAAAAATTTTGGAAAATCCTGGAAAATCTTGGAATATCTTGAAAAGTTCAAAGATTTGAAAAACTAAAAGTCGTAGCTGAAAGGAATAAGCTGAAAGGGTTGAACATTGTAATAGTAGAAGGATTAAAATAGGTGAAAGTTTGAAGAAGTTTAAAATTGCCTCACATTTTGGCACAAAATGGCCGCCAAACTGTAGGTGGTGTTGCCATCCCATAATAATTTTGAACCTTATGTTGAAGTCCAAAACCTTGTGAACATTTCAATATTTGAACGGTGTCTCTAGCCAAAAGAATGTTAAAGTTACAATTGTTTAAAAAAGCAAAGGTGTGGCCAATGGAGCAAAAACATTGGAAAATCTGGGAATATCCGGGAATATCTGGAAAAGTTCAAAGATTTGAAGGACCAAATGTCATAGCTGAAAGGAATAAGATGAAAGGGTTGAACATTGTAATAGTAGAATTGTAAAAATAGGTGAAAGTTTGAAGAAGTTTAAAATTGCCTCACATTTTGGCACAAAATGGCCGCCAAACTGTAGGTGGTGTTGCCATCCCATAATAATTTTGAACCTTATGTTGAAGTCCAAAACCTTGTGAACATTTCAATATTAGAACGGTGTCTCTAGCCAAAAGAATGTTAAAGTTACAATTGTTTAAAGAAGCAAAGGTGTGGCCAATGGAGCAAAAACATTGGAAAATCTGGGAATATCCGGGAATATCTGGAAAAGTTCAAAGATTTGAAGGACCAAAATGTCATAGCTAGAATAAGATGAAAGAGCTGAACATTTTCATAGTCGAACGGTTAAAATAGGTGAAAAATTGTAGAAGGAGTTTAACTGTGAACTTCTGAACGAAAAATTCTCCATGTATTTCAATGGAGCAAAAATTCCCGGAAAACCTGGAATATCTTAAAAAGTAAAAGGATTTGAAAAACCAAAAGTCATAGCAGAAATAAGATGAAAGAGATGAACATTTTAAAAGTAGAATGGTTAAAATAGGTTAAAAATTGTAGAAGTAGTTAAACGCCAAAAAACGGCGGAAGATACTATAATAACTAGAAGGAGCTGCATTTCCAGAAGAAAATGCAGGGTTGAATGCTGTACTGCTGAATGAAAGCTGAATTAGCTGAAGAAATGGCTTAACTGTACTGGGAAAACCTTGAAAAGTTAAATGTGCAAAAGTCCTAGCAGGAATAAGATGAAAAAGTTGAACATTGTAATAGTAGAATGGCTGAAATAGGTCAAAATTTGTAGGACTTAAGCATTAAAGCTGAAATTGTTGAAAAAATGGCTGAAGTGTTGAAAATTTGAAGAAGTTGCTAAAATGGCTAAAAGTACTAGCATTGTAATAAGCATCATCAACTGAATCCAAAAAACACATTGTTTGAGAGAATCATATTAGTAAAAGCTACATGTTATAAGTTGACAGAAAATCCACTTTTTTCAAAATGGCGGCTTTTCTATTAATTTTATCTCCATAGCAACCATTTTACGTTTGGGGCGGCATGGGATGACGAACAAATCGACGTCAGTTTCAGACAAATCGGAAAAAGTAAACCTTTGGACGTCCTTAGCAACGAAGTTTGTTTGCTAACCACGCCCACATTCCTTATATGTCCAGATCCAGTGAATTTCAATATGTTCAGTTCCAGCCATGGATGAAGTTTATTGCAATATTTGCTTCATATTTTGTCAAAAAATGGCCACCAAACAGTAGGTTGTGTTGCCATCCCATAATAATTTCAAAATGTATGTTGAAGTCCAAAGCCTTGTGAGCATTTCAATGTTTGAACGGTGCCTCTAGCTGAAAGCTTGTTAAAGTTATAATGCTTGAAAGCAACAAAGGTTTTCAAGGATTCTCCATGTATTTAAATGAAGCAAAAATCTTGGAAAACCCTGGAAAATCTTGGAATATCTTGAAAAGTTCAAAGATTTGAAAGACTAAAAGTCGTAGCTGAAAGGAATAAGCTGAAAGGGTTGAACATTGTAATAGTAGAAGGATTAAAATA
Organism: Oryzias latipes; assembly: GCF_053564925.1. NCBI lineage: Eukaryota > Metazoa > Chordata > Actinopteri > Beloniformes > Adrianichthyidae > Oryzias > Oryzias latipes. The sequence continues at coordinate 14,356,786 of NC_136254.1, forward strand.
CGTGAAAGTTTGAAGAAGTTTAAAATTGCCTCACATTTTGGCACAAAATGGCCGCCAAACTGTAGGTGGTGTTGCCATCCCATAATAATTTTGAACCTTATGTTGAAGTCCAAAACCTTGTGAACATTTCAATATTTGAACGGTGTCTCTAGCCAAAAGAATGTTAAAGTTACAATTGTTTAAAGAAGCAAAGGTGTGGCCAATGGAGCAAAAACATTGGAAAATCTGGGAATATCCGGGAATATCTGGAAAAGTTCAAAGATTTGAAGGACCAAAATGTCATAGCTAGAATAAGATGAAAGAGCTGAACATTTTCATAGTCGAACGGTTAAAATAGGTGAAAAATTGTAGAAGGAGTTTAACTGTGAACTTCTGAACGAAAAATTCTCCATGTATTTCAATGGAGCAAAAATTCCCGGAAAACCTGGAATATCTTAAAAAGTAAAAGGATTGGAAAAACCAAAAGTCATAGCAGAAATAAGATGAAAGAAATGAACATTTTAATAGTAGAATGGTTAAAATAGGTTAAAAATTGTAGAAGTAGTTAAACGCCAAAAAACGGCGGAAGATACTATAAAAATAAATAAAGAGAAACAGGAAAACAAAGGGTTGAATGCTTTACAGCATTCAACCAACTAGAAGGAGCTGCATTTCCAGAAGAAAATGCAGGGTTGAATGCTGTACTGCTGAATGAAAGCTGAATTAGCTGAAGAAATGGCTGAACTGTACTGGAAGAACCATGAAAAGTTAAAGGTGCAAAAGTCCTAGCAGGAATAAGCTGAAAAAGTTGAACATTGTAATAGTAGAATGGCTGAAATAGGTCAAAATTTGTAGGACTTAAGCATGAAAGCTGAAATTGTTGAAAAAATGGCTGAATTGTTGAAAATTTGAAGATGTTGCTAAAATGGCTAAAAGTACTAGCATTGGAATCAGCATCATCAACTGACTCCAAAAAACACGTTGTTTGAGAGTATTATATTGGTAAAAGCTACATGTTCTAAGTTGATAGAAAATCCACTCTTTTCAAAATGGCGGCTTTTTTATTGATTTTATCTCCATAGCAACCATTTTATGTTTGGGTCGCCTGGAGATGAGGAACAAATCCACGTCGGTTTCAGATGAATCGGAAAAAGTAAATTTTTGGACGTCCTTAGCAACGAGCTTTGTTTGCTAACCACGCCCACATTCCTTATATGTCCAGATCCAGTGAATTTCAATATGTTCAGTTCCAGCCATGGATGAAATTTATTGCAACATTTGCTTCAGATTTTGTCAAAAAATGCCCACCAAACAGTAGGTTGTGTTGCCATCCCATAATAATTTCAAAACGTATGTTGAAGTCCAAAGCCTTGTGAGCATTTCAATGTTTGAACGGTGCCTCTAGCTGAAAGCATGTTAAAGTTATAATGCTTGAAAGCAACAAAGGTTTTCAAGGATTCTCCATGTATTTAAATGAAGCAAAAATCTTGGAAAATCCTGGAAAATCTTGGAATATCTTGAAAAGTTCAAAGATTTGAAAGACTAAAAGTCGTAGCTGAAAGGAATAAGCTGAAAAGGTTGAACATTGTAATAGTAGAAGGATTAAAATACGTGAAAGTTTGAAGAAGTTTAAAATTGCCTCACATTTTGGCACAAAATGGCTGCCAAACTGTAGGTGGTGTTGCCATCCCATAATAATTTTGAACCTTATGTTGAAGTCCAAAACCTTGTGAACATTTCAATATTTGAACGGTGTCTCTGGCCAAAAGAATGTTAAAGTTACAATTGTTTAAAGAAGCAAAGGTGTGGCCAATGGAGCAAAAACATTGGAAAATCTGGGAATATCCGGGAATATCTGGAAAAGTTCAAAGATTTGAAGGACCAAAGGTCATAGCTGAAAGGAATAAGATGAAAGGGTTGAACATTGTAATAGTAGAATGGTAAAAATAGGTGAAAGTTTGAAGAAGTTTAAAATTGCCTCACATTTTGGCACAAAATGGCCGCCAAACTGTAGGTGGTGTTGCCATCCCATAATAATTTTGAACCTTATGTTGAAGTCCAAAACCTTGTGAACATTTCAATATTTGAACGGTGTCTCTAGCTAAAAGAATGTTAAAGTTACAATTGTTTAAAGAAGCAAAGGTGTGGCCAATGGAGAAAAAAAATTGGAAAATCTGGGAATATCCGGGAATATCTGGAAAAGTTCAAGGATTTGAAGGACCAAAAGTCATAGCTGAAAGGAATAAGCTGAAAGGGTTGAACATTGTAATAGTAGAATGGTAAAAATAGGTGAAAGTTTGAAGAAGTTTAAAATTGCCTCACATTTTGGCACAAAATGGCCGCCAAACTGTAGGTGGTGTTGACATCCCATAATAATTTTGAACTTTATGTTGAAGTCCAAAACCTTGTGAACATTTCAATATTTGAACGGTGTCTCTAGCCAAAAGAATGATAAAGTTACAATTGTTTAAAGAAGCAAAGGTGTGGCCAATGGAGCAAAAACATTGGAAAATCTGGGAATATCCGGGAATATCTGGAAAAGTTCAAGGATTTGAAGGACCAAAAGTCATAGCTGAAAGGAATAAGATGAAAGGGTTGAACATTGTAATTGTAGAATGGTAAAAATAGGTGAAAGTTTGAAGAAGTTTAAAATTGCCTCACATTTTGGCACAAAATGATAGCCAAACTGTAGGTGGTGTTGCCATCCCATAATAATTTTTAAACCTTATGTTGAAGTCCAAAACCTTGTGAACATTTCAATATTTGAACGGTGTCTCTAGCCAAAAGAATGTTAAAGTTACAATTGTTTAAAGAAGCAAAGGTGTGGCCAATGGAGAAAAAACATTGGAAAATCTGGGAATATCCAGGAATATCTGGAAAAGTTCAAGGATTTGAAGGACCAAAAGTCATAGCTGAAAGGAATAAGATGAAAGGGTTGAACATTGTAATAGTAGAATGGTAAAAATAGGTGAAAGTTTGAAGTTTAAAATTGCCTCACATTTTGGCACAAAATGGCCGCCAAACTGTAGGTGGTGTTGCCATCCCATAATAATTTTGAACCTTATGTTGAAGTCCAAAACCTTGTGAACATTTCAATATTTGAACGGTTTCTCTAGCCAAAAGAATGTTAAAGTTACAATTGTTTAAAGAAGCAAAGGTGTGGCCAATGGAGCAAAAAGATTGGAAAATCTGGGAATATCCGGGAATATCTGGAAAAGTTCAAAGATTTTAAGGACCAAAATTGTCATAGCTAGAATAATATGAAAGAGCTGAACATTTTCATAGTGGAACGGTTAAAATAGGTGAAAAATTGTAGAAGGAGTTTAACTGTGAACTTCTGAACGAAAAATTCTCCATGTATTTCAATGGAGCAAAAATTCCCGGAAAACCTGGAATATCTTAAAAAGTAAAAGGATTTGAAAAACCAAAAGTCATAGCAGAAATAAGATGAAAGAGATGAACATTTTAATAGTAGAATGGTTAAAATAGGTGAAAAATTGTAGAAGTAGTTAAACGCCAAAAAACGGCGGAAGATACTATAAGAACTAGAAGGAGCTGCATTTCCAAAAGAAAATGCAGGGTTGAATGCTGTACTGCTGAATGAAAGCTGAATTAGCTGAAGAAATGGCTGAACTGTACTGGAAGAACCATGAAAAGTTAAAGGTGCAAAAGTCCTAGCAGGAATAAGCTGAAAAAGTTGAACATTGTAATAGTAGAATGGCTGAAATAGGTCAAAATTTGTAGGACTTCAGCATGAAAGCTGAAATTGTTGAAGAAATGGCTGAATTGTTGAAAATTTGAAGTTGTTGCTAAAATGGCTAAAAGTACTAGCATTGGAATCAGCATCATCAACTGACTCCAAAAAACACGTTGTTTGAGAGTATTATATTGGTAAAAGCTACATGTTCTAAGTTGATAGAAAATCCACTCTTTTCAAAATGGCGGCTTTTCTATTGATTTTATCTCCATAGCAACCATTTTATGTTTGGGTCGCCTGGAGATGAGGAACAAATCAACGTCGGTTTCAGATGAATCGGAAAAAGTAAATTTTTGGACGTCCTTAGCAACGAGCTTTGTTTGCTAACCACGCCCACATTCCTTATATGTCCAGATCCAGTGAATTTCAATATATTCAGTTCCAGCCATGGATGAAGTTTATTGCAACATTTGCTTCAGATTTTGTCAAAAAATGGCCACCAAACAGTAGGTTGTGTTGCCATCCCATAATAATTTCAAAACGTATGTTGAAGTCCAAAGCCTTGTGAGCATTTCAATGTTTGAACGGTGCCTCTAGCTGAAAGATTGTTAAAGTTATAATGCTTGAAAGCAACAAAGGTTTTCAAGGATTCTCCATGTATTTAAATGAAGCAAAAATCTTGGAAAATCCTGGAAAATCTTGGAATATCTTGAAAAGTTCAAAGATTTGAAAGACTAAAAGTCGTAGCTGAAAGGAATAAGCTGAAAGGGTTGAACATTGTAATAGTAGAAGGATTAAAATAGGTGAAAGTTTGAAGAAGTTTAAAATTGCCTCACATTTTGGCACAAAATGGCCGCCAAACTGTAGGTGGTGTTGCCATCCCATAATAATTTTGAACCTTATGTTGAAGTCCAAAACCTTGTGAACATTTCAATATTTGAACGGTGTCTCTAGCCAAAAGAATGTTAAAGTTACAATTGTTTAAAAAAGCAAAGGTGTGGCCAATGGAGCAAAAACATTGGAAAATCTGGGAATATCCGGGAATATCTGGAAAAGTTCAAAGATTTGAAGGACCAAATGTCATAGCTGAAAGGAATAAGCTGAAAGGGTTGAACATTGTAATAGTAGAATGGTAAAAATAGGTGAAAGTTTGAAGAAGTTTAAAATTGCCTCACATTTTGGCACAAAATGGCCGCCAAACTGTAGGTGGTGTTGCCATCCCATAATAATTTTGAACCTTATGTTGAAGTCCAAAACCTTGTGAACATTTCAATATTAGAACGGTGTCTCTAGCCAAAAGAATGTTAAATTTACAATTGTTTAAAGAAGCAAAGGTGTGGCCAATGGAGCAAAAACATTGGAAAATCTGGGAATATCCGGGAATATCTGGAAAAGTTCAAAGATTTGAAGGACCAAAATGTCATAGCTAGAATAAGATGAAAGAGCTGAACATTTTCATAGTCGAACGGTTAAAATAGGTGAAAAATTGTAGAAGGAGTTTAACTGTGAACTTCTGAACGAAAAATTCTCCATGTATTTCAATGGAGCAAAAATTCCCGGAAAACCTGGAATATCTTAAAAAGTAAAAGGATTTGAAAAACCAAAAGTCATAGCAGAAATAAGATGAAAGAGATGAACATTTTAATAGTAGAATGGTTAAAATAGGTTAAAAATTGTAGAAGTAGTTAAACGCCAAAAAACGGCGGAAGATACTATAATAATAATAAATAAAGAGAAACAGGAAAACAAAGGGTTGAATGCTTTACAGCATTCAACCAACTAGAAGGAGCTGCATTTCCAGAAGAAAATGCAGGGTTGAATGCTGTACTGCTGAATGAAAGCTGAATTAGCTGAAGAAATGGCTGAACTGTACTGGAAGAACCATGAAAAGTTAAAGGTGCAAAAGTCCTAGCAGGAATAAGCTGAAAAAGTTGAACATTGTAATAGTAGAATGGCTGAAATAGGTCAAAATTTGTAGGACCTAAGCATGCAAGCTGAAATTGTTGAAAAAATGGCTGAATTGTTGAAAATTTGAAGATGTTGCTAAAATGGCTAAAAGTACTAGCATTGGAATCAACATCATTAACTGACTCCAAAAAACACGTTGTTTGAGAGTATTACATTGGTAAAAGCTACATGTTCTAAGTTGATAGAAAATCCACTCTTTTCAAAATGGCGGCTTTTCTATTGATTTTATCCCAATAGCAACCATTTTATGTTTGGGTCGCCTGGAGATGAGGAACAAATCAACGTCGGTTTCAGATGAATCGGAAAAAGTAAACTTTTGGACGTCCTTAGCAACGAGCTTTGTTTGCTAACCACGCCCACATTCCTTATATGTCCAGATCCAGTGAATTTCAATATGTTCAGTTCCAGCCATGGATGAAGTTTATTGCAACATTTGCTTCAGATTTTGTCAAAAAATGGCCACCAAACAGTAGGTTGTGTTGCCATCCCATAATAATTTCAAAACGTATGTTGAAGTCCAAAGCCTTGTGAGCATTTCAATGTTTGAACGGTGCCTCTAGCTGAAAGCTTGTTAAAGTTATAATGCTTGAAAGCAACAAAGGTTTTCAAGGATTCTCCATGTATTTAAATGAAGCAAAAATCTTGGAAAATCCTGGAAAATCTTGGAATATCTTGAAAAGTTCAAAGATTTGAAAGACTAAAAGTCGTAGCTGAAAGGAATAAGCTGAAAGGGTTGAACATTGCAATAGTAGAAGGATTAAAATACGTGAAAGTTTGAAGAAGTTTAAAATTGCCTCACATTTTGGCACAAAATGGCCGCCAAACTGTAGGTGGTGTTGCCATCCCATAATAATTTTGAGCCTTATGTTGAAGTCCAAAACCTTGTGAACATTTCAATATTTGAACGGTGTCTCTAGCCAAAAGAATGTTAAAGTTACAATTGTTTAAAGAAGCAAAGGTGTGGCCAATGGAGCAAAAACATTGGAATATCTGGGAATATCCGGGAATATCTGGAAAAGTTCAAGGATTTGGAGGACCAAAAGTCATAGCTGAAAGGAATAAGCTGAAAAGGTTGAACATTGTAATAGTAGAATGGTAAAAATAGGTGAAAGTTTGAAGAAGTTTAAAATTGCCTCACATTTTGGCACAAAATGGCCGCCAAACTGTAGGTGGTGTTGCCATCCCATAATAATTTTGAACCTTATGTTGAAGTCCAAAACCTTGTGAACATTTCAATATTTGAACGGTGTCTCTAGCCAAAAGAATGTTAAAGTTACAATTGTTTAAAGAAGCAAAGGTGTGGCCAATGGAGCAAAAACATTGGAAAATCTGGGAATATCCGGGGATATCTGGAAAAGTTCAAAGATTTGAAGGACCAAAATGTCATAGCTAGAATAAGATGAAAGAGCTGAACATTTTCATAGTCGAACGGTTAAAAAAGGTGAAAAATTGTAGAAGGAGTTTAACTGTGAACTTCTGAACGAAAAATTCTCCATGTATTTCAATGGAGCAAAAATTCCCGGAAAACCTGGAATATCTTAAAAAGTAAAAGGATTTGAAAAACCAAAAGTCATAGCAGAAATAAGATGAAAGAGATGAACATTTTAATAGTAGAATGGTTAAAATAGGTTAAAAATTGTAGAAGTAGTTAAACGCCAAAAAACGGCGGAAGATACTATAAGATACGATAATAATAAACTAGAAGGAGCTGCATTTCCAGAAGAAAATGCAGGGTTGAATGCTGTATTGCTGAATGAAAGCAGAAATATGATGAAAAAGCTGAACATTGTAAAAGTAGAATGTCTAAAATAGGTCAAACATTGTAGAAGGAGTTAAGCATGAAAGCTGTAATTGTTGAAAAAATGGCTGAAATTTCCTGGAATATTTTCGAAAATTAAAGCACCAAAAGTCAGAGGTGAACATTGTAAAAGTAAAATGACCAAAACGGATCAAAATTTGTAGACGGAGTTAAGCATGAAAGTTGAAATTGTTGAAAAAATGGATGTACGGTTGAAAATTTGAAGATGATGCTAAAATGGCTAAAGGTGCTAGCATCAGCATCATCAACTGACTCCAAAAAACACGTTGTTTGAGAGTATTATATTGGTAAAAGCTACATGTTCTAAGTTGATAGAAAATCCACTCTTTTCAAAATGGCGGCTTTTCTATTGATTTTATCTCCATAGCAACCATTTTATGTTTGGGTCGCCTGGAGATGAGGAACAAATCAACGTCGGTTTCAGATGAATCGGAAAAAGTAAACTTTTGGACGTCCTTAGCAACGAGCTTTGTTTGCTAACCACGCCCACATTCCTTATATGTCCAGATCCAGTGAATTTCAATATGTTCAGTTACAGCCATGGATGAAATTTATTGCAACATTTGCTTCAGATTTTGTCAAAAAATGCCCACCAAACAGTAGGTGGTGTTGCCATCCCATAATAATTTCAAAACGTATGTTGAAGTCCAAAGCCTTGTGAGCATTTCAATGTTTGAACGGTGCCTCTAGCTGAAAGCATGTTAAAGTTATAATGCTTGAAAGCAACAAAGGTTTTCAAGGATTCTCCATGTATTTAAATGAAGCAAAAATCTTGGAAAATCCTGGAAAATCTTGGAATATCTTGAAAAGTTCAAAGATTTGAAAGATTAAAAGTCGTAGCTGAAAGGAATAAGCTGAAAGGGTTGAACATTTTAATAGTAGAATGGTAAAAATAGGTGAAAGTTTGAAGAAGTTTAAAATTGCCTCACATTTTGGCACAAAATGGCCGCCAAACTGTAGGTGGTGTTGCCATCCCATAATAATTTTGAACCTTATGTTGAAGTCCAAAACCTTGTGAACATTTCAATATTTGAACGGTGTCTCTAGCCAAAAGAATGTTAAAGTTACAATTGTTTAAAGAAGCAAAGGTGTGGCCAATGGAGCAAAAACATTGGAAAATCTGGGAATATCCGGGAATATCTGGAAAAGTTCAAAGATTTGAAGGACCAAAATGTCATAGCTAGAATAAGATGAAAGAGCTGAACATTTTCATAGTCGAACGGTTAAAATAGGTGAAAAATTGTAGAAGGAGTTTAACTGTGAACTTCTGAACGAACAATTCTCCATGTATTTCAATGGAGCAAAAATTCCCGGAAAACCTGGAATATCTTAAAAAGTAAAAGGATTTGAAAAACCAAAAGTCATAGCAGAAATAAGATGAAAGAGATGAACATTTTAATAGTAGAATGGTTAAAATAGGTTAAAAATTGTAGAAGTAGTTAAACGCCAAAAAACGGCGGAAGATACTATAAGATACGATAATAACTAGAAGGAGCTGCATTTCCAGAAGAAAATGCAGGGTTGAATGCTGTACTGCTGAATGAAAGCTGAATTAGCTGAAGAAATGGCTGAACTGTACTGGAAGAACCATGAAAAGTTAAAGGTGCAAAAGTCGTAGCAGGAATAAGCTGAAAAAGTTGAACATTGTAATAGTAGAATGGCTGAAATAGGTCAAAATTTGTAGGACCTAAGCATGCAAGCTGAAATTGTTGAAAAAATGGCTGAATTGTTGAAAATTTGAAGATGTTGCTAAAATGGCTAAAAGTACTAGCATTGGAATCAGCATCATTAACTGACTCCAAAAAACACGTTGTTTGAGAGTATTACATTGGTAAAAGCTACATGTTCTAAGTTGATAGAAAATCCACTCTTTTCAAAATGGCGGCTTTTCTATTGATTTTATCCCCATAGCAACAATTTTATGTTATGGTCGCCTGGAGATGAGGAACAAATCAACGTCGGTTTCAGATGAATCGGAAAAAGTAAACTTTTGGACGTCCTTAGCAACGACCTTTGTTTGCTAACCACGCCCACATTCCTTATATGTCCAGATCCAGTGAATTTCAATATGTTCAGTTCCAGCCATGGATGAAGTTTATATCAACATTTGCTTCAGATTTTGTCAAAAAATGCCCACCAAACAGTAGGTTGTGTTGCCATCCCATAATAATTTCAAAACGTATGTTGAAGTCCAAAGCCTTGTGAGCATTTCAATGTTTGAACGGTGCCTCTAGCTGAAAGCTTGTTAAAGTTATGATGCTTGAAAGCAACAAAGGTTTTCAAGGATTCTCCATGTATTTAAATGAAGCAAAAATCTTGGAAAATCCTGGAAAATCTTGGAATATCTTGAAAAGTTCAAAGATTTGAAAGACTAAAAGTCGTAGCTGAAAGGAATAAGCTGAAAGGGTTGAACATTGTAATAGTAGAAGGATTAAAATACGTGAAAGTTTGAAGAAGTTTAAAATTGCCTCACATTTTGGCACAAAATGGCCGCCAAACTGTAGGTGGTGTTGCCATCCCATAATAATTTTGAACTTTATGTTGAAGTCCAAAACCTTGTGAACATTTCAATATTTGAACAGTGTCTCTAGCCAAAAGAATGTTAAATTTACAATTGTTTAAAGAAGCAAAGGTGTGACCAATGGAGCAAAAACATTGGAAAATCTGGGAATATCCGGGAATATCTGGAAAAGTTCAAAGATTTGAAGGACCAAAAGTCATAGCTGAAAGGAATAAGATGAAAGGGTTGAACATTGTAATAGTAGAATGGTAAAAATAGGTGAAAGTTTGAAGAAGTTTAAAATTGCCTCACATTTTGGCACAAAATGGCCGCCAAACTGTAGGTGGTGTTGCCATCCCATAATAATTTTGAGCCTTATGTTGAAGTCCAAAACCTTGTGAACATTTCAATATTTGAACGGTGTCTCTAGCCAAAAGAATGTTAAAGTTACAATTGTTTAAAGAAGCAAAGTTGTGGCCAATGGAGCAAAAACATTGGAATATCTGGGAATATCCGGGAATATCTGGAAAAGTTCAAGGATTTGAAGGACCAAAAGTCATAGCTGAAAGGAATAAGCTGAAAAGGTTGAACATTGTAATAGTAGAATGGTAAAAATAGGTGAAAGTTTGAAGAAGTTTAAAATTGCCTCACATTTTGGCACAAAATGGCCGCCAAACTGTAGGTGGTGTTGCCATCCCATAATAATTTTGAACCTTATGTTGAAGTCCAAAACCTTGTGAACATTTCAATATTTGAACGGTGTCTCTAGCCAAAAGAATGATAAAGTTACAATTGTTTAAAGAAGCAAAGGTGTGGCCAATGGAGCAAAAACATTGGAAAATCTGGGAATATCCGGGAATATCTGGAAAAGTTCAAAGATTTGAAGGACCAAAATGTCATAGCTAGAATAAGATGAAAGAGCTGAACATTTTCATAGTCGAACGGTTAAAATAGGTGAAAAATTGTAGAAGGAGTTTAACTGTGAATTTCTGAACGAAAAATTCTCCATGTATTTCAATGGAGCAAAAATTCCCGGAAAACCTGGAATATCTTAAAAAGTAAAAGGATTTGAAAAACCAAAAGTCATAGCAGAAATAAGATGAAAGAGATGAACATTTTAATAGTAGAATGGTTAAAATAGGTTAAAAATTGTAGAAGTAGTTAAACGCCAAAAAACGGCGGAAGATACTATAAGATACGATAATAATAAACTAGAAGGAGCTGCATTTCCAGAAGAAAATGCAGGGTTGAATGCTGTACTGCTGAATGAAAGCTGAATTAGCTGAAGAAATGGCTTAACTGTACTGGGAAAACCTTGAAAAGTTAAATGTGCAAAAGTCCTAGCAGGAATAAGATGAAAAAGTTGTACATTGTAATAGTAGAATGGCTGAAATAGGTCAAAATTTGTAGGACTTAAGCATTAAAGCTGAAATTGTTGAAAAAATGGCTGAAGTGTTGAAAATTTGAAGAAGTTGCTAAAATGGCTAAAAGTACTAGCATTGTAATCAGCATCATCAACTGAATCCAAAAAACACATTGTTTGAGAGAATCATATTAGTAAAAGCTACATGTTATAAGTTGACAGAAAATCCACTTTTTTCAAAATGGCGGCTTTTCTATTAATTTTATCTCCATAGCAACCATTTTACGTTTGGGGCGGCATGGGATGACGAACAAATCGACGTCAGTTTCAGACAAATCGGAAAAAGTAAACCTTTGGACGTCCTTAGCAACGAAGTTTGTTTGCTAACCACGCCCACATTCCTTATATGTCCAGATCCAGTGAATTTCAATATGTTCAGTTCCAGCCGTGGATGAAGTTTGTTGCAATATTTGCTTCAGATTTTGTCAAAAAATGGCCACCAAACAGTAGGTTGTGTTGCCATCCCATAATAATTTCAAAACGTATGTTGAAGTCCAAAGCCTTGTGAGCATTTCAATGTTTGAACGGTGCCTCTAGCTGAAAGCTTGTTAAAGTTATAATGCTTGAAAGCAACAAAGGTTTTCAAGGATTCTCCATGTATTTAAATGAAGCAAAAATCTTGGAAAACCCTGGAAAATCTTGGAATATCTTGAAAAGTTCAAAGATTTGAAAGACTAAAAGTCGTAGCTGAAAGGAATAAGCTGAAAGGGTTGAACATTGTAATAGTAGAAGGATTAAAATACGTGAAAGTTTGAAGAAGTTTAAAATTGCCTCACATTTTGGCACAAAATGGCCGCCAAACTGTAGGTGGTGTTGCCATCCCATAATAATTTTGAACCTTATGTTGAAGTCCAAAACCTTGTGAACATTTCAATATTTGAACGGTGTCTCTAGCCAAAAGAATCTTAAAGTTACAATTGTTTAAAGAAGCAAAGGTGTGGCCAATGGAGCAAAAACATTGGAAAATCTGGGAATATCCGGGAATATCTGGAAAAGTTCAAAGATTTGAAGGACCAAAAGTCATAGCTGAAAGGAATAAGATGAAAGGGTTGAACATTGTAATAGTAGAATGGTAAAAATAGGTGAAAGTTTGAAGAAGTTTAAAATTGCCTCACATTTTGGCACAAAATGGCCGCCAAACTGTAGGTGGTGTTGCCATCCCATAATAATTTTTAAACCTTATGTTGAAGTCCAAAACCTTGTGAACATTTCAATATTTGAACGGTGTCTCTAGCCAAAAGAATGTTAAAGTTACAATTGTTTAAAGAAGCAAAGGTGTGGCCAATGGAGCAAAAAGATTGGAAAATCTGGGAATATCCGGGAATATCTGGAAAAGTTCCAGGATTTGAAGGACCAAAAGTCATAGCTGAAAGGAATAAGCTGGAAAGGTTGAACATTGTAATAGTAGAATGGTAAAAATAGGTGAAAGTTTGAAGAAGTTTAAAATTGCCTCACATTTTGGCACAAAATGGCCGCCAAACTGTAGGTGGTGTTGCCATCCCATAATAATTTTGAGCCTTATGTTGAAGTCCAAAACCTTGTGAACATTTCAATATTTGAACGGTGTCTCTAGCCAAAAGAATGTTAAAGTTACAATTGTTTAAAGAAGCAAAGGTGTGGCCAATGGAGCAAAAACATTGGAAAATCTGGGAATATCCGGGAATATCTGGAAAAGTTCAAGGATTTGAAGGACCAAAATGTCATAGCTAGAATAAGATGAAAGAGCTGAACATTTTCATAGTAGAACGGTTAAAATACGTGAAAAATTGTAGAAGGAGTTTAACTGTGAACTTCTGAACGAAAAATTCTCCATGTATTTCAATGGAGCAAAAATTCCCGGAAAACCTGGAATATCTTAAAAAGTAAAAGGATTTGAAAAACCAAAAGTCATAGCAGAAATAAGATGAAAGAGATGAACATTTTAATAGTAGAATGGTTAAAATAGGTTAAAAATTGTAGAAGTAGTTAAACGCCAAAAAACGGCGGAAGATACTATAAGATACGATAATAATAAATAAAGAGAAACAGGAAAACAAAGGGTTGAATGCTTTACAGCATTCAACCAATAAAGAGAAACAGGAAAACAAAGGGTTGAATGCTTTACAGCATTCAACCAATAAATAAAGAGAAACAGGAAAACAAAGGGTTGAATGCTTTACAGCATTCAACCAATAAAGAGAAACAGGAAAACAAAGGGTTGAATGCTTTACAGCATTCAACCAATAAATAAAGAGAAACAGGAAAACAAAGGGTTGAATGCTTTACAGCATTCAACCAATAATAATAAACTAGAAGGAGCTGCATTTACAGAAGAAAATGCAGGGTTGAATGCTGTATTGCTGAATGAAAGCAGAAATATGATGAAAAAGCTGAACATTGTAAAAGTAGAATGTCTAAAATAGGTCAAACATTGTAGAAGGAGTTAAGCATGAAAGCTGAAATTGTTGAAAAATAGCTGAACTGTCCTGGAAAATCCTGGAATATTTTGAAAAATTAAAGGACCAAAAGTCAAAGGTGAACATTATAAAAGTAGAATGACCAAAACAGGTCAAAATTTGTAGACGGAGTTAAGCACGAAAGCTGAAATTGTTGATAAAAATGGATGTACTGTTGAAAATTTGAAGATGATGCTAAAATGGCTAAAAGTGCTAGCATCAGCATCATCAACTGACTCAAAAAACCACATTGTTTGAGAGTATCATATTGGCAAAAGCTACATGTTCTAAGTTGACAGAAAATCCACTTTTTTCAAAATGGCGGCTTTTCTATTAATTTTATCTCCATAGCAACCATTTTATGTTTGGGTCGCCTGGAGATGAGGAACAAATCAACGTCGGTTTCAGATGAATCGGAAAAAGTAAACTTTTGGACGTCCTTAGCAACGAGCTTTGTTTGCTAACCACGCCCACATTCCTTATATGTCCAGATCCAGTGAATTTCAATATGTTCAGTTCCAGCCATGGATGAAGTTTATTGCAACATTTGCTTCAGATTTTGTCAAAAAATGCCCACCAAACAGTAGGTTGTGTTGCCATCCCATAATAATTTCAAAACGTATGTTGAAGTCCAAAGCCTTGTGAGCATTTCAATGTTTGAACGGTGCCTCTAGCTGAAAGCATGTTAAAGTTATAATGCTTGAAAGCAACAAAGGTTTTCAAGGATTCTCCATGTATTTAAATGAAGCAAAAATCTTGGAAAATCCTGGAAAATCTTGGAATATCTTGAAAAGTTCAAAGATTTGAAAGACTAAAAGTCGTAGCTGAAAGGAATAAGCTGAAAGGGTTGAACATTGTAATAGTAGAAGGATTAAAATAGGTGAAAGTTTGAAGAAGTTTAAAATTGCCTCACATTTTGGCACAAAATGGCCGCCAAACTGTAGGTGGTGTTGCCATCCCATTATAATTTTGAACCTTATGTTGAGGTCCAAAACCTTGTGAACATTTCAATATTTGAACGGTGTCTCTAGCCAAAAGAATTTTAAAGTTACAATTGTTTAAAGAAGCAAAGGTGTGAAAAATGGAGCAAAAACATTGGAAAATCTGGGAATATCCGGGAATATCTGGAAAAGTTCAAAGATTTGAAGGACCAAAAGTCATAGCTGAAAGGAATAATATGAAAGGGTTGAACATTGTAATAGTAGAATGGTAAAAATAGGTGAAAGTTTGAAGAAGTTTAAAATTGCCTCACATTTTGGCACAAAATGGCCGCCAAACTGTAGGTGGTGTTGCCATCCCATAATAATTTTTAAACCTTATGTTGAAGTCCAAAACCTTGTGAACATTTCAATATTTGAACGGTGTCTCTAGCCAAAAGAATGTTAAAGTTACAATTGTTTAAAGAAGCAAAGGTGTGGCCAATGGAGCAAAAACATTGGAAAATCTGGGAATATCCGGGAATATCTGGAAAAGTTCAAAGATTTGAAGGACCAAAAGTCATAGCTGAAAGGAATAATATGAAAGGGTTGAACATTGTAATAGTAGAATGGTAAAAATAGGTGAAAGTTTGAAGAAGTTTAAAATTGCCTCACATTTTGGCACAAAATGGCCGCCAAACTGTAGGTGGTGTTGCCATCCCATAATAATTTTTAAACCTTATGTTGAAGTCCAAAACCTTGTGAACATTTCAATATTTGAACGGTGTCTCTAGCCAAAAGAATGTTAAAGTTACAATTGTTTAAAGAAGCAAAGGTGTGGCCAATGGAGCAAAAACATTGGAAAATCTGGGAATATCCGGGAATATCTGGAAAAGTTCAAAGATTTGAAGGACCAAAATGTCATAGCTAGAATAAGATGAAAGAGCTGAACATTTTCATAGTCGAACGGTTAAAATAGGTGAAAAATTGTAGGAGTTTAACTGTGAACTTCTGAACGAAAAATTCTCCATGTATTTCAATGGAGCAAAAATTCCCGGAAAACCTGGAATATCTTAAAAAGTAAAAGGATTTGAAAAACCAAAAGTCATAGCAGAAATAAGATGAAAGAGATGAACATTTTAAAAGTAGAATGGTTAAAATAGGTGAAAAATTGTAGAAGTAGTTAAACGCCAAAAAACGGCGGAAGATACTATAATAAACTAGAAGGAGCTGCATTTCCAGAAGAAAATGCAGGGTTGAATGCTGTACTGCTGAATGAAAGCTGAATTAGCTGAAGAAATGACTGAACTGTACTGGAAGAACCATGAAAAGTTAAAGGTGCAAAAGTCCTAGCAGGAATAAGCTGAAAAAGTTGAACATTGTAAAAGTAGAATGGCTGAAATAGGTCAAAATTTGTAGGACTTAAGCATGAAAGCTGAAATTGTTGAAAAAATGGCTGAATTGTTGAAAATTTGAAGATGTTGCTAAAATGGCTAAAAGTACTAGCATTGGAATCAGCATCATCAACTGACTCCAAAAAACACGTTGTTTGAGAGTATTATATTGGTAAAAGCTACATGTTCTAAGTTGATAGAAAATCCACTCTTTTCAAAATGGCGGCTTTTCTATTGATTTTATCTCCATAGCAACCATTTTATGTTTCGGTCGCCTGGAGATGAGGAACAAATCAACGTCGGTTTCAGATGAATCGGAAAAAGTAAACTTTTGGACGTCCTTAGCAACGAGCTTTGTTTGCTAACCACGCCCACATTCCTTATATGTCCAGATCCAGTGAATTTCAATATGTTCAGTTCCAGCCATGGATGAAGTTTATTGCAACATTTGCTTCAGATTTTGTCAAAAAATGCCCACCAAACAGTAGGTTGTGTTGCCATCCCATAATAATTTCAAAACGTATGTTGAAGTCCAAAGCCTTGTGAGCATTTCAATGTTTGAACGGTGCCTCTAGCTGAAAGCTTGTTAAAGTTATAATGCTTGAAAGCAACAAAGGTTTTCAAGGATTCTCCATGTATTTAAATGAAGCAAAAATCTTGGAAAATCCTGGAAAATCTTGGAATATCTTGAAAAGTTCAAAGATTTGAAAGACTAAAAGTCGTAGCTGAAAGGAATAAGCTGAAAGGGTTGAACATTGTAATAGTAGAAGGATTAAAATACGTGAAAGTTTGAAGAAGTTTAAAATTGCCTCACATTTTGGCACAAAATGGCCGCCAAACTGTAGGTGGTGTTGCCATCCCATAATAATTTTGAACTTTATGTTGAAGTCCAAAACCTTGTGAACATTTCAATATTTGAACGGTGTCTCTAGCCAAAAGAATGTTAAAGTTACAATTGTTTAAAGAAGCAAAGATGTGGCCAATGGAGCAAAAACATTGGAAAATCTGGGAATATCCGGGACTATCTGGAAAAGTTCAAAATTTTGAAGGACCAAAAGTCATACCTGAAAGGAATAAGCTGAAAGGGTTGAACATTGTAATAGTAGAATGGTAAAAATAGGTGAAAGTTTGAAGAAGTTTAAAATTGAATCACATTTTGGCACAAAATGGCCGCCAAACTGTAGGTGGTGTTGCCATCCCATAATAATTTTGAGCCTTATGTTGAAGTCCAAAACCTTGTGAACATTTCAATATTTGAACGGTGTCTCTAGCCAAAAGAATGTTAAAGTTACAATTGTTTAAAGAAGCAAAGGTGTGGCCAATGGAGCAAAAAGATTGGAAAATCTGGGAATATCCGGGAATATCTGGAAAAGTTCAAAGATTTGAAGGACCAAAAGTCATAGCTGAAAGGAATAAGATGAAAGGGTTGAACATTGTAATAGAAGAATGGTAAAAATAGGTGAAAGTTTGAAGAAGTTTAAAATTGCCTTACATTTTGGCACAAAATGGCCGCCAAACTGTAGGTGGTGTTGCCATCCCATAATAATTTTTAAACCTTATGTTGAAGTCCAAAACCTTGTGAACATTTCAATATTTGAACGGTGTCTCTAGCCAAAAGAATGTTAAAGTTACAATTGTTTAAAGAAGCAAAGGTGTGGCCAATGGAGCAAAAACATTGGAAAATCTGGGAATATCCGGGAATATCTGGAAAAGTTCAAAGATTTGAAGGACCAAAATGTCATAGCTAGAATAAGATGAAAGAGCTGAACATTTTCATAGTCGAACGGTTAAAATAGGTGAAAAATTGTAGAAGGAGTTTAACTGTGAACTTCTGAACGAAAAATTCTCCATGTATTTCAATGGAGCAAAAATTCCCGGAAAACCTGGAATATCTTAAAAAGTAAAAGGATTTGAAAAACCAAAAGTCATAGCAGAAATAAGATGAAAGAGATGAACATTTTAAAAGTAGAATGGTTAAAATAGGTTAAAAATTGTAGAAGTAGTTAAACGCCAAAAAACGGCGGAAGATACTATAATAATAACTAGAAGGAGCTGCATTTCCAGAAGAAAATGCAGGGTTGAATGCTGTACTGCTGAATGAAAGCTGAATTAGCTGAAGAAATGGCTTAACTGTACTGGGAAAACCTTGAAAAGTTAAATGTGCAAAAGTCCTAGCAGGAATAAGATGAAAAAGTTGAACATTGTAATAGTAGAATGGCTGAAATAGGTCAAAATTTGTAGGACTTAAGCATTAAAGCTGAAATTGTTGAAAAAATGGCTGAAGTGTTGAAAATTTGAAGAAGTTGCTAAAATGGCTAAAAGTACTAGCATTGTAATCAGCATCATCAACTGAATCCAAAAAACACATTGTTTGAGAGAATCATATTAGTAAAAGCTACATGTTATAAGTTGACAGAAAATCCACTTTTTTCAAAATGGCGGCTTTTCTATTAATTTTATCTCCATAGCAACCATTTTACGTTTGGGGCGGCATGGGATGACGAACAAATCGACGTCAGTTTCAGACAAATCGGAAAAAGTAAACCTTTGGACGTCCTTAGCAACGAAGTTTGTTGGCTAACCACGCCCACATTCCTTATATGTCCAGATCCAGTGAATTTCAATCTGTTCAGTTCCAGCCCTGGATGAAGTTTATTGAAATATTTGCTTCAGATTTTGTCATAAAAAGGCCACCAACATTAGGTTGTGTCGACATCCCATAATGATTTCAAAACGTATGTTGAAGTCCAAAGCCTTGTGAGCATTTCAATGTTTGAACGGTGCCTCTAGCTGAAAGCTTGTTAAAGTTATAATGCTTGAAAGCAACAAAGGTTTTCAAGGATTCTCCATGTATTTAAATGAAGCAAAAATCTTGGAAAACCCTGGAAAATCTTGGAATATCTTGAAAAGTTCAAAGATTTGAAAGACTAAAAGTCGTAGCTGAAAGGAATAAGCTGAAAGGGTTGAACATTGTAATAGTAGAAGGATTAAAATACGTAAAAGTTTGAAGAAGTTTAAAATTGCCTCACATTTTGGCACAAAATGGCCGCCAAACTGTAGGTGGTGTTGCCATCCCATAATAATTTTGAACCTTATGTTGAAGTCCAAAACCTTGTGAACATTTCAATATTTGAACGGTGTCTCTAGCCAAAAGAATGTTAAAGTTACAATTGTTTAAAGAAGCAAAGGTGTGGCCAATGGAGCAAAAACATTGGAAAATCTGGGAATATCCGGGAATATCTGGAAAAGTTCAAAGATTTGAAGGACCAAAAGTCATAGCTGAAAGGAATAAGATGAAAGGGTTGAACATTGTAATAGTAGAATGGTAAAAATAGGTGAAAGTTTGAAGAAGTTTAAAATTGCCTCACATTTTGGCACAAAATGGCCGCCAAACTGTAGGTGGTGTTGCCATCCCATAATAATTTTTAAACCTTATGTTGAAGTCCAAAACTTTGTGAACATTTCAATATTTGAACGGTGTCTCTAGCCAAAAGAATGTTAAAGTTACAATTGTTTAAAGAAGCAAAGGTGTGGCCAATGGAGCAAAAAGATTGGAAAATCTGGGAATATCCGGGAATATCTGGAAAAGTTCAAGGATTTGAAGGACCAAAAGTCATAGCTGAAAGGAATAAGCTGGAAAGGTTGAACATTGTAATAGTAGAATGGTAAAAATAGGTGAAAGTTTGAAGAAGTTTAAAATTGCCTCACATTTTGGCACAAAATGGCCGCCAAACTGTAGGTGGTGTTGCCATCCCATAATAATTTTGAGCCTTATGTTGAAGTCCAAAACCTTGTGAACATTTCAATATTTGAACGGTGTCTCTAGCCAAAAGAATGTTAAAGTTACAATTGTTTAAAGAAGCAAAGGTGTGGCCAATGGAGCAAAAACATTGGAAAATCTGGGAATATCCGGGAATATCTGGAAAAGTTCAAGGATTTGAAGGACCAAAATGTCATAGCTAGAATAAGATGAAAGAGCTGAACATTTTCATAGTCGAACGGTTATAATAGGTGAAAAATTGTAGAAGGAGTTTAACTGTGAACTTCTGAACGAAAAATTCTCCATGTATTTCAATGGAGCAAAAATTCCCGGAAAACCTGGAATATCTTAAAAAGTAAAAGGATTTGAAAAACCAAAAGTCATAGCAGAAATAAGATGAAAGAAATGAACATTTTAATAGTAGAATGGTTAAAATAGGTTAAAAATTGTAGAAGTAGTTAAACGCCAAAAAACGGCGGAAGATACTATAATAATAATAATAAATAAAGAGAAACAGGAAAACAAAGGGTTGAATGCTTTACAGCATTCAACCAATAATAATAACTAGAAGGAGCTGCATTTCCAGAAGAAAATGCAGGGTTGAATGCTGTACTGCTGAATGAAAGCTGAATTAGCTGAAGAAATGGCTTAACTGTACTGGGAAAACCTTGAAAAGTTAAATGTGCAAAAGTCCTAGCAGGAATAAGATGAAAAAGTTGAACATTGTAATAGTAGAATGGCTGAAATAGGTCAAAATTTGTAGGACTTAAGCATTAAAGCTGAAATTGTTGAAAAAATGGCTGAAGTGTTGAAAATTTGAGGAAGTTGCTAAAATGGCTAAAAGTATTAGCATTGTAATCAGCATCATCAACTGAATCCAAAAAACACATTGTTTGAGAAAATCATATTAGTAAAAGCTACATGTTATAAGTTGACAGAAAATCCACTTTTTTCAAAATGGCGGCTTTTCTATTAATTTTATCTCCATAGCAACCATTTTACGTTTGGGGCGGCATGGGATGACGAACAAATCGACGTCAGTTTCAGACAAATCGGAAAAAGTAAACCTTTGGACGTCCTTAGCAACGAAGTTTGTTTGCTAACCACGCCCACATTCCTTATATGTCCAGATCCAGTGAATTTCAATATGTTCAGTTCCAGCCATGGATGAAGTTTATTGCAATATTTGCTTCAGATTTTGTCAAAAAATGGCCACCAAACAGTAGGTTGTGTTGCCATCCCATAATAATTTCAAAACGTATGTTGAAGTCCAAAGCCTTGTGAGCATTTCAATGTTTGAACGGTGCCTCTAGCTGAAAGCTTGTTTAAGTTATAATGCTTGAAAGCAACAAAGGTTTTCAAGGATTCTCCATGTATTTAAATGAAGCAAAAATCTTGGAAAACCCTGGAAAATCTTGGAATATCTTGAAAAGTTCAAAGATTTGAAAGACTAAATGTCGTAGCTGAAAGGAATAAGCTGAAAGGGTTGAACATTGTAATAGTAGAAGGATTAAAATACGTGAAAGTTTGAAGAAGTTTAAAATTGCCTCACATTTTGGCACAAAATGGCCGCCAAACTGTAGGTGGTGTTGCCATCCCATAATAATTTTGAACCTTATGTTGAAGTCCAAAACCTTGTGAACATTTCAATATTTGAACGGTGTCTCTAGCCAAAAGAATGTTAAAGTTACAATTGTTTAAAGAAGCAAAGGTGTGGCCAATGGAGCAAAAACATTGGAAAATCTGGGAATATCCGGGAATATCTGGAAAAGTTCAAAGATTTGAAGGACCAAAAGTCATATCTGAAAGGAATAAGATGAAAGGGTTGAACATTGTAATAGTAGAATGGTAAAAATAGGTGAAAGTTTGAAGAAGTTTAAAATTGCCTCACATTTTGGCACAAAATGGCCGCCAAACTGTAGGTGGTGTTGCCATCCCATAATAATTTTTAAACCTTATGTTGAAGTCCAAAACCTTGTGAACATTTCAATATTTGAACGGTGTCTCTAGCCAAAAGAATGTTAAAGTTACAATTGTTTAAAGAAGCAAAGGTGTGGCCAATGGAGCAAAAAGATTGGAAAATCTGGGAATATCCGGGAATATCTGGAAAAGTTCAAGGATTTGAAGGACCAAAAGTCATAGCTGAAAGGAATAAGCTGGAAAGGTTGAACATTGTAATAGTAGAATGGTAAAAATAGGTGAAAGTTTGAAGAAGTTTAAAATTGCCTCACATTTTGGCACAAAATGGCCGCCAAACTGTAGGTGGTGTTGCCATCCCATAATAATTTTTAAACCTTATGTTGAAGTCCAAAACCTTGTGAACATTTCAATATTTGAACGGTGTCTCTAGCCAAAAGAATGTTAAAGTTACAATTGTTTAAAGAAGCAAAGGTGTGGCCAATGGAGCAAAAAGATTGGAAAATCTGGGAATATCCGGGAATATCTGGAAAAGTTCAAAGATTTGAAGGACCAAAAGTCATAGCTGAAAGGAATAAGCTGAAAGGGTTGAACATTGTAATAGTAGAATGGTAAAAATAGGTGAAAGTTTGAAGAAGTTTAAAATTGCCTCACATTTTGGCACAAAATGGCCGCCAAACTGTAGGTGGTGTTGCCATCCCATAATAATTTTTAAACCTTATGTTGAAGTCCAAAACCTTGTGAACATTTCAATATTTGAACGGTGTCTCTAGCCAAAAGAATGTTAAAGTTACAATTGTTTAAAGAAGCAAAGGTGTGGCCAATGGAGCAAAAAGATTGGAAAATCTGGGAATATCCGGGAATATCTGGAAAAGTTCAATGATTTGAAGGACCAAAAGTCATAGCTGAAAGGAATAAGCTGAAAGGGTTGAACATTGTAATAGTAGAAGGATTAAAATACGTGAAAGTTTGAAGAAGTTTAAAATTGCCTCACATTTTGGCACAAAATGGCCGCCAAACTGTAGGTGGTGTTGCCATCCCATAATAATTTTGAACCTTATGTTGAAGTCCAAAACCTTGTGAACATTTCAATATTTGAACGGTGTCTCTAGCCAAAAGAATGTTAAAGTTACAATTGTTTAAAGAAGCAAAGGTGTGGCCAATGGAGCAAAAACATTGGAAAATCTGGGAATATCCGGGAATATCTGGAAAAGTTCAAAGATTTGAAGGACCAAAATGTCATAGCTAGAATAAGATGAAAGAGCTGAACATTTTCATAGTCGAACGGTTAAAATAGGTGAAAAATTGTAGAAGGAGTTTAACTGTGAACTTCTGAACGAAAAATTCTCCATGTATTTCAATGGAACAAAAATTCCCGGAAAACCTGGAATATCTTAAAAAGTAAAAGGATTTGAAAAACCAAAAGTCATAGCAGAAATAAGATGAAAGAGCTGAACATTTTAAAAGTTGAATGGTTAAAATCGGTTAAAAATTGTAGAAGGAGTTAAACGCCAAAAAACGGCGGAAGATACTATAATAAATAAAGAGAAACAGAAAAACAAAGGGTTGAATGCTTTACAGCATTCAACCAACTAGAAGAAGCTGCATTTCCAGAAGAAAATGCAGGGTTGAATGCTGTACTGCTGAATGAAAGCTGAATTAGCTGAAGAAATGGCTTAACTGTACTGGGAAAACTTTGAAAAGTTAAATGTGCAAAAGTCCTAGCAGGAATAAGATGAAAAAGTTGAACATTGTAATAGTAGAATGGCTGAAATAGGTCAAAGTTTGTAGAAGGAGTTAAGCATGAAAGCTGAAATTGTTGAAAAAATGGCTGAAGTGTTGAAAATTTGAAGAAGTTGCTAAAATGGCTAAAAGTGCTAGCATTGGAATCAGCATCATCAACTGAATCCAAAAAACACGTTGTTTGAGAGTATCATATTGGTAAAACCTACATGTTCTAAGTTAATAGAAAATCCATTTTTTTCAAAATGGCGGCTTTCTATTAATTTTATCTCCATAGCAACCATTTTACGTTTGGGTCACCGGGGCATGACGAACAAATCGACGTCAGTTGCAGACAAATCGGAAAAAGTAAACCTTTGGACGTCCTTAGCAACGAAGTTTGTTTGCTAACCACGCCCACATTCCTTATATGTCCAGATCCAGTAAATTTCAATATGTTCAGTTCCAGCCATGGATGAAGTTTATTGGAATATTTGCTTCAGATTTTGTCATAAAATGGCCACCAAAATATACGTTGTGTCAACATCCCATAATGATTTCTAAACTTATTTTATAGTCCAAAGCCTTGTGATCATTTAAATGTTTGAACGGTGTCTCTAGCTACAAGTATGTTGAAGTTATAATGGTTGAAAGAAACAAAAGTTTGCAAGGATTTTTTTCAATGTATTTCAATGAAGCAAAAAATCCTGTAATATCCTGAAATATCTTAAAAAGTACAAGGATTTGAAAAACCAAAAGTCATAGCAGTAATAAGATGAAAGAGCTGAACATTTTAAAAGTTAAACGGTTATAATCGGTTAAAAATTGTAGAAGGAGTTAAGTGCCGAAAAACGGCGGAAGATAGTATAAGAGGAAAACAAATGTAACACTAGAAGGAGCTGCATTTCCAGAAGAAAATGCAGGGTTGAATGCTGTACTGCTGAATGAAAGCTGAATTAGCTGAAGAAATGGCTCAACTGTACTGGAAGAACCATGAAAAGTTAAAGGTGCAAAAGTCCTAGCAGGAATAAGCTGAAAAAGTTGAACATTGTAATAGTAGAATGGCTGAAATAGGTCAAAATTTGTAGGACTTAAGCATGAAAGCTGAAATTGTTGAAAAAATGGCTGAATTGTTGAAAATTTGAAGATGTTGCTAAAATGGCTAAAAGTACTAGCATTGGAATCAGCATCATCAACTGACTCCAAAAAACACATTGTTTGAGAGTATCATATTGGTAAAAGCTACATGTTCTAAGTTGATAGAAAATCCACTCTTTTCAAAATGGCGGCTTTTCTATTGATTTTATCTCCATAGCAACCATTTTATGTTTGGGTCGCCTGGAGATGAGGAACAAATCAATGTCGGTTTCAGATGAATCGGAAAAAGTAAATTTTCGGACGTCCTTAGCAACGAGCTTTGTTTGCTAACCACGCCCACATTCCTTATATGTCCAGATCCAGTGAATTTCAATATGTTCAGTTCCAGCCATGGATGAAGTTTATTGCAACATTTGCTTCAGATTTTGTCAAAAAATGCCCACCAAACAGTAGGTTGTGTTGCCATCCCATAATAATTTCAAAACGTATGTTGAAGTCCAAAGCCTTGTGAGCATTTCAATGTTTGAACGGTGCCTCTAGCTGAAAGCATGTTAAAGTTATAATGCTTGAAAGCAACAAAGGTTTTCAAGGATTCTCCATGTATTTAAATGAAGCAAAAATCTTGGAAAATCCTGGAAAATCTTGGAATATCTTGAAAAGTTCAAAGATTTGAAAGACTAAAAGTCGTAGCTGAAAGGAATAAGCTGAAAGGGTTGAACATTGTAATAGTAGAATGGTAAAAATAGGTGAAAGTTTGAAGAAGTTTAAAATTGCCTCACATTTTGGCACAAAATGGCCGCCAAACTGTAGGTGGTGTTGCCATCCCATAATAATTTTTAAACCTTATGTTGAAGTCCAAAACCTTGTGAACATTTCAATATTTGAACGGTGTCTCTAGCCAAAAGAATGTTAAAGTTACAATTGTTTAAAGAAGCAAAGGTGTGGCCAATGGAGCAAAAAGATTGGAAAATCTGGGAATATCCGGGAATATCTGGAAAAGTTCAAGGATTTGAAGGACCAAAAGTCATAGCTGAAAGGAATAAGCTGAAAAGGTTGAACATTGTAATAGTATAATGGTAAAAATAGGTGAAAGTTTGAAGAAGTTTAAAATTGCCTCACATTTTGGCACAAAATGGCCGCCAAACTGTAGGTGGTGTTGCCATCCCATAATAATTTTGAGCCTTATGTTGAAGTCCAAAACCTTGTGAACATTTCAATATTTGAACGGTGTCTCTAGCCAAAAGAATGTTAAAGTTACAATTGTTTAAAGAAGCAAAGGTGTGGCCAATGGAGCAAAAACATTGGAAAATCTGGGAATATCCGGGAATATCTGGAAAAGTTCAAGGATTTGAAGGACCAAAATGTCATAGCTAGAATAAGATGAAAGAGCTGAACATTTTCATAGTCGAACGGTTAAAATAGGTGAAAAATTGTAGAAGGAGTTTAACTGTGAACTTCTGAACGAAAAATTCTCCATGTATTTCAATGGAGCAAAAATTCCCGGAAAACCTGGAATATCTTAAAAAGTAAAAGGATTTGAAAAACCAAAAGTCATAGCAGAAATAAGATGAAAGAGATGAACATTTTAATAGTACAATGGTTAAAATAGGTTAAAAATTGTAGAAGTAGTTAAACGCCAAAAAACGGCGGAAGATACTATAAAAATAAACTAGAAGAGGCTGCATTTCCAGAAGAAAATGCAGGGTTGAATGCTGTATTGCTGAATGAAAGCTGAATTTGCTAAAGAAATGGCTGAACAAAGCTGGAAGAGCTCAACATTTTAAACGTAGAATGGTCAAAGTGGGTAAAAAACTGTATAAGAAGTTAAGCTATAAGATTTCCCATGTATTTTAATGAAGCAAAAATCCTCGAATATCTTTAAAAGTTCAAAGATTTGAGAAAAAAAGTCATAGCGGGAATAAGCTAAAAAAGTTGAACATTGTAATAGTAGAATGGCTAAAATAGGTCAAAATTTGTAGAAGGAGTTAAGCATGAAAGCTGAAATTGTTGAAAAAATGGCTGAACTTTTGAAAATTTGAAGATGTTGCTAAAATGGCTAAAAGTGCTAGCATTGGAATCAGCATCATCAACTGACTCCAGAAAACACATTGTTTGAAAGTATCATATTGGTCAAAGCTACATGTTCTAAGTTGATAGAAAATCCAGTCTTTTCAAAATGGCGGCTTTTCTATTGATTTTATCTCCATAGCAACCATTTTATTTTTGGGTCGCCTGGAGATGAGGAACAAATCAACGTCGGTTTCAGATGAATCGGAAAAAGTAAACTTTTGGACGTCCTTAGCAACGAAATTTGTTTGCTAACCACGCCCACATTCCTTATATGTCCAGATCCAGTGAATTTCAATATGTTCAGTTCCAGCCATGGATGAAGTTTATTGCAATATTTTCTTCAGATTTTGTCAAAAAATGCCCACCAAACAGTAGGTTGTGTTGCCATCCCATAATAATTTCAAAACGTATGTTGAAGTCCAAAGCCTTGTGAGCATTTCAATATTTGAACGGTGCCTCTAGCTGAAAGCATGTTAAAGTTATAATGCTTGAAAGCAACAAAGGTTTTCAAGGATTCTCCATGTATTTAAATGAAGCAAAAATCTTGGAAAATCCTGGAAAATCTTGGAATATCTTGAAAAGTTCAACATTTGAAAGACTAAAAGTCGTAGCTGAATGGAATAAGCTGAAAGGGTTGAACATTGTAATAGTAGAATGGTAAAAATAGGTGAAAGTTTGAAGAAGTTTAAAATTGCCTCACATTTTGGCACAAAATGGCCGCCAAACTGTAGGTGGTGTTGCCATCCCATAATAATTTTGAACCTTATGTTGAAGTCCAAAACCTTGTGAACATTTCAATATTTGAACGGTGTCTCTAGCCAAAAGAATGTTAAAGTTACAATTGTTTAAAGTAGCAAAGGTGTGGCCAATGGAGCAAAAAGATTGGAAAATCTGGGAATATCCGGGAATATCTGGAAAGGTTCAAGGATTTGAAGGACCAAAAGTCATAGCTGAAAGGAATAAGCTGAAAGGGTTGAACATTGTAATAGTAGAATGGTAAAAATAGGTGAAAGTTTGAAGAAGTTTAAAATTGCCTCACATTTTGGCACAAAATGGCCGCCAAACTGTAGGTGGTGTTGCCATCCCATAATAATTTTGAGCCTTATGTTGAAGTCCAAAGCCTTGTGAACATTTCAATGTTTGAACGGTGTCTCTAGCCAAAAGAATGTTAAAGTTACAATTGTTTAAAGAAGCAAAGGTGTGGTCAATGGAGCAAAAACATTGGAAAATCCGGGAATATCTGGGAATATCTGGAAAAGTTCACGGATTTGAAGGACAAAATGTCATAGCTAGAATAAGATGAAAGAGCTGAACATTTTCATAGTCAAACGGTTAAAATAGGTGAAAAATTGTAGAAGGAGTTTAACTGTGAACTTCTGCACGAAAAATTCTCCATGTATTTCAATGGAGCAAAAATTCCCGGAAAACCTGGAATATCTTAAAAAGTAAAAGGATTTGAAAAACCAAAAGTCATAGCACAAATAAGCAGAAAGAGCTGAACATTTTAAAAGTTGAATGGTTACAATCGGTTAAAAATTGTAGAAGGAGTTAAGCGGCGAAAAACGGCGGAAGATAGGCGTAAAGAATAATAAATAAAGAGAAACAGGAAAACAAAGGGTTGAATGCTTTACAGCATTCAACCAATAAAGAGAAACAGGAAAACAAAGGGTTGAATGCTTTATAGCATTCAACCAATAAATAAAGAGAAACAGGAAAACAAAGGGTTGAATGCTTTACAGCATTCAACCAATAAAGAGAAACAGGAAAACAAAGGGTTGAATGCTTTACAGCATTCAACCAATAAAGAGAAACAGGAAAACAAAGGGTTGAATGCTTTACAGCATTCAACCAACTAGAAGGAGCTGCATTTCCAGAAGAAAATGCAGGGTTGAATGCTGTATTGCTGAATGAAAGCAGAAATATGATGAAAAAGCTGAACATTGTAAAAGTAGAATGTCTAAAATAGGTCAAACATTGTAGAAGGAGTTAAGCATGAAAGCTGTAATTGTTGAAAAAATGGCTGAAATTTCCTGGAATATTTTGAAAAATTAAAGCACCAAAAGTCAAAGGTGAACATTGTAAAAGTAGAATGACCAAAACAGGTCAAAATTTGTAGACGGAGTTAAGCATGAAAGTTGAAATTGTTGAAAAAATGGATGTACAGTTGAAAATTTGAAGATGATGCTAAAATGGCTAAAAGTAGTAGCATCAGCATCATCAACTGACTCAAAAAATCACATTGTTTAAGAGTGTCATGTTGGTAAAAGCTACATGTTCTAAGTTGACAGAAAATCCACTTTTTTCAAAATGGCGGCTTTTCTATTGATTTTATCTCCATAGCAACCATTTTATGTTTGGGTCGCCTGGAGATGAGGAACAAATTAACGTCGGTTTCAGATGAATCGGAAAAAGTAAACTTCTGGACGTCCTTAGCAACGACCTTTGTTTGCTAACCACGCCCACATTCCTTATATGTCCAGATCCAGTGAATTTCAATATGTTCAGTTCCGGCCATGGATGAAGTTTATTGCAACATTTGCTTCAGATTTTGTCAAATAATGCCCACCAAACAGTAAGTTTTGTTGCCATCCCATAATAATTTCAAAACGTATGTTGAAGTCCAAAGCCTTGTGAGCATTTCAATGTTTGAACGGTGCCTCTAGCTGAAAGCTTGTTAAAGTTATAATGCTTGAAAGCAAAAAAGGTTTTCAAGGATTCTCCATGTATTTAAATGAAGCAAAAATCTTGGAAAATCCTGGAAAATCTTGGAATATCTTGAAAAGTTCAAAGATTTGAAAGACTAAAAGTCGTAGCTGAAAGGAATAAGCTGAAAGGGTTGAACATTGTAATAGTAGAAGGATTAAGATACGTGAAAGTTTGAAGAAGTTTAAAATTGCCTCACATTTTGGCACAAAATGGCCACCAAACTGTAGGTGGTGTTGCCATCCCATAATAATTTTGAACTTTATGTTGAAGTCCAAAACCTTGTGAACATTTCAATATTTGAACGGTGTCTCTAGCCAAAAGAATGTTAAAGTTACAATTGTTTAAAGAAGCAAAGGTGTGGCCAATGGAGCAAAAACATTGGAAAATCTGGGAATATCCGGGAATATCTGGAAAAGTTCAAGGATTTGAAGGACCAAAAGTCATAGCTGAAAGGAATAAGCTGAAAGGGTTGAACATTGTAATAGTAGAATGGTAAAAATAGGTGAAAGTTTGAAGAAGTTTAAAATTGCCTCACATTTTGGCACAAAATGGCCGCCAAACTGTAGGTGGTGTTGCCATCCCATAATAATTTTGAACCTTATGTTGAAGTCCAAAACCTTGTGAACATTTCAATATTTGAACGGTGTCTCTAGCCAAAAGAATGTTAAAGTTACAATTGTTTAAAGAAGCAAAGGTGTGGCCAATGGAGCAAAAAGATTGGAAAATTCAGGAATATCCGGGAATATCTGGAAAAGTTCAGGGATTTGAAGGACCAAAATGTCATAGCTTGAATAAGATGAAAGAGCTGAACATTTTCATAGTCGAACGGTTAAAATAGGTAAAAAAATTGTAGGAGTTTAACTGAACTTCTGAACGAAAAATTCTCCATGTATTTCAATGGAGCAAAAATTCCCGGAAAACCTGGAATATCTTAAAAAGTAAAAGGATTTGAAAAACCAAAAGTCATAGCAGAAATAACATGAAAGAGATGAACATTTTAAAAGTAGAATGGTTAAAATAGGTTAAAAATTGTAGAAGTAGTTAAGTGTCAAAAAACGGCGGAAGATAGTGTAAATAATAACTAGAAGGAGCTGCATTTCCAGAAGAAAATGCAGGGTTGAATGCTGTACTGCTGAATGAAAGCTGAATTAGCTGAAGAAATGGCTTAACTGTACTGGGAAAACCTTGAAAAGTTAAATGTGCAAAAGTCCTAGCAGGAATAAGATGAAAAAGTTGAACATTGTAATAGTAGAATGGCTGAAATAGGTCAAAATTTGTAGGACTTAAGCAATAAAGCTGAAATTGTTGAAAAAATGGCTGAAGTGTTGAAAATTTGAAAAAGTTGCTAAAATGGCTAAAAGTACTAGCATTGTAATCAGCATCATCAACTGAATCCAAAAAACACGTTGTTTGAGAGAATCATATTAGTAAAAGCTACATGTTATAAGTTGACAGAAAATCCACTTTTTTCAAAATGGCGGCTTTTCTATTAATTTTATCTCCATAGCAACCATTTTACGTTTGGGGCGGCATGGGATGACGAACAAATCGACGTCAGTTTCAGACAAATCGGAAAAAGTAAACCTTTGGACGTCCTTAGCAACGAAGTTTGTTTGCTAACCACGCCCACATTCCTTATATGTCCAGATCCAGTGAATTTCAATATGTTCAGTTCCAGCCATGGATGAAGTTTATTGCAATATTTGCTTCAGATTTTGTCAAAAAATGGCCACCAAACAGTAGGTTGTGTTGCCATCCCATAATAATTTCAAAACGTATGTTGAAGTCCAAAGCCTTGTGAGCATTTCAATGTTTGAACGGTGCCTCTAGCTGAAAGCTTGTTAAAGTTATAATGCTTGAAAGCAACAAAGGTTTTCAAGGATTCTCCATGTATTTAAATGAAGCAAAAATCTTGGAAAACCCTGGAAAATCTTGGAATATCTTGAAAAGTTCAAAGATTTGAAAGACTAAAAGTCGTAGCTGAAAGGAATAAGCTGAAAGGGTTGAACATTGTAATAGTAGAAGGATTAAAATACGTGAAAGTTTGAAGAAGTTTAAAATTGCCTCACATTTTGGCACAAAATGGCCGCCAAACTGTAGGTGGTGTTGCCATCCCATAATAATTTTGAACCTTATGTTGAAGTCCAAAACCTTGTGAACATTTCAATATTTGAACGGTGTCTCTAGCCAAAAGAATGTTAAAGTTACAATTGTTTAAAGAAGCAAAGGTGTGGCCAATGGAGCAAAAACATTGGAAAATCTGGGAATATCCGGGAATATCTGGAAAAGTTCAAAGATTTGAAGGACCAAAAGTCATAGCTGAAAGGAATAAGATGAAAGGGTTGAACATTGTAATAGTAGAATGGTAAAAATAGGTGAAAGTTTGAAGAAGTTTAAAATTGCCTCACATTTTGGCACAAAATGGCCGCCAAACTGTAGGTGGTGTTGCCATCCCATAATAATTTTTAAACCTTATGTTGAAGTCCAAAACCTTGTGAACATTTCAATATTTGAACGGTGTCTCTAGCCAAAAGAATGTTAAAGTTACAATTGTTTAAAGAAGCAAAGGTGTGGCCAATGGAGCAAAAAGATTGGAAAATCTGGGAATATCCGGGAATATCTGGAAAAGTTCAAGGATTTGAAGGACCAAAAGTCATAGCTGAAAGGAATAAGCTGGAAAGGTTGAACATTGTAATAGTAGAATGGTAAAAATAGGTGAAAGTTTGAAGAAGTTTAAAATTGCCTCACATTTTGGCACAAAATGGCCGCCAAACTGTAGGTGGTGTTGCCATCCCATAATAGTTTTTAAACCTTATGTTGAAGTCCAAAACCTTGTGAACATTTCAATATTTGAACGGTGTCTCTAGCCAAAAGAATGTTAAAGTTACAATTGTTTAAAGAAGCAAAGGTGTGGCCAATGGAGCAAAAACATTGGAAAATCTGGGAATATCCGGGAATATCTGGAAAAGTTCAAAGATTTGAAGGACCAAAAGTCATAGCTGAAAGGAATAAGATGAAAGGGTTGAACATTGTAATAGTAGAATGGTAAAAATAGGTGAAAGTTTGAAGAAGTTTAAAATTGCCTCACATTTTGGCACAAAATGGCCGCCAAACTGTAGGTGGTGTTGCCATCCCATAATAATTTTTAAACCTTATGTTGAAGTCCAAAACCTTGTGAACATTTCAATATTTGAACGGTGTCTCTAGCCAAAAGAATGTTAAAGTTACAATTGTTTAAAGAAGCAAAGGTGTGGCCAATGGAGCAAAAACATTGGAAAATCTGGGAATATCCGGGAATATCTGGAAAAGTTCAAGGATTTGAAGGACCAAAAGTCATAGCTGAAAGGAATAAGCTGGAAAGGTTGAACATTGTAATAGTAGAATGGTAAAAATAGGTGAAAGTTTGAAGAAGTTTAAAATTGCCTCACATTTTGGCACAAAATGGCCGCCAAACTGTAGGTGGTGTTGCCATCCCATAATAATTTTGAGCCTTATGTTGAAGTCCAAAACCTTGTGAACATTTCAATATTTGAACGGTGTCTCTAGCCAAAACAATGTTAAAGTTACAATTGTTTAAAGAAGCAAAGGTGTGGCCAATGGAGCAAAAACATTGGAAAATCTGGGAATATCCGGGAATATCTGGAAAAGTTCAAGGATTTGAAGGACCAAAATGTCATAGCTAGAATAAGATGAAAGAGCTGAACATTTTCATAGTAGAACGGTTAAAATAGGTGAAAAATTGTAGAAGGAGTTTAACTGTGAACTTCTGAACGAAAAATTCTCCATGTATTTCAATGGAGCAAAAATTCCCGGAAAACCTGGAATATCTTAAAAAGTAAAAGGATTTGAAAAACCAAAAGTCATAGCAGAAATAAGATGAAAGAGATGAACATTTTAATAGTAGAATGGTTAAAATAGGTTAAAAATTGTAGAAGTAGTTAAACGCCAAAAAACGACGGAAGATACTATAAGATACGATAATAATAAATAAAGAGAAACAGGAAAACAAAGGGTTGAATGCTTTACAGCATTCAACCAATAAAGAAACTAGAAGGAGCTGCATTTCCAGAAGAAAATGCAGGGTTGAATGCTGTACTGCTGAATGAAAGCTGAATTAGCTGAAGAAATGACTGAACTGTACTGGAAGAACCATGAAAAGTTAAAGGTGCAAAAGTCCTAGCAGGAATAAGCTGAAAAAGTTGAACACTGTAAAAGTAGAATGGCTGAAATAGGTCAAAATTTGTAGGACTTAAGCATGAAAGCTGAAATTGTCTAAAAAATGGCTGAATTGTTGAAAATTTGAAGATGTTGCTAAAATGGCTAAAAGTACTAGCATTGGATTCAGCATCATCAACTGACTCCAAAAAACACGTTGTTTGAGAGTATTATATTGGTAAAAGCTACATGTTCTAAGTTGATAGAAAATCCACTCTTTTCAAAATGGCGGCTTTTCTATTGATTTTATCTCCATAGCAACCATTTTATGTTTCGGTCGCCTGGAGATGAGGAACAAATCAACGTCGGTTTCAGATGAATCGGAAAAAGTAAACTTTTGGACGTCCTTAGCAACGAGCTTTGTTTGCTAACCACGCCCACATTCCTTATATGTCCAGATCCAGTGAATTTCAATATGTTCAGTTCCAGCCATGGATGAAGTTTATTGCAACATTTGCTTCAGATTTTGTCAAAAAATGCCCACCAAACAGTAGGTTGTGTTGCCATCCCATAATAATTTCAAATCGTATGTTGAAGTCCAAAGCCTTTTGAGCATTTCAATGTTTGAACGGTGCCTCTAGCTGAAAGCTTGTTAAAGTTATAATGCTTGAAAGCAACAAAGGTTTTCAAGGATTCTCCATGTATTTAAATGAAGCAAAAATCTTGGAAAATCCTGGAAAATCTTGGAATATCTTGAAAAGTTCAAAGATTTGAAAGACTAAAAGTCGTAGCTGAAAGGAATAAGCTGAAAGGGTTGAACATTGTAATATTAGAAGGATTAAAATACGTGAAAGTTTGAAGAAGTTTAAAATTGCCTCACATTTTGGCACAAAATGGCCGCCAAACTGTAGGTGGTGTTGCCATCCCATAATAATTTTGAGCCTTATGTTGAAGTCCAAAACCTTGTGAACATTTCAATATTTGAACGGTGTCTCTAGCCAAAAGAATGTTAAAGTTACAATTGTTTAAAGAAGCAAAGGTGTGGCCAATGGAGCAAAAACATTGGAAAATCTGGGAATATCCGGGAATATCTGGAAAAGTTCAAGGATTTGAAGGACCAAAAGTCATAGCTGAAAGGAATAAGCTGGAAAGGTTGAACATTGTAATAGTAGAATGGTAAAAATAGGTGAAAGTTTGAAGAAGTTTAAAATTGCCTCACATTTTGGCACAAAATGGCCGCCAAACTGTAGGTGGTGTTGCCATCCCATAATAATTTTGAGCCTTATGTTGAAGTCCAAAACCTTGTGAACATTTCAATATTTGAACGGTGTCTCTAGCCAAAACAATGTTAAAGTTACAATTGTTTAAAGAAGCAAAGGTGTGGCCAATGGAGCAAAAACATTGGAAAATCTGGGAATATCCGGGAATATCTGGAAAAGTTCAAGGATTTGAAGGACCAAAATGTCATAGCTAGAATAAGATGAAAGAGCTGAACATTTTCATAGTAGAACGGTTAAAATAGGTGAAAAATTGTAGAAGGAGTTTAACTGTGAACTTCTGAACGAAAAATTCTCCATGTATTTCAATGGAGCAAAAATTCCCGGAAAACCTGGAATATCTTAAAAAGTAAAAGGATTTGAAAAACCAAAAGTCATAGCAGAAATAAGATGAAAGAGATGAACATTTTAATAGTAGAATGGTTAAAATAGGTTAAAAATTGTAGAAGTAGTTAAACGCCAAAAAACGACGGAAGATACTATAAGATACGATAATAATAAATAAAGAGAAACAGGAAAACAAAGGGTTGAATGCTTTACAGCATTCAACCAATAAAGAAACTAGAAGGAGCTGCATTTCCAGAAGAAAATGCAGGGTTGAATGCTGTACTGCTGAATGAAAGCTGAATTAGCTGAAGAAATGACTGAACTGTACTGGAAGAACCATGAAAAGTTAAAGGTGCAAAAGTCCTAGCAGGAATAAGCTGAAAAAGTTGAACACTGTAAAAGTAGAATGGCTGAAATAGGTCAAAATTTGTAGGACTTAAGCATGAAAGCTGAAATTGTCTAAAAAATGGCTGAATTGTTGAAAATTTGAAGATGTTGCTAAAATGGCTAAAAGTACTAGCATTGGATTCAGCATCATCAACTGACTCCAAAAAACACGTTGTTTGAGAGTATTATATTGGTAAAAGCTACATGTTCTAAGTTGATAGAAAATCCACTCTTTTCAAAATGGCGGCTTTTCTATTGATTTTATCTCCATAGCAACCATTTTATGTTTCGGTCGCCTGGAGATGAGGAACAAATCAACGTCGGTTTCAGATGAATCGGAAAAAGTAAACTTTTGGACGTCCTTAGCAACGAGCTTTGTTTGCTAACCACGCCCACATTCCTTATATGTCCAGATCCAGTGAATTTCAATATGTTCAGTTCCAGCCATGGATGAAGTTTATTGCAACATTTGCTTCAGATTTTGTCAAAAAATGCCCACCAAACAGTAGGTTGTGTTGCCATCCCATAATAATTTCAAATCGTATGTTGAAGTCCAAAGCCTTTTGAGCATTTCAATGTTTGAACGGTGCCTCTAGCTGAAAGCTTGTTAAAGTTATAATGCTTGAAAGCAACAAAGGTTTTCAAGGATTCTCCATGTATTTAAATGAAGCAAAAATCTTGGAAAATCCTGGAAAATCTTGGAATATCTTGAAAAGTTCAAAGATTTGAAAGACTAAAAGTCGTAGCTGAAAGGAATAAGCTGAAAGGGTTGAACATTGTAATATTAGAAGGATTAAAATACGTGAAAGTTTGAAGAAGTTTAAAATTGCCTCACATTTTGGCACAAAATGGCCGCCAAACTGTAGGTGGTGTTGCCATCCCATAATAATTTTGAGCCTTATGTTGAAGTCCAAAACCTTGTGAACATTTCAATATTTGAACGGTGTCTCTAGCCAAAAGAATGTTAAAGTTACAATTGTTTAAAGAAGCAAAGGTGTGGCCAATGGAGCAAAAAGATTGGAAAATCTGGGAATATCCGGGAATATCTGGAAAAGTTCAAAGATTTGAAGGACCAAAAGTCATAGCTGAAAGGAATAAGATGAAAGGGTTGAACATTGTAATAGTAGAATGGTAAAAATAGGTGAAAGTTTGAAGAAGTTTAAAATTGCCTCACATTTTGGCACAAAATGGCCGCCAAACTGTAGGTGGTGTTGCCATCCCATAATAATTTTGAGCCTTATGTTGAAGTCCAAAGCCTTTTGAACATTTAAATGTTTGAACGGTGTCTCTAGCCAAAAGAATGTTAAAGTTACAATTGTTTAAAGAAGCAAAGGTGTGGCCAATGGAGCAAAAAGATTGGAAAATCTGGGAATATCCGGGAATATCTGGAAAAGTTCAAGGATTTGAAGGACCAAATGTCATAGCTGAAAGGAATAAGCTGAAAGGGTTGAACATTGTAATAGTAGAATGGTAAAAATAGGTGAAAGTTTGAAGAAGTTTAAAATTGCCTCACATTTTGGCACAAAATGGCCGCCAAACTGTAGGTGGTGTTGCCATCCCATAATAATTTTGAGCCTTATGTTGAAGTCCAAAGCCTTTTGAACATTTAAATGTTTGAACGGTGTCTCTAGCCAAAAGAATGTTAAAGTTACAATTGTTTAAAGAAGCAAAGGTGTGGCCAATGGAGCAAAAAGATTGGAAAATCTGGGAATATCCGGGAATATCTGGAAAAGTTCAAGGATTTGAAAGACCAAATGTCATAGCTGAAAGGAATAAGCTGAAAGGGTTGAACATTGTAATAGTAGAATGGTAAAAATAGGTGAAAGTTTGAAGAAGTTTAAAATTGCCTCACATTTTGGCACAAAATGGCTGCCAAACTGTAGGTGGTGTTGCCATCCCATAATAATTTTGAACCTTATGTTGAAATCCAAAACCTTGTGAACATTTCATTATTTGAACGGTGTCTCTAGCCAAAAGAATGTTAAAGTTACAATTGTTTAAAGAAGCAAAGGTGTGGCCAGTGGAGCAAAAAGATTGGAAAATCTGGGAATATCCGGGAATATCTGGAAAAGTTCAAGGATTTGAAGGACCAAATGTCATAGCTGAAAGGAATAAGCTGAAAGGGTTGAACATTGTAATAGTAGAATGGTAAAAATAGGTGAAAGTTTGAAGAAGTTTAAAATTGCCTCACATTTTGGCACAAAATGGCCGCCAAACTGTAGGTGGTGTTGCCATCCCATAATAATTTTGAGCCTTATGTTGAAGTCCAAAGCCTTTTGAACATTTAAATGTTTGAACGGTGTCTCTACCTGAAAGCATGTTGACGTTACAATTGTTTAAAGAAGCAAAGGTATTGTCAATGGAGCAAAATAATTGGAAAATCCGGGAATATCCGGGAATATCTGGAAAAGTTCAAGGATTTGAAGAACAAAATGCCATATCTAGAATAAGATGAAAGAGCTGAACATTTTCATAGTCGAACGGTTAAAATAGGTGAAAAATTGTAGAAGGAGTATAACTGTGAACTTCTGCACGAAAAATTCTCCATGTATTTCAATGGAGCAAAAATTCCCGGAAAACCTGGAATATCTTAAAAAGTACAAGGATTAGAAGTACCAAAAGTCATAGCAGTAATTAGCTGAAAGAGCTGAACATTTTAAAAGTTGAATGGTTACAATCGGTTAAAAATTGTAGAAGGAGTTAAGTGCCGAAAAACGGCGGAAGATAGCAGAAGAGGAAAACAAAGGGTTGAATGCTTTACAGCATTCAACCAATAAAGAGAAACAGGAAAACAAAGGGTTGAATGCTTTACAGCATTCAACCAATAAAGAAATAAAGAGAAACAGGAAAACAAAGGGTTGAATGCTTTACAGCATTCAACCAATAAAGAGAAACAGGAAAACAAATCAGAAATAAAATGAAAGAGATGAACATTTTAATAGTAGAATGGTTAAAATAGGTTAAAAATTGTAGAAGTAGTTAAACGCCAAAAAACGGCGGAAGATACTATAAGATACGATAATAATAAATAAAGAGAAACAGGAAAACAAAGGGTTGAATGCTTTACAGCATTCAACCAATAAAGAGAAACAGGAAAACAAAGGGTTGAATGCTTTATAGCATTCAACCAATAAAGAGAAACAGGAAAACAAAGGGTTGAATGCTTTACAGCATTCAACCAATTAAAAATAAAAACCTTTAGATTTAAAGATGAGCAAAAGAAGGCACTGGAACTGAAATTCACTGCTATTAATGATGAGCTATCAATGAATAAAAGCTAACGGATCACTTTCTGCTTTTAGATTCAACAACAATCCACTGTCAGTTCAGTCAAGAAACTGGATTTTTCACACCATTTCTATTTTTGTGGCTTCAGTTTTTTTAAATGTTGCAAATAGACTAAAATGACTTTACTATCACCCAACACCTAACTCGTTCATTTACAACCTATTCCAATTTCATCAAAACGTCTTGTCTAAACTAGCCCCAGGCATCATTTATTTATTTCCCTGCATTCCTTATTAAAGATGACATGTCAGACACAAACAGAGATGCAGCTGATGCATAAGTTGGTTCTCTTCCAGTCTTTGTGTAGATTCCCACAGTGTTGTCTGCCTTCACCGCCTCACATTTATCTACTACTATCAGTCTTCTGTTAGTGAATTTTTCATCTGTTGCCTCTAGCGCGGCTCCTCCCTGTCTGTTTAGCTCTTTAATCCACCTCTTTCCCACATGTTTCATTATTTGTAGTGTTGACAGATGAACTTCCAGTCATTCAGTCTGATGTTTATACTTCACCTGTTCAAAACTGAAGCTTGGGTGCTGCAGCGCCCACACGCAGAACCTGGCCTGCATGACTTGAACGCTTAAGGAAGGCTAAGTTAGGGTTAAATGGATGAATGGCTTTTCTCACATGATACATACTATTGTAGAGAAGAAATCCAGCAGAGGATGCTGGAGACTTGCAGAGAATCTCAAATATGGAAGTTTTTACTCATCATGCAGGATGTATGACAGCCAGCATCGCTGCTACAGTGCTATCTGTGAAGTATGCTATATTCACATCAATGTCTCCTGTGTCTGCTTACATTTGCAGCAACCTCACATACTGCCTCTTCTTTCTCAGAGACTTTAAAAACAATCATTCCGTGAATATTTTTTCCCTGGTTTTTGTTTGTCTTGATAAAACTCTTCAGCTGCCTCACATAGATCATTATGTGTTGATCGTACAGTTGCAGCTTTTAAATTGCAAGTAGTGATCAACTAGGCAACTACTGTTTTTTGTAATGATCAGAACCGAGTTACGAACCAGATTATGATAACTACCTTATTTTCTGCAGTATAAATCTCTTTTTGTTTATTCATAGTTTTGCCAGGTGGTGCGACCTATACTTGGGAGTGACTTATTTGTGATTTTTTAAAACATAATTAGGCTAATATAGTTATCATTTTTCCACCAACAATCACTTAATTATTATTAATAGGTCTTTAGCGAGGATGGTTGTTAGTGTTCTTCTGTGTTGACAGAAACACAGAAGAAGCTCCACCCAAAACAAACATGGAATCTGATTGTTTTCCTTCTAAACTTTATAACACTTTACTTATTTGCAACAAAACATAACTATTGTTTTTTTTTTCTTGCACTAATCCAGTACAGCAAGTCATCAAACTGGGTTACAAATTTTATTTTATTTAACCTTTATTTATCAAGGCAGGATAGATTAAGAAGAACATTCTTATTTACAATACGGCCTGGCAAAAGGCAAGATCTTTTGAGAAATGAAGGAAAGCCATTAAAAGAAAAAGAAATACCGTAAATTCCGGACTACAAAGCGCACCCGATTATTAGCCGCACCCACCCATTTTCACGTGTTTAACTAATTTTATACATACACAAGCCGCGTCGGGGTACAAGCCGCATGAATTAGGCAACATTGTCATCCTGACGTATCACTTCCTGACTCAGAGTGTAAGTGTGATTTATTAGCACACAGTGGGTGGAGTCATTTTTGCCTCAGGCTCATGTCTTTGAGTCTATCTGCATCTGCCAAACAGTATGCACCTCTATTCTGTTCACAAGTTCCTCAGTTATGGTTTTTATTTTTATTTTTATTTTTTAACTTATTGACAATCTAGGTATCACACATAAAATTACAAACAGTAACCATATAATCAACATTACATCCCTCAGTTATGATGAGGAAATTTACATCCCCGATCCCCCATTTCCCATGAGTCTTAGGGGCTAAAGGCGGGGCGGCCAACGCCCGGCTCGCCATACTGTTGTACGTGTTTAAGAATGAGCAGCAGTGCATGGAGGGGTGAACGGGTAAAGCTCTCCTTCCGCTTGTGTCGCGGCAGCGTTATGGGAGTAACAGGGCTGTTTAAAAAACACACTAGTAAAATAAAGCAGCGACGACTGAAAAGCGCGCGCCTCAGCGCGATACGCGCGCCTCCTCGCGGCGCGTGGGTCAGAAGTTTCCTTCCACAACAAACACTTGCTCCGCGGACGCCTCGAGTAAGCCCTGGCTGCAGCCTGCAGAATGGCTCGACGCCTCCGCGCTCCCGCGCGCTCCTTGTCTCCCCTTCCTATCTACTCCGACAGCTCTGG
Source organism: Oryzias latipes (assembly GCF_053564925.1). Classification (NCBI taxonomy): domain Eukaryota; kingdom Metazoa; phylum Chordata; class Actinopteri; order Beloniformes; family Adrianichthyidae; genus Oryzias; species Oryzias latipes. The sequence goes on from NC_136254.1 coordinate 14,397,948, forward strand.
CAAGCGCGGCTACAGGGAGGAGCGCTTCGTCCCCATTGCGCCGGTGAACGGAGCAAATCGTGTCTGTGCAGAGCAATCGGACTTAATACTGTACGTTTTGTGTATGAGAGGCGGATGCGTTGTTACGTGTGGGAGCCTTCAGACTGCCATCGGCCCCGCAGCTCACACGACACGCAGTCTCCAGCTCACACGGAGGCTGTGAGCGTTTCAATGCAAATCTCTGCTCAGTCCTTAGAAACCGTTAACACGACCACGTCAATTTGTGTTTCCAGTCGTGTCCCGACAAAATAAAGGCTGATATTATTGCCACATATTTACGTGCAGCCAGCCGAGTCACTATGACTCAGAGGTAAATGCACTCCTGAGCATGCGCTGTTCTCTCCGTCACGCAGCTGACCGGCTTTTCCAAACCCGTTGGTGATTTTTTCACGCTGCTTTTAACGATTGCTTTTAACTTGAAAGCTTCATCATATTGTAGCGGCGATCACGTGCACGTTGGGTCTAATGGCACCAAAGGATTCTGGGATGCGGCTGGACATGCGTGTTTCGTTTTGTTGAACCATGACTGAAGTGTCTAAGACCTGAAGTCAAGTCCATGCTGTTTGGCTGCTTAGAGGTGTGTTGAAAAACAAATGACTTGTGTTTGATGTTAGAGAATTCAAACTATTCACTGTGTCCAAAAATACGTACACGGCGGCCGCCAATAAAATCCAATAATTAGCCGCGTCACTGAATAAGCCGCAGGACTGTAAGCGCAGGAAAAAAGTAGCGGCTTGTAGTCCGGAAATTACGGTACACTGAATAATATAATCAGAGGAAAAAAATTGTCCGTTCTAAAAGTTTTTTGTAAATCATTCCAGTCTCTAGCTGCAGCAGATTGAAAAGACAAAGAAAGTAAAGAGTTTGATTTTGGGACTATTAACAAGATCAGTTTAGCAGAGCGAGTATTGTACACTGGGGATGAGGTATGCAAAAAAATGGCTCAGATAAGGTGGATAAAGAAGCAGACTTTTATAAATTAACAGGAGACAGTGAATTTTTTTGATGAGAGAATAATGAAGTCCAATTTATTGAGGAGTAAAGAGTTCAGTGGTGAGTTTTAAATGGAGACAGATGACACAGAGGTAACACTAAAGGGCCATTATTCAGACGCAGCTCCACTAGTATAGATGGTAAAGATCACAGTAAGAAAAGAAAAAAAAGAAAAAGACTCAATAAATCTTGAACCCAGACATGGAGACGTGTTTATTGATGCTTTTGTAGAGCTTTTCAAAATAAATAAACCTGATCTCTTCACGTCATCCATGTTTTCCTTATAATGTAAATGAGAAAAATTCAATGCTTCCATGCAGCAATTAAACTAAAAGTTTGATGGTAGCTTCTCCTGCATGCAACAGAAGCATCTAGTTTATGAACATTTTGTGAGAAGCAGTGATCATCAAATTTGATGCATTCCAAAAAAGAGGTAGCAGGCGTGAATTTGAGAGGATAATGGCGTTGCATGTGAACGCAGCATTACGTGCGTATTAACAAATGGCAGATTCGTTCAGAAGCATTGCACTTTTCTCGCTTGAGTATTTTTGTTTTGACTGTTTAAAAAAATAAAATTCCAATCAGTATTAAAATCTCATTCACATAAAGTCTGATAAAAAATTATCTTAAAAAATACAAATTAAGGACGAACTAGTAATATTACCTGCCCATTGAGTAGAAAGAAGTACAAGTGTCACCAAATACAGACTAATTTGTTGCAAAGAGGAACAACATCACATTTCATTCAGGTCTTTTAAATGTTCTAAAGAACAAAACACCAGCAAAAACTAGGAATAAGTGTGTATTTGAAGGCATTTCTTGCTTTCAGTTTATGTTGTATTCTGTGGCATTTATTGAAAATAAAAAAATGTTAAACACTGGTCTAACAAGGAAAGGTGAGAATGAAAAATTATTTTCTTCTAAACTACTGGTATCAGTCAGTAAGAGCAAAAATAGCACACATCATTAGCTTTTAGCTCAGGGATGAGGAAGTTATTTGTGGAAATCTTTTGTCATTAGGTGTCTCCAGGGGAAAACAAGAAACTGACAAAAAAGATGAGGAAGATAAGCATACCAGGAAGCCAAAGAGCAGACATTTCTGAGAAGCTTGTTAAAACATGTCCCTCTAAACAGATAAGTACTTACATAACTAGTGTAGAACATTCCATTCTGCATCAGGACGCAAGAGGGGGAAAAAAGGGACAAAAGACAAGAGGACAGAGAGGAAAGACACATGGAGGATGCCAAGGAACAAAACAATGTAAGAGATGAAGTACGAGATAAACGAAGCAGCAGAAGCGACGAGTGATGAAAGAGGAATGAGAAAAGTGACGGGTAAATGGAGTAAAAAAATGAAGTGGATCAATGAGAAAATTGTAAAAGAAATAAAAACAAGAGAAGTGGATCAAGGAAATGGTTCGTTTCAGAAATATGAACAAATGTGAGAATGCAAGAGGAGGAGGAGAAGAAAATTGAACAAAGGTTACAATGTCAGCAAAGGTGAAAAAAGATTTACAAAAACGAGGGGTCAAAAAGCCAACGTGCATATGTCAAAGGCGGCGTGGTGGAAGCAAGACAAGCCAATGACAGTGTGAAATCAACATTGTGAAGTGAAACACAAGCGAAAGGGAAGGAAGACGAGTGGATTACAGTGCAAAAAAGCAGGAAGAACAGGTTAGAGGGAACAAGAGTTGAAAAGGACAGTAGAGGAGGAAAGAAAGGAGGGATCAACAGGAGAAAGAAAATGACAGAAGGGTTAGACGCAGGGTTAGTGACAGTTTGTCTTTGTGGGTCTAAAATTGCTGTGCAGAGATCACATGGACAATTAGAAGCTGCCAACATCAGCACACACACACCATACAAAAAAAAATCTCAACAACAGCAAAACCCTCGACTTTGGCATGCATAAATTGAAAGGAAATTCACTGCTAAAAATCATAAAAGTACTTGATAACATTTAAAAAAAATTCCCACACTTTGGTAATGCCTCTGCAAGTGTCGAAATAAATTTGTAGAAAAAGTGAAAGAGATTGAAAAAAAAGGTTTGCATGGGTAGGCTCTGATTTAGAATAAAAAACGGAATGCTTCGAGGGCCATTTAGTTTTTATACTGTTGACACCAACTAGTTTTCTACTTTGTTGCATGTCTGCATGCAAAACCAATCAGATGCTGGATGAAAGGCCATATCAAACCTGATTCACAGTTCTGTCACACAGAATTTTCTCATTTTGTTTGGCAGATCGCTAAAAAACTGCACAAGCTAAAACACTAATGGCGCAACATTACTCAACTTCACGCTTGCTTAAGGCAGATCGAAATGGGGAATCTCTGTTCTTATAAGGTCAAGTAAGGACATAAAATGTATATTTCTTAATAAATATGAAAGAAATGTAATGTTTTCATATATTTTTATTCTGAAGCAATTCAGAAAATTTACTTAAATGTGGAGCTGCTTACATTTACACATTAGTAACTTAAACAGTCATTTTTAAGTTTCTACTAGTGACAGTAAAGACAGACGTATCACTGGCGACAGCAAATAACATGCTCCTTATGCATTTAATGCAATTCCAATAGATTCTGATGCAGAGAGAAGTGGTTTTGTGCCGGTAATGGCGCAAAATAGAATCAGCTGTTGTACTCTTGATTGCATGAACACTTCACTACTGTAAGGTGTTACATATCTACGCAAAACTGATTTTCTCAGCTTTAGAATCCCCTGGAGTTATGTTAATTGGGTAAACATTTAAAGGCCCACTCTAATGAAAATTGTGTTTTGAAACGTTTTGGGGCATTTTTCTGATGATGGAGGACATATCTAAAGAAAATGAAGCTTAAAATTGCATTTCTAAATATTTCTTTATTCAAGACGTTGTGAATCAGGAGAAAATAAGAAAAAATGCCAATTGAAAAATAACTTATTAGTTATGTATAAAATATGCTTGGCGGGCCACAAGCTTCCTACTCCGCTCCATTCTGATGGATTCACTTGTGGACATAGATCCATGAATGTCTTTGTTTTCCTCATCCAAGCTGGCATCTAGCACAAGAATGTACAGCTGGATAGCTCAAAAATTGCTTGCTATTTTTGTTGCACCTGTAATGTTAGGTTGTGGGTGTGAGGGTGTGTACGCTAGAAGGAGTGTGTTAAAACAAAGAGGTCTCAGCAACAGAAAGGGTGGAAATCGCGATGAGGTTGCTCTGTGCCTACCTGCAACTCAGAGGTGAATTCTTTAATAAACTACTGGTGCTTTGCAAATTCTAAATCCTAGAAAACAATACAGATTATTTTGCCTCAAATAGATCAAAAGTTAAATTGAGAGGGACTTTAGAGAGTATCATTAATTCAAAGAATGTTACAACCGGAGCTAAAACTCTTGTGTTATAGTTACCATGTGCATGAAAAGTAAACTTTAGACAGAGCAAAGCGTATCAAGATTACTATAGCATTTCTGTTTTGAAACTCTTAAAAACATTTTAGAGATGGAATTGCTTTCCTGTTTTTCTGCTGTAAAAACACTTCTTGGAACAATGGATCAGACTTCTTACTGTCTTCTCAATTCAACTGGACCATATGGCATGTTTTTTTTGCGTGAAAGTGCACATCAGCATGAGTTGCATCTTCTTACCACATGTGGCACAGGCAAGGGCTGCGTGGCCAAGGGTGCAGGGCCCCATTGTGTTGTTGACATGGTCTTGTTTTGCCAGTTTTGGCCACCAGTCAACTTCTTCTCCCCGGTTTGGTTCCACAGCATCTCTGGCCTGCAGACAACAAACCAAAACCAATGAACATTGTTTTCATTGAGTTGTTTCCCGCCCCTATTTATTTTATTGCACAAAATTTGATCTGAGCTACACATCCTGAAAAAAAGAAAAATCAAGAGAATATCTGTTTTCCTTTAAAAATATATGTCCATTAAAGAAACATACTTTTTGGCTGAACTCCCAAACTGCAGATCTGAAGAGCAAAACAAAAAGAGAAATGATAGTAGTTAAAATGACAAATATGAAAGTAATTTACTTTTATTCTATTCCTCCAGTGAGACATCTTTGGTCAAATATCACCATTAAAGAAGTTCAGTTGTAAATACAGTAATCAATATAAGTCTCAATACAAGTAATCAATGCAGACCACCATGAGTGATAAAGCAGAAACATGATGTAGTTTTGGATCCATTTTGGTTCTGCTACTACATTGCAAGAATATTATGCAACACAGATTTTCAAATTGCCTTTTTTGCTTTCACATGCAGCAGCACTTACTGCCCACTAGGTTGGCCAAAGAGGAGTCAAGGTCGTTTGCTAGCAGCTTTCCCCCAGGATGGACGGGCATTTGAGGAGCAGGGACATGAAGTGCGGTGTGTGTAGGAGCTGTTGGCTTTAACAGGTCTCCCAGAGCATCAAAACCTAAAGATGAAAGTTCCTGCACATGTAAATAAGCTAAAACATGTCTTAATAATAAAAAAGACTGGTTAGAATGGAAATGTTAACAGAAGGATGCCTTAAAAAGGGTAAATATAAAAATTGAAGAAAAAAATGGTTTTGTGTAAGCTGATAACATAAATATTCAGTTTACTAAAGCAAAAAGTATTTTATTTAACTGAACACAAAGTTCAACTGAAATATCTCTATGATGGTATCTAAGACAGCATCAAAAGGCAAACTACTACAAAATGCCAAAGAAGTGATACAGGGTTTGCCAACACCAAGTTAGACAGCAGCCAGTCTAGACTCATTAAGGTTTTGTATTCAAAGAAATCTTGCATTTTAAAATCTTTCCAAAAATCTTTTGAATTATTTTAACTCATATTCAACACGATTTAAATGAATGCCAACTTTCATTTTGATGAAATATCTATCCAGAGATCTAGAGTTAGAGTTCCAACTGGGCAAAATTTACAAGAGTGTTATGCATGTATTTAATGTACAGAGAACACAAGGCCAAAACCGGCTAATCAACCGTGCTGTAAGCACTGCAACCAAACACTTTTTTGGCATTTCAAAGCAAACTTTAAGAGGGTTAGAAATTTCACTGAAAATTCATAAAATGTTTTGTGGCAAGCAAGGCATTTATTATTTAAAAATGCTGGCAGTTACACAGAATTTTGCAAGCAGGAATGTGATGAAAGACGCAAGAATTATTGAGCAGCTATGATCAAGCTGCATGTATAATTAATCACAAAAAAATCCACACAAAAAAAACTTGGAAGTTGATGCCTTTTTTCAGTAATGAATGTTGCATAAAAAAACCTAGTATCCCCAGCACCAATAGTGCCTACTTGATAAGTTTTAGAGCAGTTTAGAGCAGTTTCTGAAGACACTCAGATCAATTTTGGGAGTTTAATCTTATTCTTTTTTGTTTGTTTAAGGTCTAAAAAAGTTGCACTGCGCCAATTTAATGTGGAAAATGAACAGTTTCCGCATAGAAATGATATGAGATGTGGCTGAATTGATTAATGCGTTTTCCAAGAGGAATCATATATACCGTATTTTCCGGACTATAAGTCGCACTTTTTTTCATAGTTTGGCAAGGGGTGCGACTTATACTCCGCAGCGACTTATATTAGAAATAAATTGAAATAAATACATTGTTAACCCTCCTGTTATGTTCATTTGTGAGGAACAGAGATGATGTTTCTGGGTCAATTTGTTGTATGAGGTATGTTAAGTGTTAAGAGGATGTTAAGTGACTCAGAGAATCAGCAAACTTTTTTTTACAGTAAGATCTTGAAGGCTAACAACATAATATTCTATTTTCCAATGATTTCATAGATTCAGAAATGCAATAAAAGTGAAAACTGTTTCTACAAATACAGGATGAAAACAGAGTATTAGTTGGCCAATGATGCTTCATGAAAGGAATAAATAATTAAGTAAGAGAAAGAATTACTGTGAAATTATTAGATAAACAGTCTGCTATGATTGTGTCATATAAGGTTGTGAAAGTTAAAATGCGACTTATAGTCCAGTGCGACTTATCTGTGTTTTTTTCTACTTTATAATGCATTTTTGGGCTGGTGCGACTTATACTCCGGTGCGACTTATAGTCCGGAAAATACGGTAAAATGAATAAAATAGGGCCAAGTACAGAACCCTTGGGAACACCACAAGTTATTTTTTCCAATTTAGGAGCTTAAGGAACCGACAACCACATTAAAAGTTCTTCCACTAAGATACGAACTAAACCAATATAAAACTGACCCAGAGAGACCAAAGTCATAGTGAAGACGTTCAATTAAAATGTTATGATCTACAGTGTCAAAAGCAGATTTCCAAGTCTTAAAGTATGAGGACAGTATACTGGCCTGAGTCAGCTGCCATTAGCATGTCATTAGAAACTCTTAGGAGAGCTGTCTCAGTGAAATGGTTCTTCTTAAAGCCAGACTGAAAAGAATCGGATAAATTTTGTTCTTCCATGTACAAATTTAGTTGGACAGTGACCGCTTTCTCCAAGATTTTAGAAATAAAAGGGAGCTTCGAGATTGGTCTGAAGTTTTTTGGACCCCACAGGTCTAAACTAATAACAGGATTTATTAAAGCATGCTTTAAGAACTTAAGGACTGATCCTTACGTCAAAGAAAGATTAATGAGGTCAACAACAGTAGAACCTATACTCTGGAACACTTCTAGAAAGATGGGGTAATGTCAGGAATTATGTCAAGAGGGCAGGATGAGGGTTTGATCCTTTTCAGCAGAGAATGAACGTCCTCCACTGTCACAGGAGAAAAAAGGCTAAAGGAGGGATGTTTGCTCCAAAATCTAAAATCCTAGCTAAAAAACTGTGAAGAAATGAACTACAGTCAGGCTGAAAAAGCTTTGGATGTTTAGAGGCACAAGGTGCAACAACAGAATTTAGAGGGTTGAATACAATCTTTGGATTTTTCCTATTTGTAGAAATAAGTTTGCAAAGGAAAGCTGATCTGGCCTGTTTTATTTAATTAAGAGAACAGATCAGATCTTTAAGATGCAACCTGTTTACTTCCAAATTTGTTGATTTCCATAAACAATCCACTATGCGACAAAGCCTTCTGGAGCAGCGGATTTCTTCATTTATCCATGGAAAAGACATTTTAAAAGAGGCAATTTTCACTCTGACAGGAGCAACCTCATTCAAAATGGTCTCACAAGGACTGTTAAAAGATTGTATAAAAGAATCGACATCATAAAAACTCATGATTCTCAAGAATTCATGTCAAACAGGTCCATAAGACCATCAGAAACATTCTGAAAATGATAATTCTGATGCAAAAAACAAAAGAAGAATCATCAATATGAATAATCAAAGAATACAATTCTGATTGTGGAATATCACGTGAGTAGGAAGTTCTTGTGAGACCACTGTGTAGCAGCTTTGAATAAGTCCTAGAATCCATTGACAAAAAGTTGCTTTATACAGTCGGCTCGCACCCGTGGAGGTTCTCGAGGCGCTTCAGGGAATTCAGCCAACAAGTGGTTGAATGAGAAGAAGTATAGAATATTAGACAGAGCGATCCAAAGAAATAATGCTGGACCTTCAGGCCCGATTTGAGCTGCGCAGTGTGATTTGGGCAAGTTAAAAAATCTGATATCAATCAATCGGTATATTGAACTTCCATTCATTTTCTAAACCCGCTGTATCCCTTTTGGGGTAAATGGGTTTCCGGAGCCCATCCCCGGCTACTGTTGGGCGAAGGCAGGTAAACCCTAGGCAGTCTGTCACGGGGCCTATGGAGAGGCGAGCTAGTGGCCAAACAGGGAACCGCTGCGGCATTGGAGAGGCAGCCAGATCAGGCCTCCTGAACTTAATGATATTTTTTATTGTTTTCATTGAGACAATAATAAAAAGGTCCCCTGAATTTTATTTGTGTTTTAATTTTTCCGTCTCAGGTAAATGCGGGACAGCAAACCGTCAAACTCGGAGACGGAAAGACAGTGGCTGTCTATCAGACAGGTCAGTGGGAGTAAAGATCACTGTACCAGGAGAGACTCTCAATGATCTCACACTTAAACATGGAGACTTGATCATTACTAATATTTTAGTAGAACTCAACATCCTCCGTCTTTCATGCATTGTAAATGAGATAAACACAGACAATGCTCCATGTAGCGATTGGGATAACAACATTTTCTAGTAGCTCCTCCCACACACAGCTAGGGCGTCAAGCTTATGAACACATTTTTAGATTACTCAGCTCATGCTAATAATGTCAGTCTTTATTAACTACCGTATTTTCCAGACTATAAGTCGCCCTTTTTTTCATAGTTTGGCAAGGGGTGCGACTTATACTCCGCAGGGACTTATATTAGGAATAAATTGAAATATTTACATTGTTAACCCTCCTGTTATGTTCATTTGTGAGGAACAGAGATGATGTTCCTGGGTCAATTTGATGTATGAGGTATGTTAAGTGTTAAGAGTATGTTAAGTGACTCAGAGAATCAGCAAACCTTTTTTTACAGTAAGATCTTGAAGGCTAACATAATATAACATAATATTCTATTTTCCAATGATTTTATAGATTCAGAAATGCAATAAAAATGACAACTGTTTCTACAAAATCAGGATGAAAACAGAGTATTAGTTGGACAATGATGCTTCATGAAAATAATAAATAGGTTTGAGAAAGAATTACTGTGAAATTATGAGATAAACAGTCTGCTATGATTGTGTCATATGAGGTTATGAAAGTTATAAGTTCTTGGTCCCAGATTTTGTCAAATAAATTTCCCGTCAAAATGCGACTTATAGTCCAGTGCGACTTATCTGTGTTTTTTTCTACTTTATAATGCATTTTTGGGCTGGTGCGATTTATAATCCGGAGCGATTTATAGTCCGGAAAATACGGTATTGTAGACATTTTCATGACATGTCTTTATTTTCCATAAATGTATTCCTTGAGTCTGCCTGTTTAGTTGGTATCAGTATTTGACATGAAGACAGCAGATAATACAGTAAAACAGCTGCACTTTTTGAGATCATAAACATACGGAGCCCATGTCCTGACATTAAAAAAACTAAAAAATATTTTGTTCCCACAGATTAATATCTTGTTCCCACAAATTAATATCTCGTTCCCACAAGATAATATTCCGTTCCCACAAGATAATATTCCGTTCCCTCAAAATACTATATTGTTCGCTCGAAATAATTAATTTGTGCGAACCAATTAATTAAGTCGTGAAGAAATAAAAATAAATTTGATCATTCTTGTTTTTCTTTTTCCTTTCTTGAACTAATGTGGGTCACAGAGGAACGAAAAAATAGTATTTAGAGGGAACGGAATATTATCTTGTGGGAACGGAATATCTAGTGGGAACGGAATATTATCTTGTGGGAACGAGATATTAATTTGTGGGAACAAGATATATTTTAGTTTTTTAATGTCAGGACACGGGCTCCGTATAAATAAACAATCATCATTTAGAAAATAAATCAGCACAATGTTTTTACCTATTTCTTCAGACTAAAAACTTTAAATATATTGGTGTTGCTGTGTTAATGCTTCAGACCAAGTTACATTTAATAGTACTTATTGATTAAATTATTTTTCTCAGCATCAAATGGTTCAGTTGGTCAAAATGTTTCTAGTTTAAATAAGGACTGACAGTTTTATTTTTTTTATTTCAGGCACTTTAAGCTTCTTTTCTGTTTTAGATTGTAAACCCTCCAGTCTATCAGACTTGGTGGAATAAAATTATATTAAGAATATACAGGAGTATTTAAAGTGATGGGTTAACCTGCCAATATATAATAAATATTACCAAAAATTACTTACTTGTTCTCTATGACCCATATACAAAACTACTTGCTCGCTCTAATCCCTATGCAACCGTCTGCAAAATGGTTTAAAACATCAGAAACATCGATATCCAGGTTTTTAAGGAAAAATAAACCACCACGAATTGGATTAAAAACTCTGAAAAATGCTAAATTTCTTGGGGTATAGATTTTCCAATTTTCTCAACTATTTTCTAGCTCATAGATTACAGTACATTCTAAAATTGTATAATAATAACAACAGCCCACTTGTGGATGGATGTAGAGAACAGTCATTTTGTGAATAGATTAAACTATCCATACTGTGCATACTTTAAATTAATTAATATTAAAGCTACATTGACAGCATGATGAGAATTCCTTAAAATTTCTCTCCTACAACAAGCAAAGTGACACTCATTTGGAATACTCTTGACATTCTGATCAATAAAAAATGTTAAATATCTCAACATGGAAGGCTAATGATATTACACACAATGAACATATAATTCAAGGAAAACATTCATCTCTTTTGAAAACTAAAAGCCCTAAGTAAAGGAATACTAAGTAATAAGACAAATTACTTAAAATATCAACAATTGAAGTCAGTAATAAGTGCAAGGTTTAACTTGAATCAGGTTAACTTGACAGCACTGAAATCTGTGAAAATATTTTTAAACATATTTCAGGGAATATTAAAATCTTATATATTTACTGGCCCTTGCATAGCTAAAAAAAACAACAACAAAAACTATGTTAACTGGAAAAGTAAAAACAGCATCAGTATTATTCAATTCCGGAATTGGTAAAGGCTAACAAAAACAAACTGTGCAGATTCTTAGCTGCTCCTACCACTGATGTTTTCTGGACTGAGGTGACTGAGGTCTTTCCGGGGATCTGCTGTAATCACTCTTCCAGCTTGGAGGTTACTGCCCGGAGTGCTTCACTTACCACGGGCAACACTGTCACATTAGCTTTTCAGTTCTTCTCTAAGTCCTGGAATTTCTCCAGTCTCTCATGCTCCTTCTTCCTGATGTTTCTATCACTTGGTACTGCCACATCCACCACAATGGCTTTCCTCTGTTCTTTATCAATAATTACAATATCTGGTTGGTTCGCCTTTACCATCCTGTCAGTCTTTATCTGGAAGTCCCACAGGATCTTTGCTCTCTCATTCTCTACCACTTTCGGGGGTGTTTTTCATTTGGACTTTGGGGTTTCCAGTCCATATTCTGGCTTCTCTGGACTTGCCGTAGTCGTTGGAGGTATTTGGCTGTCGAAGCTTTCCTTGTTGCCTGTCCCAGATTGCAATTTGCCTGTGGAACTCCAAGGTACTTGCAATGTACCTTGTACCAATGTCTGCTATTGTTCCGTCTGGGAGTGAGACCCCTCCTGTGTGGACTAACTTGGCTCTCTTTGTCACCATCCGACAGCATTTCTTGAGGCCGAAGGAGATCCCAATGTCAGTACTGGGATCCTGGTGGTGTGGATCAGGGAGTCAATTTCACCCCCACTCTTAGAATATAACTTGATGTCATCCATGTAGAAGAGGTGACTGATGATGGTCCCATTTCTAAGTGAGTATCCATAGCCACTTTCGTTGATTATTTGGCTGAGCGGGTTCAGACCTATGCAGAACAGCAGTGGGGACAGAGCGTTACCTTGGTATATGCCACAATTGATGGACACTTGTGCAAGTGGCTTGCCATTGGCTTCCAGGGGTTTTTTCCACAGCTTTGAGTTTCCTATGAAGGCTCTTAGAGTCCCGTTCATGTTGTACAGCTCCAAGCATTCAGTGATCCATGTTTGTGGCATTGAGTCATAGGCTTTCTCGTAATCAATCCAGGCTTTGCACAGGTTGGTGTGTTGTGAATTGCAGTCTTGAGCAACCCAGACCCCCTCCAGACCCCTGACTGTGCCTAGAAATTCTGTCAATTAGGACTATGAACAGAACCGGTGATAAAGGGCAGCCCTGCCAAAGTCCAACATGCACCGGGAACAGGTCCTATTTACTGCCAGCTATGTGAACCAAGCTCCTGTTCCGATTATACAGAGACCAGAAAGCCCTCAGAAAGGATTCCCAAACCCCATTCTCCCAGAGCACCCTTAAGAGGACACCACTGGGGTTGTGGTCGACGCCTTCTCCAAATCAACAAAACACATATGGACTGGATGAGCAAACTCCTAAGAACCCTACAGCACCCTAAAGAAAGTGTAAAGCTGGTCCACTGTCCCATGACCAGGAAGGAAACCGCACTGTTGTTCCTGCATCTGAGGTTCATCTATCGGACAGACGGTAGACAGTATTCAGTTAGTTAGTTAGTCTTATTTGTGTCTTTAGACTTAATCACCATATGAGATATCTCTGGGCAAATAATTGGCAAATCTGTATGAGGCACCCAGGTGGCTCATACCAAAGACTCTAAAAATGGGACCCAATGCCTCCCTGCTTCACACTCAGCATTAAGGGGTTGGATTGGGGGGATTAATCCACTAAATGGTTCCCGAGCACGGCTGTGTCTGCAATTCACCGTTCCCCCAGGGTATGGGTCAAATGCGGAGAACAAATTTCACACACCTAGGTGTGTGACGGCTAATGGTACTTTAACTTTAAATGTAAGTACTGTTGATGTTTCATTCTGCTAAACCTCTTTATGAAACCATCATATGGACGTTTTTGGTCCAAACCTCCATCTGCAGCTTCAGGTTCCGACCAAAAACTAACTGCTGGACAGAAATATCTCTTAGCAGTCGTTCTCTCAGACGTTCATAAATAGAAAAAGTATAAACTGAGATGTATCCCCATCTGTCACTAAAGATCTCTAATGAAACATAAACCAGTTTTAAATAAATTCAACTTGCTCAGCTTCTTTCTGCCTTTTTGCTGGCTCTTAAATACTTCTGGAGGATGTCACCTTATCAGCTGTGCTTCCTGAGGAGATGCTAAGAGCTACACGGGTGCAGAAACTCATGAGCTTTGCATAAGTGTCAAGTGGCCCAAAAGAATTGAAACAAAAAAAAATGTCTGTGTCAGATACTGAGACTTTAAAAAAAAGGGGGGGTCTCTGAGCATGAGTCTCAGACCTGCATTGCTAAAAGAAGGCAATCGTTACAGCAACAGGAAACAATAGCAAATTTCTCTTGGTGAGAAAATTGGATCCTGCACACTGTCGCTTATACAATTTTACACTTGATAATTCTGTAAAAACATCAACTGTACATGGAAACATCTATAATAAATTAACAGATATTTCCAGGGAATTAAATGTTTCAATCATCTGCATTCATCAACCTGTGAAGAAAACTTCAGAAAAGAGGAGGCAAAAGTGATTTCTGGGATCCATTAATTATGGATTCCTGCAAGAAGTGAATAATAATGCAAGCCCTTAAACTTTGCTCTTTAAAAAGATTGTGTTAGTAAGATTTAAAATTTAGATTTAGCCCATTTAATGCTATATTTATGTTTCTGCTGTGTTAAGGAAATCTAAATGAATCTGAAGTGATGTCCAGTCTCTGGGATTTAAAAGACAGTGTAATGCTACTTTCACACCAGCCAACGCAAGTTCTATCGACCTCTTTCTGTGCAAACACGTGTAAATTAGCGTTTAGGGGTTCCACATTCAAACTCTCACTTTCATGCGTTCAATTGAATGCGGATAAAAGATAAACAAGTTGAAATTTGACAAATCAGGAACTCGGAATTAATAGTGATGTATGTATTACGGCCCCTTTAATTCATGGAAGTTTCAACCGTTGATCATACAAAAGAATAATTGTGGTTTTGGTCTGGCCTGAAGTATACTGTATGCCACCAACTCTTTTATATATCAGAATAGATTTCTGAAAGAAAAAGCCTGGAGCAACATTTACAAGATTTGCACCTCTGACATTTCGCTCCAAGCCTCTTCCAACTGTGAGAACATATGCTGGTATTGGAAAGAGACAGTCTAGTTTGAACAGTATATGCTAAAAGTGCGTCGAAGAACCGGTGTTAGCGCATTCCTCAAAGTGCGTGACATGCCTGGTGTGTATGTAGCATTAGACTTGCTGCTACATACAAAGAATCGGCAAGCAGCTTGAGAGAGAAAGCAAGAGATGCCTGCTGAAAATGAAAGAGTTAGTTGACTGCAAGGCTTGCACAGCCTAAAAAGCAGAGTTTTAGTTTGTATTCTGGCTCTGTCTGGACAGGCAGATATGGAGGGCTTTACCAGCTGCAGGATGGGGGCCGTTGTTACTGGCAGTGGCCTTATTTCCAAACACAGCATCGAAATCTACAGTCATGGCGGTGGAGGCTTGCTGCAGTGGCTGACTCTCCAGTCCTGAGGAATGCAGTTAAACATGACTGATGAAGGCTGCTATTGTGCTGGTGAAGTTGGGTGACAACGCAGCTGGAGCTGATTTATTTTCATTTTCATTTCATTTTCACCAAGGATCCTGATGTTAAATGGGACTCAACCGCCTCCTGCAACAATAATCCTTAGGAATACATCTATTATAGTTCTCTGAATATTTCTATAGTTGATAAAAGGTAGGGCATGAACCCATATAAGCTGTTTAAAACAGGCGTTTAAGGCAGACTTAGGAATGCCAATGAGAGTTTCAAGAGATATAAACTTGGTTTCTTTCTTTACATATCTCAGAGATAATAATTTCTAAATTTGTAAAGTAAAAACCATGGGGAAAAGTATGTAACATTTTTGCCTTGCAACCACTTGAATTAATAACAGCATCTTTGAACAAATGGAATGTAGCTGTAGCCCAAAATCTACAAAGCTTTTTCTGGAGTGACAGATAAGCAAGCATGTCAATATATGCTTGTAAACAAAAAAAAACTTTTGAGAAAATGAGATCCTCTTTGCCCATAAGTGGCCGGAATAGGCTCCGGCAGCCCCGTGACCCCGAAATGGATAAAACGGAATGGAAAATGATTGAATGAATGAGATCCCCTTTGCCTAGTTTCTACACAGCTTTGGATCAAACTGAAGGAAAAGTATTATGCGTTGTTTTAAAGAAAAATTGCAATATTCAAATCTTGATACAGTTAGTCACTAAATGTGACAACATGCTAAAAAAGAAGCTCTGACGGATATCTGCTCAAACACTTTCTAAACATAACGCAGTGACAGAGCCATTCATGTTCGTCAGTGCTACAGCTTTAACATGGATCTCTGTATTTCATAGCAATCTGAGAATAAAGGTATTGTGACAAAATGTAAGGCTGGATTTTTAAAATTCTTATTGTTCTCCCACTCAGATGCTAAAGGTGAATGGGAGGTGCTCAAAGTTCAACTCTGCACAGTAAAAATAGCTATACTGCAAATTTCTATTACTTTAAGACACAGCTGGTCTAGTGTCCTAAAAATTGACAGAATAACGGAAGAAATTAAGAAAAAAAAAATATCAGGTAAATGGATGCATGGACAGGCAGACATGTGAATCACCAGCCTGATCATTTTTTCTGCAATATGGTAAACTGTGTGCTACAATTGTACTGCTTCTGTTACTAGCATATATGTGTGAATCAAAAGGTGTGTTTTAAGTGAGTTTTTGAGTGTGCACGTGGCATACCTCCCCAGGCACTATTGGTGTTGGAGATGGAAGGAGTGCTCTGTATAGCAGGGATGAAGGCCGGCTGAAGATCAAAAAGGTCACTGTTCAAACTGCGTCCAATGAGAAGAATAAAGAGCAAGGACGAAGATGAAAAAAAGGAGTTTTAAAGAGAGACGAAGAAAGAGGGAAACAGGTAGAGAAGCAGTGAGAAAAATGTTAAAACTGGATCAACTGAGCAAAAATAGCCGACCCCACCCCCCATCAAGATGTTCATTTGTCACAGTCAGTCATTCTCCTAAATCAAGGGTGTCCACATTTCTTGCAAAGAGGTTGAGAGGTTGTTTGATTCCCAACCCATTCAGTCTGACAATCATTGAACTAAATATTAACATTAAATGGAAATTAACTGACCATTTCCCTTCAATTATGTGGTTTGCATTTCTTTACAAAGAACACAAAAACATCTAAATATGTTTTTCTAAATTTACAGTGAATTAATATAAATTTGTCAATTTTTTTCAACATTTATTCTCAGTTAGCTTGTCGTAGTTGGCATGTCTTGTCTAGTAGTGCCTTTTGACATTGACCTCCTTAAAAACAGCCAGTTTCTTGGCATATTAGACAGACACCATTATATCATATGTCCTGGAAGCAGTGGTCCCTACTGTCAATGTTTGATTTATAGTTAAAATTTTAGAAATGTGCTAGAACGTGTCACAAAAGGGTCGAACAACAGTTTTGCCACAGGCTTAGAATGGCTTCAAACGTAATTTAGCCAACCATAATCAACAAATTGTAGACACAGTTTTTAGAATATATCATTAATTTTATGAAAGCCTGCAGGCCAGAGGAAATTTGAATACATTTGACCCATAGGCTGGACTTTAAACATGCCCGTCTTAAATACTGGGACAGCTTACAAAGAACATTTAAACAGTAAGCTCCATTTTTAGATCTTATCAAACACAAACAAACTCAGTCAAAGTCAGTCAGCAACACAGTGACATTGTGTATGCTTAGTGAGAAAGAAAAAAAGGGGATTTTAAATACCTAAATTTAACACAGTAGCATGGGCCAGGCTTTGATTTATTTATTTTTTTTATTTTAAGGGGAAAAATGGAAATTAAAAATTAAAAAAAATAAATAGCTAAGCCTCAAACTTTGTCTCAAAAATCAGTTGCAAATGGCTTAGTGCCACAAATGATATGAACCAAGAATAACTGATGCATACAGTTAGAAAAATACAGCAATTAGAGAGCAAATTGTTTCCAGGCTGTTTTCCTTTCTTGTTTTTATGTATTAAGGGTGTTGATGTTGAGAGAAATGTCTTTAAACAAAAATCAAATTTGAACAGCTTTCAGATGTCAAATGTCTCTTGGGAACATTTTACCGTTTTAGCCCCGTTTTAGCCCCATCACTTCTTCAGTCAATTTAAAAAGGAAAGTAAACAGGATCTATATAGAAGCTTCTTAAATGCTTTATGTGTCTACTTGCAAGAAGATTATCAGATTACATTTAACTCCTATTGCCCCCCCCCCCATCTTTTTTCATCTTATCTTAAAAGGAGTTTATTTTTTGCTTTAAATATGTAGTAACATGTAAAAGTTCCTGCCAGAAACAGTGGTTGTCATTCAAACACTTGAAATGTGTTTGTGCACCTGTTGGCAGGCAGTGTGGAGCTGAACAGCTCTGGGGTTTGTGTGATGTGGTTGTTGTTGCTGGCGCTGCCTGTTGACTGAATGACTGGGGAAGCAGCAGGAGGAGGCTGCATGCTCATTTCCTTCAGACGCTGGTCCTGGAAAACAGATACATGTAAAAGGAGTACAAAGTGAGATAATCCTGGAGATGTATGATTAAAGAGATTGCATGCAAGAAAAAAAATAGGAAGCTATACACTTATTTTGAAACTCGGCAAACAAACCGTACATAGGAAACTTCTTGACTGCCTAAGATTTATTTTGCTAGAACAGCAGCAAAAAACAACAGAAATTTATAACATCACTGCAAGCATGTCTTCTCAATTGTCAAAATGCTTTAAAAGACCCATTTAAGGGAAAATTGTGTTTTTGGTATTTTTAACATGTTCTTGTGGTATTTTTGATTTTGGAGGACATATGTTAAAATTGTTCCCAATTGATAAAACACTAAACTCAACTGCTTTAACTTTTTTCTTAAAAACTGACTCTTTGGTCGTGTCCTAAAACACAATTTGCATAACTCTAATCTACTCTTTACAGACACGACACATTCTCGCTTTTAAAACAGTTTGCATTCACACCACACAAGGTGCAAAAAGTTGACAAAACTGGCAAAACTGAAGACACTTACTGGAAATTAACTCCAGTTAATGTCAGGACAGTTGTGGAACAACTGAGCAGCTTTTCAAAGATGGATAACAGAGCAAGACCCACACAAACCCAGACCTGCATCAAAACCTAGACCCAGACAAAGGAAAATAATTTCTGATGAGTTCCAGGCCATTGTTATTGACTAGGGCTGTGAATCACTGGGTACCTTACGATACGATGTGATACATTGCTCACGATAACGATACTATCACGATGTGGTGATAGTATGATAATCGATATATAGTCTCCAACAACTCACGATTTATCAAACTTTAAGAAAAAAGAACTTGAAACACTGTGTTTTGGACAATATTTCCCCATTAATGTTTTAGCTTTTAAACACAATGATAAACAACTTGTGTCCGTTTGGTGTAACGAATAAAAGACTTTTGTGTAACATTGCTTTAATCAGTAATACTCTGTCTTTGACAATCTTTGACAATTTTCATTTGGAAATATCTGTAAAATTCGGTGTAAACAACAGTGAACAGGGACAGCAGAGCCATTATTTAGTACAAAATTGCTGTAAACAGTCAAGTAGCTGCCAGGCACATTGGTATTAACTTTTGAAAAACAAAGCCATAGCTATCGCATTATTTAAAAAAAATAGCTGTAAATCAGATTTCTATTCTGTGAACAATTTATAGTGCCTTTGTTAAAAATAAATGACACCATTTAGTGCAAATGTGGTGTAAAAAAAAAATTCTCCCAGAAAAAACAACAAATAAAATCTAGTAGCAAGGAACTTTCCTTCAAGTCATTTAAGACATAAACTGCTTTCAAAATAAATTACTAGGGATAAAATACATGTACTTAAAGTGCCTCTAAAAGTAAACATCTTCGTGAACAAAAAGTTTGGGGAGAAGCTGCATGTGATGCATGTTTATATGTTCATGTTTTTCTTGAGAACCACAGGCTTTTTACGTCAAGACGCTGCTCGTCTACCGCTGCTTTGAGGAGAAGGGGTAGTTTAGCTTAGTCTGTTTAGTTCCGTTTAGTTATTAACCAGTTGAATTATATGACTTTGTGTTCTATATGACTTCATGTATATTAAAAAGCCCATTGAGATGACTATTGTTGTGATTTTGGGCTATATAAATAAAATAAAATTGAATTGGGATTCGTATATCGCTCAGGTTTGTAGGACATACTACTTCATTTCCCAGTCTTTGTTAACAAAATGCACCATGAACTTCACGTAGGACTCTGTGGCCCTGGAGGTCCAGCCGTCAGACGTGAGACCCACTCTTTCTGCTGTCCCCAGCGCCATCTCAACCATAGCTCTGGTCTGGGCAACAGTACAGGTATCATTTTTTCAGTATTTCCGAGAGGGAATGTCAAAGCATGGCTCTTATGCTATCAATAAAAATGAAATCCCTCGTTCTCCACCTCGCTGTAGGGATGGAACCCCTTGTACATTTAAACAGCAATCCCGTTTGTTATTGCCTCTGCTCTCGCAGAAGACGGTGGTTGCTTCGCCTGGAAAAAGGTATCCGCGCCAGGCTTCAGGCTAGCAACAACCACGGCTTTCTCACACAACTCCGGGTGATGCAGCTTCAATGCTGCCGGGCGTCTTTTAATTTGCTGCTCTCGCTATTCCTCGTTTTTCTCCGCCATTTTTGTTTGAATGTGTATTCCTTTTCGTCCGCCCGTGACAGCCAATCTTGCAACGAAAGCCCCCTATCTACCTCCAAAGAATCGTCTTACCAAAGGATGGTTAACGTTTTACAGGGTCTTCAAACGTAAATAAAAGGTCGATACTTGATGAAAATGCATCAAGATATCGCGATATATCACAATATTGATATTTTGGCACACCCCTATTATTGACCATATGTTGGTTTATGGAATGATCATAAATGAAGCAGATTTAAAGGTCAATCCTCAACCCAGCAGGCTCATCAGTCATATGGACATTCAACAAGAAAATGACGGAGAAGATGTTGTTGTTGTTGTCTGGGAATTTTCACAAACGTTTGCTCATCAGACAGTATTTAAAAACTAATTCCCAATCTATATTAGTTTTCTTCCACTTGTTTTCTCCATTCCTCAACTCAAATTGAAGATTTTTTTTTCTGCTTGGCATTGGAAGGTTTACGAGAGAGAACCATACACTCAACAAATCATGTTGCAGACCATGGACTTGGCTTGTGATGATATTTTAATTGTGTCTTGTCAAGGCTGGATCAGGCACACAAGATATTTTTTTCCTGTTGTGTAGCTAGGGTGCCTGTGTTGTGGATGAAGTCCGCTAGACTGAACTGCACATGGTGAAGTGCAGGCCAGTCCTGGGCGTACAGTGAATTAATAAAAAAAAAAATCTGTATACTATTTTATTCATTTTTTTAATGGGGAGGGGGGGGGGGGGGTACTATTCTTTATAAGGCATTTTGTGAACAGTGTTGAGTGTTTTGTTGTGTATGTGTGTTTGTTAGTATTGCCAACAGAGTATTCATTGTGACCTCAAAGTCAGATTTTGACTGAAGTGTCAAGTATTTTGTACATTTAGCTTTTATGTTGAAAATTGAGGTTGGTGTTTTGCTGTGTAGTGTGTTATGTTTGCTCTGTGTGTGTACGTTCTGACAACAGAGTCTTCATTTTGACCTTAGAGTGAACTGGAGACATGCTGTTGAAAATAGAAAAATCTACATCAAAGCTGATATTAGTATGATAAGCCACAGAGGAAATGGAAAATTAGCTCCTCAGATTGTCTTTCTCTGTTTTATTTACATAGTTGGGTGCTTTAATTCAGCAAAAATAATAATGTAAAGAAATGTTCCAAGTCAAACTCTTCCACCGGTGAACTCAGAACAGATTAATAAACAAAATGTTTGATGTCCAGCATTTAGCCAGGCAACTTGTTCTATTTGTATTCTGACAGTGCAGAGAGGTGCAAATGGAAGCAGCAGTTATTGCTTGAGTAAAGGCCCCAGCTGGACAGTAGCAGAGTCCTACATCTTCTGTATGTGAGTGGAGTGCCTATGGAAATCAGAGATGCAGGGAGCTGGACTGTAGCTGTTAGATGGTTACTGCTAACCCCAACTCTCTCACTCTGTTATGTTCCCACTCACTTTATCTTAGCACTCTTTTCTAAGTAATACCAAAAGACTTGGCAAAAACTGAGCAGACCTGAAATCGTCAGTCACTAATTGTGCAAGTTCTCCAACTTCAAAAGATGAGAGAGGGCTGTAATTTTCTTTATAGGTATACCTTAACTATAAAAGAAAGAATGAGAAAAAAATGTATTTTGGCACATTTTCCCGTAGAACTATGATTAGTTCGGGCTTTCACTGGGCATCGCAGACTTTCACCTCTGAAGACTTTCTATGGGGTTGAGATCTGGAAACTGGCTAGGCCACCCCAGGACCTTCAGGACCTCCCGGATTTTTTTAAACGTACAATTAGGCCAATCAAACAACGCCCTTAAACGTTGCAAAGCAACGAAGATAGTCGTTAGTTACCTCCCAATTTTTCACAATTGGGTTTTTCCTCTTAAACTTACAGTTAGTAAGGATTCGCTGGCAGGGAATGAGGCCGGAAAGACTCGGGAGAGCCAAACGCACTTTGGGGGTCTCCATTTTCTACAGTATCTCAAGTCTATGGATGCTGTGGGAGTGTCTTGGCTGGTACGTCTCTGTGGCATTGCGTGGCAGTCGGGACTTGTACCACTGGACTGGCATACAGGGGTGGTGATTCCCCTTTTTAAGAAGGGGGGCCGGAGGGTGTATTCCAACTACAGGGGAATCACACTCCTCAGCCTCCCTGGGTGCTTTGGGAGTATGGGGTCCGGGGGGCCTTACTGAGGGCTGTCCGGTCTCCGTATGACCGGGGCAAGAGCTTGGTTTGCATAGCCAGCAGTAAGTCAGACATGTTCCCGGTGCATGTTGGACTCCGGCAGGGCTGCCCTTTATCACCGGTTCTGTTCATAGTTTTTATGGACAGAATTTCTAGGTGCAGCCAGGGGCCAGAGGGGGTCTGGTTTGGGGACCAGCCCTTTTGGCTTCATCGAGCCGGGACCTCCAGCGTGCATTGGGGTGGTTTGGGACCGAGTGTGAAGTGGCTGAGATGAGGGTCAACACCCCTAAATCTGAGGCCATGGTTCTTGACCGGAGAAAGGTAGTTTGCCATCTCTGGGTGGGTGGAGTGTCCCTGCCCCAGGTAGAGGAGTTTAAATATCATGAGAGAGGGAAGACCGGAGCGTGACGGAGCAGCGTCGGTAGTTATGTGGTCACTGTATCGTTCCGCTGTGGTAAAGAGAGAGCTGAGACAAAAAGTAAACCGGCCGATCTTCGTTCCAATACTCACCTATGGTCATGAGCTCTGGGTCATGACCGAAAGAACGAGGTCCCAAATACAAGCGGCTGAAATGAGCTTCCTCCGTAGGGTGGCTGGGTGCTCCCTTGGAGATAAGGTGAGAAGCTTGGTCACCCGCTGAGAGCTCGGAGTAGAACCGAGCTCTCTTCTTCTCTACATCAAAAGGAGCCAGTTGAGGTGGCTCGGGCATCTAGTCAGGATGCCTCCTGGACGCCTCCCTGGGGCGGTGTTCCGTGTATGTCCCACTGGGCGCAGGCCCCGGGGAAGACCCAGGACACGCTGGAGAGACTATGTATCTTGGCTGGCATGGGAACGCCTTGGGGCATCCCCAGAAGAGCTGGAGGAAGTGGCCGGGGCGAGGGAAGTCTGGGCATCTTTGCTTAGACTGCTGCCCCCGCGACCCAGTCCCAGGTGTCTTTTATTTAGATAACCAGTTCAAACAGGTGCCATTAATACAGGTAACAAGTGGAGGACAGAAGATCCTCTTACAGAAGAAGTACAGGTCTATGAGAGGCAAAAGATTTTCTTGTTTGTAGGTGACCAAATACTTATTTTCCACCATACTTTGCAAATAAATTCTTTAAAAATCAGACAATAGGATTTTCTGGATATTTTTTTCTTATTTTGTCTCTAATATGTGTTTATGATCAAAATTACAGGCCTCTCTCATCGTTTTAAGAGGGAGAACTTGCACAATTGGTGGCTGACTAAATACTTTTTTGCCCCACTGTACATACATCAAACTCAGATTTAAGCAACTGCTAGTCAAAAACTGCATCGTTTCTGGTTAGATGTAAGCATTCTCTGCCTACACAAATGTCAGGCTCCCAGCTCTTGTAGCTTTGCTGCTCTCACTCAAGTCTAGCTTGCTTAAAGGTAGAATTCCCTTGGCTGCAGCTAGAAATGTCAACAAATTTCACACTTTACTTTTCTATTGGTCCTCTCACTACCAAGGCCCTCGGCTTATTATACTCAGAGTTTAGATTTCAAACAACCAGGGAGATGGACAATAGCTCTGCAGAGAAAATAAAGTTAAGTGTACATGCACTCTACATATTGGATACATTTTTGTCTTATTTACAAAAACAAACACACAACTTTAAAGTTAATTTCCTTTCAGTAAATAGAACTGAATGGTACAATTTCAGACATTTGAAAGAGGCAAACTAAAAAATTTTAAAGGCTACAATAGATGAATTGTGCCCACAAGCGTTCCCAGTAGTCCTTTAAATATGATTATGCCATTTTTAACTAAAGTTAAAATCCTAGGTTGTTTTCTAGGGCATAGTTACTGCAAAGTGATTGTAACTTTTAAGTAATACGTCTCAGAGTTGTGGGCAGGACTGTCAGCGCGGAGCAACGCTGCCCTCCATCCCCCGTTGCTGAGAGCTTTATGTTTCCTGTGTTTATGTGATCTCCCGCTAGCTTACAGCCCCCACTTCCAAACCTGACAAAAATGGCAAGCTATTTTTGAGCAATCCAGTCGTACAGTTTTGAGCCAGTTCAGATAAGGAAAACAGACGTACATGAATCTAGTTGTCTACAAGTGAATGCAACAGAATAGAACGGTGCAGAGAGCTTGTGGCCCGCCCACTGCATTTTCTACATCACAAATAAGCTCTTTTTGTAGTTATATTTTTATCTGAATCTGATTTACAAAGATTTGAATAAAGAAATATGCAGAAATGCAATTTTAAGGTTAATTTTCTTAATAAACATGCCTTGACTCACATTTGAACTTAAGTGCCAGCCGTGTTCCTGGGAGGGTTGTATATTGTACACTGACTCTGCCTTCTGATGGAAGGTTGGGTCTAAACGCTCCCTTTTCTAACCTCTAGATTTCAATTTGTCGGTCCACCTTTTGCTGCTATAAGAGCTTAAACTATTCTGGGAAGGCTGTCCACAACGTTTAAGAGTGTGTTCATAGGATTCTTTGACTATTCTTTCAAAAGAACATTGGCAAGGTCACACATTAATGTTGGTGGAGAAGGCCTAGGTCTCAGTCTCTGCTCTAATTTATCCCAAAGGTGTTCCAACGGGTTTAGGTCAGGACTCTGTTATTTATTTCGGAATCTGAAAGATGTTTCATTTAGAAAAATTGCCCGATTCTCTGTTACATCAGTCTGTTACTCTTGACGCAGGCCAATTTGCTCGTCTCTGCCACGTGATAGGATACAGCTAAAATAAAACCCAGGATTTTCCAACATGATTGAAATTAATAAAGTTTGGCCTCAATTACTAAAGGGGTTTATTCAGACATACCTTTGGTTTGTCTGAAGATTAATAACCCCTGTTGTTAAAGTAAAATATGTCCAACACAAGAGGCCGTCAGCTCTCATCTGCCTGCCCAGCTGTTGGACAGGACAAGTTATAAAAAAAAATAATAAAATAAAATAAAATAAAACCCAGGAACTAGCAAAATGAACAAAAAACAAATGTCTTTGGAAAGTTTATTTGCCAAGTAGAAAAGGCCCAGCCAGGAGACAGAAGAGGAGCCTTCCACTTCCAAAAAAAGAAAGCTACATTTAATAGACAGTATCAGGAGTACTTAAAATACCGATATATCCCAACGGGAGATTCCCTCGAACCATTCAGCATTGTGGCGAGTTGGATTTTCCATGCACTTATTTTGAAGGCATGTTTAAATGTTATAATAATGGCGACCAGGGAGTGTTGCGGGCAGAGAGGACGTGGCTCATGTCATAATTTTTGTTTATTGTTATGTTTAGAAAATACCACAGTTTTCATGCAAGTCATATTATTCTGTTGTACTGCAGTGTCGGTCACGTGCACGTTTGGTCTGCTGTCGGAGTTCCGGAGCAATCCGCAGCCCGCTCCAAACTGTTACCATAAGGTTGAGAGCATGGAATTGTCCAAAATGTTTCGATATCCTGAAGCTTTCAAAATTCCTTTCACTGGAACTGATGGGCCAAGCCAAAGTCCTGATAAACAACCCCACACCCTAATTCCTTCTCCACCAACTTTCACACTCGGTACAATGCAGTCTGAAATGTACCGTTCTCCTGCAAACTCCAAACCCAGACAAGCGTTAATCATCTTCACTGCTCTAAAGTCCAGTGGCGGCGTGCTTTACACCACTGCATCCGACGCTTTACATTTGCAAGCAAGCTACACTTTGTGATGTGGGGTTTGGATGCAGCTGCTTGGCAATGAAAACCCATTCCATATAGCTCTCTGCATATTGTACTCAGGCTAATCTGAAGATCGCATGAAGTTTGGAGCTCTGTAGCAATTGACTGTGCAGATAGTCAGGGACCTCTTTGCACTATGTGCTTCAGAATCCGCTGACCTCTCTCCGCCAGTTTACGTGGGCTAACACTTTGTGGCTGAGTTGCTGTTGTTCAGAAACTCTTCCAATTTGATTACGATAGAGCTGACAGTTGACTGTGAAATATTTAGGAGCGAGGAAAATTCACCACTAGATTTGTTGCACAGGTGGCATCCTATGACATTTTCACGCTGGGATTCACTGAGCTCCCGAAAGTGGCCCATTCTTTCATAAATGTTTGCAAAAACAGTCTGCATGCCTGAGTGCTTGGTTTTATACGCCTGTGGCTAGGCCAAGTGATTAGGACACCTGATTCTGATCATTTGGATGGGTGACCGAATACTTTCGGTAATATAGTGTATGTCCTCAATCACCACAAGAAGTTAAAAACACAAAAAACACAATTTTCATCCGAGTGAGACTTTACACAGCTGCTGCCAGCTTTCCTTCTTCTGCTGCCAGCTTTCCGCCGTTAGAACTTAGAACCTACCCAACTATGTCAAAGGTGATCAGACTCAAAATGTATTCAGTGAATTACCTTGAGTGCCTGCAGTCTGGCCTGCTCCTCCTCTAGGGCCAGCTGCTTTTCTTTCTCATCCATGCGGCTGAAGGACATGCCGGTGGAGGACAGAGAAGAGACAGCGCTCGACAAAGTGGATGCTCTGCAACACAAAAGAATTGTGGCAAGAACATATTGTTACCCTTCAAAGACTTTCACATTCACTTTGAAACAAGCCTACATTTCATTTGAAAGCTTAACGCAAGTGACAGGCAATTAAAATATCTACCTGGTGTCTGCATTCATCTCCTTTGTCTTTTTGCCCTCCAGAGAGGCCAGGTGCTGTTCCAAAGCCTCCAGGAGGCTGCTGGGGGCCTGACAGAACAATGAGTTTCAGCAAAGAAGTAAGACATCCAACACTCTGCTTAAACTCACCCCTTTTCTTCCAAAACAAGCCTTTGCACAATTTAGCATAAACAAAGAACCCAGGGTTAGTTGGTCTCAAAGCAGGGGAAAAGAGTGCATCGGGATCTAAGAATAGCTGTGGCAACATGCAGCAAACACTCATATTGTTAGCAGGAGACTCAAAGGGGAGAGACAAAAAAGGAGTCGGCTGAAAAACAAAGACTGAGGAAAATAGGGAAAAGCAAAATGGAGAAAAAGCACCTGACTTCACATTAGCAGAGGACAGCAACACCTGCAGTAAGAAGTTGGTATTCTTTACCATCTTTGCCACTTTTTGGCCCATTTGCTCACTCTGTGGTGTTCTGTCACACTTGGAAAACAAGGAGCCAGGAAGAATTTAGATGCGCTTTTTTGTGCTCAGGAGCACACAAAAAACATGTGTGCTCCTGAGCCACATGTGAACTTGTAAAAATCTTTATCCTTCCTCTTCAAAAGAATTTGAAACAGCGGAATTTGCAGTGAAAAGCGAAAGTTTAATTAATTTTTTTTCAATTTTGGATTCATGTTTTGAGCTGAAAGAAGCTCGGATTTTGAGCTAATGCAACTATAATGAAAATTTCTTAGCGGCAAATTAAATTTTATTTTTAATTGCTTGTGCCGCACATTCATTCTGTGAGGACTCTCAGCAGTCCAGGCTATGTTCTCCCAGGATTCTGTTCTTCAGAACAACTGAACTCAAAAAAGTTTATCTAGAAGACGTTTTACTCCAAAATTCAATGTGTTTGGTGTGCATTAGTTCCTAATATACACAAATTGCCAAGGGAGACACTATAGCAAAGGTAAGCAGGACCTCCACATTAGTGAGTGGAAAAACTATAGTTCTCCTGTACACAAATCAAACAAAACGAAAAACAGCATAGCTCTTTTGGCCAGAAGCAAGAAAATTCTTTAACATATAAAAAAAATGACATGTCTGTCCACAAGAATGCCACGTGTGCTGTTGGTAAGTCTGCAGGCCTGCCTGAAAACACATGCCCTCTTCTGAGTTCACAACTAGCCAGACAGTGTTTCTGCCAAACTGCTGCCTGGTTGATCAAGAAATTTTGGCTTTCAGGGCAAAAAAAAAATGTTTGTGTCAGTGGATCTGTACAGATGAAAAGAATACCGTGTATACCCAGTTAATATAAGTTTTAACACACATAGATAAAGACAGAATGGTTTCACCTGACTGCCTCAACCAGAAATTCACATCCCAGAAACTTTTTCAAAGCAACAATAAACAAAAAAGTGTTTTGCCTTTTTTCTTTTGCATTTTAATAGAAGTTTAAGTTGCAAGAAAAGTTGAGCTTAGTTTCTCCAATTATGGGTGAAATAAGTACTCACTGAGGATGGGGCTGATGTACTGAGCATAAAGCCCTACACAAAGCATTCACAAAGAAAAATTAACTCTTATGCTACTGTATGTGACTACGAGGCAAAGTTTTTTTTTTTGCTTCTTTTCATGATTGGCAATAAACATCCCATCTTTTTAAGCTTCCTCTACCTATGCTGTTTGGGGAAATCAGATTTTTATAAATAAAAATTTAAAAAATACTTTAGAAATTACAAAAATGTCATAAAATCAGAAACATGTATCAAAAGTTCTGATTCAGGATCAACTATAAAGCCATTTTATCACATAGATCCTATAGTAGAAAGTGGGATTACTTGAAACAAATGGTCTGTACTTGAAGCACTGTTTTCTTTACAGTTTAGGTGTGAATTTCCCTTTTTTTCTTTTCTTGGAAGTCTACTTTCGATCCCTGACGTCTCATGTTCTCCTTTTTGACCACAGTTGGATTTACGTCAAGGCTCACTTCCTGCTCCGACTGCATGTTGGTTTGTAAACATCAGCATTAGTGTTCATGTAAGAACTGTCAAAGCAGTAACAGACTTCCATCATTCCATTTGAATAAATGAATGATTCATTTTATTATTATTTTGAGAAAATGCTCTAGGTGCCTTTTCCTTAGGTGTTGAATATATGACGAGTGATAAAACAGAGTCTGCTGCAGCATTGCATAAATAATTTGTGGATGCACAGGGTAGCAATCTAGTTTAGCATTGGACCATTTCCCAAAAATAGGTCGAGGTTAAAAGCAGGGACTTTTTTTAAAAAGTAGATTGAATTGGTTAAGCAGTACAATATATAATCCATCACCATTAATGCATGATCCCTTTGTTTTCTGAGACAGAAAAGCAACCCGAAGTTTCACAATACCGGTAAGCTCAATGCCCACAGTGGAAATTTCACAGTTTACTTTTTTTTACTGATTATTTTTTAGCAACACAAAAATGAGATCTTTTTCCACTAAAGCTGTACAAATGTATTGTTTTCTAAGTGCAGCAGATGTATTTGTATTGGGAGAAAGAAAAATAAGAAAAGTTTAATAAAGTCAGGGCTTATGACCACCCATCATCCTCGTTTTCACATAGCTAGAATGTACTTTACCTAAAAGATGACACTGATACTACAAATTTGTAAAGAACCATATCAAATCTTGACTGCCTTTAAGGCTTGGCGTAAGGAGGTACAGATGCATTGTTCTACAATATATTTAGAGATGTGAAAGAAGTGAAGCAACAAGTCTAAAAACAGTTCTTATGATCTAGAGAGCTAATAATACCAACTTTCACTTATGTGATCTGGGTCTTCAACAGCATGTGACACGTGTCACTACAGAAACAAATGACAAAAATTCCAGTTTGTGGGAAAAAATAGGTAACCACCTAAATTCAAGAGGTTGTAGAACCAGATACAATGAGCATTACTAAAAGAAATAGCTTTGATTTTTACCTAAATGAGTTACTAAAAACATTTCCATCACAGTGTCACATCTCTGTCAGCACACATGTCACATAGAAGATTTCATCTTGTGCTCGCGATTATTTTATTGTTGCAAAACTTAAAAAAAAGAAAAGAAATGAAAAAAACCTGTTAGTCACATCAAGGTAAAAAAAAGTGACGTAAGTGTAATAGGCCAACTTTTCATCTGAGTTTGTGCAGATGAGGTGTTGAAGACAGGATGAATAATGTTAGTGGTTTGAATGAACTCACTAAAACTAAGATTTAAAGTTTACAATTTGAGAAAACCTGAAATTCAGGCTGCATAAATTTGGTCAAACACACAGGAGAAACTATTTAAAATGCCTTTCATGGCAATAGGTGCAGACAATTTTTAGTGCAATTCTTTCACACTAATACACACCGGTAAATTCCAGAAGCCTTAATGAAATGCCACAGAAAAACAAAAGTGTTTAATTTTCAGATCATGTTTATATTTTAAAATTTGTAGCAGATGAGCTTAGTGACTTCTCTGCATTTACTTTGTTAACCGAAGAATGTATATTTGAGATTTACACTCTTAGCTGTACCTAAATCTCCTTTCAACATACATCAAGAATCTAAACTACATATTAAATTATAAGTATACATCTAAAATCAAGATTGTTTTTCCAAGAGTTAAAAAAAATGTGTTGACATTAACATGAGAAATTTCCTGCCTCTTTTCCTGCATAATTATCTTAGTTATTCTCTTACAAAATTTAAGGATAGAGCTTTTTATTTTTCTCTGTTTCAAGTAAAGAAAGAAAAAGTCTGTTGACTGTGGGTGTGTATTTTCTTTTTTTAAATACTACCTTGATTTAGAGCTGAAACACAAAGGAAGTAACCTTGAAATTCCATAAACAGGGCACAGCAGGAAAACAAACTTGAAGTAAGACATCCCAGGATTAAATTGTGAGATTAGGAAACAAGACATGGAAGGTGCAGGACGAAAAGGAGTGCAAGACGGAGGAACATACTTAAAAACACAGGTTAAGTGAATATCAATGTGTGTCCACATAAAAGGAACAAAGCCACATGTGTGGCAGGAGAGGGGCTCTGATAAGAGGGGAGGAGATTGAGCAAGAAGTCAAGCTGGATTTGGAAAAAAGATGGAAGGTGAGATGTACACTGACCTGTGAGAGATCTGGGATGTCACCCTGATCTATTCCAACTTGCTGTCATCGAAAAACAAATTGTTGAAGAAAAAAAGGAGGAGGAGGTAGGTGGGGTCAAAATTAAGATAGTAAAAAAGGAGCAAACAAAAAAAGGAAATGTTACTTCATGCAGCAAAAATGTCAACATAACAACAACATAAATAACAAGCAAATGTTTTTGACATGGCAGCTGGCTGGCAGACAAACCAACTAACAGGCACTGTGACCGAAGGTGATGACTTAACAGTGATAAATGTGTCTGATGGAGGAGAGCAGGCAATGACTGATGGTGTGATAACTTCATAAAACAACAGTTACTAAGCTTAACCATTAAGATAAGACTGACTACAATCAAGTAAACATTTTGACATTAGGACACAGAAACATCCTCATGCCCGTAAATATTTTTGCAAGTAAAATAAAAAAATTTATTTTTATTGTTACACTGCAACTTTGTAATGTACATATTTGTCATTGATTTCTGCTGTAATTGTTGCAGTGTATTAGATACTTAAAAAGGAACTATTTACAGAGGACAGATAATTATCTTTTATTAGTTTTGCAGGAATTTCTACTATA
Organism: Oryzias latipes; assembly: GCF_053564925.1. Taxonomy (NCBI): domain Eukaryota; kingdom Metazoa; phylum Chordata; class Actinopteri; order Beloniformes; family Adrianichthyidae; genus Oryzias; species Oryzias latipes. The sequence continues at coordinate 14,429,720 of NC_136254.1, forward strand.
ATAGATTGAAATAACTTCAGTTTCCCTAATATTATAACATTAATGTTGATTTATCAATCCTGTTGGTAGAAATAAAACACGTATAAAGCTCCTTAAAATGTTTGATGTCTCCAAAACTTCTACAGTTTTTGATCTTAGGTGACCAGATTATAAGAATGATAAAAAAAAAGATAACTGAGAATAGTCAACATTTAACCCTTCTTTCTAATTTTTGTTTATTTTTTTATTAAAGGTCTATTGCATTGGCCTACAATTAAAATAATGTTTGCAATGCAGTGTGAAACATAAAGCAAAACAGGCTTTTTATACCTGGGAAAAAAGTGACATGGAAAATAAACTATGCAAAAAAAAGGCAGACTAAACCTAATTTCACCTACTATACTACTAAGCAATGGGCAAGGTTTAAGTGGCTAAAACAGAAAATTTTTATGTTTCTCTTTATCAGTCATTTTTAACCAATGTGAGTGAAATGTTTGCAAAAAATCCTTAATATCTGAGGACATCCTCAGTAAAATACAATAAGGAAACTGCATCCTACAACAAGTTGTAAATTCGTAATTTGTTTCTTTTATTACAGATTAGTTTTATTTTGTCAAACAAGTCTCAAAAAGTCCATCTTAAAGCTCAGAGTTGGAGGTTGTTTAAAAAGTCTGGTGCATTTCAACAATGCAGCAATGTAAATGGAGCAGTCAGTTTTAATCACAGCGAAAACCCTTTAGAGGTGCCTGTCAAAATTTCTGGTTATGTGTTAAAAAAATATGAAAGTCTTACAGTATCTTGAGTTGCGCCAGTTTGTGATTTTATTTTTAGAAACGTATTTTCTTTGTTTTTGCATTTTGCATAGTTTCTACTTTCTAAATTCTCATAATAATATTCCCTGGGGCTAACGAAAAAAAAAAAAAATAAAGTAGAGGTTTCTGTTGAAACTTAAAAAAAGATCATTGGCACATTTAAAAAATGTCATCTAATTATTTATTGACTAAATATATTTTTTGAACAATTAAAACCCCATTTTGTAAAGGGAACTTTCCTTTAGGACAAGAACATAAAGACTTTTGAAACAAAGATTTGCCTCTTTATGAGCTTTTTCATTTCACGTGAAACCATGAGAGCAGTTGCATCCGCTAAAGTGAACAGGGCAGATTCTCACCACTTCAGCTCTGTTGAAATGAGGAACGGAAAGAAAACATAAGTAGAAAAGAAGAGGGATGATCTGTGGGTGCTGGGCAAACTAAAGCCACATGAGTATCCATCTTTGTCACGGAAAGCAAGGAAAGCTTTAGGAAGGAATAGGGATTAGATAGGGGAGATCATGGAGAGCAAAGGCAGCCAACAAAGCACCTAACCACAACCCCCCTTTTGCAGGTTATTTTGGGCATAATTGTGTGTGCAAGAAAATGTGAAGTAGGGAGGGTGAGTCACGTATGCTCGTTTCAACAGAGCTGAGAGCGCAAAACGTAGCATCTTTGCAAAAAAATAAAAAAAGGCTCTCATTGCAGTAGTGCTTAAATATGAGCTAATAATATATGATTATATTGCACGCATATGTGTTCTTCCGATGCACAAACAGGAGAGTAAAGTTGCTTTGCAAAATCATGGAGCTTTGAGGTAAAAACTAACAAAGCCCTGAAACATTAAATTTTCCTAAGAAAATAATTGAGCAATGTTTGTGTTCATGTACCTCTGCCACTTTGAGGAACTCTGATAGCTTCGTCATCCTGTAAAGAAATTTCTTGTAGATGTCAAGAGCATCCTTACACTGGTTCTTCTTCATGTCAAAGTATTTCTCTAGAAAGACACAGAGAAGTGTAGAGAAAAAAAAGAAATGATTCACAGCCAAAATGACAGGAAGACAGATTTAAAAGGTTAAAAATAATGGGCTTAAAATCTGATTTGCGCAATTTCATAGTCAATGGAACCACAGTTAGTAATGCACTTTAACTGTGAGAGGATGAATGTAAAGAATCCATGAAATCACATTGCCTGATTTTTTGGAATAATTATTTTGTATAAATGGTTCAGAATATAAGGATTTGGTCGATAAAAAGAGTTTCACCTCAATACTTTGCAATGTAACCCTGGTAACGGTGGTGGACTTAGTATTAAGTAAAGGTAGGCGGTCACCTCATTCCCCAAACGCCCTCGAGGCATCGAGCTGGACGCCTCATAAAAAATGTCTAAAATAATTTCTATGCCCAATATAATTTCATAAAAAATCCAAATCACTGATATAGCATAAGACGGCTCATGTGAGGAAGTGAGGATGTGTTCTCTGACTATAGAGAACATGGATTTAGTTCTGCTAAAAAAAAGATGAAAGTGAGTGCAAAATCTTGAGGTGGAGGTCAACTGGTCACAGGTGCATCACGGAAGTAAAGAGTGACATTTTTAATATGAGGGAAGAGAGCAAACCTGTCTAAATGCTGAAGACCACTTAAGAACAGTTTTCCTGCAACTTGTTGATACAGCACTCAGCAACTTAAAGGAGAGATTTTTGCATTTGGAGACATACTACAAGTCATAGGAATTCCTTCACTCAGAGAGCATGAGCATTTTTTTAGAACCACCACTCCATGGGGTACCGTTTTGTTCCAACATCCATCAAGTATTTTTACTTCTGATCTATTGGAAAACCTGAGTAATTGAAGAACAGACAGAAGAACATCATTTGCTTCTACAAGAAAGTGAGTGGTTAAATCAGTGAATTTAAAGAACACGGTAGAACCTTAAAATGCTGATTATGTAGCTACTTATTCGTTACCTATGAGCTTGAGGGTCCTGTGCAGTATCATAGCTGTTCCTAGTACTGCACTTTTCTGGATTGAGACGTCTGACGTCTTTTCAGGGATCTGCTGTAGCCACTCCTCCAGCTTGGGGCTTACTGCCCGAAGTACTCCAATTACCACGGGCACCACTGTCACCTTCACTTTCCATGCTCTCTCCAGTTGTTCCTTGAGTCCCTGGTATTTTTTTTAAGTTTCTCATGATACTTCTTCCTGATGTTTCTGTCACTTGGGACTACCACATCAACGAAACGGCTGTCCTCTGTTCTTTATCCACCATGACAATGTCTGGTTGGTTCGCCATTACTATCCTGTCAGTCTGGATCTGCAATTTTGTACTATATATATAACAGTACGATGCAGTCACATCGCTAAATCCCCTCCAGTCAGAATGACATTTTTGCATTTGAGAAGAGCGAACTGCTGGAGGCATTTAATATTGTGTTTTCAAAAGACTGGCCAATTTTTAGATTTGACAGAGAGGACTCCAACTTCATAGATATAGGTGTAACCCTTTTTTTTTTTAGGTCTGCACAATTTACCACAAATTTATCGTTATAGCAATATCAAGCTATGCAATATTATATATATTTATATATAATATATTTATAATATATTATATTGCAATAGACAGCGAAAATTGCAATAAATGGGTACTTTAATTGTGCTAAAACAATCTTATGACAACTTCAAGCATTTAACAGATCAAATAAATCCCTTTATTCATTTGACCATTTGGATGGACCCCTTCACGTTGTTAACCAATCAGATGGAGCCCTATTATGTTAGATGTTTGCCTCCTATGTCGACGAGGGTCATTTGGAGTATAATTTTTAAACTGTTGCAATAAAAGGGGAATTATGTTTTTGGTTGTTTTGCTATTTGTGTACATACTGCAAATTATATTGTTATCGCAATATTAATCACTAATATCGCTTATCGCGAGTTTTCCACATATCGTGCAGCCCTATTTTTTTTTCCATATCTCACTTTAACCCTTGTGCTATCTTAGATGACCCCACCCTTACATTGACGTGTTCTCCCTACCATGACAAAGGTGGATAAAGGTGGAAAAATTTCATGTAATCCATGAAAACCAGTGAGGTTCACAAATCATTGAAGAAAAAAGGTTCAGCGCACTGTCTAGTGGGTCTAGATGACCCAACTCCCAATGGTAAAGTGCCTAGGATAGCACAAGTGTTAACCAGGAGCAAAAACCTCATGTGATGTAATTTATTTGTGTCATTTATTACACTGCTGTCTGAATTTGAATGAAGCCAGGTTATATCTTGAACCATGTTTATACTTTGGAAAAGGTCATTGGTTTAAAAATTAAGTTAAATGAAAGACAAGAGGATCGTATTTGTTCCATTTGTTTTTCTCTCAAGAATTTGTATCTGAGTGGACAAAAAAATAAAGTAATCAATAGTAAAATACTTTTTAAAATAACTAATGATAAAAGTAATTTAATAACAATTATATATAGTAACTACAGTAATCAATTACTTTTTCAATTGTTTTTTTTTATTGTGAAAAATCTTTGAGAATTTGTGTTACCCAAAAGATTGATGACTCCTTCATTGTAAGCAGCAAACAGCCGTATAGAATCTTTGAAGAGCAGCATAAAGGCTGAGTTGATCACTCCATTAGTGAGCTCGTTAGGATTGGCCTAGACAGTAAAAAATGGGGAAAGAAACAAAAATAATGAGCACAAATATAATCACATGTTCTGAAAGCTACTTTTGTGGAAAAAAAAACATTTGTAAAATTCCAGTTTAAGTTCATGTTAAGTTCATGTAGGCAGCAATTGTCAGCAAACAAATGAAAACGTTTTATTTTACGTTGAACCATGCTGCCACTAACCACAATTCATATTGTTTGCTACTAACCAAACAATAGCAACCACCACTTTCTGTAAAGCCCTGCCCAATCCCTCTCTTCCCTCTGCCCTAAGCACAAAGACGAAGAAATTTGTCACTGCGTGCTGCTCTTTGGTAATCAACAGAGGTGTAAGACTTTAGTATGAATTTACATTTTGATTGGAAAAAGAATCAACTGAGTCAAGTGTGCAAATAATTTATATGCCACGCACGCACGCACACTCGGCATACCTGGAAATCTAGCAGAGCATCCAACTGGTTCTGAATGATGGGCAGCGTTTTGATCAGCTTCTCTGTGTTCATGGTGCGCATCACGCCATCAATGCTGACAAAACAAGAGACAGATGAAAACAATTAGAGCTGGGCGATAAATTGATTATATTAATTATTTTGAATTTTTTGTTTTAGACTATTTTTGGGAAAAATCATGATTTTATTCTTTTCTTTTTCTTTATTTTACTCTCTGCTCTCTTGGGCTTCCGTTGGGCAGACAAGGCCAAGAAAAAAAAAAGCGTGTGCAATATTTACAAGCGCGCACCCCCCCAACCTCCAATCTGACTCACAGCAGCAAAAGACAGCTTAATAAAGTGTTGATCTGGAGACAGTAGTGTCGGTGGACACTGGTGCTATCATGCTACGATGCCATAATGCTATGCTAACAAGCTGTTCCGCCTGTTGCTAGTTTGTGACCACAAAACTGGTTTATAGTCAAACTATACTTTGATATTTGAGATGTGACTTTGGGACAGGACACATAAATAAAAGAAACTTAATTCATAGGACATTCATTTAAATTGCTATTTTTTATACAATAACAGGCAATAATTCACTGGCAAAAAGCATTTTTAGCAGTATTTAACATTACAGAGCAGAGTTTTGAGCTAAAAAAAACCTCCCTCGTAAGAGGGCTGCAATTTTACTGTCAATGATATCATGGCAAAAATCCAAAATATAAGGTTTTTAGGCTGTTTTTGTTGTGATTTCATTTTAAAATGAATCACCTGGAGGCAGAATTTAGAAAAAGGTGCATTTTCTGTCAATCTTCTCCCCTTTAGTACTTTTGTCCTTTTTTTCTCAGAATGTTTTAATTTGAGATATAGCTAGATTACATTAAAGGTGTGTTCATACTACCGGTATTTATAAATTACGTAAAAGCAATTTCATTTTCCAGAACAAAATTAGGAAATGACTATTCCGTCTCTTCAGCTGGTTCAGACTACAGGTGACTGAGTGACACCACCTTTCCTCATAGGGGGTACAGAGGGGCTTTCTAGCTGAGCTAAAAAGAAGAAACATTTAATTTGTGAAAAAATAAAAACTGAAATGGCTGTGTAAAAAAAGCCAAAAGTAGAGAGCAAAGACATTTGAAATCTGAGTCACTTAAAACTGTTGTTTTTATCCTATTTTTTCATCATGTTGTGACACCCTCTCTCTTTGCATTCAACATAATATAACTTTTTTTAAACAACAACTATATTTTTCCGTAATGTAATAATTTGTCTGGTGCAAACGTGACTGGCCAGTATATTTTTTCCTTTACCGGCCAACTTAGCTGGGGAGTAAAAGATTAAATGTTGATCAGTGTGGTTGTGACTTTAAACCTGGAGCATCAAACCACACACAGCAAAATCTGTTTGAAAGTTGTAGCTGCCAAAAGTGGGAGAAGGACAATTTTTTTAACACCTGAAACAGACACCGTTGAGTGCGAGAAGTGTTTCTCTTTATGAGAAGCTCAAGCTAGTGGTAGCAAAAAACCTCTGCTGCATTGATCTACAATTGTTTTTACAGCTTGTATTTAGTAGTATTTTGAGTTTGAGCATATTTCCAAAGGAGATGTTCAAATAAATAGTTTTTACTAAACATATTCTGTCATTTGTGATTTCTGTTTAAAGAAATGAATAAATGACGGAGGGAAAAAAAAATCTGATTTATTTTGCCATATAACCCCTCTCTACAAACAATTAAAAGATGTGAATTAAAGAGGAACAAAATCCACGCTAACTTTGATTCTAAGTCAAAAGTTTCAAAAGCGAGGAAATGCAAAACTGTGTACAATAATACAAATCAAACGAGGAGTAACAGTAACATCCCATAAGTACTTTATAATAGTTTCAGTGTCCTTGAAGGAAATGTCACCTGGTGAAAAAAAGGTATGTGAAGTATGAGGGAGGGTGACTTTTTTTTAATCAAACCTACCCTCTCTTCATCTTGGTGAAGTCCACAGCCACTAGTCTGTAAGACATGGCCTTCTCATTCAGGTAGCGGCTGTATCGTCTTATAAAAGTTGACATGTCGTAACCTAAAAGGGTGAAATTCAAAAGGGAGAAATTGAAAAGTTTAATGTTGTACAAGGGGATTACTAAAGAAATTGTGTTCTTTATTGTCTGCTTTACAAGTTTTTCCGCTTTTTTATTTATCTGACTTATTACTGCTGCGCAGGGGCCTTATAGGCAGTTCAGAATATATGAAAATCAAACATGTTGGTAATCATTTTCAGAGCTTTTGCAACAAAAAAGGTAATATAGTTTGTTTTTTTTTACCTTGCAGAGCTCCTTTATCCAAGAAGTTGTTAAGGTTAAACAGGGTGTTTCTGGAGGCCAAGTACTGGGTGAAACGCTAAGATAAAAAAGAAAAAAGATCACGTTCAAAAAACATAAGAAGCATAAAATTGAAATTTGTATTCTACCTACTTATAACAAAAACAAACAAAGAACAGGCAGCAGGGAATGATCCTTTACATCAGGGGTGGCGAACAAGTTTGTCACCAAGAGCCAAATTTTTTCACTCAGTCAAAGAGCAACACCACACACTGACCTGCCAAGACGTACACACACAAACACGCAATTAAAGCCATATTATTTTCCATAACATACTCCTCTCCCTACAACAGAACAGCAAGTATTGTACTTGTGTTTATTTCAAAGAATGCATCCACCCTTAATACACATAAAATGCAGCTTAGCCAGAGTTAACACAGCGACTAAGCTGGAGGTCAGATACCCCCTCCACACACACACTCTCTATTTCACTCTTTTCTCTGCCTCTCTCTGACACACACCACTACTCAGTGACGGGCGGTGAGTTTGATGTTGGTGAGGCACCGACTCCTCTGAAGTCAGATTTATGATGATAAAAACTGAATATTTCACCATTCATCCAACAGTATTTAACTGGTAATTCTTTGTATCTAAACATTCCTCTTTCAATGACACTTACACCAACAAATACACAAAGATCTGGACAGAGCATCCTTCTGGTGTCTAAATGATTATTCTTCTCTCTTTCGGCTTTTCCCATCAGGCGTCGCCACAGCGAATCATCCTTTTCCACCTCACTCTATCTTGGTGTCTAAGTGATTCATATTCACAATAAACACATTAAATACATTGATTGATTGATTGATTGATTGATTTGATTTATTTAAGTGTCATGCACTAATGTGCCCAGCCCACACGGGCTTATATGACACTGAAAGACAAAATACACAATACATAAAGATACATCCCCATCACCAAAAATACAATAATCCCCCTAATCAGAGTCTAACAGAATACAAAGTGTCCAATTCTTATTGTCCATGCCTTTGACACAAAATTTGCCAAACAAAAGATTTCATTTTCAAAAAGCCAACGTAAAACTTTGTCTTCAGATAACCAAAACAAATCAGGACATTTCTTTTCTAGTACCTCATACATACAAAGTCTCTGTTTTTCATACAAAGGACAATAAAACAAAAAATGAAATTCATCCTCCACCACTTGCAGCTCACAGACCTCACAGAGTCTTTCCTCCTCAGGAATGCCTTTAAATACATTGCATTTCAGTTGTGTGCAACTTAAATTAATTTTTACCTTCATTAGAATTTCTTTTGCCTGTATATGTGTATTTAAAATTGAATGACTGACTTTTTGCATGAAGAGCAAATAATATATTAAATGTTAATACATTGCAATGGCTAAGTTCATACTTCAGAGTAGTAATCAGCTGAGTTCCCATTAAACTGGCTGCGTTATTCACTCCCCCCTGTACACATTAAGAGCCCATTAACTTGAAAACACACACACACATACAGCCAAACGGCATGCAAGTCACTTCTGCAAACAGGTCCCTGACTTATGGTTTTACACTTGAGATTCCCCACTTCCCATGAGTCTTAGGGGCTGAAGGCGGGGCTAACCCCCGGTAGCCTCTCTGATCGGTTCCTTTACGAGAGTGTCAGTCAGAACGGACTGATGCCTTGATTTCACGTGTTTCAAGGTAATAATCAGTGACTGGCAGACACATATTGAGGAGAACATCGACAGCAGATTGAGAGCAGACACACAGGTATTTCTCCATTCCCAAAAACGTGAGAGGGCCTTCTTTCAGAGAGATTTCAGCTCAATCATCTCCGGTTCACTCGCTGCCTCATCAGAGACAAGCGGAGATCTCAGTTTCTACATTTAAGGATCCATGAGAAGTGATCTGTGGTCGTTTCTGTCCAGTTGCGGAAGCATTCATTTGGATTGCAGCTTTCTTTTTTTTTTTTTTTTTAACTTGTTCTGTCCAACAGCAGAGCAAACAGATTAGAGCTGAAAGCCTAATGTGTTGGACAGGTTTTACTATCACAAAAAGAGGTTATAGAACTTTAGAAGCCAGAGTGTAGATTTGTATAAACCCCTTTTTGTTTAATTATTTTTTTATTTATTTGTTCATTTTAGTGTGTGTGGGGAGGGAGAGGGAAAGAATGTGAGGGGGGGGGGGGGGGGGGTTGGAAGAGAGTAAAAGGAAGAAAGGTGAAAAAGTGTGGGATACAAGTACTGATTTGAATAAATTATTAATTTAAGCTTTAACAATTATACCAGATCTGCTGGAAAGACAAACATTACATCAAAGGTGAAAGTCTGACACGAAGATGAGCGGAAAATATCTGTCCATCAATACACTGTGGGTTAAGAGGAGGGATGAAGCAGATAGGGAGCAGTGTGGCAGTGTGCACGTGCACGTGGGGGTGGAGATACATGCATTCTGCCGAAGTGAACCGTCTGTTCATAAGGGGAACCAGATCCTACCCAGCCAGACTAGCCAGACCAGGAGAGGGGAGGAGAGACCCCCAGGCCAGGAGCCCCCCCAGCATCGAGACCCAGGCAGCCCGGGAGGGGGGAGGAGGGGACCGCCCACCCAACCAGCCAGGCGCAAAGAAGGCCCCCCTACAGGGGCCCCCCCAACGCCCAGAGGCATAAGCGAACCCGGTGTCCGGCCCCCAGGCCACAGGACAGGAGCGCTTAGCCGTACCAGGCGGCAGCCATGGGGGCCACCGGGCGCCGGACACCGAGACAAGGGCCAGGGACGAGGCCAGGGCCCCCAGAACCCATGAGCCGCCCACCACCCGACCGGCGCCCCATCTCCGCAAGCCAGCCCCGGCACGAGACCTGAGCAACCCAGAGATTGCCACGCACACACAGCCACCGCCCATAACCCTACACACTACAGCGCCCCCCCCCCCCCCCCCCCCCCCCCCATATTATCTGAGCCCCCCTCCCCAAACCTCTCAGTGCCCTCCCCTCTCTGTGATGGGGAGGGAAAGCCCAGAGGGTCCCAGCGAGCCAGCACCCAGGTCCGTCCCACCCATGCACTCACGCACACATACTCACAATACCCCCCAACCCCTGCCGCCACGCAGTAACCCCCCCCCCGGCCGACCGACCCCCAGCGCCGTATGCCCGACCATCACAGCAGCCAACAGGATACCCACAAGCCCGGCCACCCTGAAAGGACCAGGCGCGTGAAGACCGGCTGCCCCTCCCCGACCCCACCCATGTATGGTGGTGTGGGTGTGCTGTGTGTGTGCTGCAGGTAAAATAGGAGATCTCCAATGTGGGGGGCCCCACCGCTGCCAAGCCGCAGAGCTCCCCACTCCTGGTTCCCTCTGTGAGTGGTGTGTATTTGCTGTGTGTGTGCTGCTAGCATGCAGTGTGTGTGTCTACAGTGGAAGTTAAAATTGTGAGGGGGGGGGGGGGGGGTGCAGTGAAAGATGAGCACGGATGTTTCACCGTGCCCCCCTCCACCAGACCCTCCCCACAAGGCCCTAGATGAATCAGAGTGTCTAATATGCAAGTAAATTGCAAGTGGATTGCAGCTTTCTGCTGTGTGCTACTCAAAGAAGGAAAGATGGCTGTTTTGAATGTGCACTTTGAAAAGCTTCAACTTGTTCATAAAGGAGATGGTTTGTGTTGATCAGGAGGAGTTTTTAAATTTCTCCGGGATACGTTTTCTTCTTTTCTGCCATGAACAATTTTACTGCTTCCAAAAGCTCATAATAATCAACGTAGTGACTTGCCATTCCGTTCAGTAAAAAAGTAAGAATCGTACCGTTCTTCCAGACACGTCCTGTGTTCATCTTTATACTCTGAATTTCACCATTTTGCCCATGACGGTAACAGTCTGCACGCACATGAAATCTTTATCTATGTGTCGGGAGCAGCATCAAACACGCACACCGCCAAATTACTTTTATTATTATTTATTAATTATTTTTAATACCCTCTGGTGGTTTGAGTGTGTTTTAAGAGGGAAAAAATTATGAAATGAGGCACAGTATATAGAAAATATGATGAGACGCAAAGAGCCGCACGCTCATTGGCCAAGAGCCGCATGCGGCTCGACAGCCGCGTGTTCGCCACCCCTGCTTTACATTAACACCACAGTACAAATATTTTAATTCTATAAAAACAATACATTATGCTTTTTATTCGGACTAAACATTTTTAAAAGGCACAGTTTCATTTGTGTCTTACCATGTCCCAACATAAATCATGAGAGGACAAAGTCTAGAGAAAGGCAATCAAAGATACAATAATTTACACATACAATGTTGTGATATACTTTGCTACTTTAAAATTATATTTTGTTACTGAGACATTTTCAGCAGCTGAGGTTAGAATCTCTGGGTTTCTGTAATTTTGATCATTAAAAGCTATTTAGTATTTCTGGACAGATATTTTATTTAACAAGGCTAGTCAACACCCTCTTGAATGCTGTCGACTTGAGCACATTGGTATGGACAAAAAGTTTTTTTCTAAACTTTGACTCATCCAAGAGTTTTATTCTGAAGGCCTGTTCACACCGGGACCAATTTCGCGCGCGATATTCGCCGACATTTAACGCCTCGTGACTAAACAAAGGGAACCAATGTGAGTGTGCACACCGACGCGAAAAACACCATGCGTAAAAGTGTCTTTTTTTTTTAAAACTCCTCGGGTTCGTTTATTTAGTTTGAAGCACCGCGTCAAAAACTATACGACCAATGAGAATGGCGCTTTTGCACACGCGTCTGGAGCTTCTGAAGTTTCAGTAAAACACAACTTGGGGGCGCTCAAACACGAAACTGTCATGCTGAGCACACATACGTAACGGCGTAGAAGATATACGCCAAGTAGCGTCTACACTGCCACAAAGAAATAAGGACGGACATTCTAAAATATCCCCGAAAACGCTCATGATACATTTTCAGCTCTTGTACCAGTCGATAAACTCCCCATGTTCTTCTCTTTTCGTAACTATGGGATGTACCCAAAATCGGCGTCTTTTCCAGCGTCTTTCATCATTCAACTGAACAATTTCTTCATCGCTGGAACTGGAGCTGGAGCTACTGGTGCTTGAAATATTCATGTTTTCTTTGTATGATTCTGAAAAGCGTGTTAATACTTGCTCTCTTCTTCTGAGTGAAAAGCGAGTTTAAGAAGCGTAAAGTTGCGCAGCGCCACCTTGTGTACAGGGGTATTTCTGTTTTACATTAAGCGCCATCTAATGTCAGGGAATGAATTTGCATGTTCACTCGGCTCATAGTCAGCGAAAGTCGCTTGGGTGTGAACACAAAAAACGTGTTGAAAAACGCTGGCGAATAACGTGCGCCGATATTTGTCCCAGTGTGTACAGTGTGTGTTAAGGGTGTATTCAGACTGGAAAAATCATTTGGTCCGGATCAAGTCTGCTTAATTTGGTCCGGATTGAGTCCTGAACCTTATGTTTGGCCTGTATTCAGACTGTCGTCAAGAGACAATTACAGGCCTCTGTCTTTTTAAGTAGGAGAACTTGCATAATTGGTGGCTGACTAAATACTTTTTTGCCTCACTGTAGATTGTCGGGAAAACGGTGAGAAGCAATGTGGATCATGTTACAAGTTGTTTTTAAAGAGCATGCATTCCATCCGACCAAATTTCAATGAGTTGCTGGGTCTTATTTTGGTATTATGACATTGTTTCAATTGTAAATGGCTGAAACCTTCAACTGTATCTCCAGAGACCACACATAAACTTGCACATCACCTATTGAGAAAATGTCTGCTGCTACTTCTTGGTCTTAATGCTGACTTGCAGAGTACATAGCCATGATATATAAATGTTTGAATTTTAGTCTCTAACTTCCAATTGTCACCTTAAAGTAATTTATCAGTAACAGTGGATAGAGCGAGGAATCATTTTTCTCTAGGTGCATGAATATCAATGGGTTAAAAGTGGTAACATATAGCTTGGGCACAGCTGCCTTCCATTAAAAGAAAAGCTTTAATCTTTAGAGAATTGTGCTATTTGGGTATGTTTTGTTTGATCCGTGTCTTCAAACACTGTTCAATCTGCATTCTTGTGCTGGGGTAAACAAAGATTTGGCTTATTTAATTTTAAAACTCTGCCAGTGGCATGCCTCTGGTCATTTGGTAATGAAGCAAATATGCTGGCTTCCATGAAAGGCACATTGGAACAGAAACTTTGAAGTTCCTGAGAATATCAGCAAACTGATCCATACATGAATGTTTTCTTCTGCTTTGTGTGATTAACCACTAAAATATCGTAATTCAAAGACAAAACAAGTTTTTTTAAGCTCTAACTATTATAATACTTTTACATTTAACATAAAAATAAGTCACTATATTTGTAGTGGAAATTGATGCCATTTTTTTTAAATTAATAAATGTCTAGCTGACTAGTAGCAAACAAATTATTTTTTCAACATCTAAGAATAAATGTTAGACATAAACAGTTTATTTACTTGATGAAATGAACTTTGGGTAAGGATAGTTAAATTGGTCAAAGATTGAGTTTAGAGCTCTCAAGCTGTCTTGTGTTTGTCATCTGTTGTCATGAACTTTTATGATAAAAAAAGAAAAGCCTGTTTTTCTATCTCTAAAACAAAGACAGAATTTGTATAATATGCATGAATGTAGTAGGGAAAGAAAAAAAAAATGTAGGAAAAGGCGCGGGGCAGACTGAAACCCGCTGAGCCCCACACTATTCAGCTAAGAGGATGATGGCTCTCTTGTGGGTATAGAATCAGATTTTGCCATAGAATAAAGTGAACTAAAGACAGATGACAAACAAAAGATGTAGATAGGAGGTGGTGGTGGTAAGGGTGTGTGGATCAGCTCAGCTTGTAAGAGGTTTCATGTTAGCATATTAAATAACAACGCCATGCAATATTGATGAAGAAAAATCTGGGCTTCTTCCTGCCTCTCATACCTCCAACTGTGAAACTGAGTAGAAGATACAGTAGTGCTTCTAGCATCCAGCTCTGACCCACTCTGCTTTTCCCCCTCTTTCACAAAACTGCACAAGATGCCATAAAAAAACAACAACCATTGCTTCAATAGTAGAAGTTCGGGAAGATAAACACAAGGTGGAAACTGTGTGCACCTTTATGTGCAAAGAAAATACTAAAACAAATGAACGAACTTCAATAGAAAAATTGCTCAACTTGATTTCATGAATTTTGACAGTAAAAAAAAAAGGTTGATTGACATTTGACAATTAACTGGTAAACCGATATTTTTCTGTTGGTAAGTCTTACAGTCAAGAAAAGCAAAGACGAGACACCATTGAGGTGAGGTTTATGGTATAAATTTGGGTTCTTTAAGTCCCACGGCAACCATCTTTTAAACTATTTTAAGTTTTTCTAGTGTCCCCAAGCCTTTTTATAATGATTTTACAATTTTTAGGAAAAAATTTAAATAAACTGTCATTTTTTAGGACATACTTTCTGTAGAGCGGCAGGAGTTTATTGAGCAAGCCTAGCCTCATTTCCCATCATTCCCTATTGTATTTTAAATACAATAGGTGACTGTACAATTAAAATGGTTAAAATACAATTTAAAGGGTGTATAAACAAAAATTAGACAACTCAATAAGAAAAAAACTGGGTAACACTTTATATTCAGATTTCTTAACAAGCTTTGTTAACACATTAACAAGCATTATAAATTAATTTATAGGGTGTTAGTAAGACATTTATTAGTACAATAAGTCTAATAAGATTGATTAAATTACTTAGTTAACACATTTACAAGCATTATTATTAGAATGTTTTTAAGATGTTAATGATGCATTTATTGATATTATAGGTGCCTAACAAATGTGTCAGTGTTAATAAGCTTAATAAGATTTATTAACAACCTTTGTTAACAGATTAAGAAGTATTATTATTGTTTGGGGTTCTAGTAAGATATTTATTAGCATTATAGATGCCTGACACAAGCCTAAGTGCTCATAAGCTTAATAAGTTTTATTGACTAACTTAACAAGAAGTAGGCTTTATTAATGTGTCAGATGCTAGTAAGATATTTATTAGCATTATAGATGTCTTGCAAATACCTGAAAGTGTTAATAAGATTTATTAACATCTAAAGTCAGACCATTGTCTTCTAATTCCATATTACTAAACTGCTTATAAGCTTTACAAATTTATTAATTAACTTTAACAGTTTATTAATTGTTTTGCAGCACCTCATCTAAAGTGAGGACGGTTTTTAGCACAAACAACCACAAAGCATAAAGCTTGTAAAAAGAACTTTATAACATTTAAACAGACTAAACCTACACAAATCGTTCTGTAAATGATATATAATAATTTAATTCAGACAAATAAAAAAAAATGAAAAAACATATAGACTGGTGTTGGATGACTGTAGCATCAAAGCTAATAAGGATAAAGTATTAGCATCTATCCTGAGTGAAACATTCATTGCAAATCCCATCACCAGGAGACAGTTCTCTGCATTCAATGCCAACTGCATTCAACCACTGTTGCCTTGCTTCGAAGTCCACTAGAAAGTTGCACAAGCCAGTCATTTTTGAAGACCGAAGACAATAAACCTACAGGAGCCATGCTAAAGCTAACACGCTAACGACCCATCTTTGATTCTGAAAGGAATCAAAAGCTGCGTTTACATGGGCAAAAGTAATCGGAATGAACGCCTGATCGCAAAGAAAATGGAGCGCATACGGGACCGACCGTTAATAAATCTTATTAACACTTTCAGGTGTTTGCAAGACATCTATAATGCTAATAAATATCTTACTAGCATCTGACACATTAATAAAGCCTATTAATTTGTTAAGTTAGTCAATAAAACGTATAAAGTTTATGAACACTTAGGCTTGTGTCAGGCATCTATAATGCTAATGAATATCTTACTAGAACCCCAAACAATAATAATACTTCTTAATTTGTTAACAAAGGTTGTTAATAAATCTTATTAAGCTTATTAACACTGACACATTTGTTAGGCACCTATAATATCAATAAATGCATCATTAGCATCTTGAAAACATTATAATAATGCTTGTAAATGTGTTAACTAAGTAATTTAATAAACCTTATTAGACTTATTGTACTAATAAATGTATTACTAACACCCATTCATTTATAATGCTTGTTAATGTGTTAACAAAGCTTGTTAAGGAATCTTAATATAAAGTGTTACCCAAACACTATAACTGATGGGAAAGCTCAAACAGATCAGTTGTAAGTTTTGTTTGACAGAGTAAAACTGAACTGTTATGGTGAATGTAAAAAGGGGTACATAACTGTCCAAATAAGATGTAAAGCTTCACATTGCAATGTTACTGGCATTGTCTATATAGCTGTAAAATATCAGTGATCCAAATAAAAGTGAAGTAGCGATGGACACAGGTGAATAAACCTATTACATTAAGTAAAGTTAGGCCAGATTGGCAGTTCAGATGTTGAGTCCATGGGAGCAATGACAAGCTTACCAGAGAGACTTTATAGTATGTATATTGTACAAGGGAAAACCGTAATTAAAAAACAGATGAAATCAGATGAAAGACCCATCTCATAATGCATTTCTGTTTAAGTAGAATGCCTGAAGGAACTGGAAGAAAGTCAGCAGTCAAGTTCTGGATCCTATTACAGACTGACAGTTGCAGAGAAAAGCAAATGAGTGCAGATCACCGGTAGGTCTAACCAGTCATCAGGGTTAAAAAGTTCAAGCAAAAAAGTGAAGAGATGGGGCAGCAACAAGACCAGGGTTCACCGATACTTGCTCAGAATAAAAACCTGACTTAGAAATTCATTCTGAAACCGTAAGATAGAGTTTCATTCGTTCAGCTTAAAAACATATTTAACCATGCATGTCATCAGCTGCAGTCAGCAGGGCCTGTATTTTCTCAATTTTACAGAAACATACGTTTACAATACAGAAATCGAACATTTATTCTTAAGAAAAGCAAGTTTAACATTTGTTTTATGTTTTTTTGTGCAAATTGATTATCATAGTGCCTTTAATACCGTCGGGATGTGCAAGCGGGAATCTAGCCACAGGGGTTGCAAGCCAGTTACTTCTGTGCCGGTCCCAAGCCCGGATAAATAGAGAGGGTTGCGTCAGGAAGGGCATCCGGCGTAAAAATTGCCAAAATAACCATGCGAATCATCCACAACACTTTAATACCGGATCGGTCGAGGCCCGGGTTAACAACGACCGCCACCGATGCTGTTAACCTACAGGGTGTCGGTGGAAATTTGACTACTGTTGGTCGAAGAAAGAGGGGAGGCAGAAGGGTCCGTGGCCAGAGAGAGAAGGGAAAAGGCAGGAACATAGGTTTGAGAATAGGGACTCTTAATGTTGGCACACTGACAGGGAAAGGCAGAGAGCTGGCAGACATGATGGAGAGAAGGAAGGTAGATGTACTGTGTGTGCAGGAGACAAGGTGGAAGGGCAGCAAGGCACGTAGTATTGGAGGAGGATACAAACTGTTCTATCATGGTGTTGATAGGAAGAGAAACGGGGTAGGAGTGATTCTGAAGGGGGAGTTTGTAAACAGTGTTCTAGAGGTGAAAAGAGTCTCAGACAGGATGATGAGCCTAAAGTTAGAAATTGAAGGGGTGATGGTGAATGTAGTCAGTGGGTATGCGCCACAGGTTGGCTGTGAGTTAGAAGTGAAGGAGAGATTCTGGAGTGAGTTGGATGAGGTCATCGAGAGTATCCCCAGAGGAGAGAGAGTTGTTATTGGAGCAGACTTTAATGGGCATGTTGGTGAGGGCAACAGAGGTGATGAGGAGGTGATGGGCAGGTTTGGTGTGAAGGAAAGGAATCTGGAGGGACAGATGGTGGTGGACTTTGCGAAGAGGATGGAAATGGCTGTAGTCAACACTTACTTCCAGAAGAGAGAGGAACATAGAGTGACATACAGAAGTGGAGGTAGGAGTACCCAGGTGGACTACATCCTATGTAGACGAGGTCATTTGAGAGAGGTTAATGACTGCAAAGTGGTGGTAGGAGAGAGTGTAGCCAGACAGCACCGCATGGTGGTGTGTAAGATGACTCTGGAGGTCAGGAAGAAGAAGAGAGGGAAAACAGAAAAGAAGACCAAGTGGTGGAAGCTACAGAATGAAGAAACTTGTGAGGAATTTAGGCAGAAGTTGAGACAGGTCCTGGGTGGTCAGGATGAGCTTCCAGATGACTGGGAAACTACAGCAGAAATTATCAGGGAAACAGGTAGGAAGGTGCTAGGTGTGTCATCTGGAAAGAGGAAAGACGGTAAAGAGACTTGGTGGTGGAATGAGGAAGTACAGGAATGCGTCCAGAGGAAGAGGTTGGCTAAAAAGAAGTGGGATGTAGAAAGGACTGAGGAAGGTAGACAGGAGTACAAGGAAGCGCAGCGTAGAGTGAAGAGAGAGGTGGCAAAGGCCAAACAGAAGGCTTACGATGAGCTATATGACAGGTTAGACACAAAGGAAGGAGAGAAGGACTTGTACAGGCTAGCCAGACAGAGAGACAGAGATGGGAAGGACGTGCAACAGATAAGGGTGATTAAGGACTCAACTCAACTCAACTCAACTTTATTTATAAAGCACTTTAAACAGAACAAGGTTCACCAAAGTGCTGACAGGATAGAGACAGAGATGGAAAGGTGCTAACAACCCAGGAGAGTGTACAGAAAAGATGGAAGGAGTATTTTGAGGAGCTGATGAACGTGGAAAATGACAGGGAAAGAAGGGAGGAAGATGTGGTTGTTGTGGAGCAGGAAGTAGCAGAGATTGGAAAGGTTGAGGTTAGGAAGGCTCTGAAAAGGATGAAGAGCGGAAAGGCTGTTGGTCCTGATGACGTACCTGTGGAGGTATGGAAGTGCTTAGGAGAGACAGCAGTGGAATTTCTAACAAGGTTGTTCAATAGGATTCTAGAGAGTGAGAAGATGCCTGAGGAATGGAAGAGAAGCGTTCTGGTTCCGATCTTTAAGAACAAGGGTGACACGCAGAACTGCAGCAACTATAGAGGAATAAAGTTGATGAGCCACACAATGAAGCTGTGGGAAAGAGTAGTGGAAGCCAGGCTTAGGAAGAAGGTGGAGATTTGTGAGCAGCAATATGGTTTCATGCCCCGTAAGAGCACCACTGATGCCATTTTTGCTTTGAGAATGTTGATGGAAAAGTACAGAGAAGGTCAGAAGGAGATGCATTGTGTGTTCGTAGATTTAGAGAAGGCGTATGACAGGGTGCCGAGGGAGGAGCTGTGGTACTGTATGAGGTCGTCTGGAGTGGCAGAGAAGTATGTCAGAGTAGTTCAGGACATGTATGAGAGAAGTATGACGGTGGTGAGATGTGCTGTAGGTCAGACAGAGGAGTTCAAGGTGGAGGTGGGACTACACCAAGGATCAGCTTTGAGTCCTTTTTTGTTTGCTATGCTGATGGACAGGCTGACAGACGAGGTAAGACAGGAATCTCCCTGGACAATGATGTTTGCGGATGACATTGTAATTTGCAGTGAGAGTAGAGAGCAGGTGGAGGAACAGCTAGAGAGGTGGAGGTTTGCTCTGGAAAGAAGAGGCATGAAGGTCAGTCGTAGTAAGACAGAATACATGTGTCTGAACGAGAGGGATCAAGGTAGAAGCGTTAGGTTACAGGGGGCTGAGGTGAAGAAGGTGCAGGAGTTTAAGTACTTGGGGTCAACAGTTCAGTGTGATGGGGAGTGTGGAAAAGAGGTGAAGAGGCGAGTGCAGGCAGGTTGGAGCGGGTGGAGGAAAGTGTCAGGAGTGTTGTGTGACAGAAGAGTGTCAGCAAGACTCAAAGGAAAGGTGTACAAGACAGTGGTGAGACCAGCTCTGCTCTATGGGTTAGAGACGGTAGCAGTGAGACAGAGACAAGAGGCTGAGATGGAGGTAGCGGAGATGAAGATGTTGAGGTTCTCCTTAGGAGTGACCAGGTTAGACAGGATAAGGAACGAGTACATCAGAGGGACGGCTCATGTTGCCTGTGTTAGCGACAAAGTCAGAGAAGCCAGACTGAGATGGTTTGGACATGTTCAGAGGAGGGATAGTGGATATATTGGTAGAAGGATGTTGGAGATGGAGCTGCCTGGCAGGAGGGCAAGAGGACGGCCAAAGAGGAGATACATGGATGTCTTAACAGAGGACATGAAGTTGGCTAATGTTAGGGTAGAAGATGTTCATGACAGAGTGAGGTGGAAAAGGATGATTTGCTGTGGCGACCCCTGATGGGAAAAGCCGAAAGAGAAAGAAGAAGAGGAGGGATGTGCAAGCGGGCAGAAGGAAGGACGCAGCGTGAGCGCGCGGAGGGGCCGTGTCTGCGGCTGTGAATGCGGACCAGAGAGTTTTATGGGGAGATGAGCCCCGTGCGAGCGGACAGGGACATGTGACGTACAGACAACTGCCTGCCCGGTGTTTCCCGGGGGTCCAGAGTCCTTCTGATAGAGGCAAATGCCTCCCACACCCTCTGCGGTGGTGTCAGCTACCCACCTGACCCGTTTATAAACACGGAGTGTTTATAAACAAGGAGTTTGTGTAAATCTCAGTCTATGAGTAGATTTGAATAAAATCCCAATCATGCATAAGGTATGCACAGCATTTTCTATATAACAACGTATTTCTTTATAAAAAAGTTTGAAATGTTGTTCATCTGTTGCACTTTCATCACTTCATCACAAACATTAATACCACGGCCTGGGTCCTTTTATTGTGATGATCAGAGTCTTTTCCTTTTAAAATCGGACCAAAATTAAGCCTTTTTTTATCTTAAGGAAATCAAACTTTTTAACAATATTTTGCTGTGGAGGATTCACAGATCACACACAGGCTTGTTGATTTAATGTCAGCAGATAAACTTTTAAAAAAAAGCATTAAAAAAAAAAAAACATAGGATGAATTAATTTTGCGGTAGAGTGTCCTCCCCATGACTGGAAGATCGTAAGTTCAAATCCAGACCAAGTCTTCCAATCTTATTTCTCCCTTTCAGAAACTGCACTTTTGCATGTAAATTTTGTTTTTTGCTGACATGGGTCCTGATCAGAAGTCATAAAACAGGTCTCTAAAAATGTCTGGAAATCCACAAAGAGGCTGTTACTCTTTCAGTTTCCAGCCATGTCTCTAAGCTCATTTATTTGATTATCCATTTGCTTCCACCCTTCTCGCTCATCTTCCCTCCAGCTCATACTGCCAATTAATTTCTCTGCAATTCATTTCAATCATTCATGCCTTGTGTCCAATCTTTATTCATCAGTTGTACCACATCCTGTTTGTATCTCATATGCTTTTGTCACCCTCAGATCATCCTACTGTTTATTGTAATAGCAATGTGGGCATGAATAAAAGATTCAAATGTGTGTTTATATTGATGAACACAAGTGCCAGACAGAGTTGAGTAATAATATTACTTATTGATGAGAGCAGTTGCACCAACTGCTCTGAAGGGTTTGTGCGTCTCCTACCTCATTGCCGTACATCATGAGGTGGTGGGTGGCAATAAGGGCTTTGAAGACCACCACCCAGCTGGAGTTGGCAGTGCGTTCAAAAAGCGTGTCCGCCAGCTGGGGAATGTTCACGTTCATCTCATTGGTGCAGTGGATCAGATCTGGTTCATAAAAAGACAAAAACAGTCAAACAGCAGCAAAGAACAAATAAAACAGAGCATACTCATTTCAATACTAGTTATATCCAGAAGTTAAAAAGAACAAGTTGACAGTGTATTGTGGTTAAATAACTATTGCAAGAGCTTCTCGAGGAGCTTTTCCTTAATGTTTTGACCATATCCTTTTTTTTACATTTTCTTCAAGACAAGTGAGCTTTTCAAAGGTGCTTGGTTTGGATTTACAGGTCAATTACACAGTATGTGTCGTTAGTAATACACTGCCTTACTGTTTTAATCCTTTATCTATCTCTATCTTGACCTCAAAATAATTTTATTAAAATTACCAATACATGACAATAGGACTTCCTAGAATCCTTGAATTTCATTAGGGAAAAAAATTGCCAGTGTAAAGCTTTGTTCACACCAGTCGTTAGAAGCGCTTTTCAGAACGTGCTAAATTCTTGAAGGAGTTCTTGTTCTTGAATGAGCACACTGAACAAGCAGACAGGGGCTTATTCCTGTTTTTAAAATGTTTACTATCACCAACAGTTGGTAGAGGCATGGTGCAAAATGTCAAAATGGCACATATCTCATGAATCTTCCTCCAATCTTTTTCTTTCACAGCTCTATTACAATACATAAAAGACTTTGTGTCATAATTCCAGCCGGGCACAAAAGCAATTATGTCTACTCCATGATCAATTTTTAAATGGTTAACACTTCTGTGTCAGGTGTCAAAGTTACACCTGGTTTAACTTTCAACACATGTTCAATGGCCACACGTTTTGTTCATAGGGCCTGAGCATCGTCATAGAAACCTTTGTAGCTACACGTGAACACAATAGATTTGAACGCGGAAGCCGGAAGCGCGGATTTACACACGTTTACATAATGTTCATTAAGAGTGGTCACTTGAACGCACATTGCGTTCCGGGTTAAACAGCAGGACGCGTGGCGCGCCTCTCTGCGAATACAACTATCTTCAAATTACTTAAAAAGTTGATTTTCTCCAAAAAAGAGAGCTGACCATGCCCCCGAATAAAACCCAGGAATACGAAGACCTCAAAAAGTCTCTTGACATTATTCAAGAAACACTGAAAGTTTTATGAAGCAAGTGTCCGCTAAGCTAACGCCACTTTGGGAAATGATGGAAGAGTTCCGAAGATTTCGGGCTCAAAACGAGCAACGAGAAAACCGGGTCGAGATTCTGGAGAAAAGACTTGACGATGTGGAACAGCAAGTAAGGATGAATAATGTCATTCTCACTGGAGTACCAATCAAGCCTCGAGCAAAGCTAACAGCAGGAGCTAGCACTGCTAATGCTAGCGCCAGCGTAGCTAGCAGTGCTAATACGGAGATCGGTGGAGAGTCTCTGGTACACCAAATGGAAACATTTCTCACATCTAAAGGGATTTCCCTGGATCTCAATACCATCGAGACCTGCCCCCTGCTCCCCAGGAGGAAGGAGACAGATATACTAGCGATCCTCATCAGGTTTGTGAATCACAAACACAAGCTAGTTTTGATGACCCAAAGGAAACACCTGAAAGGTTCGGCTGCTTATCTGAGCGACCATCTGACCAGAAGGAATGCTGAAATCTCAAAACATGCATGGCTTCTCAGGAAGCGTAAGCAGATTGAGAACACTTGGGTATAAAGGCTGCAGGATTTACGTCAAACCGATCGGTCCACTGGACCGGGCCAAGGTTCTGGTTGTGAACACCATGAAGGACTTTGAGAAGTGTTTGATCACGGTCTTCTGAAACAACATGGAGTAATAAACCAAAGAGCCAAATAATTTCAAGAAATATGACACGTGGATTCATCACTTTCTCCATCGTCTGACGTCACCTGAATAACAGCAGAGCTCTGACCTGCAGACAACTTGACCTCAACTTTCACCGCAGCTGATACCAGCTGAAGAAGGATATGGACCTGAATCTAATGTCTGCAGACATAACATCGAAGAGAACTATTAACTGTTTTGAACCCAGAAGATCAGCTGTCATTCAGCAGAAGAAGAAATACCAACCTTGGACAATCGACAGATTATGGACCCTTTTTATTACATTATTATAAAAAAATAAATTAAAAAAAATATAAAAAAAAGTAAAACAAATGATTAATCACTTATTGAATATTGTTAAATTGATTGACTTTTAATGATATTACTTCACTTGCTCCAAAAATTGATAAATTGATTTAAAAATCTTTCCTAACGTAGCATAATTTTGCACATGTTTTTAACATTTGATACTTGATGAAATTTTGCTATGAAAATTCCTGAAACAGTGTTGTGTTTACTTTACTGATATAGTATTATGTTTTATTCATATAAATGACTTTTATAAGTAATATAATCTGCATATATATCTGCATTTGCCATGTTTATTTCTAAAATAGTTATTTTTGGCGTAATACTTAAGTAATTCATCTTTGGCATGTGCTTTATCGATACCTTATGATTCTTAATTCTGTCCGATAAAAGCTAAGAACCGGATATTGATAAATCATGTAATAAAATGGTTACAGTATAACGGGGTGGGATTATATAAGTTCGCTTCCTTCCACTCCCTTTCAAGCAATATTTATTAATATGTCTAATTATCCTAAGTTTGATTAGTTACTGTATGAATGTATACCTGATGATTATATTGCTTTTGTGTATTATTTCTACTTAATTGCTTGAAATAAACCATTTCAAATCAAATCAAATCAATTGCTGATGGCAGTATGAAGATAACTTAAGAGTCACACATTGCATATTGTGCTGCATGTTTTATATTATATTTTGAAAAAAGTGGGCCCTCGTCCAGTCAGGACGCACAACACAATGTTCTGTGATCTGCAAGCTCCAAGGCTGCAAAAGGTCAATTGCTTTATAGCAAGGTACCACTTTATATGTTATAGTACATTGCAAAAATTCCATAAAAAGGAAATGAGAAACTGAAGTTTTTACATCACATATGTCTATACAGCTTGATTACGCTGTCGGTGAACAGAACCAGTCTATGCTCTGTGTGTCAAGTGAGTAGACATTTAGAAATCTGATTTTCCCCCACAGCATGGTGTACATATGTGAAATTAGTCAACCTACATAAAATAAGTATCTAATGTAAGTCAAACACTTCCGGTTCTGGGTTACAGCACGGACGCGTGTGGCTCATGGCGGCTATACAACTATTTTCAAGTTACTTAAAAGTTGATTTTCTCCAAAAAATAGAGAGCTGACCATGACCCCTAAGAAAAACCAAGCAACAGCCTTAAAGAATGTAAAGAATGCCTTAAAAGAATGTTTGACGAAATCCAAGCTACGTTGCATCCTTTCATGGAGCGAGTGAACGACATCCAGGCTAAGCTAACTCCTCTCTTGGAACTAGTGGAAGCGAGGATGAATAATGTCATTCTCACTGGATTACCGATCAAACCTCAGGCAAGGCTAAATGGAGCTGGAGTTAGCATTGCTAATGCTAATAGCGCTAGCTATATGCAGAATCCTGTAATAAAAATGGTTACAGTAGAACAGGGGTTGGATTATATAAATTTGCGTCCTTCCACTCCCTTTCGAGCAATTTTTAATTTTATGCTTAACTATCCCAAGTTTGATAAGTCCTTGTATGAATGTCTACCTGATGAAATAAACCATTTTAAATCAAATCAAAAATCAAACAATTACTGTACTGACAGGACGTCCCATTTCACTGAACAAATAATGACTAAAGAGACTATTCAAAGTAATGCACTTAAGATTTTTTGCAACAAATCATTTTTGATTATTTTCTATGCAAAAATCTACACCCGTGTTAAAAAGTATGTATGGTATTTGTATGATTTGTATTAATGCCTTATTTTAATGAAATAACTTATTTTAGACATTTGTACAGATCACACATGTAGACAGAAAATCTATGTAGTATCATTAGGCTTCCAAATTACCTAATGCATAAAAAACAATCCTTAATCTCAAAGGTCTTGGCCTCAAGTCACTCTTCACTGTTCTCCACATTAATGGGGATCGATATAAATCAACATGTGTCCAGGTCCCCTGGTTTTATTGAAAGAGTGTCTCCCTTCGCTGCATTCACTGCATGTAGTGAGCCTCTCGAGCACAAACATCAATACAGACACACCGCTAAACAGGTGAAGTGCAACAAATCTTTTTAATTACTCAACCAACATTTTCCATTCCTTCATCTTTACTTTCATCATCACCACTCACTGTTCATGCTTTGTTCATCAGCATAAAAAGGTCATGTGCTGCTGGTTCTCACATCTGGTAACCAAAGAGAGTAGCTTCTCGTTAGACTAACAGAAGAGTGGCATTACCCGATAAAACTGAATGAGCATGTTACACTGGTTATCAAAATAGAGTTGCACAATAATTTTTAAAAACACCTGTAATCAGTCACACAACAACCAGATTATTTTCAAAGCATTTGCTCAACATGGAAAGTTTATTTGTCATAATTTGAAGTAATATGCAATTCTCAATCAGCCATAGAGAGAAAAAACAAATAAATACAATAACAGATTATTTCTGTTTTGATTATTTTTTGACCCTGAAGGAAATTTTATTTTGAAAGAGCTCGCCACATCAGACCACACAAAGCCAAACAATAAAACATATTTAGAAAGTTTCTTTGGGGAGAAAAGAGCCAGTGTGTAAACGGAAGCAGAGACTTCGACTCCACAGAAAAATAAAGCTGCTGTTTACAGAGAAAACCATGAGCCAAAACGATGGCTATTGATAAACATGGTGCAACATAGTAAAATGGGACATTTTTCCTATGAAATGTAGTGATGTAAGGAATCATCTGAAAAGGTAACAATTACTGAGATTAAAAAAGGTCTGAATATTGATATTTGTTTCCTGTCTTTTTATCATTGTTGATAATTATTGTGAGAAATCATTAAAGTGATGAATATTTTCAAATTTATGAGATAATTAATCATTATAAAATAAATATCTTAAGGCAAACTGACCAAATTGTTATTTCAGGAGAGCCTATCAAACTGGTAGACCTTCATATGACTCAGTACCCATGAAGTAGCTCTCAGAGTTAAAAAGGTTGGTGACCCCGGGTCTAGATTTTATCCAATTAAATTGCCATATTTATTTAACATGGAGTCTGCTACCAAGGCTAAGGAACCAAACCGTTTCTATTGACCCTCAATTTTGCTCTTTGGCTGAAGAAAAATGTATTTTTAACAATTTAAAAATAAATCATACAATTTTTTTAACATTAATTTCTATCTATTCAAAATTTGTGGATTTCTGGCTTAGGATTTCCTGAAACTGTAAAATAAACTGTAAAGTTTATCTGCTGACATTAAATCAACAAGCCGGTGTTTGATCTGTGAATCCTCTGCAGCAAAATATTTTTGATTTTCTTTGAGATCTGCCATTTAAAATTTTTAAAAAAGATTTAAAGCACATCATCTTATGATGAACAACAATGTTTTGGAATAGATTACCAGGAGTAATAAGAATGATGCCTCACCAAAGTAGACTTAATGTATTTAGCAGAAGAAAATGGCATATTTAACTTTTAGTGTCAATTTTTTTATTGAGTAAATTTGCTTCAGCAGATGATCCTGTGTTGCAAAGGGTTTCTTATTTATAAGAACTTGAAAAAAATAAAATTCTCATGAACCAATGCAATTTTCTCTTTATATTGCAGCATTTTATCTATGACAAAAACTATAGTTTGGATACAAATCTTAATTGTCTGAGTCGGAGCTCAGACGTTTTTTTCTCCAGTGGACCTTTTAAACACGCTGGTCGGTACACTAACATGAAAATATAAAAAACTTTTTTTATGTGTGGCTTTGCTGCTCCTTCTGGGTTTTACTCAGATAGAAACGGGCCAGAATGGTTGAAGACTGAAGAATCCTGATTGTACAGAACCCAGTCCAAAGTCCATGTCTGCTTCAAGACACCGTCAATGCGAGACAGACAAAGTTGATTGGATAGAATCTAGACCAATCAGCAGGCTGTTTGATGGCAGATATGTCACACTAAACTGAAACTTATGAATGCAAAATCAAACATTGGGGAAAAGCTAGATGAGACAACGCACCTGAAAACATTTGTGTTGTGTTTTTTGAAAACTTTTGTTTGCAATCCTTCCGGAATGACAGCAAACGCCGAGTTCATTTCCTTCACGTGTCTTTGTGTGAGATGGAATCTAGCCACAGGGGTTGCAAGCCAGTTACTTCTGTGCCGGTCCCAAGCCCGGATAAATAGAGAGGGTTGCGTCAGGAAGGGCATCCGGCGTAAAAATTGCCAAAATAACCATGCGAATCATCCACAACACTTTAGACATACCGGATCGGTCGAGGCCCGGGTTAACAACGACCGCCACCGATGCTGTTAACCTACAGGGTGTCGGTGGAAATTTGACTACTGTTGGTCGAAGAAAGAGGGGAGGCAGAAGGGTCCGTGGCCAGAGAGAGAAGGGAAAAGGCAGGAACATAGGTTTGAGAATAGGGACTCTTAACGTTGGCACAATGACAGGGAAAGGCAGAGAGCTGGCAGACATGATGGAGAGAAGGAAGGTAGATGTACTGTGTGTGCAGGAGACAAGGTGGAAGGGCAGCAAGGCACGTAGTATTGGAGGAGGATACAAACTGTTCTATCATGGTGTTGATAGGAAGAGAAACGGGGTAGGAGTGATTCTGAAGGGGGAGTTTGTAAACAGTGTTCTAGAGGTGAAAAGAGTCTCAGACAGGATGATGAGCCTAAAGTTAGAAATTGAAGGGGTGATGGTGAATGTAGTCAGTGGGTATGCGCCACAGGTTGGCTGTGAGTTAGAAGTGAAGGAGAGATTCTGGAGTGAGTTGGATGAGGTCATAGAGAGTTTTCCCAGAGGAGAGAGAGTTGTTATTGGAGCAGACTTTAATGGGCATGTTGGTGAGGGCAACAGAGGTGATGAGGAGGTGATGGGGAGGTTTGGTGTGAAGGAAAGGAATCTGGAGGGACAGATGGTGGTGGACTTTGCAAAGAGGATGGAAATGGCTGTAGTCAACACTTACTTCCAGAAGAGAGAGGAACATAGAGTGACATACAGAAGTGGAGGTAGGAGTACTCAGGTGGACTACATCCTATGTAGACGAGGTCATTTGAGAGAGGTTAATGACTGCAAAGTGGTGGTAGGAGAGAGTGTAGCCAGACAGCACCGCATGGTGGTGTGTAAGATGACTCTGGAGGTCAGGAAGAAGAAGAGAGGGAAAACAGAAAAGAAGACCAAGTGGTGGAAGCTACAGAATGAAGAAACTTGTGAGGAATTTAGGCAGAAGTTGAGGCAGGTCCTGGGTGGTCAGGATGAGCTTCCAGATGACTGGGAAACTACAGCAGAGATTATCAGGGAAACAGGTAGGAAGGTGCTAGGTGTGTCATCTGGAAAGAGGAAAGACGGTAAAGAGACTTGGTGGTGGAATGAGGAAGTACAGGAATGCGTCCAGAGGAAGAGGTTGGCTAAAAGGAAGTGGGATGTAGAAAGGACTGAGGAAGGTAGACAGGAGTACAAGGAAGCGCAGCGTAGAGTGAAGAGAGAGGTGGCAAAGGCCAAACAGAAGGCTTACGATGAGCTATATGACAGGTTAGACACAAAGGAAGGAGAGAAGGACTTGTACAGGCTAGCCAGACAGAGAGACAGAGATGGGAAGGACGTGCAACAGATAAGGGTGATTAAGGACAGAGATGGAAAGGTGCTAACAACCCAGGAGAGTGTACAGAAAAGATGGAAGGAGTATTTTGAGGAGCTGATGAACGTGGAAAATGACAGGGAAAGAAGGGAGGAAGATGTGGTTGTTGTGGAGCAGGAAGTAGCAGAGATTGGAAAGGAGGAGGTTAGGAAGGCTCTGAAAAGGATGAAGAGCGGAAAGGCCGTTGGTCCTGATGACGTACCTGTGGAGGTATGGAAGTGCCTAGGAGAGACAGCAGTGGAATTTCTAACAAGGTTGTTCAATAGGATTTTAGAGAGTGAGAAGATGCCTGAGGAATGGAGGAGAAGCGTTCTGGTTCCAATCTTTAAGAACAAGGGTGACACGCAGAACTGCAGCAACTATAGAGGAATAAAGTTGATGAGCCACACAATGAAGCTGTGGGAAAGAGTAGTGGAAGCCAGGCTTAGGAAGAAGGTGGAGATCTGTGAGCAGCAGTATGGTTTCATGCCCCGTAAGAGCACCACTGATGCCATTTTTGCTTTGAGAATGTTGATGGAAAAGTACAGAGAAGGTCAGAAGGAGCTGCATTGTGTGTTCGTAGATTTAGAGAAGGCGTATGACAGGGTGCCGAGGGAGGAGCTGTGGTACTGTATGAGGTCGTCTGGAGTGGCAGAGAAGTATGTCAGAGTAGTTCAGGACATGTATGAGAGAAGTATGACGGTGGTGAGATGTGCTGTAGGTCAGACAGAGGAGTTCAAGGTGGAGGTGGGACTACACCAAGGATCAGCTTTGAGTCCTTTTTTGTTTGCTATGCTGATGGACAGGCTGACAGACGAGGTAAGACAGGAATCTCCCTGGACAATGATGTTTGCGGATGACATTGTAATTTGCAGTGAGAGTAGAGAGCAGGTGGAGGAACAGCTAGAGAGGTGGAGGTTTGCTCTGGAAAGAAGAGGCATGAAGGTCAGTCGTAGTAAGACAGAATACATGTGTCTGAACGAGAGGGATCAAGGTAGAAGCGTTAGGTTACAGGGGGCTGAGGTGAAGAAGGTGCAGGAGTTTAAGTACTTGGGGTCAACAGTTCAGTGTGATGGGGATTGTGGAAAAGAGGTGAAGAGGCGAGTGCAGGCAGGTTGGAGCGGGTGGAGGAAAGTGTCAGGAGTGTTGTGTGACAGAAGAGTGTCAGCAAGACTCAAAGGAAAGGTGTACAAGACAGTGGTGAGACCAGCTCTGCTCTATGGGTTAGAGACGGTAGCAGTGAGACAGAGACAAGAGGCTGAGATGGAGGTAGCGGAGATGAAGATGTTGAGGTTCTCCTTAGGAGTGACCAGGTTAGACAGGATAAGGAACGAGTACATCAGAGGGACGGCTCATGTTGCCCGTGTTAGCGACAAAGTCAGAGAAGCCAGACTGAGATGGTTTGGACATGTTCAGAGGAGGGATAGTGGATATATTGGTAGAAGGATGTTGGAGATGGAGCTGCCTGGCAGGAGGGCAAGAGGACGGCCAAAGAGGAGATACATGGATGTCTTAACAGAGGACATGAAGTTGGCTAATGTTAGGGTAGAAGATGTCCATGATAGAGTGAGGTGGAAAAGGATGATTCGCTGTGGCGACCCCTGATGGGAAAAGCCGAAAGAGAAAGAAGAGGAGTCTTTGTGTGAGATGGGTCGTTCAAATCGGTCTTCTAACTCGGGCTACCTCGCCTTATTTACACGTAAACTCAGCTGCGTCTTCTTGATGATGTGTCGATGTGAGTTCGTTTTCCAGCTTCCTCCACTTACGAAATATAGATTCATTAATCTTGAATTCTCTGGCTGCTGTTCTATTCCTACGTTCCTCAATGTAGCTGATTTGGGGTTTAAACTGGGCTTCATAAGCGTGTCGCTTTGCATGCAGCATTTTCAGGGTTTCCAATACGATGTTGTTCTGCATAATGCACATACTTGCACTTTGTACTATTAAGGGGTGTGTCGTCTTTCTCGTCCACACTTCCCTCCTTACCTTTCTCACGCTGTCTTCTCCTACGTCCTCTTTACAAAAGTCACACAACACATTGGGCGCACCGTGCTCCGGACATTTTGGAGAAAATTTAAGACTTAATTGCGCCTTATGGTTGTGAAAAAAATGGTATTAGACGTTTTTGTAAACTATGTAGAACCTTTGTGTTAGATGAAATTAGATTAACCCAATTCCGAGTCCAGAACAAAATCCTTCTCTAGCCTCTTCGTTAAGAAAAAATTGTCCTCCGATAAACACTTAATTCATTATACAAAACAACCCTTTGACTAACTTCTTTGTCAACTCCCTGACATAATTTTAGAATAAAAACAGTAAAACAATATTCTGCAACATGCGTAAAACCCAACTACTTGAAAAAACTGTAGTTATTTGCAAAATTATAAAGTGGATTTCTTTTTTTTTTTAATGTTTACATTAATGTTAAATATGTATGTATTGCCAAAAAATGAGTAAATGACTATTTAGATCCAAGAGAAATCCAAGATGTTAAGCATAACCTAATGTTTCTGCAGGCAGATTTTCAAAGACATTTCCTTTGCATTCTCTGGGGGTTCCTTGTATGAATCCCGAGCACTTATCTGTTAACCTCCCATCTTCAAAATAGCCTTGCTGCCTTAAACAATAAATTAACTGTGTGGGAGCCCACATACCCTCACATCCACACATGTGGAAGGAACTGGCTCTCAGTGAATGTGATCTTATTCTCGACAGTGACCCTCTCTGTTCTAATCTGATCTGAGGTCTATTGTTACTAGTCCACTGCTGACCCCTTGAGCTGAAACAACCGAGTGGAGTGTTGCTGGTACCAAGAGACCAGTGCGGGAGCTGCAAGAGTCACTCTTTGTATCTGATAATAAAACTGCATGTTTGCCTGCCTCTGTTTGGGGTAAAAAAAAAAAAAAAGGAAAGAAATGTACCAATATTCTGTGCTGCTGCTTCTGTTTGGGGTAAAAAAAAAGAAAGAAATGTACCAATATTCTGTGCTGGTATGGTCAATTCTCTATGGTTGTTTTGTTGGTAAGCATGAACAGCTGAACGAGGGGGGTTCGCAGTTCAAGTATGAGTCAACTTGGTGGAGGAAAAAAAGGTGATAAATCAAGTCAGAGGAAGAAAGATGTAAGAAACTAAGAGGACAAACTAGGTTTCTATTTTGTGTCATTATCAAATATACTAGCAATCATTCATCACAAATTGATGGGTTGTTTTTGGGGTCCAAAATATGCAAATACTATTTTTCGAATACATTTCTAAATACCCAATGCAAATGACAGCATAATTTTCAAACCACTAAACATTAGAGTAAATATCAAATGTTATTGAACAAACAATAACATATTATTAGAGTATTTCTTCAAAAATAAAAACCTTAAAATTCACTGTTCCATGTTATGCACAACAGAGTTCCACAACATTTGATGGATTCCAAAAATCTGAAAATGGTCATTTGTTGAATTTACTGCATTAGGAGGTCGTATTTAATGAAAATCAAATCAATCAAATCAAAAGTTATTCTAATCAAAAACATTAATAGGTCAAGTGACATTTTAATATCGGACCGTTATTTTGTACAAGCTTCACAATTCTTGCATCCGTTGAACTTGTAAGTTTGTTGAAATTGGTGGATCTCAGCTCGTGCTGCAGGAAGGTAGGGGGGAAGAACACGTCCGACGGTAATAAAGAAAGTTCCTCTTAAAGAACTGAGACTGTTTGTGGCTTAACCCACTCGGAAAGGCTCTGAGGGTTTCGAATGGGGAAGTGAACCCCGAAGGAAGATCAGCCTTCGGCCCTGGAGAAGATCTCCCCTGC
Organism: Oryzias latipes; assembly: GCF_053564925.1. Classification (NCBI taxonomy): domain Eukaryota; kingdom Metazoa; phylum Chordata; class Actinopteri; order Beloniformes; family Adrianichthyidae; genus Oryzias; species Oryzias latipes. Next base: position 14,463,009 of record NC_136254.1, read on the forward strand.
GTCCTGCGTCTTCCGACCACAGTCGGAAAACAAAGCAGGAAAGGTTCAACGTTTGTATAATGGCTGTAATGCCCCCCCCCCAGGGTGGCGCACCCCACAGTTTGAGAACATACAACGTGAATGATACTTTATTTAATTTATTTATACTTTATAAAGGAACATTCACTTTGTAGATGTCTTCCCTGCGAGGATTCTTTCTCAAATTTTTCCCAGACGACAGGGCTCAATATGACTGGCTGAGAGATCCATTTAAAGCAGGGGTCGGGAACCTATGGCTCGCGAGCCATATATGACTCTTTTGATGGTCACATGTGGCTCGCAGACAAATCTTTAATTATACTTTTTTTTTCATTAGACCAGTCCTTCTCGGGCGCAATGCGATGCCAGAGGCGCGCAGTAGTAGCGGTGCTTGGAGAGAAAATCTGCGCCAGCATTGTCACTTTACTATTATCTATTATTTCACAGAGTTTGTACCAGCCGGAAACCTGTGAATTGCCGTGCCCAAAACTGCACGCTCCCGTCTCTGAGAAAGAGCGCGCAGTTGCGGGGACGGGATGTGTGAGGAAGAAACCAGAGGGTGGGGGTGAGGGGTCCAGCAGCAGGTGAAACGCGCAGGGATTGTAATAACATAAAACCCGCTGCCCGTCACTCACTGCAGCGTGTGAGTGTGTGTTTGGCTCCACGTCTGCATGTGATCAGTCTTTGTCACATCTACAGAACATTCAGACCCACGATCACGTTTGAAGTCTCAACGCCTGCATGAAGCAGAAACTCACCACGTATCAACCAGACTAGACCATCAGCAAAACTACCACGAGAAATACTCATCATTTATTAGCAAAAGCATAACAATGTTATTAAAAAGAATCCACAGACTTATTGTACTTTAAAAGTGTTGAATTTACATCAAATGCACACATTCATTTGTATATTTAGTTTTAAACATATTGTCGCGGACTGAGTTGGATGACTGTTGGGCCGCGTTAAAAGTTCTGGAGTTCATGAACGCATCAAGCAGAGATCTGATTGGCTCTCAGTTCTGTCGCTCAGCCTGTTGTTAGGTAGTTTGGACCAATGGGGTTCAGCTGTGGGCCGAATAAGGGAAATGGGAGGGCTGACGCGGCAGGAGCGAATATAAAGTTGGGAGAAGTGCTCTCGTCTCTGCGGGAGAGATTGAGGAGTTGCTGAATTAATTGTACGGCGTTTGTTGCGGTCTGCAGTAACCAGAATAAAGAACCTTAAATGAGGTTAAGTCTCCATGCCTCAGTGTGGGAAAGAGACACTACATTATTGTATGGCTCTTTCGAAATTACATTTAAAAATATGTGGCGTTTATGGCTGTCTTGGCCAAAAAGGTTCCCGACCCCTGATTTAAAGCAACAGCACCTTTTGATTTGAGCTCTGTTGTGGAGGATTGGTTCATTGAAATCATGTCAGATGCTACCCTGAGATGAGGTTTACAGCACAGACACTCCATGACTTCTGCTGGGTGTGGAGAGGGAGCATCCTCTTATGGGGCAGAATGCTGGGGGCATTCTGCTTCCATTCTACATCCTATCTTTGTGAGATCTGCTTTTCTGCTGTTGCAGTTCTTTGAAAAACAAAGAACAGAGGTAGGCTCAATAATGAGCATGACTTGAGAGTTGCAGTAACAAACCTGCAACCTTGTTTTGTACAGATGTGTCGCACAAAGCTGGCACATTGCAGCCATTAACTCAATTTTTGTTTCTTTTTGATCATAGGTTCAACCACTTAAGAGTATCCTACACCTTGATGTTCGTGGGACTCCAGACACACCAGCAGTTTCAAACATGTGCTTGCTGCTTTGTAATGGTATTTTGTGATGCTCTCTTAATCCGATACATTTGTCTAGCAGGAACATTCCTCATTCTGGCTTTATCTGCACAAACCCATGAGTGCTCTGAATCGGCTACAAATCTCTTAATAGTACGATGATCACGCTTATGTTTTCGTGAAAAATCCAAGGTTTTGTCCAAGGCATTTAGCCATTTCTCGCTTTCAGTAGCAGACAACCTTTTTTTTCCTCATGTTGCTTGAAATTGTTGGTCTTCTTAATAACGTGGAACGTCCCTCTTTAGTAGTTTTTCCTTTAATTGAACTCACCTGCCAAACTAACTATCATGTCTAAGATTGATGTCAGTAATCCAAAGAACCAAAGACACAATATCATCCATGAGTTTACTTAAAAGCATTAAAAAAAAATATCTTTTTGACACTTAAATACAATTTGCATAGTATTTTGGAACACATTGTATATTTTCTACTTTTTTTAGATAACTGATCTGCATTTGCCATGTTTATTTCCAAAATAGTTATTTTTTTATATAATAATTTAGTAATTCCTCTTTGTCATGTGCTTTTTTGATACCCAAGGATTCTTAATTATGTCTGATAAAAGTTATGAACCGGATAATGATAAATTATGTAATAAAATGGTTACGGTAGAACAGGGGTGGGATTATGTAAATTCGCTTCCTTCCACTCCTTTTCAAGCAATATTTTATGTCTTATTATCCAAAGTGTGACATGTCTTTGTATGAATGTATGACTGCTGATTGTTTTGTTTTTGTGCAGTATTTTTACTTGATTGCTTGAAATAAACCATTTCAAATCAAATCAAAAATCAAAAACAAAAGAGATAAATTATTTTAACAAGTATAGGTTGAAATGTTGGTAAATTGGCCAACTGTACATTTGAGCTGCAATGATAGACATCAGATATCTTTGCTATACACTCCAGATGAAATTTAGAATTAACTAACTGGTTAAGTAAATATTCTGAATATAGTATTTGTTTGTTGCAGTTACACTGACATTTGCATTTACAGGTTTGACAATATTCAGAATAATGGCCTCTGGACAGTGACTTCATAACACGGCGCATTGATTTCCATCAACAACTCTAATCCCAGCCAGGACTTTTGACAGCATCATTGTCCTCAACAAACAAACATGTTTTTAGTTATTTTGGAGCAATAAAGCAGAAAACTGGCGTGCATGTAAACGGTGTAATTGCCTCCATGTCATCTGGCTTCCTCCCAAAGTCCCAAAGTGGACTTGTGTGACATGTGATTATGACGAATTTAATCACAAATCTGTTTCTGTCTGCCCCGTTATCTTTTTTTTTTTTTAAACTTCCTTCAATTCCTCTTTACTGAATCTCCTCAAGTTGGTCCTCACTCCCAATACTAATTGATGCAGTGGTGTTCTAAACCAGTGTTTTTCAACCTTTTTTGAGCCACGGCACACTTTAACCTTGACAAAAATCCCGCGGCACACCAGCATCCAAAAAAAAAAAAAGAAACAGAAATTCATGGTCTGTATTGATCGACAGCCCCCCCCCGCAATCTCACAAGCATTTTTGTGATAATTGTGGCCGGAAAAGCAGGAAGTTGCGGCTGTTTTTTCTAAGAGATGAAATGAAAGTAAAATTTGAAAATTTAGAAACTGTTTGTTTGTTGTGGTTTCAAGGCGTTTCTCAAGGACAACTACTTGTGCGCTGGGACACTGGCCCTTTAAGCCAATGCATCATGGGAGATGTAGTGTGAAAACTGCCGAAAAACTTGCAGAAAGACTCGCGTCTCTGAGCTTCATTGTATTGTCCACTTGTTCCACGGTCTGACAACGGACTCTGTGGAAAGCTACACCGCTAAAGAAGAGCTTTAGCTGGTATTTTTGTTAGAACTGAGCGACTTTATCAGCAGAATTAAGAACAAGGAAGTGAAGACTTTAACCACTTCTGATTGGTCAGACTGATGACATGTGATTAAGCCTTCAAGAATGATTGGTGGAGACAGTTAAAGGGGCGGGACTTTTCCGCAAACTGTCATAGCTGCAGGTAAATTGCGGTAACATCATTCTTATCAAAATGTATTTAATAGAATTAAATAAACCCAAAGAAAAAGTAATTTTAAGATCTTTTATATTCCTAACTACTCAGTGTTTTATCAGGGCCAGTTTGGATGAACAAAGAGCTGATTTCCTGGAGATGGGAAATGTTTTTAGATCAGTTAATGATTAATGAGGGCAATTTCCCACGGCACACTTGACCATCTCCCACGGCACACTACTGTGCCGCGGCACACTGATTGAAAAACACTGTTCTAAACGTTTGGTCTTTTTGAGTACCGTATTTTCCGGACTATAACCGGGGACTTTAGTCACCAACTTTCGACCCTGCAGCTTATTCAATGATACGGCTAATTTATGCTTTTATTTAACGGCCGCCAGGAGCGCTCCGGCAGCCTCAGAGGGGAAACCGCCTGCATAATTCTGTGTCCAGCAACAAGTGCGATTGCTTTGACACACACTTAAACAGACAAACAGCATGGACCTAGCTTTAGCTCTTAGACACTTCAGTCATGGTGCAATAAAAGAAACACCCATGCTCAGCTGTATCCCAAAATCCTTTGGTGCCACTAGACCCAACGTGCACGTGACCGCCACTACAATATGACACAGCTTTCAAGTTAAAAGCAATCGTTAAAAACAGTGTGAAAAAATCCACCATCACCAACGGGTTTGGAGAAGCCGGTCTGCTGCGTGCCAGAAGTTTCTTTCACTGTTGTGGAAGGAAACTTCTGGCGCACGCGCGCGCAGCGTAGAGCGTGCATAGGCGCATGCCGCGCAATCTTATAAGTTACTGCTGCACTCTTGTACTGGTATGTTTTTTTAACCAGCCCTGTGTCACAGGCGGAAGGAGGGGAGAGCTGCTCTCGCGTTCCGCTGCAACTCCCTGCTCCCTCTTAAACACGCACGCGGTTTCAGCACATATACATCCTCTAATCTAAAACACAGTGTAGCGAACCGGGGGTTATCCCCGCCTTAAACCCCTAAGACTCATGGGAAGTAGGGAATCTGAGTGTGAATTTCCACACCATAAGTCAGGGAGCTGTGAGCTGAAGTGAGGTCCATGCTGTTTGGCAGATGTGGGTGTGTTCAAATAAATAGACTAAACTACTACTTACTCCTCCCTCTCTGAGACTACTGTGGTCTCAGTGACATGCCAATTGAATTGGCACAACATGCGGCTTGTACACAAGTGTGGCTAGTGTATGTAAATAGTGGTTAATCCTCATTAAATTGGGTGGGTGCGGCATGTAATCCGGTGCGCTCTATAACCTGGCAATTATGGCATTTCCTTAAACTTTTTTGAAATTGAAGTATGTCGTGGGTCCCTCCGGGAAATAAAGCTGAGGAGCCAAGGTGAGTGTTCTTTAATTTAATCAAGAACTTTTAACACTTAAATTGCTCCACGCAGGGCACATCAGGTCATGACACCTCAGTGGAAGAGAACAATCATTTCATTTTTGCATTTCTGACTATTTCTCCTTTTAAATTTCTATCAAACTGTCGCAAAAACACAGTTTGAATTAATGGGACCTTAAAAACGGCCCAGGAGGGTCCACATTTCAAAGTGTCCTGGAGCAATGACACTAAACCCCACATTGACAGTTGAGAGTTTCAAAGCAGAAAAAAAAATGCTGGCTGAAAATCACAATTTGTTACAAAATGTAAAAACGAGAATCCCATTGAGGTATTTAAAAAATGTAACTTTTGGATTGTGTTTGAGTGGAGATTTGAACATTAAATATCACGGTTATGTGGGAAGATTCTTTTGGAGCCTTAGACAAACTTGACAAAAATAGCTGTCTGGCATGTGGCCGTGAATATTTGAAGTGTTGGAGATGTCATGAGACTCCTCAGAGATGCTTCTTTTTTTGAACAAGTCACTTGATGGGAGTGCTCCACAATGACAGAATTCCACCTGCCTGAAAGTTTTCTAAGTTTATTTAAATGAAAAAGTTCATTTTGAGACTTTTTTGCATGACAATGTCAAAAGGCTAGCTTGCCTTCCCTTTTGCTATTAGAGAATGGTGTCACGGATTTAAGTTCATTTGGAATTCGTGTCAATGGGTCAGCTGTGGAGCAGAGGTAGGGCAGTCGACCTCTGATTAACCCTTGTGCTATCTTAGATGACTCCACCCTTGCATTGACCTGTTATTCCTTAATTGACTGAGTTATGTTGACTGAGTTATGTTGCTTAGTTCTTATGTTCACATTTGTATTCTTTTTTTAAGCTATCAAAATAATAAACAACCCATGCACTAAACAATAATACAGTTGACTGTATCATAACAATGAGTGGTGTATTGAATAAATGCCGTATTTCTTCTAGATGAAAAAGAAAAACATTAATTCATACACTATAAATGACAAGTTACTTCTTCAAACAAAATAAGATTTTGTGTTAAAACATTTTAATGAGCTGCTTATATTAGGGGTTTAATGAAGGCACATCATTTTGACCGGGAGGACACAGGGTGTAAAAAGATTATGATGACAACAGGAGAGTTAACCCTTGTGCTATCTTAAATAACCCCACCCTTACATTGACATGTTCTCCCTACAATGACAAAGGTGGATAAAGGTGGAAAGATTTCATGTAATCCATGGACACCAGTTAGGTTCACAAATCATTGAAGAAAAAAAGGTTCAGAGCACTGTCTATTGGGTTTAAATGACCCAACTCCCAATGCTAAAGTGCCTAGGATAACAAAAGGGTTACGATGTTGAAGGTTTGCCTGCCTTGCCTGCCCATATGTCAAAGTGTCCTTAACCAATGACACTAAACCCCACATTGCCTCTGGTGGTTATAGGTAGGTACCAGTTTTCAGCAGGGGAGCCGCCATCAGTGTGTGAATTTGTGTGTGCATTGGTTAATGGGACTGTAACTGTAAAGTGCTTTAGACGTTCAAGGAAGGTAGAAAAGCGCAATAAAAGTATACACCAAGTCATTAGTGAAAGTAAACAATAGCAACACTGTAAGAAATATAAAAATATAAACACCACCACAAAAAAGTCTGCCTTTGGTGTAAATATGTGGCTCTTTAACAACACAGCTCTTCGATGTAGCAGGGAGAGGAGGGGCAAGGTGTGAGCAGCAGCGAAAGAGGAGGAGGTGTGCAGTTTACACCAGGGGTGGGCAAACTACGGCCCGCGGGGTGGATCCGGCCCGCCTCCATGTTTGTTCCAGCCCACTGAAAAATATTACAGACCCCTGTTATTTTTTTTATCTGGCCATCCGATCAAGACCTGCATAGAACGTGACATATTCTTCCACTATTCTGCAGTCTGTGCTCCAACCTGAAACCCTCTAAAATCCCTGTCAAACAGAACAGAAGACAGTCTTCCCTTTCTACGCCGCAGTTCATCTTTCCCGGTTTAGCTCATTCTTTTAGAGCGACTATGCTGTTTTTTTAAACAGCGCACCCTGTTCTGTGTCCTGATTGGCTGGAGACCCTGTCAATCCATCTCCTCCGGCGTGTCTCCTGTACAGAAACGCGGAGCTCTTCAGATCTACAGAAATCTGTGATCACGATCAGATCTTTGTTTTCATTCTAAGATCCTGGACCTAATTTCTATGAAGGTTTGAGAATAAACGTGGGAACTCTGCTGCTGAAAAGGCAATTCTGATATCTGCTTAGCTGCAGCAGAAGACATGGAAATTTGCTTTTTTTCATTATTACTGAATGAGAAAGAGACGTGCTGGACACGGCTGCTCAGTTTGAGCGCAAACTGTGAAACGTTTGAGGAGCTGCAGCCCTCAAAGTCTAAGCAGGAAAATGATGGGTAGGATCCACCATTTCTTGGTTTTCTTTTTAATGTACCTAGAGCTGTGACGGTGTGGGATTTTTGATCACTTTGGTGATGAAGCAGCAGGAGTCGCCGTGTCGCAGTTAAAAAATGTTACTTTGTAACAAACACTCATTTATTTTAAATAATCTTTGTTATCAAGATTTTTTGGGTTCTTTAAATCAGTGTGTATCAACCTTTTTTGTATGGAGTCCTATACTGTTCATAATTAAACTGTCCCTATGCAATCTCACATGCATTTTTGTGATAATTGCCGGAAAAAGCTGGAAGTTGCAGCTGTTTTTTCTAAAAGTTCTAATAAAAGTTTTTTTTCCATAGTAATTTTCAACTAAATTATTTGAAATTTTATCCTGGTAGTTGTTTTTCCTTTCAGTTTATGAACATGCAATTTTATGTAACCTCACAAAAACCAAATAAATTCTTTCTGAAGTGATTTTTTTTATATATATTCATTTCAATGTTAGTGCAAAGGCAACTATAATTTTTTGAAGAATTGTATGATCAAAATATGTTTGATAAATTTTACATAAAAAGACTAACATTGTATTTATGTTTTCTGTAGCTAAACCAAAAGTGAAAATGTTGAAGTTTAATTAGTTTTTCTTTTGTCTTTATCAGAGATGAAGTTTTTGAAAACTTTAACAAAAATGTTTTATTTCTTTTTAGATGATTACATTGTTTGAATTTAGTTTAATTGTGTCTGTTGGCCACTTCACCTTAATCCTGTTTCTTCAATGTTGTTATTACGTCTTAAATTTAACATGAAATAATCCAGAAGTTATTAGAAAAGTGTTTCAGTTAGAAAGATGACTTGGACCAAACTCTGGGATGTTTGGCTGTTAATAAACACAAACCTTGAAGGAGAACTAAACTGTTGACCTCTGATTTCATCAGGAGAATTTAAAAATTGTTTGATGTGTGTTCGTTGTGTTCCAAGACGTTTAACAGGGAAGACTCATTGTACACTGAGACGCTGTCACTTTAACGATATGCATCATGGGAGATGTAGTGCCAAAACGGCCGCAGAGGGCAGACACTCGCTTCTCTGAGCATCATTGTTTTGCTCACTTGTTCCACAGTCTGACACCAGATCCCGCAGAAAGCTACATCGCTGTCATTTTTGTTGGAACTGAGCGACTTTACGAGCTAAATTGAAACAAGTGAAGACTTTAACCACTTCTGATGGTCAGACTGATGACATATGATTAAGCCTCCAAGATTGATTGGTGGAGACAGTTAAAGGGGCAGGACAGAGCTAAAGCTGTGGCTAAATTGTGTTACCGTCATTCTTATCAAACTGTCTTTAATAGAATCAAATAAACACAAAGAAAATGTATTTTACGATCTTTCATATTCCTAAGTACTCTGTGTTTTATCAGGGCCTCTTTGGATGAACACAGAGCTGATATCCTGGAGATGGTAAATGTTTTTAGATCATGAAAATGGGTAATTTCCCACGGCACACCTGACCATCTCCCACAGAAAAAACCCTGCTTTAAATCATTTTTTTTACAGAATCAAATAATTATCCGAAACAGAAGAAGCACACCTCTTGTCGATCTTTTTCTAAACATAAATGTATATTTTTTTATATCCCAGGTTTCTTTTCCTCTCTTTATTCCCAGGTGCGTATCGGCATCAATCCAATAATCCAAACAAAATGCTCACAAAAATAAACTGCTATAAAAAAAATATACATTTGGATACCAAAGAAAGAAAAAATAAAGTTTCGATCTCACCAGCTGGTCGCTTCGTTTACTTTGTTTAGAATAAACCCACTCCCGGGAGCGTGCACGTCACTCCTTTTGGTCACTTTGAAAAAATCTCCGGCTTCCTGTTCCCCAGTCACTCAACTGGATGCCAAAACAAGATTGGTGGGATAATTCCAGCCGGCAAGGAACGATGAATATTTGGAGTCTTTGTCATGGGAGAAGAGCAAGGCGGCTGCTGTCAGTGCGTCTTTCACCTTCCTTCTTTCTCCCTCTTTGCACACCTGTTCCGACCCCATTTATTAACCTTGGCGTGTGTCTATCATGAGTCAGGTAAACAGTCCATAACATACATAAATACACATGAAATACATAAAAGGACCACATCCAGCATTTTCAGTGGATAACATATTCATCACACTCAGAAACCATGTTTATCCCCCCATATAAAAAAACACAGGTAGGGCTAATGTTTGTTTTTTTTAATAGTCATAATGTGACCCTGTCACAACTTTTCACGTTTTCTTTTGCTTTCTTTAAGCGTTCCTCAGGAAAGGGGTGGGGGTCAAGAGCAGGGCAACTCAGCTCAATACCAATGGCCCATGTAGAGGAGATTTTGGAAACAGAGGCTTCAGATAAACAATTAAAAACAACACTGGGAATATTTTTTATTTTAAAAACTTGTCATGGGGGGCTAATGTTTTTGAATATTTGTCCAAGACAGCCACCTTTGTAACAATCAATTTAACTATAAAACTATTTCTAAATAAAGCCTTTTCATCACCACACTACCATTCATCTGGAGCTTTGAATAAAAAAAAAAAAAAAACTTTAAACACCAAAATAAATTTATATTGGAGATCTATTAGTAGCTGTCCAGTTATAGAAAGTAAGATTTGAAGCACTGGTTAAATCTGCTCCATCACAACTATCACTAATCATTTTTGTTTTTTGGCCTCCTCTTCCTAATGTTACATTTAACAGGTTAACAGTTCATAACATACAATGTGTGTATATATGTATATGTGTGTGTGTGTGTGTGTGTATATATATATATATATATATATATATATATATATATATATATATATATATATATATATATATATATATATATATATATATATATATATATATAGACATACAGATAATTGTTTTTAACTTTCTTTCTTCCCACTTACAGGTCTCACATACTTGACAATCCACATCACATGCGTGGCCTTAGACTAGATTTGAAACACACAAGACCAGACAGCAGTCAATTGTGAACTGTTAGCAGTGCAAACTGCCTATCTCTGCATCACATGCTGGGAGGGGTTTTCCCCACAGTGTTTAGATGGCATTAGACTCACCCACAACTACTTAAGAAAGATGTCACCACTGTGCAACTAACCAGCTACACCCAGAAGAAAGTCTATGAGCACAGGAATGGCAGCAAAACTAATTAGAGGGAAATTGACTTGTCTTTTTGCATCCTTACATGGCCTGAAACTACTCTAAAAACAATTTTCTAAACTCAAAACCTATAATTGTGTTCTGTGAATGGTTATAAACTACCGGGTGTGTGTGTAATTTGTGTAATGAGAAAGCAGAAATGCAAGAGTATGGATCATACTACAGCCCCAAGTACATACCTTACAACCTTTCAAGTTTTTTTAAATCTCAAATATTTCTAAATGCATGTCATAAGGGGGAAACTGGGAATTTTGTAGCATCTAATATTACCATATTTTCACGACCATAAGGCGCACTTAAGTCTTAAATTTCCTCCAAAATGCACGGTGCGCCCTATGGTTCGGCGGGGCCTAATGTGTCGTTGCCTGATTTTGGTAAAGAGGACATTGGAGAAGACAGCATAAGAACGGTAAGGAGGGAAGTGTGGACATAAAAGAAGACACACCCCTGACAAGTACAAAAGTGCAGGTATGAGCATTATGCAGAACAACATCGTTTTGGCAACCCTGAAAATGCTGCAAAGAGACGCGCTTATGAAGCACAGTTTAAACTCCAAGCTATCAGCTACGCTGAGGAACATGGGAATTCAGCAGCTGCGAGAGAATTCAAGATTAATTAATCTATGCTTTGCAAGTCAAGGAAGCTGGAAAACGACCTCCGAGAGATCAAGAAGACACATCTGATTTTTCACGGAAACAAGGCGAGGTGGCCCAAGTTGGTAGACTGATTCGAGCGATGGATTAAGAATCAGAGAACAGCTAGGAGAAGCGTCTCTACAGTCACCATTCCACTGAAGGCAGAGGAAATGGAAATTGAACATTTTCAAGGAAGTCCGTCTTGGTGCTTTCTGGGCTAGGCCTATGGTGGGGCAGCACTGGATTACAACGCAAAGCTGTCCATTTTCTGCACAGTTTTACTAAGACTGAGCAGCGCCAGGCGAGTTATGCCACAATTTGTGAATGGATTGTAGATGCTTGGGCTAACGTGTCTGCTTGCACTGTTCTTCGAGCTTTCACAAGAGCCGGCATTCTTCAAGAGGAGCCGCACGGCAACGAGACGGACTCTGACAATGACAAAAGGGAACTTTGCGTGTTTGATAGAAATTTAGCCCCGCTGTTCATTTCACATACAGAAGATGATGACTTTGACGGATTTTTGGATGATGATTGATGACTGAAAAAATGAAAAATAAATCACAACCAACTCAGTTTTTAAAACACACTAGCATGCATGCTTTACTGTTAAGTTTTAACGTGCCTGCGCCTTAAACCCGGTGCGCCTTTCGAATGTGTTAAATACAGAAAAGGCACCCATAACTGAACCTGCGCCCTATAATCCAGTGCGCCCCATGGTCATGAAAATACGGTACACTGACTAATACTTTGCAGAGTGCCAAAGTGACAATTTCTCTATGCCAAAGTTAACAATGAGATGCACAAAAAAATGGGAGACAAAGAATAGTGACTAGGGGTGTAACAACATGCTAAAATCTCAATTCAGTTCGATTCATTTCATAGGGCTCAGTTCGGTACATATCGGTTCAGTACTTCTGTTTAACAAATCTGCCTGATATGAACTGCTATTTTACAAACTATTATATTAATGTTATTTACTGTGCGTGTTTTGCTGCCGGACACCTGAATTTCTCCCTTGGGAGATTAATAAAATTTTTATCTATCCATCTTTTTTTGGTATTTTTTTTGGTACAAATAGCTAAGGCAGAAAAAAATTACTTATAAAATGCATTTATTGGTTTTACATAATAAATAAAATTGACCTATGTAGATGATCTGCTTAATAAAATACAAAAGCCTATTAGCTGCCAGGAAATCAAAAACTTTGGATACTTTACACTGGCCTGAAAAAACATTTTAACTTGCACTTTTTTTTTTTCTTGTAGATTGTTAAAGTCGGGTGATGCCGTTTAAAGTTCGTTAACAGGTTAGATGCGTTACCTGTGGCATTCGCTATCTTTGTGTAACAATGTCACACACAGCATTTAACGTATCCAATAGTAACGTTCCTTCATGGATGCTGAAAACAATTTGTCAGCATCTGACAACAATTTGTATTTAGTCACCAACAAAAAGAAAGATTTCTGGACCCAACCCTATAACCCATAGTCGTGGTATACCTATAATAAAAATTATAGGCCTCTAATCTTTTTAAATGGGAGAAATTTCACAATTGGTGGCCGACTAAATACTTTTTTGCCCCACTGTAGCTTTTTCATTTAATATTTAGTTCTGATCATAACATAATTTCTTGAACTATTGGGATTTATCAAAATAAGTCAAATTTAAGACATGAAAGACAAACACCAAACAAATCTATTGCATAACTTCATAAACAGAGCCTGCATAAGAAGCACCGTTATTGAGTCAGTGTTTTTACTTCCACTATCAAGTAAAGTTCAAACAACAAGTCAGTTGCCAGGTTAATGAAGGGAAATTTAGAGTACAAATGTTACTTCTCTATTTGTGTTTGCAAACATGTTCAGACTGTGGCAATATAACTTTTTTTATTATACAAAGTTCCTCTTTTAATCAATGTTTTTTACACAGTCCAACACTCATCTATATAAAAACAAAACAGAGAAAACAGTGAAAGCCAAACAATCATCTATATAAAAAAAAGAAATAGAAAACAGTGAAAATCAAAGAGAATGCACACTTTTAGGAAACAATGTTCAAAGTTCTATTGTATTTATTCCTCTTTAGTTGGCAGTGGGTCTAACTGCTATTGGACTAAAGGCAACAACCAAATTAAAATCTGAAAAACACAAATTAATAGACATTTACACAACAGATATCCATAAAAAGACTAACAAGTTGTGCATTTTAGTGAAATCAAAGTTTCCCCCAATTTAAGTTTGATGTTGATATTATGAAGACATTTGTAGAATGGAGTATTAGGTCCACAAAAAAACGCAAGTTTACAACATTGTTCTCGTAAATGTTAAAATTCTTTAAAAAGATTTAAAGTCGTAACTTTATGAGATTAAAGTCAAAGTCAACCTACAGTGCAGCAAGTGAACGCCAAGGGCAGCAGTAAACCAACTAAATTTTGTCAAACTGTCTTGGATTTGAACAGATAAGTTGAATGCTTATTGATAACATTACAAATACTTGGAAGCTCCTTTGTTTGATTTATGGTTTATTCATGTTTGATTTGTTGGTGGGTGGATTGCAGGATGTCTGCAGTTGATGAATCCCGTCTTCCTCCACAAAATACAATATCTCTACAAAGTTTGTGTGATGCTTTCTTCTGAAGAGGCCCAGTTTTCTGCACTTTCATCATTCTTATGCTAATTTATCAAACTATTATCATTCCTCTTTGTTTTGCATTGAAATGAGACATTACATTTGGAGGAGGGAGCTTTCATTCCACTTTAGTGTTTGTGCCCATCACAATTACATAACATAAGGTAACATATGCTTTAAAATTAATCTAATTATGAACAGTTCTGACAATAGCTTTAATCATCATCTTACTCAGTTATCTGACGTATGCATTTTGGAGGATTGATAAAGGACAAAAGGCCTCTTAATTTAGTGTCATGTTGAGTGGTTAAAACAAGTTTATTTTATTAGTAAAGGATCACCTCATTCTCATAAGATCCCTTATTTTTACAAGTAGGTATTACATTAATAAACTATTTAAAATATAAAAACAGGCTTTCTCTGTTGCAGACAATAACGAAATCTTTGCAGTCATCAAATCACCAAACCAACATGCTGTTTCAGCAGAAACACTTGATTCTCATTTAAAAATTGTGAAAAATCAATGGACGAACAATTCTTTCGTTATAATCCAATGTACAGCAACATGTGGTAGGTTGGCCTTGTAAGGAGACAAGCAAAAAATGTTCTGCAGGTCTCACAGGTGGAGCAGTGGATATATCCAGGGCTTGTAGTGTTTTTCCTTGGAGATACCTGGGTTAGATCACTGGGTTTGGATCACTGACATCAATCACAGAAAAAATTACCCCAGAGCGTCCGTAGCGTTAGTTTCACATGGCGGTATGGCAAGCGACAAAGAAACAACATCATAGCACACACGAAACAGCAAGCGACAGCATGGCTACCGATGAGAGTGGGAAGTTTGTACCCAAGAAATGAATAAAATCATCTGTTTTTTGGAACTGGTAAGGGTTTACTGCCACAGACGTGGAGGAAGAGACCCCCACGCTGCAATATGCGTGGCACGCTCTCTATCCTCTTACACACGCAGCACCCTGACACACAAATGGTCAATTTACAACACCTATATAATTAGTTCATTAGTTGGATAGTTAGTTGTTACTGTTATTTGTTAATAAAGAATACTGCGTTGTAATTATGAATTGTACCGGTATTAGAGCTGTAACGGTGTGGGATTTTTGATCACCGCGGTTTTGCGGTTATCTTTAAGCAATGAAGTTTTTGCCAATTTGTATTAAATAACTGAAAATATACCTTCTGTGTTATTTTGTGATATATCGTTATTGTATTATGAAATAATTGTAAAAACAGTCTGCATGCCTGAGTGCTTGATTTGACAACGCTGCTGAGACCAGTCAGTGTAAGGAAAGCGAGGTCACCGATCGGATTAATATTTGGGGTGACAGCTATAGTCAACCACTACTACATTAGTTCATAACGATTTTAAACGTCATTTATGTGACAGTTATAGTTTATTGCCAGCGATGTTATAATTTAAATTTAAAGAACAATTTATGCTTTTATTCTGAAGTCAGTAACTTCCGCATGTTTTGTTTTTTGATGCAATGTGCCGCTGGTGAATTCTCAATAAGAGTTGACGGTGGAGCCATACGGTTGTTTTACTGTTGTTGGTAAAGATGCCATTGTTGACACCTCTAAAGAGCCAGTCAAACATGTAAGGCAGTCTCTTGCCATTCATTGGTTTGTTTGAATTTAAAATTGAAATAAGCAAAACAAGAAAGTTCAATGAAGAAGAAAGTTTAATAAAACTCTACAACAGGGGTCGGGAACCTATGGCTCGCGAGCCATATATGGCTCTTTTGATGGTCACATGTGGCTCGCAGACAAATCTTTAATTATACTTTTTTTTTTTCATTAGACCAGTCCTTGTCTGGCGCGATGCGATGCCAGAGGCGCGCAGTAGTAGCGGTGCTTGGAGAGAAAAATCTGCGCCAGCACTATCACTTAACTATTATCTATTATTTCACAGAGTTTGTACCAGCCGGAAACCTGTGAATTGCCGTGCCGAAAACTGCGCGCTCCCGTCTCTGAGAAAGAGCGTGCAGTTGCGGGGACGGGATGTTAGAGGAAGAAAGCAGGGGGGGGGGGGGGGGGGGGGGGGGGGCACGGCCAGTAAGGTGAACCGCGCAGGGATTGTAATAACGTAAAACCTGCTGCCCGTCACTCACTGCAGCGGGAGAGTGTATGTTTGACTCCAGGTCTGCATGTGATCAGTCTGTCTCACATCTACAGAACATTCAGACCTACGATCACGTTTAAAGTCTCAACGCCTGCATGAAGCAGAAACTCACCACGTATCAACCAGACTAGACAATCAGCAAAACTACCACGAGAAATACTCATCATTTATCAGCAACAGCATAACGATGTTATTAAAAAGAATCCACAGACTTATTGTACTTTAAAAGTGTTGAATTTACATCAAATGCACACATTCATTTGTATATTTAGTTTTAAACATATTGTTGCGGACTGAGTTTAACTTGGCTGTTGAGCCGCGTTAAAAGTTCTGGAGTTCATTGAACGCATCGATCAAGCAGAGATCTGATTGGCTCTCAGTTCCGTCGCTCAGGTGGTTGTTAGGTAGTTTGGACCAATGGGGTTCAGCTATGGGCCGAATAAGGGAAATGGGAGGGCTGACGCGGCAGGAGCGAATATAAAGTTGGGAGGAGCGCTCTCGTCTCGTCTCGGCGGGAGAGATTCAGGAGTTGCTGAATTAATTGTACGGCGTTCGTTGCGGTCTGCAGTAACCAGAATAAAGAACCTTAAAAGAGGTTAAGTCTATGTGCCTCAGTGTGGGAAAGGGACATTACATTATTGTATGGCTCTTTCGAAATTACATTTAAAAATATGTGGCGTTTATGGCTCTCTTGGCCAAAAAGGTTCCCGACCCCTGCTCTACAATGACACTTTTTTTGTATAGCTTTCAGTTTAGAATGTTTTTTCCCGGTATACTCAGGGCTCCAGACTGCGACCAATTGGTCGCATTTTGCGACCAAAATTTGAGAGTGTGCGACTGAATTTTACATCCAGTCGCACATGTGCTACGAGTAAATTTGCCTCCCCCACCCTCCGTATTTTTTTATACATTAAACGTGGAAGGGGCAAGTCAATGATCAATGAAATAATCAATGAGACGGGAGCGCACACGCACGCAAACACACACACAAACTCGCACACACTCATGAGACGAGAGCACACAATCGCGTAAATGGCTAAAATGCGTGGAGGGGGAGGGGCCTAGAGATAATCGAGCGCGCGTAAACATCTGTGGGAAGGAAACGGAGACAAATATCATCACAACCTGTGCGTGCATCTGAGCTATGAGCGAACCATTGATTCATTCTTCCGACCTGCGGCTGGTGTACCAGTGCCAGAGTCTACAGCAGGGGTCTCAAACTCGCGGCCCGCGGGCTACTTGTGGCCCCCACCTTGAAATGAAAGTTTAATTTTAATGCGTCCCGCCCGTTTGTATGAGTGACACCTTTTCATTGTTGTGTGCGGAGCTGACAAACCAACCAATCACAGTGGAGTAAATGACTATTGGGGGTGTGACAATGACCGGGCTTGAAAGCAGGACACCTGACAGCCCCCTCCCCAGACCACATGAAAGAGTTCCTTACTTTCCTTTCTAGAACGTACCTATTCGCTCGTAATTTTCTAAATGCATGCAGTCCGTGCTGAACTTTTCTCTGGGCCGCACAGACCCGGAGGTTACGGGGGTTACGGTTAAGCCCCCCAACCAAACGGTTTATGCACGGCTGTTACGGCAGCACACGGGGTGATGGCGAATCTGCAGCGAGACTGAAGGAGAACAGGAAGTTGAATTTCAATTCAGTTCAATTTAATTTTAATATTCCTCTCCCCCTTAGTATGATCTGTGTTATTATATATTTTATATTTATTTGAATGTTTTGTAATGGATGTCGCTTATTTTTCATCAATTGGTATTTTCAATTATTTCAATTTCTCACTTAACTACAAAAACCATCAGGACACATGTCCCATAATGCATTGTTTTGTAGTCATAGGGCAGCTTTCAGTCAGTTCAGTACTAAATTTCCAGCTGCGTTCGGTAGGTTGGGGCCTTGCTGCTCCCGCCCCTTTCTCCTGATATTTTTGTGATGACTGACAGGTGATGTAGGAGAAAAAACAAAAATATACATCTCACACCAGGTGATCTGAACAGCGTTCCGTCCACCTGGGTGATCTCAAACACGCTTATTGTGCGTCTTGGCTGCACTTATTTGGTGTCACCAAGATAAATTTCCATCAGTTTTTGAGCCTCTGTCTGATCTCAGGTATCTGTATCGATTGTTCTGATATCCAGTGAACATTGCCCGTTCTTTTACAGTTTACCTTCTTCTGTCAGTTTACCTTCTTGTTGCATCTTCAAAAGTGCAGATTAAAATGTGACACTGAATTTGAAACGTACACATAACTTACGCATTGTAATTTCTGGATCTATTATTAAAGTATTTATTCATAATACAGTGGAAATTAGTAGATTTGGTTAGAATGTTGATTTACGGTATGCGCCCCTAAATTTTCTGGTTGTGCCCCTAAAATTTTCAGTTGGGGGCCACAGTGCTCCTAGTGAAAAAAGTTAGTCTGCAGCCCTGATACTAACAGGATAGTTGGGACATCTATGTTTAATGTTTTGCAATCCTGCACAACATTGGTTGCTTACCAATTTGAAAATATAAAGTTTATTTTTGACCACCCCCCTACTGACAACAGACACAAATTAATTGATGAACAAACCATCTACCTTCACGTCTGCCTGCTGGCCACTTTTCTCCATTACACCAATGACACAAGGGAAATTACAGCCCGACAACTCGTTTACAGTAAAATTATGATGTGTACAAAGAGAACAGCAAACAGACCTTTACTTATCGTTACCTCCCTACAGCACTGAGGTTGTTGCTCTCACAAAGAAATCAATGTACATTATCAAAGCTGACAGGGTGGATTGGTAGTTAAAGACCAGCCAGATTCACAAATGGGCCAAAATGATGTACAAAAAATGTTTTAACATCAACAAGTGAGTCTTGTGAGTTAAGGTGATGAATGAGTGGCAGCCTGGCTGAGCGACCGATAAAATGTGCATCCTATTCCCACAAAGGCACAACTTCAGAGGCAGAGTTAGTTCAGTACTTTGCAACACATGGCCAGCTTTTTCAATTTACTAACTTGAAAAATGTATAATTTTTCCCCATTCTAAAATGTCTTCGTTAATTTGCTTCAATACCACCCTCACCATGACTCATGCCTAGTTTAAGACTGCTTTGTTGCAAATAGAACCTGTTAATCCATTCTCTTCAGTCGGATGAGGTTGTAGAAAATTGAAAACAATAGCAAATTCATAAACAATGGAGGGGGGGGGGTCGCAAGAGTCCCGACACCACGACTTTTCCTGCTTCATCACAGCAGTGATCAAAATCCCACACTGCCACAGCTCTACTCCAGATCAATCACCATTCTTTCATTACTGTTCTCCTTCACTCCGTAATACCAAACCTGAACGCGCGGCCCCAACACATTTGTGCGCATCTAAACACGTAGCACGCGGACACACATACACATTCTACAAAAACCTATATAGTTAGTTCATTAGTTAAACAGTTAATTAGTTGTTAATGTTATTTGTTAATAAAGAATCTTGCGTTGTAATTATGAATTGTATTCATTTGCGCTGTGTCCGCCAGGGGATTTTGAGTTCGTGGGGGTGACTGCGACACCACAACTCCTGGTGTCACTTTAAAAATCCCACACCGTCACAGCTCTAGTAAAACTACTCACAAGCCAAAAAAATTTTTTTTTAAATGCCACTTTAAATCAGACATAAAACTGAAATTGCAAATCAAAACAGCACAGCAACACTAGCTTTAACCAAAGAACAGCAGGGACGTTTACTTCCGCAGACGGAGGTCCTGTACCCTAGTTGGTATCCAAGAAATCCTAAAAACCATGATGATAGATATTCGATTTTTATTAAAAGCCAGGTTAAATCAACCAATTAACACCAAAGCTTTAGCTCCAAAGTTTCTTTTGACTACAGTGACTAAGGGTGTAAATCTTAAGGCAGGGAACGACTTTTTTAAACTTGTGCTTGACCAATAATTACCAATAAACGGAATTAAGTTTTAATGCTTGTTGGGCAGCCAGGTTTAAAGTGTGTGCAACACAACTGATGTGTGTTAAGTCTTCAAGCTGCACAGCACCCAGCATGTTTGCAGCATTATCTGTCACTATCACCATATCCGTGATTATCAAATTCCATTCATTTGCGACAGCGTGGAACATCATATTCCCGTTAGTGGCTGTGTGGCTTTCATGCATGACGCTTTGTAGGATACACCACTTGAGCTGCCAGGTTTCTGTAATATAGCGAGCAGTGAACGTGACGAGAGTAGGTTGCTCTGGAAGTCTAGGCATCACAGGTAAGAGCTACTCTGTGGGTTTCTGCAAGGGCTTCCTTAACTTTTGATGGTCTCATTAAGTTGAGGCATGGCTTTCTCTGTAAAAAACTGACTTGATGATGTACTTTGGCTCAATCGTATTCAGCATGATTTTAGAGCCTTCATTTTCCACAACACTGTAGGGTGGAAGGTCTTTTAAAATGAAACAGGAAATGGATTTTGTTATCCTTTTTGCCTGTTCGGTTTGGTGCATGTTTTGTGAAATGGTGGAGTGTGTGCTGGTCAGGAGCTTGAATCAATTGCTGCTGTGCTTCTTTAGGCTCTGGGTGATGTTTTATTTACATTTGTAAAGTGTTGCATAACAATGTAAAGCCAATATGCAAAGTCGCTTTTCTCCTGACAAAATCAGCTGATTCACATTAATTTCGTAAGGACTTCACCACTGTAAAGTGTTACATGCAAGTGCAAAGCTGCAATTCTCTTTAGAATCTGCTGGAAAATGTTAATTGCATGAACAATTGAAGAGTAACTGTATGTCAAGAAGCATTCGTTACTTAGGTGTTGTTGGCAACATCTCCAGTGTTAAAGGGTTAAACAACTTTAGCTATAAAGGCCCGTTCACACCGGGACGAATTTACGCCTCGTGACTAAACAAAGGGCACCAATGAGAGTGTGCACACCGACGAGAAAAAACGCCACGCGTCAAAGCGTCAAAAAAAAAAAACGCCTCGGGTTTGTTTGTTTTTTTCGACGCATCGCATCGAAATCTATTCAACCAATGAGAATGGCGCTTTTGCACACGTGTCTGGAGCTTCTGAAGTTACAGTAAAACACAACTTGGAGGCGCTCAAACACAAAACTGCCTTGCTGAGCACACATACCAGCGAAGAAGATAGACGCCAAGTAGCGTCTACACTGCCGCGAAGAAATAATGACAGACATTCTAAAATATCCCCGAACCAAGCACCAGTTGGAGCTACGGGTGCTTGAAATATTCATGTTTTCTTTGTATTATTCTGACAAGCGCGTAAATACTTGCTCTCTTCTTCTGAGTGAAAAGCGACTTTAAGAAGCATAAAGTTGCGCAGCGCCACCTTGTGTACAGGAGTATTTCTGTTTACATTAAGCGCCATCTAATTTCAGGGAAGGAAATTGCATGTTCGCTCGGCTCATCGTCAGCGAAAATCGCCTGGGTGTGAACACAAAAAACGTGGCGAAAAACGCTGGCGAATAACGCCTGGCGAATATTCGTCCCGGTGTGTACGGGCCTTAAGAGTAAAGTAGAAGTTTTTGCTTTTATTTGGCCTCGCAAGGAGTTCAGATACCCACTGGGAATGATCATCCAAAAAATGACATAAGTGCATCATCACAACTAATTAAGAAGCTGCCATCTCAGCAAGCCATCAAGAACAGAGACAAACACTGATAATCAGCATGAAATTCTGATTTAGAATAAATCTTTGGTTTTTGGTTTGTTGTTTTTTTTGTTGTTCTACTACACCAACTACTCAATAAGAGAAAAAGTAATTCAAAATCAATTAGAATAATACCTTGTTAACATCAAAGAAACAGTTTTCTCAAACACTAATATTTTGTCAACTCTGTCGAAGATTATTGCTTGTACTTCTCTACCAAACCATTGGGGGGAAAAACAGGCCTCACAGGAAAATTATGCTAAACCCAGGGCTCCAGACTGCGACCAAATGGTCGCATTTTGTGACCAAACTTTGAGAGTGTGCGACTGAATTTTACATCCAGTCGCACATGTCCTACCAGTAAATTTGCCCCCCCCCCCCCTCCGTATTTTTTTATTCATTAAACATGGAAGGGCACGTCAATGATCAATGAAATAATCATTGAGACGGGAGCGCACACGCAGACAGACACACACACTCGCGCACATACTCATGAGACGCAAGCACACACTCGCGTTTCATTGAGTGATGCCTGTCTGTGAGGCGGCCAATGCGTGTGAGAAGAATAGGGAAAGCCACTGTAAGCGGCTAAATGCGTGGAGGGGCCTAGAGATAATCGAGCCCACGTAAAAATATGTGGGAAGGAAACGGAGACAAATACCATCGCAACCCGATATGCGCGTGCGTCTGAGCTATGAACAAGCTAACTATTGATTCGTTCTTCCGACCTGCGGCTAGTGTACCAGTGCCAGACTCTACAGCAGGGGTCTCAAACTCGCGAAGCAAACCACGGTTCTCATGCACCGCTTTTACGGCAGCACACCGCTCCAGTCCCGCGGAGATGGTCAGCTGAGGAGAATAAATAAATATCCCACACCTACATGCGTGACAGCTAATGGGGCTTGAACTTTAAACACGTGCGAACAACAACACGATTTAGTCTCAGACAGACACAGTTAAAACACGTGGGGAAAATGCAACGATAGACGTGTTTAAGATGAACCAGCGCCGCGCCTGGATCGTTGGGTAGACCAGGCCCCCGGGGGGGGGGGGGGAATTGAAGGCGAAGCTAAAGCGAGACTGAAGGAGAACAGGAAGTGGTAGTCCTTAACATTCAATTTAGTTTTAATATGCCTCTTCCCCTAAGTATTATTTTAATGTTTTGTAATGGATGTAGCCTTTTTTTAATCAGTTGGTATTTTAAATTATTTTAATTGATCACTGAACTACAAACACCCATCAGGACACATGTCCCATAATGCATTGTTTTGTGGTCTGTAGGGCAGCTTTCAGTCAGTTGAGTACTAAATTTCCAGCTGTGTTCGCTCAGGTTGGGGCCTTGCTTCCACCCTTTCTCATGATTTTTGTTTTGATTGACAGGTGATGTTAGAGCAAAAACAAAAATATACGTCTCACACCAGGTGATCTGTGCAGCGTAGCGTCCATCTGGGTGATCTCAAACACGCTTATTGTGCATCTTGGCGGCACCTATTTGGTGTCGCCAACATGAATTTCCGTCCCCTAATGTTTACATACATTTAAGTATTGTTTGTAACTGTGAAATGACCGAAAGGTTACTACGGCAATCACTTTGTTACTAAAAACTTTTTATTCTGAATGTATGGTATTTTCTTTACCATCTGTACTGACATGACAGCGATGGTGCTGTCAGTTTACCTTCTTGTTGCATCTTCAAAAGTGCAGAATAAAATGTGACACTGAATTTGAAACAGCACATTGTAATTTCTGCATCTATTATTAAAGTATTTATTCGTCATACAGTGGAAATTAGTAGATCTGGTTAGCATGTTGATTTACGGTATGTGCCCCTAAATTTTCTGGTTGTGCCCCTAAAATTTTCAGTTGGGGGCAACAGAGCTCCTAGTGAAAAAAGGTAGTCTGGAGCCTTGGCTAAACCTGTTGAAAAACAATTTTTTTCTTGATTTAATCTGCCAGATTTCAAATGAATGAGAATCATTCTGACTATAATGGAAAGATCTCAATCAAAGGACCCTGAGTATTGCAATCATTTGTTCATATTTGAAACTAAGCTGTTTTTTTTGTTTGGTTTTTTAAAGAAAAAGGGAAAAAAACAAGAATCTAGTTTTGAGACCATTGAAACTGATCACAAGTATTGTCATTTGTCTAAACTGAAACAAAAAGCTGTTGCAAACAAACTGGCATCAAGCCAGCTTTAAATGTCTCACATATAATTTGGCTTTGATGCAACCAGATAAGAATGATGGGGAAAATGCTTTGATTCTCGTGTAAACACGGTGTTTTCAGTATCCTTGATGTCAACCCACCAGTTAGATAAAGTGTAGGAATGTGTGCAGTAAAGAGAGCAGACAAGTGTGTCTGTAGCTAAAGCAAACGCACGCGGGAAGTACTCACAGTCGAGGTGTTTCTTCTTGGGTCCGCTGATTTCATGCGTGGTGGCTTTACACACAGCCTTGCTGATGGCAGAGCCAGTCATGCTATGTTGAGCTGCTGTGATCCGATCTGTGATTGATTGGCCCGACATCGCTTCACTGTCGCCCACAAATAGCCAAAAAAGCACGACGATGATACCAAGAAACCTGTTTTCGCCGTCAAGGAGAGGAACAAAATGATCTGATTTCTCAGTTTTTCTTTCCAGTTCCAAAATGTGCGATTATTTGTTTCACTTCCGAGTAATCACAACACACTAATGACAGCTGCTATTCTGTGCGAATATTTCCTTTGCAGTGCGTAAACCAGGAGGAAAGAGTCCCACTGTGGAATTCCGAAACACTTGGGATTACTCTCTGGCCACAAAAGAACATAGCGACCCGACGGCTTTTCTTCACCTGAAGGTTGGTTTACTCAATTAGGCAGGAAAAATACGAGTAATCCCTTTGAAACCAGAGCGTGAAAAGCACCAAAAATTCAGAAAAGGGAGGACAGCAGTTTTCGTCAAAGTACGCTTATTAGCTTGAGCTTTTTAAGCTATCGCTTTACGTTGTTTTGTTGTTGCTTTGTTTGTTGTTTTGTTGTTTGCAAAGTGTTCCTTAAAGTCCCGCTCGGGTAACAAAAAGTGATTCAGAACTGAATAGAACATGGTTTGAAGTATGCTCAGCCATAGCGTAAAACTGACAGCTGGAAGGACGCCGTTTTTACTGAAGGGACTGTCGGTGTTAGCCAAGAGAGCTAGCGGTGTTACTTAGCTGGCGTCCCAGCCGGCCGGAGTGCGACGGGACCGGTAAGTTGAAAAATGACAACTCCTTAAGCTCAGTCCTCCTGTCCGGGCCGTGGAGCTCAGTTAGTGCCGCCTCATACAAATTCTTTCTCTGCCCTCAGTCAAACCAGTGCGGAACTGCTTCGGTAAAGTCTCGCCGGTGGATTCCCTTTACTGACTGACTGGCTGGCTGCTGCTCTGCCGGACAAAATGGCAGCGTAAAAATCAGCTGATCTCACAACTGTGCTGCGTTCAATTCTCCTTGGTATGCTCGGAAATCTGAAAGGTCACGTTTACTTTTGAAAGCTCGTGCTTGAGTTGACGGAGACACAGCAAAAAATGTATTCGCTAATTTTTTTGATGGATTGGATTGGATGTGTTGATTATGCCAATCTTTTTTTTTAATCCGCCATTATAAGCAATAAAATATAACTGTAATTCAATAACTCGTGCATTTCTAAACTTTAATAATCGTTTATAAGAATAACAACTTTTAGTGCCTTTTTGGGCGTTTCCAGAAACATTTAAATGATGCGTTTTAAATCAACATATATTAAAATATTTACTTTGCACCCCTGGTTCAATTTATCTGGTTGGATTGAAAAGAAATGAGACACGTGTTTTTTATATAATTAATTACACTAACTATCGAGTGTGTGGGGCTTTACAGTCTATTAATTTTATCCGTATCAAACAAAGTGAAAGCACTTGGAGTATGTCTTCACCGTGTGAGTTATTTCCTACAGTACTTGAAAGCTTCATAGGTTTTTTTGGCCAAAGCTGACGAGCGATTGAAGCATTTGAATGGGGTCAAATTAGGATCAATTGATGAATTAGGATCAGAGATGAAAACCAGATTGAAAATTTGGAGAGAGAAAAATGAATATTTGAAAACAGTTTTAAAATTGGAAAGTACACATTGTCAATTTGAAATAAATATTGAAAATTAGAAAAAGAAGAAATGTAAATGTAAAACTTGAATAAAAAGAAAAACTCAAACCAAAACTGTTACCAAATAATAAAAAATGCATTTATCTGTATTTTCAACTCTTTTTGTTTCTTCCTCTTTGCTTTCAGTTCAAGTTTTTGCTGGTGAGCTGATCCTATTTGAAGTCACAGTCAATGTGTACTTTCAAGTTTCAAACTGTTTTTAAATTTCTAAGAAAATTTTTCAAATTTATGTCTAGTTTTCAAATTTACAATCTGGTTTTTCAATCACGCTAAGCTGCTTCTAATTTCACCCCATACAGTTAAAGCGTCATGCTTCAAAATTGTTACGGAATTTTTTTGGACAAACGCAGCAAATCTGTCCAACAATTCCTTTCATAATTCACTTGTTATTAAACCAAGTAAGGAAGTTTTGTTCGATTTTTCACTTTACACAAAAAACCTTTCTGCTTAAAAAAATCGAAACAAAAAAGTTTTCTTGTAAAGCTGCCCTGTCTTTATTTGACTCCAGACTACATGTGGAACAGAGTGTGCTGAAAAATCCCTGGAATCCGCTGGTGAAGCTCATGACGGTCTTATACCGGATTGGATCTGGAGGTGCTAACTGCCCTTAAACAGTCTTGAGAGAAAATGGAGAGAAATCCGGCTCATTTCCCATCCAGAATGAGCAATTCATTACAGTTGCTTTCAGTGCAGTGAAATAATGTTGGCTGATGATTGTTAGACGTGATCTGAAGGTGCATGAAGTCAGTCTGAAAGAGGAACACTGCTGTAAATGATACAGTTCAGTGTAAATGTTTTATCACTTTGCTCCTGTGGTTCAGATTTATTTTAAGATCTTAAAACAAATGATCAGGAATGACTTTCCTGTCTGAGAGCTTTTTATCAGTTTCAGACCAGCAGCTGTAGGTTGCAGTATTTCTCACTCGAGTGGGGAATATTGCAAACTGGCCCCAGCAACAGCACCAGCAGATAAATTCCTGGGATCTGCTGAACTATCAACAGCCAGTGATGTGAAACAGAAGAAATCGGCACTTGAATGCCCAGCCATTTATCTCGCTATGAACAATCACCAGCCTGACGTGCTCACAGGGTTTTTTTCTTGTAGATTTGACGGGAGTGCTGACAAATGTGAATGCTGCAGAAGAAAGGAAGCAAGACCTGCAACTGCTGCAGGCGGAAGTGGTTTGCACTGCAGAGAAACTTGAGCTCAAATTCCCAGGTTCAGCTTTGCAAACAGTCTCTCCTGATTGAATTAATTTTCTCAAGTCAATATTCGAGGGGAAGATTGAGTATTTTATTGCTACACATGCATTTCTTTCATTTTCATTTCAGGGGTTTATCTGGTAAAATGATCCATTTTCTGTCCTTCTCTGCCAACAAAAAAAATGGCTTTGCACCACAGCCACTACCTGGCAGACAGTTTCATTCTTGTTCGGCAAGGAATATAAAAAAAAAAAAAAACATAAATATACCATCCTACTCTGCGTGGTGCCAGGCATTCAGAGTGCTGTATTGCCATCTGCAGGCAGAAGACTCAAACCCCTAGTTTCCATGGCAACTGCATTTGTGGATGCCCTGCAAGAGCTCCTGTAGCCCCTGGCAACGGAGCTCTGAGCCGGTATCTGTACCCTTCAATCATGGTTAGAGCCCTAGCCTGGTGTGTTTCGAGAGATAGGAATAAATCCATTACTGGCCATGCGACACGATCACCTGCAGGTCCAGTGGCGACAACTAGAGAAAGCGTGTGACTCTGACATAGTCCATCTATGATGTGCTCTGGACCCTCGCCTGTCAGTGGGGATAGTTTGCAGTACAATTACTATGATGGCAATTATGCAGTTCTGCAACAAGAGATACATGAATCCAGATGCACTTTGTGACCTTATATCAAACACAAGCTTCAGTTACTAGTGTTTGATTTCCAGCAGAACGATTTCAATAAGGCTGATTATGTGAGAATCAAGACGTGGTTCTTCAATAAAAACTAAAGGGCCCTGTGACAATCCAGAGCTTAGAGCACGCAAAGCCGGCACTAAAAGGGTCTCCAAAGTTTCACCAGTCCTATTTGTTAGTCCATCTCTACTTACAAAACAGGCAGTCTACATGCCATCAGCTTTTTGTCCCCTTCCTTTTCTTTGTAATTAACTGTTCCCTCCTGTCCTTTGATTGTAGTGTTTTGTTTCTATGGTCAGGCACAAAAGAATATACACCTCGGTTACCACCAAAATATGGTCAGAAAATAAAATGCAATTGAGACACACAAAAAATCACTCTAATGGATTACCAATGAGGGCAAAATTACAGATTTTATTAATACCTGCAGTCATATACGGTGCCCAACTAAGCCAACTACCTCCTTCTGCAGTGTGCAGACCAAGGCATGCCTCTGTATGTGATTTATCGTCAGAGTAAAGGTTGGTATTCAAAAATACTTAGTGTCTCAGCTTTGTAAAGTTGATCTGGTCTCTTCAGTCAGTAATGATCTGCTCTGTTTTAGTTTTTGTTTGTGGACAAATATTTGTATGTGGACTGATATTTATTTTTAATAAGATTTCAAGTGAGAAATGTACCCTTCACTTAGTATTTACTTTTAACAACTTTTCAAGGGAACCATGTATTCTTTCCTGTCATAACGTCCATTCAATTTAGGTTAGAAATACTTTTTGTAAATAATAATTATAATAATAATAAAAAGATGACATTTAGTGGACGGACCAAAGAGCTCTTTAAACTGGTTTTGTGATTGGTTCCTTGTTTATCTGGAGGGTTAAGTTCTAAAATTAACCTGTGAGAGGAACACGTGTTTTTACAGTAAATAAAGTTTCCATCATTAACGCAAACGTTTTTTGTTTTGCAAATGTTTTAACAAAAGAAACATAACATCAAATGTTTCTCAGAGGGATTTTATACGGTGGCCGAGAGGTGCAAGACACGCTTACATTTAAGATACAGCAACAGCAAATCCCAGTACAAATGAACAAATCACGAAACACAACAGCAAATACTGAAACACAACAGCAAATCACGAAACACAACAGCAAATCACGAAACACAACAGCAAATACTGAAACACAACAGCAAATCATGAAACACAACAACAAATACTGAAACACAACAGCAAATACTGAAACACAACTGCAAATCACGAAACACAACAGCAAATCAAGAAACACAATAGCAAAAACTGAAACACAACAGCAAACCACGGAACAAATGACAGAGTCCTGAAACACAAAAGCAATTTTGGGTGAAAACTAACAAATACTGAATTACAAAAACAATCTCGATACAAATGAACAAATCCACAAAACACAAAAAGGAAAGCGGAGAAACGGCGTCTAACTGAAACGGAACGTCCTGAATCCCGGAAGTGACGTAATATAAAACAAATTGTGTATTATTTTTTACATTTCCTTATTACTGTCTTTTTTTAGTGGACATTTTCAATACATGAGACAGTCCAAAAGCATTTTTTTTCAATTGTATTACTACAATAAAAATTACAACAACGTTTAACAAGGTAAAGTTTTTTTTTTTCCAGTATTAAGGGTATTCCCTCTCCGTTAAGACCACTCTAGCAAGAATGCTTCAGGACTGTTTCATGTATTTAAAATGTCCACATAAAGAAAACAATTATTAATAACATTTGAAAAATCATACACGATTGATTTGCTGTTGTGTTTCAGTATTTGCTGTTGTGTTTCGTGATTTGCTGTTTTGTTTCATGATTTGCTGTTGTGTTTCAGTATTTGCTGTTGTGTTGCGTGATTTGCTGTTGTGTTTCTTGAGTTGCAGTTGTGTTTCAGTATTTGCTGTTGTTTTGTGTGATTTGCTGTTGTGTTTCGTGATTTGCAGTTGTGTTTCAGTACACTGCAAAAATTGACTGTCTAAATACAAGAAATGTAGACTTATTTTTAGATTATATTGTCTTAAAACAAGTGAAATTATCTGCCAGTGGGGTAAGATAATTTCACTTGATAAGATATCTTAAAATAAGAAAAAATATCTTGGCTTTTAGAAAGAGAGAAACAACTCAAAATTAGTAGTAAAATACTCATTTCAAGCACTATTTTTTAGGTAAAACAGTCTCAAAACTAGTTTATAAATTCTTCTTTGACAGTTGTTTATTACTCACTTTGAGTAAAAAGACCCTAAAACTAGATAACCATAAGAAGATATGCTTTTAATTCAAGAGTTATTATACTAGAATTAAGACTTATTGCTAGCTGAATTAAAGCTAGTATTGTGTAATTACTAGCTTTTGTAGCTCAAACCAAGACAAGAAAAATACAAGCATACAGGATTATACTTAACAATATTTATTTATATTGCTTTTTTCAAAATTGCTTTGAATACACTGTTAACATAGAATACTTCTGCTTCTACAAATACAAAGAACTGCTTGAAGCATTTCAACATAAAATTTAACATAGGTTTACAGCTAAATCTTAATGTACGCTGATGCAGGCCATACTAGTAAATAATCTGAGGTTAAGAGAAATAAGAAAAAGAGTGTCTCTGGTTAACATCACCAAACAAGGCATTCATTTCTCACCGTGAGAGCTCTACCACTCAGTAAAAACGTTTCACTCTGCCAAAACTTTTTTTTATGAACTTGTGGTGTCCCGCTCGTGAATATTGTCCTTCAATATTTCTGTCTGACTGACATAAAGTAGGGTTGCCACAAACTTGGGATGGGTAAGTTGGAAGGTGTAGTGGTAAGCCAACAGATAAAACAACCTATGGCCAAGATCTTCTTTGGCAAAGGTGGTGATGGGAGTTGCTCCACTTGCCACGAGACAGCAGGACCCATCAAAGAGCAACACCGGGCTGGAGAAAGATCTCTTCTCCAGGTATATGGCAGGATCATCTGTTGGCTGAAGATAAAAATAATTAGGGTAAAACAGTTTATGTTGTAACTTTTACTGAAAATATTTTGTTAGTAATAATGAAACATCACTAGGGTCGTATTTGCCATTTTGAAAATTAATATAATTTTTGTAGATGCTTGTATTTAGGCTTTTTAGGTGTCATTAACACCATTTTGCATATCTAGTGGCAGAAAAAACCCCAGAAATGCTGGGATCCTCACATTGTTCCTTCCAGTCTCTACCCACAGTTATTACAGACCATCAGAGACAAACAAAAATCAAGCACAAAATTAAAGTTTCAAATGGGAACAAAAACTCACCTCTAGAACATGCAGCAATGCTTCACTAGCATGTGCCAGTTTCTTAAGGGGTGAAGTTGGAGATGGGAAAAGTGTTGGGAGTGCTCTGAAGAGTGCAACGTTGTGTTCAACTAAAATAGAACAATATAATAGAATAACTCAGTTATTAACTTCATTTTCAGCTTAATGTTGAGTTTACATTAAATTGAATATCAGTTTGCATAATAACAACGCAATTCTGACCAACACCACTAAAAACATAATGCAAAAAAAGACAGTAAAAGGAGTTACCTCCACTTAAGCTCATGGGAGGCTTCAACACTTTTTTCCAAACTCTAAAACTGCACTAGTGACCAGAAGTCTTCCCATCTGTCCTGTACTTGACATCTGAATTTGCCGTTTCCTATATCCTGGATCCACAGCAGCTCCTCCATCACCTAAAACAAAAGTAACATAAAAAAATGCCTCCTTTGTAAAGATGGGCGGTGAGGGGAACTACCAATCAAAAACACAAGTAAATTGCTCACATGATGAAGCTCCTTAAAACATGGATATGCCTCCAGAATCCTTGTAGGTCTATCATCTTCTTTTACGACATCACTGTCAATGAAGGCTTTTCTTGACTGAAATCCGAGGTCAAGGATCTGGCAGACAGCATCTTGGTTTGGTTTTCTATACATCTATCGAGGCTATCCGTTTCTGCTAAAATGAAAAATAAAATTAGTGAAAATATCAGACATATTCTGAATTATACAATGACATGAACTGTTATACTTCCATTATTTATAAGAGCGACATAAATGAGAAAGCATCTTAAACCGGACTCGTTTCCTGGGTTTGAACTATAATGTGGCTCTATGTGTAAAAATACTTTAAAGTACTTTTAAAAGTCATGATTGATTTTTATAAATAAATAAAACAATAATAAAACAGTTGTTTTATTTATTTATTACTTTATACCACAATCCAATAGTATTTCATTAAGCTACGTTTGCTCCTTTATATTTGTAGACATTGGCTTACAGCCAATTAGTTTACTCAAAACCAGTCACATGACCTCATGTCCCAGCATTCACTTCTTGGACGGAGCCTTGCAAACGGGGGGGGGCGGGCGGGGGGGGGGGGGGCAGCACCTGCTCGCTTTTGATTACTGATTAAATTTCCGGGAGGTGAAGATAACTACCATAAAAAATATTAGCCTGCATGTATAGTACGCACCGATCTAGTGACGCTCATTCATAACACGGAGAAAACACTGCAGCCTCGCGTTCCTCTAAATGGAAGAAATTCTGGTGGCTAAGCTAGGTCATACGAACATGCCTAGAAGGGGCGGAATGCCGCTCTCCTACTGGCTGCCTCGTCACACTTGACGACTAGCTTGGATACCTAGCTGTCATTAGGCTTCGGGGAACAATATTTGTTCACATTGAGTGAAGTAATAATATTTAATAATATAAAAATAGTCTCAGAAAAACTTACCATATAAAAATAGTCTCAGAAAAACTTACCGAACAGGCTATCAGAAGGGTCTGGTTCAAAGTGGCTGCTGCTTTTCCCTCTCTTTCCAACCGTCAGGACAGGCGCAACCAAATGACTTGAGGGGGGTGGGGGTGAGAGGGTTACCGCAAAACATGTACCTTTGTCCACAAAGTTGTATGATGTAATTAGAAGATATTATACACACTACTTTAAAACTCACCTCTATTATTATTGTATGGTAAAACTAAGGAAAATACATTTTGTGTTATTTATGAAACCCTGCCGTCCCCCCATTCCCTTCTTAGCTGGTATTGACCGCAGGAGGAAAAGGAGTACCGTATTCATGTTATTTCGGACTTTGAGATAGTCCAGATTGTTTTTGCACCCGTTTTACCAATGCAGAGCGTTTTAAGACTTACAAATATGATTGAACAGCATCTGAAACGATTTAAGCTATTGTTTCCTTAGAAAACTGTAATTCCTAAGCAACACTGTCTTTGCATCTCCCTGTTAAAAATCTTTATCTTGGTTGTTTAGACATATGTGTATTATGTTCGAGTCAAAGCACATTTTTTAAACAATGGTCATCTAAATTAAACTTCGAAATGTATGTTAATCACTTGTCAACCATAATCAGCTTTTTGAATGCTGTCAAAATGAAATCAGCACAGAGCATCCCATATATTTTTACATGAGAAGGAGTTGGGCCTTGTCTCAGAAATAATTAATTTGGAACACATTACAGGAAAGATTGGAGAGTTTTGTGACAGTTGTGATCTGTTACTGATTTGCACAAGGGTTATCCCTTGTTCTATCTATCTTAGATGACCCCCCCCCCCCCCCCTTCCATTGACGTGTTCTACCATGACAAAGGTGGATAAAGGGGGAAAGATTTCATGTAATCCATGGACACCAGTGAAAATCACAAATCATTGAAGAAAAAAGGTTCAGAGCACTGTCTAGTGGGTCTAGATGACCCAACTCCCAATGTTAAAGTGCCTAGGGTTACAGAACAGGTATAGCAATATTACTTTTCTTTACAGCTTTGTTGCTTTTGCAGTGTTCGAGTCCACATGTTACTAGGTCTTGAAACAAGTCTTTACAGCTAAAAGTGGTCACAAAAATAAAAATTCAAGCCTCTGCGAGTAATTTATCTTGTTGTACATGTAAAATGACTAATTTTAGCCTTTATAAAACTAAGTAAGAATTAAAAGACTAATAATCTTGTAACAAGATTAATAATCTAATGAATTCTTCTCTTGCATAGTAAATTTTTCTTAAAACAAGTTTTAAAAGATTATTGGACTAAATTTAAGATTATATTTCTAGGTTAGATACTTCATTTTTGCAGTGTATTTGCTGTTGTGTTTCGTGATTTGCTGTTGTGTTTCAGTATCTGCTGTTGTGTTTCATGATTTGCTGTTGTGTTTCAGTATTTGCTGTTGTGTTTCGTGATTTGCTGTTGTGTTTCGTGATTTGCTGTTGTGTTTCAGTATTTGCTGTTGTGTTTCATGATTTGCAGTTGTGTTACGTGATTTGCTGTTGTGTTTCGTGATTTGTTCATTTGTACTGGGATTTGCTGTTGCTGTATCTTAAATGTAAGCGTGTCTTGCACCTCTCGGCCACCGTCATTTTATCATGTAGCAGAGGAAACAACAGACTGCATTAAAACTACAAACTACTTGGCGTACGAAATTGACATCACGTGGAATTCGTGATTACATTGATGAGCCTGAGTTAAAAAAAATGTTTTTTTCTGTCATATCTGTGAGGTAATATTACTCTAATATCTCTATTACAATGTCAGGAGTTACCACAAGGGTGTTTTAACTTCTGTGGTAAATAATTTATTCATAAATCTGTTTTTGTAAATACCAACATCTGAGTAATTTGCTATATCTATTTTAACATTAAGGGGCCTAAAAATAGACATACCACACCACAACTACTTAGAAATATTATAGGAAGTAAGTAATCGTAAGTATAAGGTAAAAGTAAGGAAACACACACAGTTTATTTTATTATTCATTATCGTAAATAATAAAATAAAAACATAAATATGTAGAAAAGGGGGGTTGAGGGTTTCGAGGTAGCTTAATTTTTTGTCTCTTTTTGGAATTCATTGTAGAGATCATGGTTTCCTACTGCAAGAAAAGTAAAGAAGGTTCCATCATAAAGTGATAGAAGACGATGGGCTTCCATTTGTCCACTAACAGTGCTTACAGGACCACTGTTTTTGAAATGAATAGTGTAAATTATCCTTTGTATAAAACATTTGTGAATAATTACAATATTAAATTGATTTTTCAACATATATCACAGAAGCATTTAACAGTCAATTCCAAAATGTTATCAGTATGAAAGAAAAGAAGAGTTTACAAGAGTCATTTATTTGTCATTGTCATTAAAGCATAAACGAAGAAATTGCGTTTGAAGCAGTGACAATCATCCTATGATTTTTGATATGGAGGTTGATGCTTCAAAGAGAAAACAAACGTTCACAGCCAATGCTAAAGAATATAATGCAATGTTCTTATCATTTCAATAAATATAAATATTCATCTGGTGGTGTTGTCTGCATTTCTTGACCAAATTTTACAGCAAAATGAAGCCGGTAACCATTACCATTCTGTCTGTGATGGAATAAATGCCAGGCCAGCTGACAAATATTTGGAATGAACGCCAGGGCTACTTTCGGAAGATATATGGTAGTCGGCATTTAGATGGAAACGATTTTTTAAAATATCTTTTATTAGTGGTTAAAATATGTAAATAATATAAAAACCCTTTTGATTGCGTGATATATGTTATTTTAAGTCAGAAAATTGTTATTTAAATTTACTTTTAACTGTTTGAGCTGTAAAAATAACTATCAGATGAATTTCTCTTTGTATTTTCTAATTTCTTCTTTAGAAAAACACGTGTTAAGGATAAAAAAAAAAACATTTATGTTAACAGCTGATTACAGCTGATAATAATAGTGATGTATGAAGACTACAGCCCTGAAGTGATGGAGCAGAGAAATGTGTATAAAACTGTGATGTCGGACATGTAGAAGAGAGGCTTACGGCTTTCTCTGTTCTATCCAGCACCATTACGCATCATCTAACCAGATGGCACCCATGTCATGTTCAGCTTTGTGGCCGAGGCTAAAAAGTTTGCTTAACCCTTGTGCTATCTTAGATGACCCCACCCTTACATTGACTTGTTCTCCCTACCATGACAAAGGTGGATAATGGTGGACAGATTTCATGCAATCCATGGACACCAGTGAGGTTCACAAATCATTGAAGAAAAAAGGTTCAGCCCACTTTCTAGTGGGTCTAGATGACCCAACTCCCAATGGTAAAGTGCCTAGGATAGCACAACGGTTAAGACTTTGGACGAGATTAAACTGTCTACTTGAGGTTAACCCTTGTGCTATCTTAGATGACCCCACTCTTACATTGACGTGTTCTCCCTACCATGACAAAGGTGGATAAAGGTGGAAAGATTTCATGTAATCCATGGACAGTGAGGTTCACAAATCACTAGTCCCGATTCTGCACAGACGTATGCAGCAGATTGCACCACCTCCCTCTCTCCACGCACTTCATTTAAATCAATTGTCTGTTTACAAGTCACGTCTTCAGTTTTTTTTCCAAATAGCACACAATATTTTTACACACTGAAGATACATTCGGAAAGTTCTGGGGAGGGGGGGGGGGTATCCAGTATCCTTGTAGTTGCTTGGTTTTCTCATGTTGTCAAGCTTCTGCAATATCGCTTTTTTCAATATTGTCCGTCTTTTTTTCCACGTCGTCCAGCCTCTGTGATACTGTTTCAATAGCTTCACATGAAGACTCTATTTTCCTGGAATAAAAGAGAAGGGATGGGGATTTTTTTTTTTTTTTTTTTTAACTTGTCCTGTCCAACAGCTAGGCAGACAGATGAGAGCTGAGGGCCTCTTGGGTTGGACATATTTTACTTTAACAAGAGGGGTTATTAATCTTCAGACAAACCAAAGGTATGTCTGAATAAACCCCTTTTGTAATTGGGGCCAAACTTTATTAATTTCAAACATGTCTGAAAATCTTTGGTGTTGGACCGGACGGAAAAGGAAAGAGGGGAAGAAGAGAGAGGGACGTTAGAGAGAGGGGGGGTAGGGGGTGATAATAGGAGGGGAAGGGGGATAAGACCATGAAGCAGCATAAAGCAACAAGTTTACTGGTTGTTAATCATTATGGTAAGGTTTAAATGTAAAAAAAAAACAAAAAAAAAGGGTGGAGCCTGTCCACACACACACTCAAATGTTATAAACACACCTGTTAGTTGCAAAAATGTCCACCTGTCGACATGTACACAAAACAGATAATGTTCACACGCATACTTATGCCTTAAAACCAACTAGTGTGAAATATTTCAGTCATTCAGTCTGTTGAGCTAACACCTGTGCTCAGGTGAGTGTTTATGTTCTTCTAAAATGGATGGTGGAACGTGAAAAGAGGGAGGGAGAGTGCCCAGCCATCCCCACCCCAAGACCCCCACCGCACCAGCAGCGGTAGCCGGAATCCCCCCAACGCCACACGGGAACCGGCAGGGAACAACGACCAAGCCCGCTACCCAGGCCAGGGCCAGCAGGGCCGCCGCAAGGCCCCCAGAGAGCAGGGAGGCACGGAGGGAAAGAGGGCGCCGCCCCAGCCCAACCAGGAGAGCAGCCCCCCCGCCGCGCCGGGAGAACCCAGCGCAGGGCCCCACCGGAGAAGGACGCCCACAGCCCCAAACGAGCACCCCACCACCACCCAGGAGTTCCGGGCACCCCCCCGCCCCAACCCCAGGTACGAGCCAGGACCCCCCAAGGGAGACCCACTCCGCACTCCAGGCAGCTATCCGCCCGGCCCACGGTTGGTCCAGGGAGGAGCGAGGCAGGGGCCCGCCGCCCCCGCCCAGGAGGGGGGAACCCCGGGGAAAAAAGAGGGCCCACAAGGGGTGTTGTAAATATGGCCCGACCAGGCTCGGCCACAGTTGGAAATTTGGCGGGGCCCAGCACTCAGGAGCAAGGACCAGAACCCACCCCCCAGGGACACGAACACCCCCGGCTCAGATGTAATGTGAACCCCCCCACCGCGCGGAGAGAGCACCGCCGGGCCCAGGAAGCCGGCACCCCGGGGACACATCCGCCGTTGCAAAGGGGCCCGTACCCCTCACCAGGGAAGAGGCAGGGGACAGATGGTCCTAGGTCCCACCTTCCTTGCAAAATGTGTGTGCGTGTATGTGTGTTTGAGAGAGTGTGTGTGTGCATGTGTGTGTGTTTATGTTGGGATGTATATATTGAGGGGGGAGGGGTGTGTGTACTAAGGGGGGTGCGGTTAAAATTGGCGGGTAGGGCACTAAGGGGACATCTCCTGATTTGGGGATTATTGGGGATTATTTTTGCTATCAATGGCATGCAGAATTTGTCAAACAACCCTATTGCCTCCAACACAACTCCAACTGCGCTCACCTTGGCCGGATCGGGTCGCACCTCCCCCTCGGCAACGACAAACCCCAAAAAAGAAACACAAGACGAGTGGAAATCACACTTCTCGGCCTTGACATACAGTTTATTCTCCAACAACCGCTGGAGGACCAGCCGAACATGCCGCAGATGTTCGTCCGGGTTCCGCTAAAAAATAAGGATGTCGTCTAGATAAACAAACACAAAATGACGAAGAAAATCGCGGAGCACATCATTTATCATGCCCTGGAACACAGCCGGGGCGTTACACAGGCCAAAAGGCATCACCAAATACTCGTAGTGACCCAGCGGGGTGTTGAATGCGGTCTTCCACTCATCACCATGCCTGATACGCACCAGGTGGTAGGCGTTCCGCAAGTCCAACTTGGTGAAAATCCTAGCCTCCTGCAGGGATTCGAACGCCGAGTTCATCAGGGGAAGAGGATAATGATTTTTAACCGTAATAGCGTTCAGCCCCCTTTAGTCAATGCATGGCTGCAAGGAACCGTCCTTCTTACCCACAAAGAAAAACCCAGCTCCCAGGGGGGAAGAGGAGGGTCTGATGAGACCCGCCTTCAAAGACTCAGCCACATACCGTTCCATGGCCTCCCTCTCAGGCCTCGACAGATTGTTCAGTCTGCCCTTAGGCAGAGGGGCGCCGACCCGCAGTTCAATGGCGCAGTCATAGGGCCTGTCCGGCGGCAAGGAGAGAGACTGGAATTTAGAAACCCCCCCCCCCCCCCCCCCAGGTCATGGTACTCCGGCGGAAAAGCGGAGAGGTCAGGTGAGGGCTGACAAGGCAGAACACAGGACTGGACTCAGATGCAGAGCTTAACGTTTTAATTCTTGGACAGAAGAGCTAGCTTTGACAGATGATAGCACATGACAAACAGGCACAGGACAAAGGGAAACAGGCTATAAATACATGAGGAGGGGAAGCACAGGTGGGAATGATCAGGGATGATGAGGCAGACTCAGGTGTGAGGAACAGACAAGGCAGGAAGGGGAAGGTCTGGAAAGAGAGGTAGGTTAGACTTTCAAAATAAAACAGGAAACCCCACACGAGACAACAGGAAGCTTGAAGAGACATGACAGAACCCCCCCCCCCCCCCTTAAGGACTGACTCCTGACGGTCCAGGAGCCCCAGACCTAAAGAAATCCGTCAGGAGTGACCTGTCCACAATAACGCGTTCCGGAATCCACTGCCGCTCCTCCGGACCGTGACCCTTCCAGTCCACTAGGAACTGGCGACCCCGGCCCTGCTTCCGGACAGCCAGAATTTTCTGCACCATGTACACCGGACCCCCACCCACCATTCTGGGTGGAGGGGGTGGCTCCGAAGGAGGCATCAGGGAACTGTCCACCACCGGCTTCACCTTGCTGACATGGAACGTGGGATGGACCCGGAGGGACCGGGGCAGCCGAAGGCAGACCGCTGCAGGGTTGACGACCTTGGTGACGGGAAATGGACCCACGAATCTTGGAGCCAACTTTCTGCTAGGAACGTGCAGGTTGAGGTCCTTGGTTGAGAGCCAGACCTTCTGACCGGGACGGTAAGTGGGGGCGGGACGCCTCCGGCGGTCAGCAGCCGCCTTGACCCTGTTCTGTTGCCGAACCAGAACCTGCCGGGCTGCCGCCCAGACGCAATGGCAGCGGCGGACCAGGGTGTGGACAGATGGAACCGCAACATCTGGTTCCAAGGCGGCAAACAGGGGAGGCTCGTATCCGAAGACACACTTGAAGGGCGAGATGCCGGTAGCCGAAGTGGGCAGGGTGTTGTGTGCATACTCAACCCAGATCAAGTGCCTGCTCCATGTTGAAGGGTTCTGAGAGACCAAGCACCGGAGGCCGGTTTCCAGCTGCTGATTAAGGCGTTCAGTCTGGCCATTGGATTCAGGATGGTATCCCGAGGTCAAGCTGACTGTAGCACTGATGAGCCGGCAGAACTCCTTCCAGAACCGGGATATGAACTGAGGCCCCCCGTCCGACACAATGTCCTTCGGGAAACCGTGGTACCTCACAATCTGGTTCATGATAACTTCAGCCTTGCCTTTAGCTGAAGGCAGTCTAGGCAGGGCGATGAACCGGACCATCTTGGAGAACCTGTCCACAACTGTTAGAACCGGGGTGTGTCCACGTGAGACGGGAAGGCCGGTGACTAAGTCCATGGAAATGTCCGCCCACGGTCTGGAAGGAACAAGAAGCGGTTGTAGGAGCCCCATGCGACGACTGGTGGAAGACTTGTTCCTGGCACAGACAGGCGGAAACATACTCCCGGACCTCCGGCTCCATGCGAGGCCACCAGAACCTCCGAGAGATGGCGTGCATGGTCCGCCTTACTCCCGGATGACAGGAAAGCAGAGAGGTGTGGGCCCAGTGGATCACCCTAAAGCGTAGTGTCGGGGGGGATTCCTCGGGCAACCACTGGGCATTTGCACCCCACTGTTAGCCTGCATTACCTCAGATTCTATCTGCCAAGAAACCGCTCCAACCACACAAGTCAGTAGAAGAATAGGTTCAGGTTCTGTGGCAACAGGCGCGGGGTCGAACTGACGAGACAGGGCATCCGGCTTGACGTTCTTAGACGTCAAGCTCTCTGTAAGAGAGGGAGAAAGAGAAACGATCAAAGAAGAGCCGCCATCGGGCCTGGCGAGCATTTAGTCTCTTGGCAGTCTCTGTTCAGACCATGAAGGGGTGCTCCGCCCCGTCCAGCCAGTGCCGCCACTCTTCCAGGGCCACTTTGACCGCCAACAGCTCCCGATTGCCGATGTCGTAGTTGCGCTCCGCCTGAGTGAGACGCCGGGACAGGAACGCACAGGGATGACCCTTCCCATCCAGCCCCTAACCCTTCATTGGAGGCGTCCACCTCCACGATGAACTGACGGTGAGGATCAGGCATAGTGAGCAGCGGAGCGGTTGTGAAGCAGTGCTTCAGCACCCGGAAAGCGGCCTCGGCTGCAGGCGTCCACAGGTACTGCACCCGTGGAGACGTGACGGAATGGAGGGGCGCTGCAATGGAGCTGAAACCCGGCGCCAAGGCGCAGACGCAGGGACTCGTGGTAAAATCATAAGATTTAATAATACTCACGATCGTAACAATAATCCAAAACGATCCCGTGACAGGCACATCAGTGCAGGCTAAATACCCTCCAGCTGATTCAGCAACAGGTGAGACCAATAAGGTAAAGACAGAACAAACGAGCAGAGACAAAAAATGGAAGTGTCAAAACAAAACCCAACAACCGCCCTGGCCTAGAACCTGACAGTATATGGTTTCATGATGAAAATATGTTTTGTTTCACTCATTTTATTGTCATATAAATGAGAATATCTGCAGGCTCAAATTTAGACATATGAGAGTTCAAGAATTACAATAAATTAAGATGAAAAAACATTTAATTAAATTGGAGTAATATTACATTTAGTTAGATAAATATGTAAATTTCAGTTGTAAAAAAATATTGACGTAAGAAATTAGGTTGACTACATTTAACTCAATTACTTGTTACCAATTAATGTAATTCATTTAAGCTGGATAAGTTATATGCGTCACAATGAAAATAAGATCTGAAACGCTTGCGTTTACCTTGTCCGTTCTTTTTCTCCAAGCAGAAACTCTTTCTTTTGCTGATGCAGCCGTATTACTTTTTTGACGGGCGTATAATCTTCATACGCCGTCATTAAAACCTCCGACTCTGTCTCACTGGAGTATAGTGCTCGCATTTTTTCTCCATGCGTTTCCATGGTGACTCCAGAAATCGGCGATCCATTGAGAATGTCTTTACTTGCTGTGCACGTGCATAAACCCAGGGTTACCAAGTCGAGCGTAATTACGCTAACTCATATCTGGTCATTTGGAACCGACCTACCCAGAGTAAGCAAGTTCAGGCAGATTTCAGCCAGAGTTCAGGGTTAAAGTCAGGGTAGTTTAAACGTGCCTTCTGGAATACCCCCCTGAGAGCATGGTTTTAGAGTAATGCTGATAGATGCGTGACTGGAGTCAAATACCGCTTTGGGGTTGTTTTTGAGGAACGAACATTATAACACATTTCAAAAATTGATATTGCTTGACATAGGCCCTCTAAGAAATTATGGCTGAGATGCACAACAACATAAAATAAACAATGCGTAAAATAAGTTTTACTTTATATTTTATTTATGCAAAACAAACAAACAAAAAAACCCACAGCGGTTTATTTATCATAAGTTAAAGGGGGAAGTGAGACTTTGTGGCTTCAAACAGCTCGTCATTGTAAGTTTGTCCTAAACAGGTATCATGTTTTCACTGAACACTAAACCAACTCTACCTACCTTACAGTCGTCCAAGAGTATATTACCATATTTTATACCATGGTCCAGGTTAATACTCGATTCTGATTGGCTGCTGGGTGTGCATTAAAAAGGGATATACCACAGGACAACCGCACAGTGAAAAAATAAGTTCCGGTCAAAAAAAAAAACTTTTGAAGGCTACATGCTACATGTCCCATCATGCATCACACATATCCCATAATGCATCTCGACCACAGTTACAGGGACCAACGTATTTTATCCATGTCAGGTCCCGGGCTCCTTGGTAAATAATCATCCCTTATTTATTACTTTTTAATTTGATTGAAAGTTCAACTTAAGCACATTTTTAATGATATTACATTCACCATTTTTGAGTCAGTCAGAGAAAAACATTAAATAATGTACTCCTATTGAAATTTACTAACAACCACTGATGTTCTGCCCAAATATTAAGAACAATAAAAAAAGTGGGGGGAAAAACAAAAAACCGGTATAGGAGTTCTAGTTTAAATTACCCTATCAAGAACAAAAGTGGAAACTGTTCTTATAGTTTTACTTTTTATTATTTAGATGAGCTAAAATATAAACAAATTTCTTTGTGAAACATAAGAAAGAGTCATGAATGTGTAGTAGTCTTAATTCTTCTCATGTGTAGATTGTTCAAAACTGTTCAGATTATCTCATTATACCTATTCATTTTTTGTATCAATGGAGACAATGAGCTGCTATGATAACAAGCTTCACCGGATTTGTTAAATGTAAACTTAATCATTTCTACCCTTCAGAATCTTGTGGGTAATCAGAAAGAATCTTTTTTTTTCTTTTGAGTTGAACACTTGTGTAAAAAATTCACAAAAAATCCACTCAAGACAATTTTTATTTTTATTCAAACCATTAGGAAAAACAAGAAAAGCTTCAGGATATTAAACACTGTCTCCTGAGTGAGAAAATAATAAATAACTGACACCTCTGTCCTGGTGCCCTGGGTTTCCCCTTTTTTTCCCTCTTTCATTCTCTTTTCTCCTCCGCCTGAGGTGTTTTCCTTCTTTCTGCTTACTCTGCAGTACTCCTGGGACCTACTCCGTGGGTGTGTCTACTCCTGATTGGACTCAGCTGTCGTCACTCATCTCATCAGCTCTGCTTCTCTGGGACACTATTTAGGCTGTGCCTGCTCCAGCTTTCAGCCCCAGTTTATTTGCCCTCTCTGGTGCAGTACTTGGCCTCGTACTCTCGTTAATCTGAAAGTTCATGAAGTTTTACCTCACCGACGTCAAGTTTTCTGTGTACTCACAACTACCTCCTTGTCTTCAGGATGTACTACCATATGAGCCGACCTGGGTCTAACACATCACAGTCACAGTCTGGTTCTATTTAAGGACACAACCTCCAGCCATGTCACATCTCCACGCCACGTTGCTGTTAACACCGATAAGTCACCTGCTTGTGCCGCATACTGCGCCCCTTCCTCCTCTCCTTAGTCTCGCTCTCTCCCATCCCCAAGTCACATATTATGCAAAATCCTTCTCCCAGTATCCTACAATCCAACAGCCACAGAACTTCATTCCTGTTTACTAGTTTCTCCTCCATTCTGCCGGATATTTCCAGGTTGTTAGCCACTGGGTCTGTTATGTTTCATTCCGCTAATATGACCGCATCTAGTATTCTGGTATAGTTCTACCAATAAAATTATGTTGTTTAATTACAATAGAGAGAGAGGGGATTGTAGTGTAGAAAATGTAAATATTTATTGATCAGAATTCAGAAATATTTATATTTATATTCAAATATCAATACTAAGTTAACATAAACTGATAAACTTTTTAGGTAACCTAATTTGTGTTTACATAAACAAAATAGTTTTAATCATACTGACAGAGGGAAAACATTTAAATTAAAAACCATCAACAAGAATAATTAGCACCAATAAAATATATCTCTGCTGCACTTAAGAAGTAATTTTCTATAATATTGCACCCTAACCTGAACTTTAACATTATCATTCATTCAAAAACTTTGAATAAATATAAAAGTAAAGGTTTCTAGTATAAAAAACATTACAAGTATCCTAATTAATGAAGTTTTTAGCTGCATATTACATTCTGTGTTCCTGTCATCAATGTACGTTATGAACGTATTAAAGAAGGGAAGAGAATGTTTGGTTCAGCTGGATCTTTGAATCACTCTGATTTAAAAAAAAACTGGACAGCTGGATATCTCCAATATTTTTCACCACATATGTCCATAATTATAATTAAGACCACTAGGAACGCTTTTACAACAAATCAAGAAATGATTGGAGTACGACTTCAAGATTCACAAAGTAAAAATTATTTAAATAAAATAGTTATTTCCAAAAGCAAGTCACATTTTCTTTGCAAACATGATATATTGCTGCTGCTGAGATATACTGCTTCTTGACTAAAAGCAAGTCAACCCAACTACCCTGAACAACCTGAATTTGACAAAAATGTTATGGCTGTTTGTGTCTGTTATCAAACAATAAAGCT
This sequence comes from Oryzias latipes, assembly GCF_053564925.1. NCBI lineage: Eukaryota > Metazoa > Chordata > Actinopteri > Beloniformes > Adrianichthyidae > Oryzias > Oryzias latipes. Next base: position 14,507,986 of record NC_136254.1, read on the forward strand.
CTGCTTTATTTTAAAGTAGTGTCATGTTTTTGAACACAAAATGTTGTGCATATGCATCATCTGGGTAAGTGTGTGCTTTCAGCAGATAAATACCTTGATTCCATCACTCCATTCCATCCATTGATAAACTTCATTGTGATTTGGAATCACTCAAATTGCATTTGTAGTAAGGCCATTGGAAGGGCATCAACCCATTTTCTGAAAGATCCCTGTAGACCCCTATAAGTAATATGCCAAACCACTGAAACACTGGAGAAAATCAGGCATGAAAAGCATGTAAAGACCACTTGGAAGTTCATCACAGTTATAGCGGACACTTGCAAGCAACACTGGCTAACTGGACCGCAAAATTGTGGTGGGGACTCAGTACAATCGATGCAATAGCCAATCGCTATGAAATATAAACTGGTCCTATAAGCTTTAGATTTAGAAATTGATCAAATGAGATCTCACATAATGTCGAAATGAATGGTTAATTATCATACCGCCTATTTATTGGTATCAAAGAAACCATAAAATCACATGGAGCCAAAACCACCCTCTCGGGTGGGGCCCGGCGTTGGGCCCTGCTGGCGCTGCGGGGGGCTGCTCTCCTGGTTGGGCCGGGGCGGCACTCTCTTTCCCCCCATGCCTCCCTGCTCTCTGGCTCTGGGGGCCTTGTGGCGGTCCTGCTGGCCCTGGCCTGGGTGGCGGGCGTGGTCACCCGGGGGGCGGTTGTTCTCTGCCTACTGCCGCATGGCGTTGGGGGCTTCTGGCTGCCGCGGCTGCTCCGGTGGGGGTCTTGGTGTGGGGGTGGCTGGTCACTCTCCCTCCTTCTTTTCACATTCCATCATCCATTTTAGAAGAACATAAACACTCAACTGAGTACAGGTGTTGGCTCACCTTTGCACTAATAGTTTGTATGATTGAATGAAATATATCACACTAGTTGGCTTGAAGGAATAAGTATGTATGTGTGAACAATATCTGTATTGTGTACATGTTGACATGTGGAAATTTTTGCAGCTAACAGGTGTGTTTATAACATTTGAGTGTGTGTGAGGACAGGCCCTGCCCTTTGAGATTTGTATTCTATCTGAACCTTACCGTAATGATAAACATCCAGTAGCTTGTTGCTTTATTCTGCTTTATGATTTTACCGCCCTCCCCCCTCCTATGATCACCCCCCTATCCCCCTTCTCTAACATCCCTCTCTCTTCTTCCCCCCTTTCCTTTTCCGTCCGGTCCAACACAAAAGATTTTCAAAAACAATTAAAATGAATAAAGTTTGGCCTCGATTACAAAAGGGGTTTATTCAGACATACCTCTGGTTTGTCAGAAGATTTCTAACCCCTGTTGTTAATGTAAAATTGTCCAACACAACAGGCCTTCAGCTCTCTTCTGTCTGCCCAGCTGTTGGACAGGACAAGCTAAAAAAATTAATAAAAATAAAAAACTAGTTTCCAGATGCTGTTCAATGAAAGCACAAAATAGACGCCCCAAAGTTTAAACCATGGCATCTTTTTTCTTTGCTATTCATTGATAAAACAAAAAAACCTTCCAAATCAGGCAGTGACAAGACTTATAACATATTAAACATTTGGTTATATAAAAGCTGAGCTCTGTAATTCACAAGTGCAGAGAAGGATATCTTGCTTCTGTGATGGTAAAGGTGGTGATGTTGCACCCCTTTAGGATCCAAAAGGTTCACACCATCACTGCCAATGCTTCTGATTCTGGGCCGACTGCAACTGGTTGGCAACATCCAACGCACACATATCTGAGGATCCATAGGTAGACACAGCCAGACAGAGTGACAGTCAAACCCAACAGCAGGAAGCTAATCAGGGTCTGAGGACTAAGCAGCACGTAGGTGGAGTTCTCATTTGATTTCTGGGCTGAAAGGAAGGAAGGGAGAGAAGAAAAATAAGAATTTAATCAAAGAAAGAGGTTTCATCATAACATTGTGATTGAGTAACAACATGCTGGTAGCCACTTTAAATTTGTAATAAAAGTTAGTCTGTGGTCAGAACATTAGAATGTTAAGTGCTTTTGAAGCATGTAAGCATTTTTTGTTTGGATCTTTGGCAAGAATGAAAAGAAAAACTCAAACACCTCCGCTATTATCCATGCAGGGTTGTGAGCAGCTTATAGTCCCTCTCAAATAAAAATATTTTGAGTTTTTGACACGTACTTATGCCATTTTTCTCATGAAAGAGAACAAACGTAGTAATTTCATTTTTGCATTTCTGAGTATTTTTCCATTCAAGTAGCTGTCAATGGAAATGTCACAAAAATGTTTAGTTTGAATAATGAGCTGTTGTGATGTCAGAGCGGCCTAGTAGCGCATTGCACAACCTCCCTGATCTGCCCCGGTCCCAAATGTGTTCTTTGCATTTGTGTTCTCTTTCTGATCAAGTTTGACGGCTTGCTCTCCCACATTAACAAGAAAGGGTAAAAATAAAAACAAGAAAAAAACAAGAGGACCTTTTTAATTATTGCCTCGATGAAAATAAGAAAAATATCCTAAAGTTCAGGAGACCCAAGCAATCTGGCTCCCCATCCTACAGCCGGTCTCTATCTGGCCGGGAGCCGACATAGTGATCAGGATTGCTCCAGTTCCGTGGGCCTTGTGACAAACTGTCCAGGGTCTACCTGCCCTGGCTACTGTTGGGCGATTAGTTCAGATGGTTAAGAATGGCTGCACGTGTTTGGCAAATTAAGTGCAAATAATCACTTTCTTCCTCAATCCTTGAGGGCAGAGCTACTCAGCTCAGCACCAATTGGCATGCCCGTGCAAAGGTTATTTAGGCAAATGAGGCTTCATATAAACATGAAATATGGCTTTTTAAGACATTTAGGTTGTGGGAAGAACTTCATAATTATAAGTAAAAAAAAACTCTTGGAAAGTTTTTATTTAAAAAAAAATGTGTTATGGGGGACTTTGAGAACTGCATCAAGCAGAAGAAAAGCCAAGATTTAAAGACAGACTCTCTGATTGGACCAACTTGTTTTTAATTCAATCCTTAAATAATAAAGAAAAAATAAGCCGGATATATTGAAAATTTGAGGGGGAAAAAGTTAATTCGAAATTAATATTTTTTAAAGAAAAAATAAAATTTCAAACTTTTCAATTTTTAAATTTAATTTGTTAATGTATTTTCAATTTTTTTTGTTTCTCTTACTATTTACTATAAGACAGGGACAGCATATATTATTCTTCAGTTCACAGCTTCAGTTCAGACTTTTCCTGTTGGGGGGGTGTCATGAGCGAGTGGTGTCATGGGGGGCTGGCTCGCCGTGACCCACTGGGGCTCACCCTCCCCATTGCAGAGTGGGTAAGGCATTAGGGGGGATACGGGATGAGGGGTTGAGGAATATGGTGAGTGAGGAGGATCGTAAAGGGGAGAGTAGTGGTGGTGGGGGGGGGCTGTGGTTGCGCGGTGATCTATGGGCTGCTTGGGTCGGGTGCCGGGGCTGGCTTGCAGAGATTCCTTGTCTGGCTGGGGAGGATCTGGTTAACCTTACGATCACACGGTTCACTTTGGCAGCATGCATGTATCTCCACCCCCACCTGCACACTGCCACACTGCTCCCTGTTTGCTTTATCCCTCCTCCTAACCCACAGTGTATTGATGGACAGACATCTTCCGCTCATCCGTCAGAATTTCACCTTTGGCTGTAATATTTTTCTTTCCAGCAGATCCGGTATAATTGTTACACAGCTTAAAATAATAACCTATTCAAATTGGCGCTTGTATCCCCCACTCTCTCCAACTCTCTCCCTTTTATTCTCTTCACCCCCCCCCCCCCCCTCACATTTTCCCCCTCTCCCACCCCACACAAACTAAATGTAACAAATAAATAAAAAATAATAAAAAAAAACAAAAAGGGGTTTTTACAAATTCACACTCTTGTTTTCCGATGATATACGTATAACCTCTTTTTGTAATAGTGAAAACTGTCCAACACAAAAGGCCTTCAGCTCTAATCTGTTTGCTCAGATGTTGGACGGGACAAATTGAGGAGAAAGAAAAAAAGGAAACATTTAGGTTTACTCTTAAAATGCTTACATTTTCTTTAAATTTATAATGTGTACTTTTGAGTTTAAAACCCTTTTCAATTAGTCTTTTTTATTTTTCAAAATTACAATCTGTTTTTTAATTCACCTTACGCTCATCCTGATACACATTTTTTTCAATTTCAGGTAGGTATTGATTCCCCAACCTTTCCCAAACCCTCTCGACATGACCGCTTACTGAGGTAGAAATATAGGTCTACAAGTCAAAGAATGAAAATCTTTCTTGCTAGTTTTACAATGTCCCTGCGGAAGCTTTAAAAACAAATTTGCCAGGTGGCAGCAAAGATAAAAATAACACGCATTTTAGAAAAAACATTCAAGGACAAAAGCTACTTATCACAAAAAACACCTGATGGGGTGCAATGAAAATTTTGTAAGAATATTTGAAGTTTCCTGATGATACATTTAAAAACATTTTTGATGTTTTGAAAAGTATTTAAATCCTTGACTAGATCAATGAGGGTTAAAAAGAAAATACCAAACATGAGTGTCTATAGTTCTAGAGTAAAAAAATCTCTAAGGAAATTATATGAATCCGAAATTTTGACAAATGTTTCTTTGCTGTTGGAATAAAAACTAAAAGACATTTAAACCAAATGACTGGTTAATCTATTCACAAGAGAAACGAGATAACAGTTGTTTAAAGCCAGAGACCCTTTTAAAATATGACTCCTGTTACAAGTCTCACAATGGATGGAACAGGCAAAATAAATGGCTAAAAATGGAAAAGTTTTAAAAACAATTCAGCTAGGAGAATGTGTAGCAACTCATTAAGTGATATCAGGCGTGTAACATGATCACCAATATCAGGAATGTGTAAAAGATGTTCTCTCTCAGAAGTAAAGGTGAAATAGGCTCTCTGATTTGTAGAAAACAGATTGTGGACAAATCTCTATGTGTAAGGGGTCAAAGACTTAGGGATTTGACTGGATGTATTGTGAATGTTTCACAGACGACTTGATTGATCCAGAAAAACCTCCAGAAACCATAGTCAGCAAAAAGATAGATATCAAGAATTTCCTGAAAAAAAACATATTAAATCAATGAAATTGTAAAGAAGGGTTAAAGAAGATTAAAAAAGAGGAGCTACATGGTAAAAAAATGCCCCATCCTAATTATATTTAGACCTGTTGCAGAATTGCAATGATTTCTTAGTTTAAGCATTAGCCCGTATATTTATGTTCTGTTCTAAATAAAATACGAGACAATTTATTTAAATGTTGTTTCATTTAAAAAATCTGAAATTTTTCCGAATTTGGGTTGCCTTTTTTAGATTACAGATATGTACAGTCAGGACAGAAACTCTATTTTTTATTTTCATTAATTGTCTCAATGAGTTTTCTTAGTCACCACTTTCCTCAAATACAAACCATTTACTTGCAGATCTCGCAATGTCTTCATATGGGCCAAACAAAGCAGAACTTCTCAACAAAAATCCCTGTTTCTATTTACCAAAAAGATTTTCCATCTGTCTTAAAAGCCTCTCCCTCAGAAAACATCTTGTTCACCTTGCACTTTCAAGTTACATGATGTACTTTATGTAGCTTGTGTCTTGTTGCTTACATGCAAGTTTCTGTCTTCTTTTTGGTTGTGCAAATGCAATTAATTATGTATCACCCATATGAACTTCTTTTCATTATTAGGGAAAACAGAAACTTGAAAACCTTTCAGGAAGGGTGGATGTTTGCCAAGCCCCAACTTTGGTTACCATGGCGGCTGGGCAAACTGCTTGCTCACCTTTGGCATAGTTTACAATGAGCAGTAAGCTGATGAAGATCCTTACAGCAGCCATTTTCACAGAGGATTTACTGGAAATACAGAAGACATTTGCAAATTGAGAGAAGACATTTCTACATTTTAGATGCTGGCACGTTGAAATATTTGATTCGATAAATTAGTAATATTGTTAAATTGCAGCTGCAGATATAGGTTGGAAGAAATTCAGCCCAAAAACTATGCAATATATTTATGCATCATACTTGTAAGAAAGCCCCACAAGTATGATACTACAGACATTAACTCAACAATGGCCCTACTGTAAACAGTCATGTAAAATATGTTTTCTATCCTGCACAAAAAAGCCAAACAGTGGCTAACGTAAATGAATATGATTAGTGAGACAAGCTTTTTTGTATTACCTTCAACAGTAAGTTCCAGAAGAACATTAAATCCACAATAGAGATGTTGCACATTTAAAAAAAACGTGCAAAGCAATTGACTGGAAAAAAAAAGGAATTGTGGAGAAGAAAATCGACCGGAAAATGGTCTTCTCTTGTAGAGGATAAATGTAGGATGTATTTGCTATGGTCAGCCTTCATAGATGCAACAGGTTTCCAATCTAAACTGCAAAGAAAAATAAAAATAGAAATGCAAGTATGGAGGAAAATCACACTGTCACATTCGGCAGATCCTCCAGTCTACGACCGCCTGCCTATTTCAGAGGAATACCCGGTTAACTCTGTTTGCAATGCTCTGTGGTGATCTAAAAAGACTCATCTGGGAACAAAGAAAAGGCAGGCTATGTAAGTGAGAAAGAGGACGGAGGCAGGTGCTTTAATGGATTTTGCTCTGCCATCAGGAGGAGAGAGACTGGAAGAGGACAAGGGAGGAGGAAAGGGGAGGGATGCCAAGTAAATGACTGCAAAGCAGAGGCTATTTTAAAGAACCTGAAATATTAATCATCAGTCATTTTTTTAACAGAAAAGTTTTCAGATTTTAGCTTTTTTTCTTTGACTGTATGGATTTGTAACATCACCTCAATAATGTGGATGAGATTTCTATAAGACAAATGGATGTGACTTTGTATTTGAAGCATCAAAACTATTATAACTATATGATACTATTATAATATTTATGAACAATAAATACTTTAAATGACGAACTAAAACATTGAACGTTTATTTTTCTTTAAATCCAGCTTAACCCTTGTGCTATCTTAGATGACCCCACCCTTACATTGACATGTTTTTCCTACCATGACAAAGGTGGATAAAAGTGGAACGATTTCATGTAATCCATGGACACCAGTGAAGATCACAAATCACTGAAGAAAAAAGGTTCAGCACACTGTCTAGTGCAGGGGGCGGGAACCTTTTTGGCCAAGAGAGCGATAAACGCCACATATTTATAAATGTAATTTTGAAAGAGCCATACAATAATGTAGTGTATCTTTCCCACGCTGAGGCACGGAGACTTAACCTCTTTTAAGGTTCTTTATTCTGGTTACTGCAGACCGCAACAAACGCCGTACAATTAATTCAGCAATTCCTGAATGTCTCCCGCCGAGACGAGAGCGCTTCTCCCAACTTTATATTCCCCTGCTCCTGCTCCAGCCCTCCCATTTCACTTATTCGGCCCATAGCTGAACCCCATTGGTCCAAACTAGGGGTGTGTATTGGCAAGAGTCTGGCGATACGATACGTATCCCGATACGCGGCCTGCGATACGATACGTATCCCGATATTTTACTGAAACATGTTTTCTTTCTGCTTTTTTAAATATGACTTTGAAAAAACTCAACCTGAATTTTAATGTCTTCCACTGTAATAAAATGGTCAAATTTGGTTTAATGATAACAATGTTAAGCACTGCAATTGTATCTCATATATAAGTTGCGTTTACCAAAGCAAATTCATAGTGCTTTTATTTTGGTAAGTCAAAATGTAGAAAGGGAACAGTCAACATTGTCTGATTTAAAAAAATATATATATATATATATTTAAGTGTAAGAAAAAACAAAGAATGAATAAGCCTTAACCAATAAGTTTCTATTTGGGAAATAAAATGCTGTTTATTTTCAGCATTAATGTAGCTTCTCTAGTGCTTTTAAACAGTTCAGGAGCCTGAATGGTGCTTTGAATATAAAGGGTGGGGGACACACACTGATTCTTTCCAGAAACAATAAAGTGTGATGATGAGGCAGCATGACAGAACGAAGGAAAGTTGCTTTAATGTGACAAAGAAGGGGGCTTTGTTTACATCTGCTCTGTAGCACCTTTGCAGCCACGCTTCTCACACACGGAAGTAAACTGGTAAAGCTGATCACCACAATGTCAGCCTTTTTCAGAGCATTGTACACATCCCTCTGATCCATCAGGTCCCTAAACTAGAATCCATTGCTTTGAGGTTCTGCAGAACTTTAGCCCGCTTTGTTAGCATGTTAGCAGATGCTAAGCGCATTAGCCTATTGGCTGCTGCCGTGCTTCATTGTCTATCTGAGCCGCTAAAAAGCACAGTAATCCACGTTTTCATATCTTACTGGCAGCAACATGGCTCAGAGTTTCTGTTTGTTATCCATTCCAAGTAAAAACTAAATGGTTCATGTCTCTTTTTTTTTTTTTTTTTTTTTTTTTTTTGGGTGTAGACAATCGCTGCAGCCTTTATTCTCCTTTTCATTCACATTTTTTTTTTTTTAACTTTATTGAAGATATACAAGATACAAATTCAAGTCAATTTTAAGTACACAGACAAAACAAAGAGTAACAAAATGTGCCAGGGGAGCATAAAGAACAAAAGAGAAAAAAAAAAAAAATTATAAATAAGAGCAGAAAAAGCAGCAAGTTGCTATTCTGTACATTTAAAAAATTCCAGGGTGTCAAACGTTCTTATAGCTTTGGGGTTGGAAGAATATTTTATTGCTTTGATATATTGGTTTAACTCAATCATAAAAAGTTTGAATAAGGGCTTTTTTTCAGAAAATTTGCATTTATGTATGTGGAATTTGGCTAGTATTATCAAAAGGTTAATTAAATAGTATTCCCTTCTTAGTGAATTATTAACACTATAAAAAACAAATAATACATCCTTGTATACCAAATCAAATTTTTCATAAACTTTACATCGAACGAAGGAGGTGAAGTCTTTCCAAAAAATTGCTGTTGGGGGGCATTTCCAGAAAAGATGTATAATTGTTTCAGTGTCTAATTTACAGAAGGAGCAGTTTTTATCAATGTCTATGTGGAGTGAGGATTTGGCTGGGTAGCATCTGTGAAGAAGTTTAAAACAAACATCCCGGGGTTTATTTGAAATAAAATATTTAGAGGACAAAGTCCAAACTTTCTTCCATTCAATATCTGGGGCAAATTTTCTCCAATAGTGGGTCACATATGGTACAACTGCAATATCTTTCTGAAACAGTGATCTTATTTTTTTAATTCTTGTAGATGTTCTTGTAAAGCAGGTCTTACCAATATTTGTTTCAAATAAAGAGACTGAATGTGAGGGTAAAGGGTGAACAAGACCTTTAAATAACATTATAACGCCTTTAGGAATAGCATCCATGACTATTGCAAACTCTTTGGGGGTAACTGGAATATTATAAGTGGTCAAAAATTGATTTTATGACATTAAACACCCTCCTGAGTTAAAAAGTTGATTTACATAGAGTATATTATTTTGAAACCAGTAAGGGAAGAATAAAGATTTATTTTTGTACAAAATATTAGTATTATTCCAGATATAAAAGCTGTGAGGAGAAAATGAATGTTTATAGATTAGAGACCAGGCCAGAAGCATTTGTTTGTGAAAATTTGCTAATTTAATGGGCAACATTTGAATGTTATAGTTAGATTGGAGAAGAAAAGGGAGTCCACCGAGTTTAGAAAATAAATAGTTTGGAATAAAATTCCATAAGGAATCTGGGTTGCTAAGAAATTTCTTAATCCAATTGATTTTAAAGGTGTAGTTTAAGGTGGTGAAATCTAAGACATTAAGTCCTCCTGCGTCTATTGTGTTCAAAAGCACTTTATCTTTAATGTAGTGAGTTTTATTTTTCCAAATAAATTTGTAAAGCATTTTATCAACGGTTTTACATGTGGATGCGTTAACATTGAGGGCAAGTGCTGGATATGTTAATCTGGAGATTCCTTCAGCTTTTTAGATAAGCATAAAGCTATTCCCCACCATGATGCTTTTGGCTGTGGTAAACATTCTCCTGGGTTGATGTAATTGCTTCAAATCATAAATATTGTTACTGCTAAACACCCCTGATCTTTGTCCTTTTTTTTGTTTTTTTTTAAGAATTTTGTAAATTACCAGTATATGTTTTGGTGTTTATCACAGTTATACTGAGGTAGACATTGTAATGTGATTTTAACCCTTGTGCTATCCTAGGCACTTCAACATTGGGAGTTGGGTCATCTAGACCCACTAGACAGTGCACTGAACCTTTTTTCTTCAATGATTTGTGATCTTCACTGGTGTCCATGGATTACATGAAATCTTTCCACCTTTATCCACCTTTGTCATGGTAGAGAGAACACGTCAATGTAAGGGTGGGGTCATCTAAGATAGAACAATTAACTCTCCTGTTGTCATCATACTCTTTTTACACCCTGTGTCCTCCCGGTCAAAATGATGTGCCTTCATTAAACCCCTAATATAAGCAGCTCATTAAAATCTTTTAACACGAAATCTTATTTTGTTTGAAGAAGTAACTTGTCATTTATAGTGTGTGAATTAATGTTTTTCTTCTTCACCTAGAAGAAATACTGCATTTATTCATTACACCACTCATTGCTATGATTCAGTCAACTGTATTATTGTTTACTGCATAGGTTATTTATTATTTTGAAAGCTTAAGAAAGAATATAAATGTGAACATAAGAACTAAGCAACATAACTCAGTCAACTAATTAGTGCTTGTAGGTAGTATGCAAATCTGCTTTTGCAGATATGTTCCTATTATGTTATATGATGTGTTTCATAGTCCTTTCGCAGGAAAAACTGACATCTCTTCCTCTTACTTGGACCAGTTGGGGCAGCTGTATCCCCAGGTTGTTCAGGAGATCTGGCTACAGGTTTATCTACGTCTTGCCGGTCTGGACTCAGTGGTATTAAATTGTAGCAGTCTCGTATAGGTGTGAAAGAGATTAAGTGTCATTGTGGCATGGAAAATTGTGTTTTTTGTACTGCACTTTGGTTATTTATTTATTGGGTATTAATTTGGTGAATGGGAGCTTTTCACACTTTGTAAATAATTAGGGTGATTGTTGATGCACTTAATGCAGTTTTGTTGTTTATTAATCACAATGACAAATACATTAATCTTGAATCTTCTGCTCCCTGCATCTTATAAACTACCTCCAGCCTCACCCCAGGACCTGTATACAACTACTAAAGGTAGCAGCCCAAGTAGGCATACAGGTCAGTCTCAACCATCCTTTTCCAGATTGGTTCATATTTCCAAAAAACATTTAAATAAGTCATCTCCAGAATTACTTTTTTAATTGCTGGTGTGATAAATAGGTAAAATGTTGAGACAATGTCAATACAATAAGATAGAGCAGCTGGGGTCATCCTCATGACATTTTCTGCCACCATGCTGTGTTTTCCACATGCAGCCAAAGACCAGGTTGTTTTGCAGCTTTTTGAAATTAAATTCTTTCTTTTATCTTCAAAAATGTCTTCTTCTAAAGAGGATTTATTGTACTGTAAAATGTCTTCCTCCCTATCATCTTCCTCTGATATGAGCTCTACTTCCTCTTCTGAATCAAAGTTTTCTTGCTGGACATCTGAATAAAAACAGCTCTAGAATCTTTTCAACGTTATAACATTGCTTCTGCACTTGGAGAATTCTGGGTACTGTCATCTGCAGCACCTTCATGATCCAAATAGTATTTTCCAATATAATTTTATTTAATTTTGAAATGATTGGTATAGGTTTTAATGGTGCAGGTCGATTTGGGTAAAAACTTAGACAGATTGATCAGGTTGGATTGTTGAAATACAAATCAATTCATTGATTAATCTTTACACCCCTATTAAAACATATTTAAAAATGTATGTTATAGTTACCTCAAACTAAAACATTATATTTCTCCTTAAGGAATATCACTACCAGTAAGACTGAAGCAAATACAAAAATACAAATACAAAATTTTTTAAAATATTTGCAACACGATACATTTAAGTTTTTAGCAGGTTTTTGTGTTTTAGCTGTTTAGGTTGGATGTCTGCAGCTTATTATTTCTCATGTTCACCAAATCACAGAACCCCAAAAAGTAAAACCAAGAAAAGTATAATATTTAAATGAGTTCTGACTGAAAGTTTCCTTATTGACAAGGACTGTGTTTATCATAAAAATAGATTACAACTGCCAATTTATTAAAATTAGTGAACATTACCGTTGTATATTACTAATAGAGAGATAAAATGATCAATTTAAAATAAAAAAAAATTGATATCAATAAAGGAATCAAAGGGTCAAATTTAAAATGTGTTAATACTTAATGAAAGGCACAAAAACCTTCTTGCATCGCTTATAAGAAAAAATCCTAAACTATTTATTTGGAGTAAACGATTAATACTTTAACCATGTACATTATGTAGTTTAAATTAAACACAATAGACATGTGTCTGTGGAGGTTATTGTGCCTTCTTCTACCTACATATTGGTGTTCTTTAATTAAAAGTCATATTTAGTACATTCCTATCTTCACACCAAACTAATTGCTTGAAGTGAGCAAATTAATGATAAACTATATGAAAACAACCCAGTTTCACCGTGTTTCCTGTGGTCAAAGCCATTAACGGAAGAAACCATACTGAAACAGCACACGAACCATATTATGAAAACAAATGTTTATTATTTATATTGGTGCAGAAACAAATAAAAATCCAGTTAAAAAAATGTATTAATGGAACACGCAATATAAATTAACACAGCAACTTGACTTAAACAAAGGTGATTAAAAGTGAGAAAACAGATTAAAATACATTTTTTGTGTGTACTAAAACTGAAGCTACTTTAAAAAAAAAAAAAAAAATAGGAAAACTGAAATTCTGATGAAGGTTGCTCACCAACGTTGGTGAGTCATTACTAAAATTAAGTATATACTAGAACAGTGGTTCTCAAACTGTGGGGCGCGCTTCCCTGGAGGGGATGCACATTTTAAACACAGAAGACTGAAATTGTGCATTTATTCGTTCACATAGACTCATTGGAAGCTGGTGCTTGAAGTCATGTTCTTGAGAGCTATGTGAACAAAGCTTAGGAGTTGTTTAACCTGAGGCGCCTTCTTTGGCTGTGGTCTTGTTAAGGGCCCATATAAATACATATGTACTGAATTTAATTAAATATTATTAAAATTAGCCATATTTACTGTCTTAAAAGTTAAAACGGACAGTTTACATCTATTAAATGAGCTACATGCTTCTGTAGTCCTTTTCATCTGTGGAAGTTTGCTGTGGAACATCCAGCCTCTGTCCTTGTTCTTTTAATTTTCAATAAACATTTGCTGGAATTTCTGGTATTTTCTACCTATTTTTCTAACCAAGTAGTCTTTTTACATGTTAATATGGAAAAATTACAACAACAAAAAATCAGATAAATAGGTATGAAGAAGTTAGATTTGTGGAAAGAAACCAAATATTTAAAAAAATTGAAAACTGACGCTATAGGACAAATGATGTTGGAATATTTTGTTTACATGATCACTTGAAAAACTCAAGAAATCATATAAAAAGGGAAATTTAAGTGAGAGGAAAGGTTGTTATGTAAAGCTCATTGATGAGCTCCACTCTACATCTGTTTCAGGAAAGAAATTCTTGAAATTTTCTTAGCAATCTTGATGATTATTGATCAAAAGCAGATAATGGAGTTGGTGTTTAAGAGGGGGGTATTCATATACATATTTAAAATATTTTAAAAGAATGTGTTTAAACTCCCCCTTCTGCCTTAGTCACTGCCTTCATGTTTGGGTTTACTGGGGCAAGCTGAACATCCACTTAGACCTTTCGCCTTGGTGTTGTAGTCAAAGTGAGGCAGAACGATTACCCCTCCCTCTGCTTCCTTGTCAGCCTCGTCCTTCAACGCGTTTTCCTCCTCTACAGACATGATGTTTTTCACCAAACATGCCATGGCTGCATCGATGTTGGTGTTGTCCTATGGAGAAGGGATTAAGGGTAAAAGTATGATGAAGTTTTAACATGGAAGTTAAATTGACCCAATAGAATGTGGAGACTTTTACCCACTGGTTTACAGGCTTTTTTTCTTTTTCAGTGTGACATCATACCAACTTACAGTACATTTTTATTTAGCTGAATATTGTCGATCTGTGTGCCAACACTATAGATTCTACATTTTTTCTACATATTTTTCTATCCAATTCTATTCAATTCTATTCTATTCTATTCTAGTCAGCCTTTGAGAGTTCCTTTGCTGCCCTCTCCTGGTTCATTTTTTTATTTGTCTGCTCCTTGTGTGGTTTGTTGCTCGCCCTCTCCCTATCTCTCCTCAATAGATGAGGCAGAGCACCCTGGAACACCTACAACTCTTCATCCATTTCTGAGTTGTGTGAAACCTGGCCTCTTAACCATTCTAATCAGTGTTTAATTTTTTGTGATCTTCAGCCTGCTCTGGATGCCTTGACTGCTCTGACCACACTCCCCTTCAATTTAATTCAATTCAATTTTATTTATATAACCCAAAATCACAACAACAGTTGTCTCAACGGGCTTCATACCAGTAATTGTAAAGTAAACACAAAATCATAAGGATCATGGTTACATAGAATTCAATAGGAAAATTCTAAGATGAACTAACTAAACAGACTAAACTAAACTGGGCATCCCTGCCCTTAGACACTCAAAAACTCTTAAAAAACTGGATTCCGGAAAAAAAGAATAAACCTCAGGGGTGTCGACATGAAGGAGGGATCCTCCCCAAGGATGGACAGGCAATGTATCAGAACTCTTAGAGAAGAATTAACTTATCAAACCCTACAACTACATGTTTAAATAATCCAGCAGATTGGCTTCATCCAGATAGAGTTGGCAGAGTTCTGGGAGCGCGAGACGAGCCAGAGGCAGGATCCACATCCTAGTGCAAGAGCAGCAGCAGAGATGAGCCAGAGACTAGATACACGGTCAGGTAAAGGAGCACAGACGAGCAAACAGGAATCTGAAATCACTCCCTCAAAGTGGAGTGGGGAAAGAGGGACAATACATGAATTGCACTGCACCAAACAGAGGCATGGAGAACTAAATAATAATTAATGATCAAGAATAGAGGAGAGAAGGAGAGTAGAAGTAGACGAGAATAAAAGACAGAATCCCAGTGCACCATACTTTCCCCAGCTTCAAACTTCTAGCAGCCTACTAAGAACTCATTGTCATTGTTAAGTTTAATTTAAACATGTGTAAAAGTAAGTTAAATATTCTCTGATTACAAGCTAGTCTGGCAATAAGAACTCAAAACAGCAAAGGGACGTCTCCTTGGTACAAGGTCCTACTTAGTATTGCTCAATTCCATGACAACCTGATCACCCAGTTAAATGTGATGACCACCCAAATTAGCGCTATGTCTAACCAGCTCGCATCTGCTGCTCTTGCTCACCGTGGTTCTGCTTTTCCAAGAGACTCTTATGTCCTGGATCTAGAATCTAATTCCGGTGATCTCAGTTCCTACAGAGGTTTTCTGCTCCAGTCCTGCCATATCTTCATTCAACAACTTTCTGCTCAGATAAGTCTAAGATTATCTACGTGATTGGACTTTGCAGGGGTACAGCATTAGATTGGGCTAATAGAAGCTGAGGCTGGTTATTTAATTCACTCCCAATCATATTAGTACTTTGAAGACTATTTTAAAAGATTGTTTGTTCGCCCAGACCACACAGGCTCTGCTTAAGACTACCTAAGGGACCTGGTTCTAGAAGTGCTGCGGAATACTGTATTCTGTTGAATTTCCGGGTGGAACAATGTGGCACTCATAATTGCATATAGAAGACTAAGGCCGGCTTTACACTGCAGGTCTTGATGCCCATATCCGATTTTCTGACTATATCCGATTTTTTTGACGACCCGCTTACATCATCTTTTAAAAGTGACCCGTATCTGATTTTTGCATTTACACTATACAATGCTGAAACTGTCAAACGTAGACGTTCTGAGAACTACGTAGCAGCATTTCCGCCTTCCACGGACATCCTTTGGACTTTTGTGACTGCGGTTGTCATGGAGGCAAGGCGGCGACGGAAGGAGGCGTTGCCTTGGGCGCTCCAGACGGGATGCACGGGGGAGGAAAAGAAGGAGGGCTGGTCGGCCGTCTTATGTGCTCTCTCTGAGTTTTGAATGAGGAAGTGTTTGCAGACGTTGTGCTGTACTAACAGTTTGATCCAAGTGTTGAACCTTTCCTGAGCAATGACACACGGGAGAATTCCTCGGGGTTCTCTTTTCCGTTCTGAACCCTCAGCCTCCAGTGGGCTAAGAAAGACTCCAAAACTTTTGGGCGAGACACCTTATTTTTAATTTACGGTTCTCCGACAGTCCCCCGCTCCGCGCTCATACCCACTCTCCTCTCCTTAAGTTACACGCACACACACGCAAGCACGCGCGCGCGCACACACACACACACTGTCCCCATCATACACGCCCCCCCCAAAAAATAAACAGCTTCTAGCTTGTTCCATAGCAACGGTGTCCCGCTTGATTAGTTACCGTTTGCGTCCCGACCGGGACCGGACCGGACCGGATATAACAGCGGTTTCCAACTACGGTCTGAAGCCTGAGGCTGAAAGGTAACACGCTGACAGCAAAATCAGCGCACAAAAAGCACCTTAACAAGTCATGTGATCTCAGTTGGTGGTATCCTGAATTGACATCACTGACGTACGACTCGCATTTACTGGGGAATATCCGATTTGTCTGCTTACATGGCACACGCAAATGCACGTATCCGATTTATTTCCGATTTATTTCCACATATGAGAGAAGCCTGTATCCGATCTTAAAAAAACGGAATCCATGCGCTTTTGTCCTGCTTACACGTTCACCGGTCATATCCGATCTGTGCCACATGAGAGGAAAAAATCGGAATTGGGTCACTTGAACAATGCAGTGTAAAGGCAGCCTAAATGACCGCCTAAAGAATGAGTTGGCCTGAAGAAACCAGTATGCTGACCTGAACTCTTTAATTCTATTCTCTATTAAGATTGACAATGGTCTACGTGCGCAACAAAAAGAGAAAAAAGTCCAGTTGAGGCCTGACCACAGTTCTCCCAGGGGCGGGGGCATGGGCTTGCTCCGGGGGGGGGGGGGGGGGGGGGGGGGCTTTTTTGGCTCCTCTCTCTTTGTGTGGGGTGGCGGGTGTGGGGGCTGAGGGGTCAGTGCATCGGGGGATGGGGCCCCATGGCTGAGGAGACCTGGGCCCAATGCTGGGGGGGCTGGGAAACGGCTTTTTCACCAACGGGGGACAGTCCCCCAGCTGTCCCAGACTTACCCCCTTCTTCATATAATCACTTATTAGGGTGATGGGAAGAGGGGGAGCAACCTGTGATGCACCTTGGGGGGAGGAGCTACTTGGCAGTGGACCCCTTCCCAGGGTTGGCGTATGGAAACAGGATCCCTCTTGGTTTTAATTGTACCTTAGACATTTAGGACCCTTGGTAGGGGGGTGCTTGGGCATCACTGCCAGCAAGCAACAGATGTCCTCTCAGTTCCCCTACCCGCCAATTTTAACTGCACCCTCTAGTACACACACTCTTTACCCCTCTTTACCCGAGGGTGGTGGATGTGATTGCCTGGCGGGCGTGTTGTTCTCTATCTGCTACCGTGCGGGTGTTGGGGGGGGGGTCCTGGCTGCCGCTGCAGCGGGGATCTTGGTGTGGAGATGACTGGGCACTCTCCCTCTTTCTTTTTACATTCCATCATCCACCTTAGAAGAACATAAACACTCACTTGAGCTCACCCTTGCAGAAATAGTTTGTGTTACTGAATGAAATGTTTCACATGTGGTGGTCTGAGGCATAAGTATGGGTATGTGAACATGAGTTGTATTATGTACATATTGACATGTCTGTATGTGAACATTTTTGGAGCCAAGGGGTATGTATCTAACTTTATTGTGTGTGTGTGTGGACAGGCCCCGGCCCTTCTAGATTTGTATTACATTTGAACCTAACCGTAATGATTACAAACATCCAGCAACTTGTTGCTTTATGCTGCTTCAAGGTTTTACCCCCCTTCTATAATCCCCCTCCTACCCCCCCTCCCCTTTGGCATCCCTCTCTTCTTCCCTCCTTTTCTTTTCCATCCGGTCCAACACAAAAATGTTACAAATATAAGTAAGAGGAATAAAGTCTAGTATAAATTACTAAAGGTGTTAATTCCAATAAACATCTCGTGTGTCAAAAGATTCATAACCCCTATTGCAGTGTTTTTCAACCAATGTGCAGCGGGAGATGGTCAGGTGTGAAGTGGGAAATTACCCAATCACTAATCTAAAAACATTTACCATCTTCAGGATATCAGCTCTTTGTTCATCCAAACAGGCCCTGATAAAACACTGAGTATTAAGGAATATGGAAAAAATAAAATCCTACGTAAACTACTTTTTTCTTTGTTTATTTGATTCTATTAAAGACACTTTGATAAGAATGACGGTACCGCGATTTAGCCGCAGCTTCGGCTCTGTTTTCGGAAAAGTCCCACCCCTTCAACTGTGTCCACCAATCATTCTTGGAGGCTTAATCATACGTCATCAGTCTGACCAATCAGAAGTAGTTAAAGTCCTCGATTCCTTGTTCTGATTCTGCTCATAAAGTCTATCAGTTCCAACAAAAATAACAGCCACAGCTCACCTTTAACGGTGTAGCTTTCCGCGGGATCCGGTGTCAGACGGTGGAACAAGTGAACAAAACAATGATGCTCAGAGAAGCAAATCTATCTGCGATCGGCTGCACTTTCGCATTACATCTCCCATGATGCATATCGTTAAAGTGACAGTGTCTCCGCGCTACAATTGTCATGGTGCCTCTGTCAGCCCCTCTCTGCTCTGGTCTGGATGATTCCCAGCTGTTGCCAATCACCTCGTCAGCCACTCCTCTCTGCTCTGGAGGATTCCCAGCTGTTGCCACTCACCTCATCAGCCCTGCTGCCTTCTTAATGAGTTTGGTGCTCCTCCATGGTGCTTGTCAGGTCTCTCATGTTTATTCCTAAGAATAATTCTTGTTTAGCAATTGTGGCCTTTTCGCCTCGCTTACAGGACTTTATCACCACGAGTGCTACCTGGGATTCCCTCCGGAACGGTCCGTTTAATCCACGCTCACCTCGCCAGCTGTTCATGCCCTCTCACCCTTCACAGAAGCCCTCCAGCCATGCCACGTTTTCCTGCTACTCACCTGCAATCTGGAACCGAAGATCCCGCTTTTGGAAAATCACCTGTAAGACAAATAAATCAAACTACTTACCATAAATCTCTCCTGTTATCCTTTCGGGTTCCAGCATCTGGGTCTGTTTCAAAGTCTCGAATACTATGACAACAATGAGTTTTCCCCGTTAAACGTCTTAAAACCACAACGAACACACATCGAACAGTTTTTAAATCTTGATGAAATCAGAGGTAAACAGGTTAGTTCTCCTTCAAGGTTTGTGTTTATTAACATCCAAACATCCCAGAGTTTGGTCCAAGTCATTTTTCTAACTGAAACACTTTTTTAATAAGGTAAGGCAAGGTAAGCCTCATGTAAGAAAGGCCGACACAGTTTCCACATTCAAAGTTAGACTGAAAACATTCTTCTTTGGACAGGCTTGTTGTCAGACTAGATAGTATGCTGAGATTATTTAACTTAATGTTAATGTGTTTAAATTAAACTTAATAACAATAACAATTAGTTGTTAGTAGGCTGCTAGAAGTTGAAGCTGGGGTAACTATGGTGCACCTGGGTTCTGTCCTCTTTTCTCATCTACTTCTACCCTCCTTCTCTCCTCAATTCTTGATCATTATTCATCATTTAGTTCCCTCTGTTTGGTGCAGTGCGATTCATGTCCCTCTTTTCCCACTCCCCTCTGGGTGAGTGGGAGTGCTTCCAGATTCCAGTTGGCTCACCTGTGCTCCTGTACCTGACCGTGTACCTCGTCTCTTGCTCGCCTCTACTACTGCTCCTACACCTAGCTGTGGATCCTGTCTCCGGCTCGACTCGCGCCCCCGACTGTCCCCCCAACTCCGTCTGGATGAAGCTCGTCTGCTGGACTTTAAATATGTAGCTGTAGCGTTTGATAAGTTAATTCTTCTCTATGAGTTCTGGTACATCACCTGTCTGTCCTGGGGGAGGATCCCTCCTTCATGTGGGCACCCCTGAGGTTTCTTCACTTTTTTTCCGGAATCCGGTTTTCTTAAGAGTTTTTCCTCACCGCTAAGGAGTGTCTAAGGGCAGGGATGTCCAGTTTAGTTTAGTCAGTTTAGTTAGTTCAATTTAGTTCTATGTAGCACAAGGGTTACTCTTGTCCCACGAACAGTCAGACAGCTGGATCCAAATGAAGCAGGTTTAGTAACCATTATATATAATATATACGTATATAATAGCCAATTATTTTGCCTGTTCCATCCATTGTGAGACTTGTAATAGGAGTCATATTTTAACCCTTGTGCTATCCTAAGCACTTTACCATTGGGAGTTGGGTCATCTAGACCCACTAAACAATGCGATGAACCTATTTTCTTTAATGATTTGTGAACCTCACTGGTGTCCATGGATTACATGAAATCTTTACACTTTTATCCATCTATGTAATAGTTTGGAGAACTTTTCAATGTAAGGGTGGGGTCATCTAAGATAGCACTCAGGTTAACTCAGCTAAAAGTCAGGCAGGAGTCGATAACAGGCATAAGATCATAAGAAGAGTGACAGGGTGGTCAAAATCCAGGCGAGAGTAGGGGCAGGCGGCAGGCAAACAGAGTCAGAAACAGGGTCAGTAGACAGAAGATCAGGTCGAAATATGACCCCTTTGTAAGGAAGGCAGAGTGGCACAAACAATATTTTGGACTCAGTGCAGAGCGTAAGTATGCTGTGGTTGATTGAATGAAAGAGAGTGGTGTGTGGCATCCAGGAAGTGTGCGCTGGGGGTTTCTGGGAGTTGTACTATGGCTAGAACTCTGGAGACGCCTCCCACCGGTGACCAGAGGATGAGACAGAGCTCTTGCTTCTGACAAATCTTTATTGATTTATTAAAAAAGTTGCCTAAGACAAACATAGAATATGCACAAAAAATAATGGAATAGATGAACTGGATCAAAGTCCCCAATGCAGGGCTTTTAATTCTTTATTTTCATATCTAATTGCATTTTAACATAAGAAAACTTTGGACATACATTAACTTAACGTTTTTAAAGCTAGCGATCTGTTTTATATTTTTGCTATGAAGTAATGTAATTGATAGTACATGCCATTTTTTTGTTTTGCTTTCCTAACTAAAATATTTTTTTATTCCGGTCATTAAATTGCTATTTTGTGTTATTAGAGTCTGAGCAACTAATATTATTTGAATAATAATTATTTTTCATGTTCTCGCCTCACAGTAAGAAGGCCCTGGTTGTTATAAAACAGTAACTAACGACTACCTGTGTAATATATTTAATCTTATTTCTTTTCCTATAATAAGTTGATTTACCTTTTTCCACTTTCCAGTTTTCACACAGAAGTGGTTAACAACCAGGCACAACTAATATTACCAATGATCAACTAATGAGCTTTTGTTAATGCGCTTTTGGATTTAGCCTTCTTTTTTCACTCTCTTTTCCTTGCATTCGCATACAGTAAATTGATTCATTATCATCAGGCTTTTATTTTCGTTTTTTTACAAGAATCTCATTGATTTGCATTGTGCAGATCTTGATTGGGTGCTTGTTAGTAGAATAAACCTAATGCTAATGGTTAGTCACATCACCTAGTGGGGGTGGGATGGTGATAGGTTGGGCCGGGTCCTGGCTGGTTGGGTGGGCCGGGGTGGGTTTGGGGGGGTGGGCTCTGCCGGGCCTGTCGTTCTCCCGGTTCGGGGCTCTGGTTGCCTGGGTGGGGAGGTGGTGGGGGCGCACACTCTGCCGGCAACTTGGCAGGGGTTCCTGGGCGGGTGCCTGCTGGGCGCAGGGTAGGCAGTGCGGCTGACCGGGAACGGCGGCCGGGTGCCGTGCTGGGTGGCTGGTCGCCGTGGCGGGGGCTGGGGGGGGGGCTTGGGGCTCTGGGGCCTGGGGTCGTCTGCCCGTGGCCGGTGTTTCGCCCGTGGCCGGTAGTTGGCGCGTGGCCTGGCCCCCCGGGGGTCGGCGCCGCAGTCACAGCAGGGGTTAATGGGTTCACTTGGGTGGGTTTATTTCATTATTATTATTATTATTATTATTATATTAATTATTATTATTATTATTATTATTATTATTATTATTATTATTATTATTATTATTATTATTATTACTTATTTATTTTGGGGGGGGGGGGGGGCCTGGGGGGGCAGTGTGCTAGTCCTTAGGGGGGCCAGGGTATGAATGGTGGGGCTGGACCCCCTGCCCCCCCGTTCTGGCACCGGGACCCTTCCTTGCTGGCTGTCTCTCGGCGCCGCGAGGCTCTGGCCTCCAACTGCGGCTGGCTTGGCGTTTCTGGCTGCCCGGCCGCTCTGGGAGGGGGGGCGCCTACCGCGGCCGGCTGGGGGGCCGGTCGCTCGGGGGAGCCTTCTCCCCCGGTTGTGCCCATCCGCCCGCTCCTCCCCGCTCTCACCCAAACAAATATTGCACACAGGCACATAGGGCCCCGGGATCTGGATGGGAGGGGTATGCTGGCGGGGCTCACTGGGGATGCCCCTCTCTGGGTTCTCGTTGGCACCCGCCCTCCTCCCCGCTTTTTACTTGCATATTAGACACTCTGATTCATCTAGGGCCTTGTGGAGAGGGTCTGGTGGAGGGGGGCACGGTGAAACATCCGTGCTCACCTTTCGCTGGCCCCCCCACAATTTTAACTTCCTCTGTAGACACACACACTGCATGCTAGCAGCACACACACAGCAAATACACACCACTCACAGAGGGACTCCGGAGTGGGGGGCTTTGCGGCTTGGCAGCGGTGGATCCCCCCACACTGGTGACCTCCTATTTTACCTGCAGCACACACACAGCACTCCCACACCTCCATACATGGGTGGGGTCGGGGGGGGGGCGGCCGGTCTTCACCCGCCTGGTCCTCTCAGGGCGGCCGGGCTTATGGGTGTCCTGTCGGCTGCGGGAGGGGTCGGGCATGCGGCGCTGGGGGTCGGCCGGCTGGGGGGGGGGGTTGCTGCTTGGCGGCGGGGGTAGGGAGGGTAACCAGATGATTGTGAGTATGTGTGTGTGAGTGCATGGGTAGGACCGACCTGGGGGCTGGCTCGCTGGGACCCTCTGGGGCTTTCCCTCCCCATCACAGAGAGGGGAGGGCACTGAGAGGGTTGGGGAGGGGGGGTCAGATATTATGGCGGGGGGGGTGGTAGTGCGTAGGGTTTTAGGGGGGTGGCTGTGGCTGTGGGTGCGTGGCGATCCCTGGGTTGCTAAGGTCGCGGGCCTGGGCTGGCTTGCGGGGACGGGGCGCCGGTCGGGTGGTGGCCGGCTCTTGGGTTCCGGGGGCCCTGGCTTCGTCCCTGGCCTTTGTCTCGGTGTCCGGCGCCCGGTGGCCCCCATGGCTGCCGCCTGGTACGGCTAAGCGCTCCTGTCTTGTGGCCTGAGGGCCGGACACTGGGTTCGCTTGTGCCTCTGGGCATTGGGGGGGCCCCTGTAGGGGGGCCCTCTCTGTGCCTGGCTGGTGGGGTGGGCGGTCCCCTCCTCCTCCCCTCCCGGGCTGCCTGGGTCCGGATGCTGGGGGGGCTTCTGGCCTGGGGGGCTCTCCTCCCCTCTCCTGGTCTGGCTGGTCTGGCTGGGTAGGATCTGGCTCCCTTTATGAACACACGGTTCACGTCGGCAGCATGCATGTATCTCCACCCCCACGTGCACGTGCACACTCCACACTGCTCCCTGTCTGCTTCATCCCTCCTCCTTACCTACAGTGTATTGATGGACAGTTTTTTTTTCTCGCTCATCTTAGTGTCAGATTTTCACCTTTGATGTAACATTCGTCTTTCCAGCAGATCTGGTATAATTGTTACAGCTTAAATTAATAATTTATTCAAATCAGTACTTGTATCCCACACTTTTTCACCTTTCTTCCTTTTACTCTCTTCCACCCTCCCCTCACATTCTTCCCCTCTCCCTCCCCACACACACTAAATGTAACAAATAAATAAAAAATAATACGACAAAAAGGGGTTTATACAAATCTACACTCTAGTTTCTTGAAGCTATATAACCTCTTTTTGTGATAGTAAAACCTGTCCAACACAAAAAGCCTTCAGCTCTAATCTGTTTGCTCAGCTGTTGGACAGAACAAGTTAAAAAGAGTAAAAAGAGTAAAAAGAGAAAAAAAAATAAAAAAAATAAACCTAATGCAGAACACGCAAAACAAACAAAAAAACATAATAAGAAAATGCAGCAATACAAAGACTCAAACAGACATCACATCTTACCTTTGCAGAAGTTTCAAACCAGCCCACAAATCCATACTCCCTGGAGAAGTTCTCCAGTTTGGGCAGCTTGGGACACAAGCCATGCCTGCGCTGGTCACACTTATTCGCCAACAGGACGGCTGGAACCGGTCTCCCGTTAGTCAGGGCGACCTGGCAAAAATGAGACGAGATAAAAAGAAAGCAATTATAACATGGGAGGAAGGAATAAATCTGCAGCTTATCCGGAAAAGGTCATTGTTTAAGTCACAAATGTGTTCGGGTTCATTCAGCTGAATCAGGGCAAAACACAGAAACAAATTCTGTATATGAGCATAATGAATATTGATCACTTATAAAATCAGGATGCAGAACCTACAAAACTTTTGGTAAAATACTTTTTAATGATCCTTTCCTTTCTTAAATGGATTTCACCTTCATATAATCTCTGTGATCATTGCCAATTGCTTTACATTACAGGCAGATTGATTTACAAAATTCTCCAAGAGAAACTCTGTAAGACAGGCCTTCTTCTTTACAGAGTGTTTCACATTATTAAGCAAATTGCATTAAAGTTTCAAAAAGATAAAATTTGTTCTTTTTCAATCAACATACTGGATGATATTGAATCTCTGGGCTCTTTGGATCACTCACATTAAAATCAGACACCTGTGATCATTAGTCTGCCAGGCGAGTTTAATTAATAGAAAAGCTACTAAAGAAGGTCATTTCACATTACTAAGCAGACCAATGTTTTTTACGGAGCCCGTGTCCTGACATTAAGATATAAAAATATATCTTGTTCCCACAGATTATCGGCATCTTTGCTGCCAATCACTGGCCAATCATTGGTCTTGTTGTTAGACCTTGGTCACAGGGACACGGTGATTGGCCAGTGATTGGCAGCAAAGCACGCTGGGAAACGTGACGTAGTGCTATTGTTGTTATGCTACGAGCTAAAGGTAAGTGCTTTAGGCGAAGCAGCCAGCTTAATATGAAATTTTTCAGATTTTCATCGAGAAAATAACAGATCGACCATTCTTGCTTTTATTTTTACCCCTATTGAATGGTCACAGAGACACGGAAGTAGCGGCAGGAAGCGGCTTTTGCAGCAAGATGACTGAGGGCGTACCAGATCACCATGTGAATGAACGTGAATACGATGGATGCTTTTGTGCTTTTTGAAATAAATAAATCTGTTCTCTAAACTTCCTCCGTGTCTTCAATGCAATGTAATGAGACACACACAGACAGAAATGTGAAGGTATCTGCTGTAAATCTATGACGTAAATTAATAACAGGATCAATGATCGGCTAGTCAGTTAGCATGTATCCTTATAGCCTTCGAATGTAAAGCAACTGACTGCTAAAGTTAATAAAAGACAAGTCCTGAATATTATTCCTATTCGACCCTAAACTACAATATCAGCTGTCTGTCAATAGACCAGCCAGTTGCCCAAATGCCGGCATACATCAAAGAGCTCTGCGGCGGAGCTAGTAGTAGCCTAGCAGGAGCTATCGTATGACAAAGCAGCCTAGTTATCATAAATCTTTTGATATTTTTCTTATATTCATTGAGACAGTAATAAAGTGATCATTTTTGTTTTTCATGTTCCTTTTTTGAACGAATATGGGTCACAGAGACAAGGAAGTTACCGCTGAAAGCGGCTTAGTTTTGCCTGTGTACAGAGATTATATCTGCCTGAATGACTTATGACGTGAATAATTATTGCGTTCGAACGGATTAATTATTGCGTTCGAACAACATAATTATTGCGTTCGCACGAGTTAATCATTTCGAGCGAACGGAATAGTATTTTGAGGGAACGCAATAGTATCTTGTGTTAACGGAATAGTATCTTGTGGGAACGGAATAGTATTTCGTGCGAACGACATAATAACCTGTGGGAACAAGATATATTTTTATATCTTAATGTCAGGACACGGGCTCCGTAGTTTTTAAGGAATATGGGAAAGAAAAAGGATATCTGTTGCTGAAAAGCATTAATTGTCAAATACCTTGAATTGAAAAATGCCTAGCAAAGTTATCAAAAAAAAAAACATCGTATTTGTAAAGTTTCTTTTTTTTTTCTTTTCTTTTCTTAACTTGTCCTGTCCAACAGCTGGGCAAACAGATGAGAGCTGAAGGCCTCTTGTGTTGGACATATTTTACTTTAACAACAGGGGTTCTGAATTTTTTGACAAACCAAAGGTATGTCTGAATAAACCCCTTTTGTAATCGAGGCGAAACTTTATTCATTTCAATCGTATTTGAAGATTTTTTGTGTTGGACCGGACGGAAAAGGAAAGGAGGGGCAACAAGTTGCTGGATGTTTATCAATACGGTCAGGTTCAGATGTAATACAAATCTAGAAGGGGCGGGGCCTGTCCACACACACACTCACATGTTATAAACACAACTGTTGGCTGCAAAAATGTCCACATGTCAACATGTACACAATACAGAGAGTGTTCACACACGCACACTTATGCCTTCAAACCAACTAGTGTGAAATATTTCATTCAATCACGCAAAGTGTTTGTGCAAGGTGAGCTAACACCTGTGCTCTGGTGAGTGTTTATGTTCTTCTAAAATGGATGGTGGAATGTGAAAAGAAGGAGAGAGAGTTCTCAGCCATCACCACACCAAGACCCCCGCCGCAGCAGGTGCGGCAGCCAGAACACCCCCAACGCTACTCGGCAGTGAGCAGAAAACAACCGCCCCCCGGGTGACCACATCCGCCACCCAGGCCAGGGCCAGCAGGACCGCCCCGAGGCCCTAGAGCCAGAGAGCAGGGAGGCTTGGAGGGACAGAGAGCGCAGCCCCGGCCCAACCAGGAGAGCAGCCCCCCCACCTCGCCAGAAGGGCTCAGCGCCGGGCCCCACCCGAGAAGAGTGCCTGCAGCCCCAGACGAGCGCCTCATCACCACCCAGGAGGTCTGGGCATCCTCCCGCCCCACCCCAGGTACGGGCCAGGACCCCCCTAGGAAGACCCGCTGAGAGCTCCAGGGAGCCACCCACTCGGCCCACGGTGGGTCCAGGAAGTAGCAAGGCAGGGGCCGGCCGCCCCTGCCCAGGAGTAGGGCCCACAGGAGAAGAGGGGGTCCACAAGAGATGTTGTAAACATGGCCCGACCAGGCTCACCCAACCAAGGTGCCCTAAATGTCTAAGGTGCGGTTAAAATTGGCGGGTAAGGCGCTAAGAGGACATCTGCTGCTTGCTAGCAGTGATCTCCAAGCACCCCCCCACCAAGGGCCCTACATGTCTAAGGTGCAAATAAAACTGAGAGAGGGGGGGGCCCATTCCATACGACAACCATGGAAGGGGGACCACTTCCAAGTAGCTCCTCCCCCCAAGGTGCATCGCAGGCTAAACCCCCCACCCCCTCACCCTAATATGAGATTATATGAGGAAGGGGGTAAGTCGGGGACAGCTGGTACACTGTCCCCCGGGGGGTCAAACAGCTGTCCCCCAGCCCCCACCAGCAGAGGGCCCAGGTCCCCCCAGCCCAGATTTCCCATCCCCCGAGGCGCCGATACCCCAGGCCCCACACCACCCACCCCACACAGAGAGAGAGGAGCCAGAAAGCGTATTTGTAAAGTTTCTTTTTACAGAAAAGAGCCAGTGAAGAAACAGAAGAGCATTTGACTTCACGATAAAAGAAAGCAGCATTTAACAGACAAAAACCAGGACTCTTTACTCCAAATATGGATTTTTTACGACAGTTGTTCCCACACACCATAATATTAATAGTGCATCATATTCAGCAACCAGCTATCAAATGTTATGAGGAGGCTCCTGATAAAGTAGCTGTCACAATCTTCAGTTCTGTTTTGTTTTACCTGCTGTGTCTCGCGGCAAGATGGCTGTGGGTTCTCTTGGAGGGCTCCGCCCCCTCTCTTGGGGCTGTCAATGAGTGGCGCCGAGCTGGCTGCACTTTAGGTTGATTGATTGAGCTCTATTTAAGTTTGTCCGTTTCTATTCTCTGTGTCTGAGTGTTGCTTTTGTTCAGTCTGTTTGTCCTGGTTTCTTTACCTGAGTCATGCTGTTTGAGTTATGTTATGTTTGTGGAGTTTTTCCCCATCTAGTGTGTTGTTTTCTGTTATTAAAAGAACTCTGGATCTTCCCTCAACCGTAAAGTCTAGTCCTGCATTTAGGTCATTCATATACACTGTGACATTACACTCCGACAATGTCAGACCCAGCTGGGCATGATACAGCACGTGAGGTTTTGTCTACAGCTGAAGAGGAATTACCTACCTGGATCCCCCTGAGTATCATGATCTTGGAGAGGTGTTTTGTAAGACTCAGGCAAAATTTCTTTCACCACATCGGCCGCATTACTGTTCCACTGACTCGCAGGAACATAATCATCTAGAGCAGTGTTTTTCAACCAGTGTGCCGCGGCACACTAGTGTGCCGTGGGAGATGGTCAAGTGTGCCGTGGAAAATTGCCCTCATTAACTGATCTAAAAACATTTCCCATCTCCAGGATTCCTGCTCTGTGTTCATCCAAACAGGCCCTGATAAAACACTGAGGAGTTAGGAATATAAAAGATCGTAAAATACTTTTTCTTTGCGTTTATTTTATTTTATTAAAGACATTTTGATAAGAATGACCGTACCGCGATTCAGCTGCAGCTCCGGCTGTATTTGGGAAACGTCCCGTCCCTTTGACTGTCTCCACCAATCACTCTTGAGGGGCTTAATCACATGTCATCAGTCTGACCAATCAGAAGTGGTTAAAGTCTTCATTTCCTTGTCCCGATTTCGCTCGTAAAGTCGCTCAGTTCTAACAAAAATACCAGCTAAAGCTCGTCTTTTGCGCTGTAGCTTTCCACAGAATCCGGTGTCAGACCGTGGAACAAGTGAACAAAACAATGAAGCTCCGAAAACCGATCTCCGGCCGTTTTATGCACTACATCTCCCATGATGCATTGGGTTGTGAGAGTGACAGGGCACAAGGAGATCTGTCGTTAGACGTCTTGAAACCAACGAACACACATCAAACTATTTTTAAATCTTCTAACTTAACTTTTATTGAATCTTTTAGAAAAAAAAACAGCTGCAGTTTCCTGCTTTTTCTGCAACAATTATCTCAAAAATGCATGTGATATTGAGGAGGGGCTGTAGATCAATACAGACTATGAGTTTATCCTTCTTTTTTTAAATTTTTGGATGCTGGTGTGCCGCGGGATTTTTTTTAAGGTTAAAGTGTGCCGTGGCTCAGAAAAGGTTGAAAAACACTGATCTAGAGGACATATCTATCCACTGTCCTAACCTTGACTGGGAGGTCATGGAGCAGTACCTACAGGAGAGTCTCCAGACCGGCATCATCCGACCTTCATAGACTACTGAAGTTTGAACAGTATCACTATTTGCAAAACTTACCCCCACCCACTGCTGAACATTGCTTTGGATTTATTAAGGGGAGCTAGCATTTTCTCCAAGCTGGATCTCCGTAGTGCATATTATTTTGTGTGCATCCCAGATGGAGATGAGTGGAAGACAGCTTTCAACACCCCTACTGGACAGTTTGAGTACTTTTTCATGCACTTTGGTTTAACAAATGCTCCTGCAGTTTTTTAAGAGTCTGATCAATGATGTGCTGAAAGACATGATCAATAAGCTTGTTTTTGTTTATCTAGATATTATTTATTTTTTTCTCTCCAGACCCTGTTACCAATGTACAGCACGTCAGAGCCGTCTTACAGGGCCTACTGGAGAACCAGCTTTTCTATAAAGCTCAAAGCTTTTTGGGCATGTGGTCACTCCAGGCGCTGTTCAGATGGATAACTCAAAGGTTGAAGCTGTTTGGTAGGAGCCTATCCCTACTGACAGAAAATAACGTCAATGCTTCCTGGGTTTTGCCAACTTCTAGAGGCGCTTCATTAGGGGATTCAGTGGCGTGACATCTCCAAATAATTCATTGTGGATATGGATGCATCTGACTCTGGAGTGGGAGCTGTGTTTTCAGAGAGAGCGTACAGTTATAAAATCCATCCCTGCGCATACTTCTTCCACAAGCTCACTCCTGCGGAGAGAAATTACAACATAGGGAACAGAGAACTACTGGCGGTGAAGTTGGCTCTTGAGGAGTGGCGTCATTGATTGGAGGGGTCTAAACATCCCTTCCTTGTTTAGACCGACCACAAGAACCTAAAGTACACTTGTACTTCTCAAGTCTCAACTCCTGGCATGCGAGATGGAATTCTGTTTTTCAGTAGGTTCAGGTTCACCTTGTCTTACAGACGTGGCAGTAAAAACCTTGAGCCAGATGCACTTCTATACCAGGAAGAGGAGGTGGTGGACAGAGGTAGTGGCTCCATAATTCCACGATCAATGGCATTGGGCACCACACAATGGGCCCTGGAACGCAAGGTGAGAGATGACTCTGCTGTTCTTGCTGGATTTCTTGTTGGTTGTCTGTTTGTTCCCTCAAGTCTTCGTCCCCAGGTGCTGAAATGGGGACACTCTTCTCGGCTGGCGTGCCACCCTGGCGTTTCACGGACTGCATTTTTGGTGGCACAGCGATTTTGTCTCTTCAAGCCCAGTATGTGCCAGCATGAAGGTTCCACGTCGTTCGCCAGCAGGTCTCTCATCTCCTCCTTGGTCCCACGTAGCAATGGACTTCATTACCAGTCTTTTTTTTTTTTTTTTTTTTTTTTTTAACTTGTCCTGTCCAACAGCTAGGCAAACAGATGAGAGCTGAGGGCCTCTTGTGTTGGACATATTTTATTTTAACAAGAGGGGTTATTCATCTTCAGACAAACCAAAGGTATGTCTGAATAAACCCCTTTTGTAATTGAGGCCAAAATTTATTAATTTCAATCATGTTTGAAAATCTTTGGTGTTGGACCGGACGGAAAAGGAAAGAGGGGAAGAAGAGAGAGGGACGTTAGAGAGAGGGGGGGGTAGGAGGGTGATAATAGGAGGGGAAGGGGGGTAAGACCATGAAGCAGCATAGAGCAGACAGGTTTACTGGTTGTTTATCGTTACGGTACGGTTCAAATGTAGTACAAAAAGGGCGGGGCCTGTTCACACACACTCAAATATTATCAACACACCTGCTAGCCGCAAAAATGTCCACATGTCAACATGCACACAAAACAGATAGTGTTCACGAACGCATACCTATGCCTTTAAACCAACTAGTGTGAAATCTTTCATTCATTCAATCATGCAAACTATTAGTGCAAAGGTGAGCTAACACCTGTGCTCAGGTGAGTGTTTATGTTCTTCTAAAATGGATGGTGGAATGTGAAAAGAAGGAGGAGCGCCCAGCCACCCCCACACCCATACCCCCGCCGCAGCAGCAGCGGCAGCCGGAATTCCCCCAACGCCACACGGGAACAGGCAGGGAACAACCGCCCCCCGGGCGACCAAGACCGCCACCCAGGCCAGGGCCAGCCGGACCGCCGCGAGGCCCCCAGAGCCAGAGAGCAGGGAGGCGCAGAGGGAAAGAGAGCGCCGCCCCAGCCCAGCCAGGAAAGCAGCCCCCCACCGCGCCGGAAGAGCCCAACGCAGGGCCCCACCGGAGAGGGACGCCCACAGCCCCAGACGAGCACCCCACCACCACCCAGGAGTTCCGGGCATCCCCCCGCCCCGACCCCAGGTACGAGCCAGGACCCCCCAAGGGAGACCCGCTCCGCACTCCAGGCAGCCACCCACCCGGCCCACGGTTGGTCCAAGTAGGAGCAAGGCAGGGGCCCGCCGCCCCCGCCCAGGAGGGGGGAACCCCGGGGAAAAAAGGGCGGCCCACAAGGGATGTTATAAATATGGCCCGACCAGGCTCGGCCATGTTGGAAGTTTGGCGGGGCCCAGCGCCCAGGGGCAAGGACCAGGACCCACCCCCCAGGGACACGAACACCCCCGGCTCAGGTGTAATATGAACCCCCCCACCGTGCGGAGAGAGCACCGCCGGGCCCAGGGAGCCGGCACCCAAGGGACACGGCCGCCATCGCCAAGGGGCCCGCACCCCCCACCAGGGAAGGGGTAGGGGACAGATGGACCCAGGTCCCACCTTCCTTGTAAAATGTGTGTGCGTGTATGGGTGTTTGAGAGGGTGTTTGTGTGCATGTGTGTGTGTTTATGTTTGAATGTATATATTGAAGGGGGAGGGGTGTGTGTACTAAGGGGGGTGCAGTTAAAATTGGCGAGTAGGGCACTAAGGGGACATCTCCTGATTACTCACAGTGATGTCCCCTCACCCTCCACACCAAGGGGCCCTAAATGTCTAAGGTGCGGTTAAAATTGGCGGGTAGGGTGCCAGGAGGACATCTGCTGCTTGCTTGCAGTGATGTCCAAGCACCCCCCCTACCAAGGACCCTACATGTCTAAGGTGCAAATAAAACCGAAAGAGGGGGGGCCCACTCCATACGGCAACCATAGGAGGGGGGCCACTCCCAAGTAGCCCCCCCCCAAGGCGCATCGCAGGCTAGACCCCCCACCCCCTCACCCTAATATGAGGTTATATAAGGAAGGGGGTAAGTTGGGGACAGCTGGTAGACTGTCCCCCGGTGGTCAAACAGCCGTCCCCCAGCCCACCCCCAGCAAAGGGGCCAGGGCCACCCAGCCCAGGGGCCCACCCCCGGAGGCGCCGACACCCCAGCCCGGCACCACCCACCCCACACAGAGAGAGAGGAGCCAGAAAGCGTCGCCCCCCCCCGGAGCAAGCCCAGGCCCCCACCCCCAGACGCCGGCCCTAGAAGAGCTCTGGTCAGGCCTCGACGGGACCGAGGAGGCCAACCGGCCGAGGCAACCACTGATTGCCTCAGCGGAGACCCCGACCCGCTAGCCCCCCCGACCCGTACTAATAATGGGCCCCCCCTCCCCCCCAGAACGCCCCCCCACAGGACAGGGCCGACAAGCCCCCCACCCCACCCCACCCCAGACCCCGCAGCCGAAGCGGGTGACACCCAGAGCGACCGGGGGCCCCGAGAGGGTTGTCCCGTCCCGCCCCAGAGCCAGGGAAGGGCCGATCCCAGCCCCAGGTGCAGATGGGCAGCCCATCCGGCGCCGCTGGGCCCCCCCCACCCGAGCAGGGCCCCCCGCCAACCCCCCCCAGCACAGGCAAAGGGACCACCCCCCCAAGCCAAGCCAGACCACCACCCCACCCCCCCACCACGCACCCCCACACCCAAGCCCAGAGGACCACGCAGCGCCCCAGCCCGCCCCACCCAGGCACCGGACCCGACCCCCCGACCAACGGAGCCCCCCACCGCCCCCGCCAGGCACCGGAAGCCCCGACCCCCACCCCAAACCACGGCAGAAGGGCAAGGAGCAGCGACGACCAAGCCCCCCACCCCCTAAGTCATGGAGTCAACCACAGGAGACCAGAGAGACTGAATTCTTTCAAAGTTACTTGAGCTTTGGGCTGACATTTTTTCCAAGCTGATATGATCAAACAGCAGATTTCTGTGTTGACTTATGTTTATATTTTTCTTGTTTTTCCAATTTATTAAAATAGTTTTTTTGGCAATACAAAGAGTTATGAAAATGATAGATGCTAATCCTTCTTCTATATCGATGGCACTCATGTAACCAAGCACACAAAGTGACGGTGAGGCAGTGATTGAAACCTTAAGCCAGACTGATAAATCGGCACATACCTGCTGCCAGAGAGCCTGGACAGGAGTGCAGAACCACAGTGCGTGCATGTAGCTGTCGGGTAGATTATTATCACAGTGCTCGCAAATGTCTGAGTTACTGAGACCCATCTTGAACATCCTCTGTCCAGTGTAGTAAATTCTGTGAAGAGTTTTGAGATTCATTACCAGTCTTACCAACTACAGAAGGTGAACCAGTCATCCTGACCATTGTGGACAAGTTCTCCAAGTTAGTCTATGCTATTCCCTTGCAGGAACCCCAGTACATGGTCCACCCAATTCACCTGGGAGGAGTGTGCCCATGACTCTTTAGTTAACTCCTCTGGGTTCTCACCTTTCCAGGCTGCTTATGTTCAGCCACCTCTGTTCCCCCACTAGCACCACAACTGGTCCAGCGGCTTTTGTACTGCGTTGTCTACGCACCCAGAAGACATTCAAAAGTCAGCTGTTGAGAAACCCCAAGAGGCTCAGTGCTGTGGCTGATACGGTTTAAATCTCAAGAATCAAGATGCAGAGTAAGGCTTCAATGCAAAAAGGGCAAGTTGAAAACTGTTTAATAACAGTAAATAAAAAAACTAAGGAGCTGCATCTGCACACCAAATGATAACAAGACAGCACACATAACGCTCCAACAGAGAGACATAAAACAAGGTGACTTAAATAGGCAGACAACTCTACCAGCAAACAAGGTGCAGCTGTGGACTCCAGTAGGAAGCACAGGTGAGTGGGCAGAGCAGCAAGGAGAAGCCACAGCAGACCTGCACAAGATCAAAAAGTGAAAACCGAAAACAAAACAAGCAGAAGGAGAAGGAGAAGCCACAGCAGACCTGAACAAGATCAAAAAGTGAAAACCGAAAACAAAACAAGCAGAACGTGCCAGTGACAAATCGTTGACGGACCTCTCCGCCAGAGTACAAGGTGGGGGACACTGTCTGGCTGAACTCCACAGACTTCCTTCTCAAGGGTGGCTCCAAGAAACTGCATCCTTGCTTCATTGTGAAGCTGGACCTCCAGCGCACCTTAAGAGTAAAACCGGTGTTCCATCTGAGCAAGCTGAAGACTGAGAGAGTGAGTCCTCTCCATGCAGCATCGGAGGATCCCCCTCCTCCCCGTCTCATGGATGGAAGCCCAGTATACACTGTCAAAACTCTTCTCGCTTCTCGGGGGGTAGGCCGGGGCATCCAGTACCTGGGGCCTGTTGCACAAAAGTAGAATTAAGACATCCGGGATAAATGACTGAGCTGAGCTCAATGAATCCACAACATGTGCGTCCAGGCTTAATTGGTTGCACAAAGACCAAGCCAGGATGAGCAGACACGGATACATCAAGCCAGGTGTAACCAATCCTGGATAGGTGCGCGCTCACAGCTCACTCAAATAGACCCTGCCACAGATCACAGATAAACTGATTTACCATGGCAACTAGAGCCGCGTACTTTTCCCTGTCGGAAGCACAAATCCTCATGGAGGCATACGAGGAGGTTAAAGATTTAATTAAGAAGAAAGGCAACACCGCCACAGTGATAAAGCACACTCAAAAAGAATTTAAATTAAATTTCCAGCCAATTAAGTTTACGAAAATGTAACTTGTCATTTCAACCAGAAAATGTTATATTTGTAAATCTTACGTGAATGAATCATGTCGATCGTACATAAAAATAATCCATTTAAAAGTTACTAATTTCAATCATGTTGATCCAATATGATAACATTAAATTGGATACATTAGTAATCGCAAGGAATTGTGGGATTCCATTTTCTTTGTCTATCTGGGCAGATTGGGGTCTAAGTGTGAGTTTTTGTCCATGGGTTTTATTCCTAACACAACATAAATTGTGTTAGGAAGTCATACAAATTTAATTTGAATAAACTTAATTTAATGAGGTGTTACCAATTGAAGTGATTCAGTTAAGTTGGATCAACTTTTATCTTTTTAGAGTGAGCAACAATATTAATTTAAAGTTGGGTCCAACTGCAGTATTTAGATTGAATCAACTTAAATTTATTAGTTTGAACCTAAGTACATTAAGTAGGACCAATATGATTCCTTTTTGTTCAAGTAACCCTATCTAATCATGTGGAAATCATTTCCATAATTTTCTTATGTTCATTCAAAGTGAACCTTTTTTTGAGTGTAGTTTACCTGCTTTAATTTGTCCTTATTCAATAAAGGAACATAATGTTACACATTGTGTTTTAAATGGAATGTGTATTATTTTATATGACAGAGTACTAGGGCCCACTAAGGAAAAAAGGATAAAGTCATAAATTTATGAGGCTGGTTCTTTCTGCAGAAAAGCAATATATTCTTTTTACAGTTTTGATAGTGATACTTCATATTCTGGCACATCAGCATGTCTTCGTTTATGAAACCATACTGAAGCACAATTTCACAAAAATGCCCCACATCTGTCATTTTAACAACTGTCCTGTCTTACAATATTATGACTTGTCTTTTTTTCCCCTCTGTGGCCCTAATATTCTATTATTTTACATATAGCCTTATAGTCTATGGGAAACTGTAAATTATCTAATGATAGCAACATCATCTAAAACTAGTCTAGTTTTAGATATAACTAGTCTAGTTATATGTGATAACAATGTATAGTGAGCAGTGAAATAACTATTGGTTTCCATTTGTGGCGACTGGTGACTGACATTAGGGATGAGATTAAATAGATCCTGGAATTTAGCCTGGTCTGGAGCAGGCTAGCTCCACAGAATAAATCTCCATGGTAATTTATACCATAACATATCCTCCTGCCCCCTATCCAGCTTTAGTGCAACCGGATTGGGGATCAATTGAGCCAGGATCACCAAGATATCCTGGCTTAATCCCTTATCCTACTTTTGTGCAACAGGCCCCTGGTGGATTGGGAGGGTTATAGTCCGGCTGATCATCAGTGGGTTCCTGAATGACGCATCTTGGACAAGGACCAGCCGTGTCGTCCATCTGGTAGCCGGACGTAAGCAGGAGAGTTCTGTCACAATCTTCAGTTCTGTTTGTTTTACCTGTTGTGTCTTGTGTGCTACTGTTGCTCTCCATGAGTGGCGTACAGCTGTCTGCACTTTGGGTTAAGTTGTTTTGGCTCTATTTAAGTGTGTCGGTTTCCACTCTCTGTGTCTGAGTGTTGCTTTAGTTCAGTCTGTCTGTCATTGTGTTTTCAAGTCCTGTTAAGTTTGTGGAGTTTTTCCCACCTAGTGTAGTGTTCTCTGTTATTAAAAGAACTCTGGATCTTCCCTCAACCTTGTAGTCTAGTCCTGCATTTGGGTCATCCTTTTAGTGGACTTCAGACAAGCTTACTCCTGATTGGCGGCAGCAGTTGCCATAGAAACGTTGACTCAGACTGACTCGGACCAATCACTGTCATCTTGCTTCAACATGGAGACGTCTGTATCGCAAAGAAATGGAGATGGAATTTACATAATTTTGCTGTAGCCAGAATTAAGGGATTTCACACTCGCTCAGTCCAGTTCTCTTATATAGTCAATGCATAAAATCTATTATACAAATAAAGTTTAAACCAGTTGCGTATATTTTAAAGAGGATGAAATTTACCCTCAAAAGTTGACGGAAACTGGAAGTTAAAACATAAAAAGAATCTGATGCCAACTTCAACCTCGTACAGGCCAGTCCGTGAAACTTTTGTCAGACATTAATCCGGTCCATGGCCTGGAAATGGTTGGTGATTTATAGATGTGGAGGTCATAACATTTAAAAATGGGTAACATAACAGTTTGCATATTTCTGAGCCATTATTTAAAAAATGGACACACAAAAAAAATCATCAACGCGGATTTTTTCTCAACCAAAAAAAAAGCACATAAACTCAGTCGGGTTATGATAAGCTGTCCTTTTTATCTTTGAAGATGCTCATTTGGGATTTCATTCCCACTGGTACTCACACTGGAACAATTTTAACAACCAGCCTTTTCTTGTCAACATTATACTGTGGTCATTGTTTTCAGCGTCTATGTCTCTCCAGCCAATTTAGGTCACACAATTTTTTGGATAATTGAGGACAAGCAGCTGACTTGGTGAGTGGTGAATAAAACAGAAGAAAGAGCTCTCGAAAACCCTAGCAGGAAAACCAATGAGATCCACAGAGACATGCAGCTGCAAAGAAGTGTCTTTCTCTTAACTTTGTTTTCTGAATGAGGAAAAGAAGGCTCCAGGCAGGGCAGTGAGAGTTAAGAGGAAAAAAGTGGCAATGCTTGCTGGTAGCAGATGGTGTCATTCTAAACACATTACTAAGGAGCTGCTGCGAACACTCGATACTGGACTGCTGACTGTGGGTTTCCATTTAGCATAACCATGTCTCTTTGTCTGCAAAATGTATACATCTATGTTAGTCAGCAATAAACGTTTTTCCTCTTTAACTTTGCACAGCAGCTACTGAAAAGACTACATTACAACTTATCTATAGAATACACAAGTGCTTTTTATGAAGTCTTTAGTCTCATGAAAATCTTCTGTAAAACAAGTTTCAAAGAAGGCTTCAAAGAAGGTTTTGCTACAGTAAGTTGGGATACATATATTTAATAGGCCATAAGGTGAAAGCTGTTTCATATCATTTCATTCCGACATAGGGGAGCTAAAAACGTTTTTCTAAATAACAAAGATATGTATATTGGCCCTAAGCTAGAGTGTCAAAGTTCTCTATTTGTTAACCTGTAGTTTAAAAAAAATCTGTTTGAAGTCAGAACTGCTTACTTTACTCACATATTTACATTAGCAAGTGCACTGTGGTTTGGGTCACGTGTAAGCTGCTGGTCCAACAGAAGCATATCCATAATGGCAGCAAACACATCAACGACTTTGGAGGAGGAAAACACTCAAAAATGAAAATAAGCAGTTTAAAAGGAGAAAAATACTGACGCTGGTTTTCATTCAACTTGCTACAGAAGATTCAGAGATAAAAAGTGGTGTGAGTACCCCAAGCACCTCTGGAAACTTCCGTCCAACATGGGTTTAAATGTTCCTTCCTCTTGTCCTGTTCTACCTGTCCTGTGCATCATTTGCAGAATAGTGGACAAATACATATTAATAATAATTGATTAGATTTATCTGCGCTTTTCCAGACGCACAAAGCGCTTACAATGTGTCCATTATTCATTCACTCCTCATGTATACTTGGTGATGGTAGAGGCGTGGCTGCCAGTTCACACCTACGATCCCTCTGACCATCACCGGGACATTCATACGCATTCACACACCAGTGGAGCCACACTGGAGGCAAGGAGGGTGAAGTGTCTTGCCCAAGGACACAACAACAGTTGACTGGGGGGAGCAGGCATCGAACCGCTGACCCTTCAATCATTGGACGACCTGCTCAACCTCCTGAGCCACTGCCACCCATTACAGTGTTGGGCAAACACATAAAGGATCATCTTTCAGTAGTGCAAATGTTATCAGCAGGTAGTGGGGCAAATAATCTGTCTCTCAGTCTCTTAAACTTTCACACACACTGCTGAAGTATTTTGTTTAGAGTTGTGATGATTTTGAACCAAATTCGGTATGCTACATTATGCATGTTTTAATATAATGTAGAGGATGATATTTTTGTATGTTTTATTTTTGTTAAAGGGCTTATATCATGCAAAATTTTTAGCTTTTAAGTGTATTGTAATGTTTATTCCTCACTATGAACAACCCAAAAGCAGCATTTTAATCCATTCGTGCATCTCTGAGTATTCCTCTAAAAACCAGCACTCTGAACACCAGCCCATCCCAATCCATGAAAACAATTGAGTTCTCACATTGTGACGTAGATAAGTTAAGCCCCTTCCAGGATGAGCCAGCCCTGCCAACTGCGACCCCAAGCTAACACACATCCATGGATGTCAGGTTTCAGTTGAAATCAGCTAAGCTGTTACCGTCGCAGCTGGCGCAGCTACAGCCCACATCCAAGATTCCACTGCATTCTCACAGACAATCGCTACAGACGCTGAAACCAGACTCCTCTCCATCCTTGGCCTTCACACAGGTGAACGTCCCAGGATATCTAGGATTGCTTCATTACTGCTCATCTTCCACATTTGCTCCCACCTGTCCAGCCACCTGCCAACGCTGAAGAAAGAGGAACCACTTCTCAAGAATGTGTGGTTCCTTACCCAGCACTGCCAAGCACTGACCCAGTCAACCAAGCTCAACCACCATTCACTCTGTGGGCTCACACCTGGGGCTGGGCAATATGGCCTTAAAAATAAAATCTCCAATTTCATTTTTTTAATTCGATCCCCCCCCCTGCAAACACACACACTTAAGGAAAGCAATAAGAACAAACGGCAGACAACTTAAAGCAAATTTTGACTTTATTTAATCAAACGCAAGAAAAATGTAACCCCCATTTTTGGGATGAATAATAAATAAATGAACACACTCTTGGGTTTTTCTTATTCTCACTCTCTTTTGGACTTGTGTTGTTTATATAATTTTGCTGTATATAATTTTCTTGTTTTATACAATTTTTTTCTTGTTTTTGTATTATTCTACACTTGTTTTCACTTGTCCAAAATAAAAAGTCAGTTATTCCCAGCTGTGTTTTACGTCACACTTTGTAGTCTAGATTAAAAGGTAGTAGCACCATTTTCTAAAGGATCAACCATACAGCTCATGTCTGGGGTCTAAGGTTTTAATCAAATTAATAAGCCCCGTCTTCTCCATGGAGAAGATGATGAAGCACAGCAGGAGTTGCGGTCACCCCCCCTCCCCCCGCCGCCGCCTCCGAACAAAAAAATCCTCAGGCAGACAAGTAATAATTACATCACAGTATTCTTTATTAAAAGATTACAGTACCAATGCTGTTTGGCTGCTTGAGTGTGTGTCAAAGCAATCGCGCTTGTTGCTGGACATAGAATTATGGCGGTCTCCCCTCTGAGGCTGCTGGAGTGCTCCTGGCGGCCGTTAAATAAAAGCATAAAGCCGTATCATTGAATAAGCCGCAGGGTCGAAAGTTGGTGACAAAAGTAGCGGCTTATAGTCCGGAAAATACGGTAGGTGCTGTAGAATGAGTATGTGTATGTGTGCCAGGGGGCTGCGTGTGTAAAAGGACTGAGCGTGTGGTGAAACGCGAGTGCAAGCCTTTGACTGCGATGAGCTTTAGGCAAATGTTGCAGCTCTCTTCCTCCATGTCAGTAAACCCACACCAGTTCCAAACAACAGATGATTTTATTCCTTTCTTGGGAACAAACTTCCCACTCTCACCGGTAGCCATGCTGTCGCTTGGTGTGTTGTGTGTGCTATGATGTTGTTGTTTGTCGC
Source organism: Oryzias latipes (assembly GCF_053564925.1). Lineage (NCBI taxonomy): Eukaryota > Metazoa > Chordata > Actinopteri > Beloniformes > Adrianichthyidae > Oryzias > Oryzias latipes. The sequence goes on from NC_136254.1 coordinate 14,549,180, forward strand.
TTTCCATACAGCCTACGCTACGGAAGCTCTGGGGAGCCAAAAATGCGACATTACACAAAAACTCGATTTAGTTATTTTTTAAATCGCCCGTAACAAAAAATTCTAATTAATTCATTCAATCAATTTTTCGCCCAGGCCTACTTACACCTAAAGCCTTTTAAATGGTGTTCAATGGAGCTTGATGCCGTAGCTCTGTCATTGCTGCTGGACACTGCAGCCTTTAGGTCTCAGCTCAGCGAACCTACAGGTAGACAGCCCGTCGACAAATCCAGGTGTGAAATGTCTTTCATCCTTAATATCCCACAGTCAACTGTCAGCTCTATCATAATCAATTTGTAAGAGTTTGGGATTACAGCTACTCGGCTGTGGTGCAGTGGAAGGGCGATCGACCTTTAATCTGAAGATTGCAGGTTAGATTACCACCTGCCCGCCCATAGACACTGAACCCCAGCTTTCCCCTGGTGGAAGGCTGGCAGGTTGGTGCCAGTGTTTAGCAGTGGAGCCGCCATTAGTGTGTGTAAATGGGTGAATAGGACTGTGACTGTAAAGCGCTTTCCCCTTCGGGAAAGGTAGATAAGTGCCATGCAAGTATGGGCCATTTACCATTTACCATGAAGGGGTTGGCCATGTAAACTGACGGAGAGGGGTCAGCAGATTGTAGCATGTATGTCTTACATGAACTTTACAAAGTTGGTTTTAATTAATTTGGGCTAGTTTGGTTCGACTCATGGAGGAATGTGAATGTTTAAAAACAACAGACAAGACTTGAGTTGCTAATGTAAATGTATTTACAATATACAGTGAATACAAAAATCACAATATATACAACAAAGGATTTTTTTTAGTCCAGAGGATGTTTTCTGTTGTTTTGTCTTTCTAGTTCTTAAGGCGTCCGTTAGGCCTTATGAAAGAGTTTTTATAGTTCTCTTTTGGAAAAACGAAAGAAAGAAACACTCCAGCTGATTTGTTGGATGAGAAGGGGGTTAGTTCCTACCGCACTGGCAGTGAAGAGGGCAGAATCCAAGTCAGGATCGGGGCTCCTTTTTAGCTCGCAATCTGCAGAGGATTTATCCTCTTTTTTCCTTCTGGGAGTGGTAAAAAACTCCCTGATAAACAATTCTGTCCAGTGCTCAGGTTGAGCATCCAGTAAATTGGTCTGCAAGACGACCAGTCTTGCGACCTGGCCTGTTAAAACAGGGTCAATAAATAAATAATAATTCCCTTTGATCAAAAGAAAGCATATTCCCACAACCTCCTTAATTAACATAATAAACAAATGCATATGCAATTCATAATCAAGAGGAAATTACAAAATTATTTTAAGTGCATAATCGATAGTTGTACAACATTTCCAAATTCTATTTCAATGTAGATGATCATCAATTTCATTTCAACGAGTACTCACAATTTATATTTCAACATTATTTATCAAGCAGAAAAATAGTTCATTTTAACCACATCCAATTATAAAAAACAATTCATTTAAACTGGCGCCCGCGCCAGCTGTCTCAATCATGGCTGCACTCACCAGTTCACTTTTTGTTCAATTGTGCAGATTTAAATCCCGGCTTCAGATGATGAACGCCGATCTGCAGCAGCGGTACACAGCCCAGCTCCCTCGTACTTGCAACCTGTCAGTGCTTTGACAGGTCTCCCAAGAACGAAAGCCACGTCACTACTGAACTTATAGTCTCGCGGTATTTGCACAGCGCAAGGGAACCGGCAAATTTAAAGTGACAGTGCAGAATTTTACTAGGAGCGACAGCGCAGTATGATTTAAAGTGATAGCGCAGAATTTCATCGGGGTTACACCCTCCCCACTTTAGTTCATGCGCGTCCGCGTCGCATATCAATACAATGCCTAAGATGAGTCTGCTGCAATGGCTTGATCCAAAGCACTCGAATAAGCTTTTGACACGTTCTGAAGTAGTGTTTGTATAACAGAAATAAGCGGATTTCCCAACACTGAATACTTAAGCCTACTTGGCTGTCGACGTTGCCGAGTAGATCGTCTGGGTGTTAAATCTTCCCCTATAGGATCACAAGGCATAACGGTAGTGTTGGGGTTAGCTACTTCTGGTGATGACTCAGATTGAACAGCATCTCCAACCTCAGACTCCAGAGACAACCCGACATCAGGTAAGGTTATGGACACGTCGGTAGGCAAGTCTTCTTCCACAGAAACTTCCGCAGGTTGTTCAGACTCGTTACTGGCAAGATTAGAGGGATCACCTTCAGGCATCAGTACGGGTTCTGCAACCTCAGGCAAGTTAGCCCCTTTTGCCCCCATAGATGAAGGAACCATGGTTGTGCTTTTGAGTTGAGGATCAGCAGAAGAGCCTACTGCTGTTGATGGGAAGATGCAGCAATCCAAGCTTCCTGGTGCAAGCTGTGGCTGCCCTGAAGGTTGTGGCACTCGGAACCTTACTGGCGACGGAACCAAACCTTCTGAAAGGACAGACTCAGCATCTTCTTCCGGAAGATCGACAGAATCAGACTGAAGTTTGGACTGACTTCGTGATTTTGGTCTGACTGGAGAGGTTTCTGCATTGGAAGATTGAACAGGACTTGATGGAAGAAACCCACAGGGTAAAAGTAAGTCTCGATGAAGTGTGCGGCTCGGCCCATCCTTTGTCTCAGGTTTTATGGTGTAGACAGGGAGGTTGCCAGCACGTTTGGTCACCACATAGACGTCATGCTCCCATTTATCTTCCAGCTTGTGCTTCCCACGTAGCCGAACATTTCGAACCAGAACTCTGTCTCCAACCTCCAAACTACAGGGTATTACCCTCTGGTCAAAGCGACGTTTGTTTTTCTCATTAGACTTGAGTGAATGCTGTGAAGCCAGCTTGTAACTCTCCTCTAGGCGTGAACGAAGATTTTTTACATATTCTGAATGGGAAACACTAGGAGGGTCACGAACAGGTAAACCAAAAGCCAAGTCAACAGGGAGTCGAGGGGAACGACCAAAAAGAAGTTCATAAGGCGTGAACCCTGTGACCTCATTCCTTGTGCAGTTATAAGCATGCACTAAAGGTTTCACGTACTCCCTCCATTTGGACTTTTGTTTAGCCTCTAATGTCCCCAACATGTTCAAGAGCGTTCGGTTAAAACGTTCCACCGGGTTACCACGAGGATGATAGGGAGTAGTTCTGGTTTTAGTTATCCCAGCAACTTCACAAAGCTCTTTAATCAACTTTGACTCAAAGTCTGGGCCTTGATCAGAGTGCAGGCGCTCTGGGATGCCATAATGGACTATGAACTCTTCCCACAGACACTTTGCAACTGTTTTGGCTTTCTGATTTGGGGTAGGTATGGCAACAGAGAACTTTGTGAAATGATCCGTGAGAACCAGGATGTCTTTAGTATTGGCACTGTCCGGTTCCAGTGACAAAAAATCCATGCACAGAAGTTCAAGAGGACGACACGTTCTTATGTTCACCAATGGAGCGGCTCTTTCAGGTAAGGCTTTCCGCCTAACACACCGGTCACAGGTTTTAATTGTCTGATCCACACCCGCTGCCATCCTGGGCCAGAAGAACCGTTGACGCACCAAATCAAGGGTGCGCTCAACGCCCATGTGCCCCATATCGTTATGCAAGGCCTTTAGCACAGCAGGACGCAAATTTGGAGGCAGAACCAACTGGAGAACATAAGTGTCCTCCTGGCGTCGCTTCCGATACAATATGCCATCATCCAGCTCCAACCGGTTCCACTCCCGTAAAAGAAAAGTCAGCTCTGGAAGCTCCTCCCTAACTAGAGGGGGGATTTTTTCACCAGTGATCAGTTGATGAATCACTTCCCGGATGGCTGCATCAGCTTGCTGCTCAGCTTTTATAGCTTCACGGGACAGGGGTGGAATAAGTGGAAACCCATAGAAATCCTCTTCATAAATGTCTGGAACAGCTCCAGTAGTCACTGATAAAGACTCAATCAGGGCGACATTGCAGAGAGGAGAATCGGATTTTGTTCTCAGCAGACAACTATTACAGATGGCATCTACAACATCAGGAGGAAGTTCTCCCACGTCGCCGGTCTGACATTGCTGCTCAGTTAGGTGCTGAACCAGCTCTGGTTCTTGGCAGGCTTGGTCCTCATCTACTGCTCCCTGATGAGCACGTCTTGACAAAGCATCAGCATCTACATTGTGACGACCAGCACGGTACTGCAGTTTGAATGAATACGTGGAAAGCGCAGCTAACCATCGATGACTGGCAGCATCAAGCTTAGCTGAGGTCAAGACGTAAGTCAGGGGGTTACTATCTGTGACGACAGTGAAGCTGGCACCATAGAGGTAATCATGGAACTTTTCTGTTACGCTCCATTTTAAAGCCAAAAACTCCAACTTATGAGCGGGGTATCTTGACTCACTCTGAGACAGACCTCGACTGGCGTACGCTATCACCCGAAGCCTTCCTTCTTGCTCCTGATATAAAACAGCCCCCAACCCTGTCGTGCTTGCATCTGTGTGCAGTATGTAAGGTTCCTTGGGGTTGGCAAATCCTAGAACAGGTGCAGAAGTGAGTTTGGCAATGAGGGATGTAAACGCATTCTGGCAATCTGGAGTCCATCTCTCACCAAATGAAAGTTTTGGGTCCAAATAATTTCCAGCTTGACCCTTTCCTTTGATCTTTGCACGGACTGGTGGATATCCTCGTGTGAGATGGTTAAGAGGTTTGGCTATGGTGGCATAATCTTTTATAAACCGTCGATAATAACCGGCGAACCCAAGAAAAGACCGTAATTCTTTAAGATTACGGGGAACTGGCCAGGATTTCAAGGTGGAAATCTTCTCTGGGTCCGTTTCCACTCCTCTCTCAGACACTACATGACCTAAATACCGCACATTTGTCTGAAAGAATTTACATTTATCTGGTGATAGTTTTAGACCAAATTCCTTTAACCTGTTTAACACACAGAGGAGGCGTCTTTCATGCTCTTCAAGGGAAGCGGAAAAAACTATCAGATCATCAATAAATACGAGAACTTCACGTAGATGTAGATCACCCATACACTTTTCCATCAGCCTCTGAAATGTGCTTGGGGCATTCGTTACTCCTTGAGGCATTCTGTTCCATTCCCAAAATCCAAGTGGAGTGACGAAAGCGGTCTTCTCCTTATCTTCTTCAGCCATCTCTATTTGATAATAACCAGACTTCAGATCTAATACACTAAACCATTTAGAACCATGCAGAGCCGCAAATGACTCCTCCAAATTGGGTAAAGCATAGGCATCTTTAATGGTCTGTATATTCAGCTTCCGGTAATCAATACAAAGCCGGACATCACCAGTCTTCTTACGGACCACCACGATTGGAGAAGAGAATGAAGACTCAGATTCTCTTATGACTCCAGCTTCAAGCAAATCCCGTAGATGGTTCCGGACTGCTTCCAGATCCTTTGGATGGATGGGACGTGCACGATGCTTGAAAGGTGTTTGGTCCAGTAACTTAATGTGATGTTTTACTTTGCTCGTACAGCCAAAATCCAGGTCATGTTGAGCGAATACCTCTGGCATGTTGTTCAACTTTGCTGTTATGCGGTCCTTCCATTCAGGGGTAATGGGTGAGTCCCCAAAGTTAAACTCCATAACAGTCTTTTCTTTGGCTGTAGGGGCAGCAACTTGCTGTGACAAAACAGTTGGCGAGTCACACACGTCACCGATGATTGATAGGGCTGGAATTAAAATGTCTTGCTTGGATTCGTTTTTTAGGATGACAGGAACTTTATAGGGTGAATGTTGCGGAAGAGTAATTAGGCAACTTTGTACACAGAGTCCACCAGGCAAAATGGAAGAAGGGTGCTCAATGATTGCCCATTTACTTGTAGATGTAGCATCCATCTTAGCAGAACCCTCTAAAACCTTTGTTTGCCCTGCCTGAATAAGCACAGGGGTTGGACTCTGCAACCGCACAACTCCAGTTTTTCTTGCTTGGGTTTGGTTATGACGAAGTTCTAAAGATTTCAGAACCACTTTGTACCCATATGCTTTAGGCTGGTAGGTATTACAGTCGCTGTCCAGATATTTATGATACAAAACTTCAAGGGTGTTCATCCCGATCAGTACAGGGCTTGAAGTATTTGCGTGTACATCTGGGACTATCAACGCTAAAGTTTGAACCTCAAACTCAGCTCCAAGAAAATCCGAAGGAAAAGTTATGGTGGTTTCTACATATCCTAAATATGGCACAGACTGTCCTGCTGCACCCTCCACTTCCAGAAGGTGGTCCAGAGACTTCACAGGTTGATTTGTCAACAGTTTATTGTAAACAGAAACAGGAATGGTGGTTACTTGAGATCCAGTGTCCAATAAACAACAACACTGTGAACCAGCAATGTTCAACATAGCAGTACACTTTGAACCGATGAGCCCTTTTGGAAACAACGTCTTCTTGGAACTGGACTGAACTGCACACTGAACATGATTTTTCTTGTTGGGACTTATATGACTTTTGGCTCCCATTTGTCCCACAACAGGCACCAATTTTAGTTTAACGGCTTGGATGAAAAAGTGCTTTGGTGCTTTTGGGCGAACTGCTTCTTCTTCTTAGCCACTAGTGCAGGGTTTGATTCATTTTCACACTGTGGTCTTATATGTCCGTCTTCGCCACACCTAAAGCAGTAACCTGGTTTGGGCTGAGACGGTGGTGGCTTCTCTGATTTTCTTGTTTGTTTTGAATACGCCTGGTTCCTGGGTCCTGCTGATGGTGATGTGGACTGATTAGCTGTTAGCAAAGCTAATTGCCGTTGGACATCAGCCAATTGTCGTGCGAGTTGTTGCGTGATATTGGTCAACTGTGCTACAGCTCCCTCCTCTTTAGTGCTGCGTGCAAACTGAGCATGGGTTGAAACTTTTTGCTTTGTTGCTCCCAGATGTTGCTTCATGCGAAGAGCTTTTACAGCTTCCCTGTCCTCTTCAGTTCGCAAAAGCAATAGCAACTCTGCGAAGCTTGGTGGTTGGGTCTTCTTGTGTTTCAGGTTGAGTTCTGAGATTAGGTTGTCATCCCAGCATCCTCGACAAAACTGATTAAGAAGATGGCGGGGAATATCAGCTTCTGCAGCTCCTCCTCTCTTCACTGCAGAGATGAGTGCCACTTGTAGTCTTTGGAGATAAGAGGATGGTTTCTCCCCAGCGTTTTGATAAGTGTCCATGAATTTTGCAAACAGTTCATCTCCGTCCTGTACGGTGGCATAGGCGGAGTCTAGAGTTTCTAGGAAAATGGCAGGCAGCATATCAGAACTCAGATGTTTAATGATGTCTACAGCAGGGGGTAGCAAACTGTCAATGATCTTTCTTGATCTTTGGAGATCAGACACAGCAGGATCTCTCAACATTACATCTACTGCCGACCTCCAAGTTTCATAGTCTGTTTCATGGGTTGGTCTAGGAGTCCTTCCTGAAAAGGGCTTGAGTCTTTGGTAGTGTGTTGACTCCTCACTTTTCACAATGTGCTCCACAACGTAACGTTGGACCTCAGGTGGATTAAGATTCAGACCGGAGGCAGATGGATGTGATGGTGTTGGCTGTGCAGGTCGACCCTGTTCCAAACTCGGAATGGCTGGGTTTTGTTCTCCAACATCTGGTGGTGGGTTATCTAGTTGCCCGCTCACTGATGATGCCATGGATTGAGTGTCCATGGGTTGCTCCTTTATCTGTGAAAGAGGCTGAAGAGCTGCAACCGAGTCACCAATCTGAGTCATCATGGCGGTTAGGACCTGAACGTAATCCTTGCCGGTTAACTGGGCTAAATCTTGTAGTTCAGACAGATACGAAGTTGTTTGTAGTTTTGCAGCTTGCGTTGCACAGACAGTTGCCAACTCAGAAATACAAAATGAAGAAGTTTGGTCTTCAGAAACCAAAGTATAAGGTAGTATGGGCCGTAAAGCTTCTAAAGCTGAACCTGAGCAATATTCAACCACAAGCGTTTCATTGAAATCTGAAGCCGTGTCAATAATTACTTTAAACTTGTTAATTTTCCCGTAAGACTTCAGAAAGTCAAACACTTCCTCATTGTCAGTAGTGACAGTGATACCTTGTACCAAAACTGCATTGGGTATTTTAATTCCAAAATTCAAAAAAACCTCCATGACAAAAAAAATTACCTCTTCTCAATGTCAGGTGATTAAACATTCAACCAGTCCTCCTAGCTAGCTCGCCAAGTTTTTACTATGTAGCATGTATGTCTTACATGAACTTTACAAAGTTGGTTTTAATTAATTTGGGCTAGTTTGGTTCGACTCATGGAGGAATGTGAATGTTTAAAAACAACAGACAAGACTTGAGTTGCTAATGTAAATGTATTTACAATATACAGTGAATACAAAAATCACAATATATACAACAAAGGATTTTTTTTAGTCCAGAGGATGTTTTCTGTTGTTTTGTCTTTCTAGTTCTTAAGGCGTCCGTTAGGCCTTATGAAAGAGTTTTTATAGTTCTCTTTTGGAAAAACGAAAGAAAGAAACACTCCAGCTGATTTGTTGGATGAGAAGGGGGTTAGTTCCTACCGCACTGGCAGTGAAGAGGGCAGAATCCAAGTCAGGATCGGGGCTCCTTTTTAGCTCGCAATCTGCAGAGGATTTATCCTCTTTTTTCCTTCTGGGAGTGGTAAAAAACTCCCTGATAAACAATTCTGTCCAGTGCTCAGGTTGAGCATCCAGTAAATTGGTCTGCAAGACGACCAGTCTTGCGACCTGGCCTGTTAAAACAGGGTCAATAAATAAATAATAATTCCCTTTGATCAAAAGAAAGCATATTCCCACAACCTCCTTAATTAACATAATAAACAAATGCATATGCAATTCATAATCAAGAGGAAATTACAAAATTATTTTAAGTGCATAATCGATAGTTGTACAACATTTCCAAATTCTATTTCAATGTAGATGATCATCAATTTCATTTCAACGAGTACTCACAATTTATATTTCAACATTATTTATCAAGCAGAAAAATAGTTCATTTTAACCACATCCAATTATAAAAAACAATTCATTTAAACTGGCGCCCGCGCCAGCTGTCTCAATCATGGCTGCACTCACCAGTTCACTTTTTGTTCAATTGTGCAGATTTAAATCCCGGCTTCAGATGATGAACGCCGATCTGCAGCAGCGGTACACAGCCCAGCTCCCTCGTACTTGCAACCTGTCAGTGCTTTGACAGGTCTCCCAAGAACGAAAGCCACGTCACTACTGAACTTATAGTCTCGCGGTATTTGCACAGCGCAAGGGAACCGGCAAATTTAAAGTGACAGTGCAGAATTTTACTAGGAGCGACAGCGCAGTATGATTTAAAGTGATAGCGCAGAATTTCATCGGGGTTACAAGATGCTTTAGCGCATAGTGCAAAGAAGTCTTTCTCCACAGTCAATTGCTACAGAGCTCTGAACTTCATGTGACCTTCAGATTAGCCCAAGTACAGAATGCAGAGAGCTTTATGGAATGGGTTTTCGTGGTTTAGCAGCTGAATTCAAGTCACACATCATCAAGTGCAATGCAAAGCGTCAGATGCAGAGATGCAAAGCACACCGCTACTGGACTCCAAAGCATTGGAGATGCGTTCTCTGGAGTGATGAATCACGTTTTTCCAACTGCTGCTAAGCAACTGCTAAGCAATTAACTTATCGTCACCTGTAATTAATTGTTCTAATTCATCTATTTTTATTCACAACTATTTTTGACCTAATAATTGCTGTCAAAAGCCACGTTTTGAGATATTTTCATTTAAATTCCTTGTGGCACAGTTAAACATCATATCGCAACTAAAAAACTGACATGATGAAGTTGTCCTACTATAACAGACTTTCAACCTTAATGTTTACACCGACAAGGTGTATTTTTGACAATCTCGGATAATTAAGAAAAAAAAACATAAACAAAAAATCAGGTCCAGAGTGCTCAAATTTAACCCAAAAAACAAAGTAGGGAACATTTTTTTTTACCAATCCAAAAAATATTGACAAACTTCTTATTAATACCATACGACGAGGCAAACAAAGACGAACATGGATCTCTGCAAGTGAATGCATCAGAATGGAGCAGGACAGGGAGATTGTGGCCGGCCCAGCATATATTCTACATCACAAATACACCCTTTTTCCAACGGAATCTTTTTATATGGTCCTGATTCTAAACAATTTGAATCAAGAAGTACTCAGAAAAGCAATTTTAAGCTTAATTTTCTTTATACCGTGATAAAAAAAACAAAAACTACAGAATATGTTAAAACACCGAAACACCATTTTCATCAGAGTGGGTCTTTGAGTCTTACTCACCTTGGAGTCAAGATCCCCTTTCCACTTTAGGACAGCCTGAAATGTGGACAGTCTGGTCATATCAAAGACGACTAGTGCCCCGACTGCCTCTTTGTAGTACACGCGGGTCATGTTTCCATAGCGCTCTTGTCCTTATAAAATGAGAAACCAGGAAAAAACAAATCTGTCCCACTTCATTGAGGCTGTTACTCACACATTATTAACAGTTAACTGTGAAAATTCAATGCATAAACTCCTGGCAAGTGTTAAACTAATTGACATAGGGCAGTGTTTTTCAAACTTTTTTGAGCCACGGCACACTTTAACCTTGACAAAAATCCGGCGGCACACCAGCATCCATAAAAAAAAAAAAAAGGAAAAGCTCATAGTCTGTATCGATCTACAGCCCATCTGCAATCTCATATAATATGATAATTGTTGCAGAAAAAGCTGGAAGCTGCAGCTGTTTTTTTTCTAAAAGATGTATTAAAAGTTAAGTTAAAAGATTCAAAAACTGTTTGATGTGTGTTCGTTGTTTTAAGACGTTAAGAGGAGAGACTCATTGTGCGCTAAGACAGTCACTTTAACCCAATGCATCATGGGAGATGTAGTGCCGAAAATCCGCTAACCGTAGACAGACAAGCGTCTCTGAGCTTCATTGTTTTGTTCACTTGTTCCACGGTCTGACACCGGATTCTGTGAAAAGCTACACCGCTAAAGACGAGCTTTAGCTGGTATTTTTGTTCGAACTGAGCGACTTTTTGAGCTAAATCGAAACTAGGAAGTGAAGACTTTAACTAATTTTGATTGGTCAGACTGATGACATGTGATTAAGCCTTCAAGAATGATTTGTGGAGACAGTTAAAGGGGCGGGACTTTTCCGCAAACAGCTTTAGATGCAGCTAAATCGTGGTACAGTCATTCTTATCAAAATGTCTTGAATAAAATCCAATAAACACAAAGAAAAAATAATTTTATGATCTTTTATATTCCTAACTACTCAGTGTTTTATCAGGGGCCTGTTTGGATGAACAAAGAGCTGATATCCTGGAGATGGGAAATGTTTTTAGATCAGTTAATGAAGGCAATTTCCCACGGCACACTTGACCATCTCCCACGGCACACTAGTGTGCCGCGGCACACTGGTTGAAAAACACTCACATAGGGTATGATTATATTAGGAATGTGGGCGTGGTTAACAGATAACCTCTGTTGTGAAGAATATCCCAAAATTTTGTTTTGCTGATTCTTCTGACACTTACTTCAATGTGTTCAAAATCCTCAGGCGACCACAACATAAAATGGTTTCTATGGAGATAAATGCAACAGAAAAGCCGCCATTTTGGAAAAACTGGATTTGACATCATCTTGTCACATGCAGCTCTGACCAGCCTGACAGAGACAAAATTGGGGAGTCACAGAGGTTTGGCTCATTAATATGTGTGTTGACAGTTATTGACCTAGGGACATTCTTTGTCAACATCACAAAAGCCCCCCCATGTTGTATTGACTGTTATCACAGCTGGCAGTGCTTCCGCGGTTAGCATCTTAACCCTTGTGCTATCTTACATGACCCCACCCCTACATTGACGTGTTATTCCTACCATGACAAAGGTGAATAAAGATGGAAAGATTTCACCCATGGACACCAGTGAAGATCACAAATCATTGAAGAAAAAAGGTTCGACACACAGTCTAGATGGTCTAGATGACCCAACTCCCAACGTTAAAGTGCCTAGGATAGCACAAGGGTTACGTAATATATTTTTCTGAGCCAGCATCTGTGCTGGCGGCATGTGTGTTAAATTCTGCAAAAATCACACGAAAAACAGGTTCTTTTTCCCATATTGTGGAAAAATGTGAAAACCACCAAATTTCAAACTTTGCCCCAAAATGACTGCCAAGCTGTATTTGATGTAGCCATCCCATAATAATTGCAATACTTTGTTTGAATATCCCCAACAGGTGCGCATTGGTTATGTTTGTGAATTCAAAAAAAATAAATCTGAAGCCTTCTAGGAAATTTTTGCTCCATTAATTTTTTTTATGGTTTTAACCACTATGATGTCATCATTACCAGGAGGGGCTCCTCCCACATGAAGTTATCAGCCCTATTTGAAAGACAGGAGCCTACAGTTTAAGCTGCTCTCAGGTCCACATTTTTTTGAGAAGATTTGTAATGCAAAAACTTCATGTATTCAAGTAGTTTGCCATATTGTTTTGTTCAGCCTGAGCCAGTGAATCATGTTGAGGACATTCCGATAAAAAATGTGCAAACTAGCTATGATCGCAACATATGTGAACTTGCCAAATGCACGCCGTTCAAAATTTAGAACTTCTAATTCAAACATTTTTTGCACAGTAGCTACCCGATTGTGTTCAAAAAGATAGGAGAAGATGGATGAAAATTCCTAGGACGAGTTTTCGTTTGTAGCTGTATCTGAAGCTGTTTTCTTTTAATTCAAGATGGCAGCCTTTTCCCGAGGTCAAGGGTCAGCAAAACTTCTGTGGTGATAGTAGACTCGAGCTGACGTCATGTGAGTCAAATTTCGTGAACATTGCTCAAACAAAAGTTTCCATTTTCCATATTGTGGAAAAAGTGAAAATCACCACTTCTCAGACCTTGTCACAAAATTGCCACCATTTGAAAACTTCCTTTGGATATCCCCGACATATGTGGTTTCCGACACAATAATTCCCCTATTATATCCTTATACTGATGTTAAATATTGTATTGAGTAGTCTGCATATTGCAATGCTATCACCTGTCAAACTTGGTTTAGGCATAAAGTTCAGGTATAATTTTATAATTTCTTGGTTTAATAAAGGCATAAAAAATGTGCAAAAATGTAGTAAGTTACAAAACCATAGACCTTTTTTAGACAACCCATTATGGACCGTGCAGTCTGATGACAATTTGTGTGGCGAGGATTTTCTAAATCCTAACTCTGAGGTTTTTTTTCAAATGTAGATTTTCGGTTTTCTTCTCTGCACAGTTCTTGGGTCATTTTGTGTATGTTTGTATGATTATTTTTGTTTCTTATCTTGTCTTTTGTTTCTGTGCAGGCTGGCTTTGACGCCACCCATTTTCCATTGTTAATCAGCCACACAATATTTAAGGAACTCTCTTTCAGCCTTCTGTGTCAGCTCATTCTGTATTGTAAATGCTCCCTTAGCCTTGGTTTTTGTCATTAAACCTTTTGGACTTGTTACATAGTGATTTGCGGTACTTCCCTGCAGCTGGGTTTCTTCCTGCTTGCCAAACTGTGACATTACGAGCCAACCGTGTCTAACCCAGAGGTAGTGATGGGCAGATGAAGCTTCATGAAGCATTGAAGCTTTTCATCCAGTTGGTTCATTCCAGTGCAATGATTCAAGAAGCTTTATTTGTGCTAGTAGAACATCTAGTGGACACAAAAAACATCCCCTCCCTGCCCTCCCCTCTGGGGGAGGGGTGACCCTATCTATAATCTTATTTGCTTGTCTTACAGTATTTTTCTTGGTGTACAGAACTTCTTTGTCACCAACTATAAAAAGTGCTATGGTAATGAAGATTGATGATTGATTAAAAAGGTGCTGGTCTGGATCAGCAGGGTGGATCAGTCACGTGGTACAGCCCAGGAGTGGATCTTCTTTCATAGTCATCATTTTCAGCTTCTCTTCTTAATTAACCAAGCCTCGATACGCTCTTCATAAAAACTCCTCCACTACTCAACAAACTCTTCAAAGCCTTTATATAGAACATCAGATCACTACCCAGCAGGAGAATCACTGCCATTAGCTGAAGAATTATCAGCCAAAATGTGGGTGGCTGTATGTCAGCCATACAGCAGCTTCGCTCAACTGGAGCACGTCTCCGTCCTGACAAGTCCAGTCGGGCACACCTGAAAGTCTGATGGGACGGTTGAGGGCTGCTGGGCGTTTCTCACTTCATGCCAGCTTCACTTTGTCTTCAGTCCAAGTCAGTTTCCCTCCGTGCAGAGCAAAGTGGCCTTTGCTCTGAGTTTCCTGATGGGATGGGCCAAGCAATGGGGTTTGGCAGAGTGGGGACAGAGGAGCCGGGCTCAAACCTCTTTTCAAGCTTTTCCCACCAGACTCTCACTTTGTGTTTTTTTATTTAAATTAGGACAGTGCATATTAATCAATGTTTTAGCATAATAAACTATAGCAAAATAGCAAAACATAAATATGCCAGAATTAGCATAAGTGGTACATTTGATCCAACTACGCCACATCGAGCAGCTGCCTCGGAGCTGCTCTGCCTCCAACAAGGAGCCTGCACCGTTGTGGACTATCCTGTGGAATTCTGGACTTTGGCTGCCAGCATCCGCAGACCAGACGAGGCACTAGTGGACATCTTTCTGTGCAGTCTCTCCAGTGCACTCAAAGATGAGCTCGTGGCAAGGGAGGTTGCGGCAGAACTGAAAGGATTTATCAATCTGGCGGAACAAGGGAACGCGTATGAGAAAAATGTAGTTCTTAAAGCTTCTCTCTTTATCGCTGCCAGAGTTTTCTCCGCTGGAGCCGTCCGTCTCTCGAGCTCCTCATTCGGATTCTTCTCCTTCCTTGGAATCAATCAATTAAGGATCAGAACATCTCTCCCCTGCTGATCGTCGGAGGTGCATGAGGTTGGGTGTTTTTTTTTTACTGGGGACAGCCAGGTAATTTCCTCCGCAACTGTTCAGGAATTTCCAGGACCAGAAGAAACCCGGTTAGTTGTGTTTTTTCTTTTTCTCCATCCTAACAGCCACCAACATGGCTCCTGGTCTCACATGAACAGCCCCAGGAGGAATTTGATACTTTAAAAGGCTATATGATGGAGATCTCATTTTCCAAGAAGCGGTAAGCAAATTCAATATTCCTGTTGAAGCATTAAATTCTTTCCTTATTGAACTGCGTGAATGGAGCCGCCATTCAGTACATTTTCCTAATCAGGGTTCTCTTCGCCCAGAGCTTTCTGATGTCAGTAAAGTTCTCACTGTCTACCATGATTTAAGCAATGTGTTCTGTAAAGCTCAGGCTCAGTCCCTCCCTGCACATTATCCACTTGTCTGTGTCATACAGATTCTTCCAGGATGCCAACCACCAAAGGGCAACATCTGTCCCCTGTGTTCTCCAGAACGTGAAGCCATTGACCAATGCCTGCAGGAGACTCTCCAGGCTGGCATCATTCTACCCTTTTCTTCACCGCAGGGGCTGTTTTTTTTTCTGTTGGCCAATGTGAGGGGGGACTGTGCCCTTGCACCGATTACGGGGGTTTGAACAATATTCCTGTGAGCAATACCTACCCCCCATCCTCTGTTACAGACGGCTTTTGATCTTGTTAAAGGCGCCATGATCTTCATCTAGCTGGACCTCCACTGCGCCTACTATTTGGTGCGCATAAGAGAGGGTGCTGAATGGAAAACTGCTTTCAACACTCCTTTTCCCTTTGGACTCAGTAATGCACCTGCTGTTTTTTTAGTGTTTAATCAATAAAATTTCCAAGGATGTGATTAACAAGTTTGTATTTGTATATCTTGTTGAAATCTTGATCTTCTCTCCAGACCCTGTGCAACACAACAGGGCTGTCCTGCAGTGTCTCCTGGAGAACCAGCTTTATTGTAAAAAGCAGCGAAATGTGAGTTTCATACCACTAAAACCACGTTCTTAGTCATGAAGTTACTCCAGAATATGTGCAAATGGACATTGCCAAGATTCAAGCTTTTCTAGACTGGCCTGTTCCCACTTTGCGTAAGCAACTCCAGTGTTTTCTTGGGTTTGGCAATTTTTTATACGCTTTATCAGGCGGGGAAAACTGAATATGCAATCCATAAGAATCTTGGTGTAAAGAAAAGAACAAGTATTAAGAAATGGAAGACATACAAGATCACTGATAATATCTCTCGATCTGGGGCTCCCTGCAAGATCTCCCCCCGTGTTGTCAAAATATCACCAATTTTCCACATCAGCAAACTTCAAAGAGCAAGGGACTGTGATCTTCAGTCTGGGTCTGGGGACCCACCTGTACCATGTTTTAAAGACAGAGGCCCAGTCTAGAAGAGTGGACGGGGTCTCCAAGACATAGTTGACTGGGAGGGTTACGGTCCAGCTGATTATCAGTGGGTACCTCAGTGCCATATACTGGAAAAAGACTTCATTGCCCAGTTTCAATGTAATCATCCTGACTAACCTTGTTATCCGCCTGGTAGCCAGACATAGAAGAGAGGGTCATGTCATGGTATGTATGTTAGTACGGTTATTTGAGGTTCTCATCTGGTCTTTAGTCTTTTTGCTGGCTGTGACTCCACCCATTCTGCTTTGCTCCTGGGGATTTGTCACAGCTGCCTACACTTTGCTAATCAACTTGACTATATTTAAAAGACAGTCTTTCCACTTTCTGTGTCAGCTCGTTCTGTATTCTAACCACACTCCTTCAGCCTTGGTTTTTGACATTCAACCTTTTGGACCTTTTATGGACTTTGTTATATTTAATTCTTTCTGCACCATGAGTAGGAGGGAGGGAGAGCATAATGAGTTTATTTAGCAGCCCTACTTCTTAGTTATGTAATGTTAAAGTTGGAGATGTGGTAAATGTTATCCTGTTTCATATTGAGAATCCATTTTGTTTCATTCATATTATTGTTATAAAATTGAGTATATCTGCAGGCTCAAACTTAGACATATGAGAGTTCAAGAAGTACAATAAATTAAGACGGAAAAACATTTAATTGAATTGGAGAAACATGACATTTAGTTAGATAAATGTGTAAATTTGAGTTTTAAAAAAATATTGAGTTGTTACCAATTGAATTAATTTAAGTTGGATACATATATATGCGTCAAAATGAAAATAGAAAGCAAAAACTCTTTCTTTTGCTGATGCAGCCGTATTACTTTTTTGATGGGCGTATAATCTTCATACGCCGTCACTAAAATTTCCGACTCTGTCTCACTAAAGTATAGCGCTCTATTTTGTTCACCACGCGTTTTCATGGTAACTCCGGAAATTGGCGATCCATTGAGAATGTCTTTATGTACGTCCCTTGCACGCGCATTATCCCGGGTTACCAAGTCGAGCGTAATTACACTAACTCATATCCGGTGTTTTGGAACCGACATACCCATAGTAAGCAGATTTCAGCCAGAGTTCAGGGTTAAAGTCAGGGTAGTTTAAACGTGCTTTCTGAAATACCCCCCTCGGATACCCCCCTGAGAGCATGGTTTTAGAGTAATGCTGATAGATGCGTGACTGGAGTCAAATAATGCTTTGGGGTTGTTTTTGAGGAACGAACATTATAACAAATTTCAAAAATTTCAATTTGCATGATATAGGCCCTCTAAGAAATATGGCTGAGATGCACAACAACATAAAATACACAATGCGTAAAATAAATTTTACTTTATATTTTATTAATGCAAAACAAACAAAAAAAAAACACAGCAGTTTATTTATCATAAGTTAAAGGGGGAAGTGAGACTTTGTGGCCTCAAACGGCTTGTCATTGAAAGTTTATCCTAAACAGCTATCATGTTTTCACTGAACACTAAACCAGCTCTGGTTTCTGAAATTACACCATTACATTTCTTCAGAGAAAAGTAAAATGTAAGCCCTACCTTACAGTCGTCCAAGAGTATATGACCATGTTTTATACCATGGTCCAGGTTAATAATCAACCCTGATTGGCTGCTTAAAAAGTGATATACCACAGGACAACCGCACAGTGAAAAAAGAAGTTCCGATCAAAAAAAAAAAACGTTTGAAGGCTACATGCTACATATCCCATCATGCATCACACATATCCCATAATGCATCTCGACCAATCAACGTGTCCCTGTAACTGTGGTGCATTTAAAGACAACAGGATAAATGAACGCATTAATTATTCAGTCTTAACGGAATATTAATTTGTGGGAACACTTTTATTATTTATTTTATCCATGTCAGGTCCCGGGCTCCTTGGTAAATAATCATCCCTTTTTTATTACTTTTTAATTTGATTGAAAGTTCAACTTAAGCACATTTTTAATGATATTACATTCACCATTTTTGAGTCAGTCAGAGAAAAACATTAAATAATGGACTCCTGCTGAAATTTACTAACAACCACTGATGTTCTGCCCAAATATTAAGAACAATAAAAAAGTGTGTGTGTGTGTGGGGGGGGGGGGGGGGGGGGGACAGTGTAGGAGTTCTAGTTTAAAGTAGCCTATCATGAACAAAACTGGAAACTCTTATATTTTTACTTTTTATTATTTAGATGAGCTCAAATATAAACAAATTTCCTTATGAAACATAAGAAAGAGTCATGAATGTGTGCACAAAGAATTGAAGTAGTCTTATTTCTTCTCATGTGTAGATTGTTCAAAACTGTTCAGATTACCTCATTATCACCTATTCATTTTTATCTATATACACTACAACAAATTTGAGTTATTTGTGTAAAACTATGAAAATTGTAAACATTTTGTAAAATGTATTGTAAAAAATCTCTGCAAAAATAATTAAAGTACTGTAATGAAACATAAATCAGCACTTTTTTGTGTGACCCAAATCGTTTAATCATGACCAAGCTTACACCTGTCAGAAGTCTGGAAAAAAAAGAGAATTCTATACTTTGTCTCCCCCTCTGGTCACTGGTAGGAGCCGTCCACAGAGTTCTAACCACACTACAGCTCCCAGCAACCCCAACTCACACTTCCTGGATGCCGCACACCTGACTCCGTCACCAACCATAGCATACTTCAGCACTGCAGTGAGTTAAGCTCAGAGCAAATTATTGTTTACAATACAGCATGCAAAACGCTGTTACATAAGGTAGAGGTCATCCAAAATCAGGCGTTGAGAATATGTAGTGGGGCTCTGAGGTAAACTTGTGCTGTGTCATTACAAGTTGAAATGGGGGATCTACCATTGAATCTCAGAATTAAAGCCTGCTCCTTAATTATTGGGTGAAAATACAGGGTTGTGTAGGTGTAGAACACATGGTTAGGAGAGCTATTTGCTCCTTGTTGGGAAAGTGGTAGTGGGACAAACGAAAGTGTTGCTTGGAAATTAGATAGATTAGCGAGGGAAGCAAACATTCATGGTAAAACCCTAGTTAAGACGTTTTTGTACCCAGCCACTCCTTCCTGGGTTTTTCCAACTGTACAAGCGGATTTTTATCTCCACATGAAAATTGAGGGTAGCAGAGGGAAGGGAAACTGGGATGAAATAACAGCAGACAGGTTAGACACGGTCCATGCTTCATTTATTCCAATATATACAGATGGATCTAAAGACCCAGACACAATGAGAACTGTTTTTCTTTCTGTATCCCTACATTGGGAAAATATGTCGGAATTAAGACGTCAAAGGATTTTTGTTTTTTGCTGTTAAAATGTTGGCAATATCATTTAGTTTACACTGGTTAGAACAGAATATAATTGGAGATGGTATAATTTGTTCAGACTCATTGTCAGCTTTGATGTCTCTGAAATCTTGTTCTTCTGATAGCAGATCAGATATATTATATGACATTAATGAGAATTTGTTCAGGTTGGAAAAATTGAAAAATTGAAAATAAGCATCAGATTTATGTGGGTACCAGCACATAGGGGAGTGGAGGAAAATTAAATGGCTGATTTTCTGGCAAAAAGGGCGTTGAAACGGGGTATAGAGATGGAAATTCCTTTAGGGAGAACGGAAATTAGTATTACTATTATGAAAAAATGGCAGACACAATGGGAAAGGGAGAGGAGAGGTCGGCATTTATTTAGTATTCAAGACAAAGTAGGGAGTGGTATGAATATCAGAGTAAACACCAGAGATCACGGCATAATATCACGATTGAGGATGGGACACACTGGTATAAATAATACATTGCATTTGATAGGGAAACACCCAACTGGTTTGTGTGAGTGTGGGAAAGGGGAAGAGTCAGTGGAGCACGTTCTGTGTCATTGTGAATTGTATGGGGAAGAAAGACGACAGCTGGAGAGAAGAGTACGGTTGATAGAGGGTGAATGGCTGAGTTTGAAGAAGCTTTTGGGAGGGGAGGAGAATTTAAATGGTGTGATTAAAGGTTTTTTTGAGCACGACCAGATTATTGAGGAGAATTTAGTTTATTTTTCTTTTTGTTTTTTTCTTTTGATTAGGTAGTCCCCACTCTGACCCATACTCCAACACAGTAGGTGGCGGTAATGCACCTTCACGTCGGTGCCTCCCGCCAATTAAACCACAAGAAGAAGAAGAAGAAGAAGAAGAGTTTGAGTTTTGAGTTTTAAAACGTCAATTTATTCAAGGATCACAGACAAGAAAAAAACACCAATCACTCACATAAAAAAGGAGCAAAGCATGTTTCACCATTTGACACACGACATAGAACATTGTCAAAGCACCAGATCTTTTTAAAACAAGACAAACGATTCGACAGTCTCAAAAAGGAGAATTCCAGCTTCAGCCTGGAACGGACATTGCAGCGCCAGATACGAACTGCATCAGCCAGAGGTTCGCCCGCTATTTTGCGCTTCCTGCTTACGTGAATCGCAAGCTTCGCTTCACCAACAATAAAATTAAGCAGTTGCCATTTTTCTTTGTCTTTCTGCTTGTACCCGGACCCATAAATAAAACAACGAACGGAAAACATCACATTAAAAAGAACAAATACAGATGTTAAAAGAGTGAAGAGACCTGAAAGCCTTTTACACTCACTAAAAACCTGAAAAACCGATCCACGCGCCTCAGCATCGACGTCATCAATCCCCCCTTCCAGACACGCCTCGTCGTCACCCACCACACACTCCCCAGACACACCCGAACCAAAACGCTCAGAGGGCTCCACCGCCCCTACATCCACACACACAGCTGAGGAAGGATCCAGCCCAGATGCCCCACCAGCGACTTCCAACGCATCCACCACCTCAGTGACATTCATGACACCCTCCACCGAAACCCCCCCTCTGCAACCTGACTCACCTGATTCTCCACCTGACCGTATCCACTTACACCTTCCCCACTCACCATGGTCCCATCAGGCTCGCCCACCGACTCAGGCCCATCCACCACGGGCTCAGGACAGGCTGCCAGTTCCTCCGGAGGACCCTCAACCACAGCGGCGCTCCGCGGCACGGGCGCGGGGCGATCAGCGCGCAACCCACGCTGACCGTCATCCGTGCTACTTGCCGCCGCCACGCCCCCCGAGGCAGAAACGGCGCGGTGTGGACAAGCTTTAACCAAATGCCCCTCATCGCCGCAACCAAAGCATTTGAACGAGGCAGAAGTAGCAAAAAGCACGTAGTCATAATCATCCACACGCACCTTAAAGACAGAATTCAAGTCCTCCTCCTTCTTGTTGAGGATCATGAACGTGAGACACGACGTGTTTCAGCAGGGGGGACTTACAACCTGACAACACTTTACGCACAGTTGACACCACCTTCCCGTGTTTGGACAGTTCTCGCACCAGAAACTCGTCACTAATGAACGGAGGGACGTTAGACAGCGTGATATTGGTCGCCGGCTGAGAGAGCGGCGTGATGGTTTCAAACACGCCATTGATGGAAATGCCCTTCTCATCCAGCGTGTTCACCTGCTCCACCCTCTCCACAAACAAAGCAACGGCTCCATTCATGCGAGCAGCAGATTTAATTGAAGCATGCCCGATAACCTCCCCCACGGCCAGAGCCACATCCTCCACGCTGTGCAGGGAGCCGGTGTGGGTACCGGATGTTCTCGGGTTGCCGGATGTTCTCGGGGTCCTTCGGGGTCCTTCCAATGAGTTATTTTACTAGAGGAGACATCACGTGGTTCCTCATGGGAGGAGAGCACCGCCATCCTGGTGAGGTCAAGTTTTGAAGACCAAACCACTTTTATAACATTTAATAAAGAGCTCTGTTTTTACTTTCAATCACTTCATTATATGAAAAAGAAGAATGGCTTGAATTTGCTTAGTTTTGTTCAGAAATACAAACTTCACGAGTACCCCTAACTTAACTAGTATTAGACTATTTAGATTTTTTCTATGTTCCTTTATTTTATTTTACTTGTGTTTTTATTTATTTGTGTGTTATGTTCATTGTTTCTTTTTTTCCCCTATATTCTTTATTTTCTATGTTAATATGTTATGTTTGGCAATGGTGACTGATTTTCGAAGCAATATTCATTACATTGTTATTGTTCGTTGTTAACGTTAATGTCATTGTTAATGTATGATACCGCAATTGTCAATAAAGTTTAAAAAAAAAAACTTAGCAATGTTAACTCATTGGTCGTGGCAACTTACAGCCAATCAAATAGTGTGACGTCATCATTGGTCGAAGGACCCCGAAGGACCCCGAGAACATCCGGTACCCACACCGGCACCTGTTTTAACGCAGTGTTTCCTGGTAAGTGAAGTGAGGGCCATGGCGTCCAGAAGAACACCACAAGCTCCACACCCACCACGGGATAAAACCCACAAAACACCAAAAAGAAACAAAATAAAAGAACTAACAATACACCTATGTCACGGTGGTGGGGCTCGAGAGCCGGTAGGACCCAGAATGCAGAGGCAGGGGCACGTGGTTCAAGGGCAAGGGGTTTAATTATAACAAAAAACGCTGCCGAGCAGGATGACAAAACCAAAAACTCACAGTGACGTGACGTGGCATGAGACAAAGAACAAGGAACATGGCACGACAAGACATGAACAACAGAACAGGAATAATGGACCAACACAGGAGGAGGGCAGAGACAAGACTTAAATACAGACAGGGCAGACAAGACACAGGTGGACACGATCAGGGCTGATGGGGACCAAAGGAAGTAAAACTCAAGAAACAAGACAAGACAGGAAACCTTTCAAAATAAAACAGGAAACAGAACCAAACAGGACAGGACAAGAACTAAAACGAAAAACAAGACACAACCAACTGAAACCATGACAACCTAACCATTAACAAATAACACCAAAGTGAAAAAGTACAGAAAAAGAACAGAAAAGGCAAATAAATAAATCACTCCTCAGCTCCTTCAATCACCCTCGTCCCACAAGAAGAAGAAGAAGAAGAAGCTCAGTGCGAGTAATTGTTTGTACCACTCTGCCTGTTATATATGGACCTGATCTTCTCTCTCCTGACCCTGTATCTGATTGTGTTTGCCTGCCGCCTGCATCCTGCCTAGGGGCGACAGACTGCAGGCGCTTACTCGCTTTGATTCTGGACTCTGGTGGCATGCACAGACTGGACTAGTAGCTTGCTGATGACGGCTTACCATGAGGGACTCACCGCAGAAATGCAGTGGGAACTAATGGGCCGCGACTAGGGATTATCCTTGGATCAACTCATAGCCCTCCATATAAAACAGGGGAAACTGCTGAAAACCCGGTGGTCACTCAACCCAACCTTAGCCATTGTCATAGCCGTCTCACCTTATTCCCCAGGGACTGCTGGCTCCGGTCGCAATCCCATCCAACTCGGGAGAACCTCTGCCTTGACTGCGGCCAGCCAGGCCACATTCACAACACCCGTCCCAATTGACATCCACGACGCTCTGCAGAACCGGTGACTGAACCCATGCTCACCTTTATACTGCAGGTTACACTACGCTTTAAAAACCATGGTGGATACTCAAGCTATGATTGACTCTGGTGTCCGCAGGGAATTTTATTGACCTGGCTTTAGCTCACTCTCATGCTGTCCCTTTGCTCACCTGCAATGCTCAAGTGGTAGTCACCACCCTAGGCGGAAGGCCCCTGGGGTCAGGCCAGATCCGGTCCCTACTCAAGACATTGCAGGCATCACATCGGAGCACCATCGTGAGTCTCTCTGCCTTTTCGTCATCAAGTCCCCTCAATGTCCCATCATCCTCAGTCTGCCTTGGCTGGAGAGGCATGATCCTAGTTTAAACTGGTCAAAACACAAACTCCTATTTAGGGCTGTGACGATAACTGCATTACCGCACTTTTTTTTTTGTCGTTTTCTTTGTGTGAAAGTTCTGCATATGGTGCGTGATTGGAACTACTGTATAATAAACACATTAAACACGTTCATCTTTGCTGATAATTTACTTTTTCTGCTAGTCCTGTGTTCAGACTTTCCTTCTTTCTTTCAGACTGTTCTCTCCTATCCCACCGCGCCTGTAACTGTCTCTAGTTGGCGCGGGCTCTGACTGCCTCTGCTGCACGTGGCACGCAGCTCCCTTTACACACACAGGCGCGCGCTTTCAGAAGCATACATCCTCATTCTACAACAGAAGTTTCAGTCTCGCGAGGAAATATGACAAATTTACTGCGTTGTAATTATTAATTTCCATTGTATTCATTTCCATTACAAGCTGCGTGCGTTCTTAAGTGCGCGCGACACGCACTAAAGAACTGTTCTCAGTCACTCTGTAACACCAAACATGAACGCGCGCTGTTAGATTGCCACGAATATCACTACATCTTTTGTTTGGTAACTATTTTGTGCAGCGCCAAGTTACTTGTCTTTATAAGTAAAGGTGGAGCTTCCTGCCCTGCGTTCTTCATGGGTGTCAGGCTTCTTGGCTACCGGAAAGGGGACAAAGTGTCTGAAGTCTGTTTATTACTGGGCAATATATAATATTCTGAGAAGATGTCTGTACCAGAGAGCATAGGTGAAGCCTGTGCTCGCATGCCGCTCCAAGCAGTCCACTGCAGAGGAATCAACATGCACCCCCAACACACGTGTGCGCACCTTCCTCCTAGTCGTACACATGACGCAGCGCGCGGACACACACAGTCACAGTCAATCTACAACACCTATATAGTTAGTTCATTAGTTAGATATGTAGTAGTTACTTGTTACTGTGATTTTTGTTAATAAAGAATTCTACGTTTTAATTGTATTTATTTCTGATGCGGGCGCCGGGGGATTTAGTGTTTTTTTTCTTTTTTTTGGGGGGGGGGGCTGCGGTTAACCCCGACACCGCGCCCCCTGGTGGTTCATCACAGCGGTGATCAAAAATCCGACACCGTCCCAGCTCTACTCCTATTCACGTCCTGTCACTGTCCTGACACTGCCTTCAGGCCGCTGAACAGTCATAAAACTGTGCTCCATTGAGGTCGATTGCAGCCACAACCCTCACAGAGATCAGTGCGACAGAACAGATGGATAGGTTGCCAGCTAAATAAGAGGACTTGCGAGAGGCCTTCAAAAAGCAGCGTGCCACACAGCTCCCTCCACACCGGTCCTACGACTGTGTCATCAACCTTCTGCCCGAAGCTATGCCCATCTGAGGACAGGTGTTCCCGCTTTCTTAACCTGAGTCTGAGGCCATGCAGGCCTCCATCCGAGAGGACTTAGCAGAGGGCTTCATCTGACCATTTACATCCCCAGCCTCAGCCGATTTTTTCTTTGTCAAAAAGAAAGATGGTGGTCTGAGGCTGTGTATTGACTTCCACAGGCTTAATGGTGTGACTGTGAAATACTGTTATCCCTGCCTCTTATTCCTGGACCCAGAGGAACCCTCTTGGGTTGCCGCTGATAACATCCCTGACCCCTCCCTGATCAGTGAGTCATTTCGTTTCCTTGGTGTCCTGCATTAATGCCCTGAATGCCTTGTTCCTCGTCAGAAGTCATAGTTCTGTCTCCCCCTCTGGTCACCAGTGGGAACCATCTCCAGGGTTCAAACCACACTACATCTCCCAGCAACCCCAGTGACACTTCCTGGATGCATCACACCTGTCTTTCATTCACCCAATCAATCACAGCATACTTAAACACTGCACTGAGCCTCACTCAGTGCAAAGTATTGTTTGTACCACTGTGCCTTCATTAATGAGTGTTATAGCTGCATGTGAGCTTCTGTTTCCTGATTTAGTTTGCCTGCCGCCCGCACCCTGCCCCAACTCTCGCCTAGATCCCGACATCTCTAGTTGTTTGTCTGATGTTTTCATGCTCGATTTTGACCCCTGCCGGCCTGACCCTGATTTAGCTTTGTGGAGCTAGGCTAAAAAACCTGCTGAAATTGGAACCAGCCGTCTGCCTGTTCTTGTGACAGTTTCATTGTGACATGTCCATGCTGAGTTAGGTAAAATTTTAGCTGAAACTTCCTGTTCATTGCACAAGGCATGTTTTGTCATGAAACTAGTTGTTGTTAGATGTTACATGTTGTGCCTCGACAGCGACAATTCATGAAGCAAAATCATTTTTATCCACTCAGACAGTTATGTGAAAAGGCAAACAGATTTTAAAAAGCAGGATAGATTCCCAAATGTAAGCAGAACATCTTGGTCTTCCATTTTTAAACAGAATAACATAGCATGAACAACTAATGTTTTGTAGGACCATAATTAACTCTGCTATCCTAGGCACTTTAACATTAGGAGATGGGTCATCTAAACCCACTAGACAGTGCGCTGGACCTTTTTTCTTCAATGATTTGTGATCTTCACTGGTGTCCATGGATTACTCAAAGTCTTTCCACCTTTATCCACCTTTGTCATGGTAGGGAGAACACGTCATCTAAGATAGCACAAGGGTTAATTATTGCTTGGTTTGTTATTGCATTCTCTGAGGACTGTCTTGAGATGACCATTACCCTAAATTTGGCATTTCAGAAATAAACTAAATTAAAAAAACAAATTGTCATCAGCTGAGGGATTTCACTTTGGTCTCTCTCTTTATTTCTGTTTACTTTAATTCATAAGGAGGTTTATTAAAATATCATGCTCTTTTAAATAGTCTTTCAGTTCACACAGTGAACAGATCCAGCAGTGGCCCCTCAGCAGCCACAACAGGAGTTATTGCCTCACATCGGGTATTAGTACATTGGGGCAAACAGTACTGGTTTAAATTTCATCTCAAGCTACACATCAAGCTATCCAAAGTGACCCTTCTCATAGAGAATTCCATGTAATTAAGCAAGTGAGTACACACATTTCAGGCTTTTGTGTTAAAAATTTTGCACTTACACATACCTACACAAGTTTCTGCAACCATTTTTGGGCTCTACATATAACACAAGTAGCCATTGAATGTGCTTGTAAGTTAAACCATGTCAAACTTTGACCAACCAGGGACTTGGAGTTGGTAGTGACAAATGGATGGATTTCTTTAAAATTGTTGTATAAAATAGCTTTTATTTTCATAATGTCAATAAGATCTTGTGCAGATTATAGTTACAATATTGCACCTAATGTTTGTTCTTGTTGTTCTTATAAGTGTTAAGTATAACACTAAATGGCTTAGTCATATGCACCGGTACGGGAGTTAATCTGTATGGGTGTTGGAGGTTTTTGGATTGTCCAAGCCTGTGAAGGGTCGTAGACAGGAGCAGCTGCAGGTTTGTCTTGCAGTTCCCTTGTGGCTCATGTAGCCACTTTACAGGACATCAGGAAAATAGAACGTGCGATTATTGTGCATGTGGTAAGTTTATTGTGATCGCGATGAAAATCTGAAAAATATCATATTAAGCTGGCTGCTTCGCCTAATGCACTTACCTTTAGCTCGTAGCATAACAACAATAGCAGTACGTCCCGTTTCCCAGCATGCTTTGCGGCCGAGACAATAACAGATCGACCATTCTTGCTTTTATTTTTACCCCTATTGAATGCTCACAGAGACACGGAAGTAGCAGCAGGAAGCGGCTTTTGCAGCAAGATGATGGAGGGCGTACCAGATGTGAATGAAGGTGTGAATATGATGGATGCTTTTGTGCTTTTTAAAATAAATAAATCTGTTCTCTAAACATCCTCCGTGTCTTCAATGCAATGTAATGAGACACAGACAGACAGAAATGTGAAGGTATCTGCTGTAAATCTATGACGTAAATTAAAAACAAGATAAATGATCGGCTAGTTAGTTAGCATGTAGCCTAATAGCCTTCGAATGTAAAGCGACTGACTGCTAAAGTTAATAAAAGACAAGTCCTGAATATTATTATTCCTATTCGACCCTAAACTACAACATCAGCTGTCTGTCTGTCAACCGACCAGCCAGTTGCCCAAATGCCGGCATACATCAAAGAGCTCTGCGGTGGAGCTAGTAGTAGCCTACCAGGAGCTATCGTATGACAAAGCAGCCTAGTTATCATAAATCTTTTGATATTTTTCTTATATTCATTGAGACAGTAATAAAGTGATCATTTTTGTTTTTTATGTTCCTTTTTTGAAGGAACATATTATTGCATATTACTCATTATTGCGTTCGCACGAGTTAATCATTTCAAGGGAACGGAATAGTATTTTGAGGGAACGGAATAGTATTTCGAGGGAACGCAATAGTATCTTGTGGGAACGGAATAGTATTTCGTGCGAACGAGATAATAATCTGTGGGAACAAGATATTAATCTGTGGGAACAAGAAATATTTTAATATCTTAATGTCAGGACACGGGCTCCGTACCAAGTGGATTTTGATATTTCGTGAAAACCACCTGTAAAGTTTTGCCAGTTTTTCGTTCGCAAACAGCCTATAATCTCCCGTAAGAGACTGAGCCTCTTGGCTCATATCTGAAGGTTTTTGATTAGTGATAAAACTGCTTTTTTATTTGAACTGATTTATTTTGTCATTTGCCTGCTTTCATGTTATATTTCTGCCATGTTTTCTTTAAGTATATGGAAGCGATTCTGTAGCGTAATTAAAAATAAAAGTCAAAACCAGTTAGGCTTTTTCCTTTTCAAAATGAAGCTGCATTTTTTGACAAAAAATTAAAATGAAAAAGCAATTCGCCAAATTGCTTTTTCATTTTCTTCATCAACATCGCTTATTTTGTCACTTAATTAAAATGATAAAGGAAATGGTATTTGACATTTCCTTTTCAAAAAGTTCTCTGTTAAATGTGTAGCAAAATTCATTTAGAAATGTCTAATTTGACAATTACAATGGATTAACAGAAAGGCTTTTTCATTTTCAAAATAAAAATAATCACAGCAATAAAAGCACATTTAGAATATTGTAGTGACGGTCAAACACCCATTCGTCTGCTGTCAGATCTGGCAGCGCAAAGGATTATGGGATGCAATTTCTTCTGCTGGTTTTGGCCTGATCTGAGTGGGTGTGTGGGTTTAATCTATGTGTTTTATGTCTGACTGTTCTTCCGTTCGGTGTTAGTTATTTTACCCTGGTGATTTATTTTGTCCTGCATCGTAAGTGAGGATGGGGGCGAGGAGAATGACCCCACTGCATGTCACACTGTTCGAGGTCAATAAAAAGAAACCAGTTCTGCAAAGTTCCTATCTCTGCCTCATTCTTCGTAGCGTTGCTACATTGGTGTCAGAAACGGGATCATGGAGCAAGACAGAATGGAAAGAGAGACCGCTCGACTGCGCAGCGAAAGAGCAGCATGGCTGGCTGAGAAGTGGAGAGAACCTGGCCTCCCCGACGGAGCAAGCTGCGGACGTCCACGCTTTGTGGAGACGACGCCGAAGAGCGACACTCCTGGCAGGTCCCGGCTCTGCAGCTCAACTGAGCAGCAACTCGCCACCGCTGCCGCTGCTGTTCCCAAATCCACTGTCAAGTTGCCGAAGTACGACGGAACTAATCAGCTGGAACTGTACCTCAAGCAAGTCCGAATTGCAGCGGCACACAACGGATGGAGGGAAGAAGAAACGGCCACTCACCTGGCGCTGGCCCTGGAAGGACGAGCACAGCAGATACTGATGGACCTGGCACCTGCGGAGGAGCGGGACCTGGGCGCCCTAACCACGGCCCTGGAACGGCGGTTCGGCCGGTGCGTCAGAGACGCACGAAAGAGAACAGCTGACCAGTCGCTGCCGTCGTGATGGAGAGAGCCTAGGCGCCCTAGCTGCAGACATTCAGCTACTTGTCCGGCGGGGTTACCCCCGATTTTCTTCAGGAGCGCAGGAAGAGTTAGCTCTCCATGCGTTCCTGCAAGGACTCACACCTGAACGGCTTCGCCAACACGTCCGCCTGCCACGCCGCAGACACTGGAGCAAGCAATCCGGGAAGGAGAACGAGCAGAGGCCATCCTCTCCACTTCACGTGTGGTGCCCGGCACTCAGCCTTGCGTGAAAATGGTCAACTATGAGAAGGAGGAGGCAGAAGATATCTTCAGCGTCCAGTCATCGACGCCACGGCCGTCTCAGCGCCATCCATTGGCCTCCCGACGTCAGCACCGTTCCTCTGATCGTTGTTACCGGTGTGGGGAGCCTGGGCACATCGCACGCAACTGCCCTGCGCCAGCACCAATGACCAGAGCAGCTTCGCCGGGAAACGGCAACGGGATGACCAGGTGAAGGGGCTGCCATCCCACCCACCAACGCCCCTTCAAGGCCGATGCACTCTGGTTGGACGTTTGGGGTATACCAGAGGATTTTATCTGAGTTGCCAGCTGGAAGATCAACGGTGTCAAGCGTTAGTGGACACCGGGTCCACCATCTCTCTTGTGCGGCGGGGGGTTCTGCCAGGCACCGCTGGTTCCCTTCTGGAATCATGGACCCCCACCGGCACCCAGCTAATGACTGTGACTGGAGAAAAAGCGGGGCTGGTGGCGAGGAAGCTGCTGCGGATCCAGGCCGGAGGACAGGACATTGTGCACGAGTTCTGGCTGGCCAACATTACGGAGCCCTGCATTATTGGCCTCGACCTCATGTCCCGCTGGAAGGCTTGCGTTGATGCTGCCCGGGCAACCATCACCATCGGAGGCGAGACTCTGATGCTCCAACGCGGAAGAAGGAAGAGCGGCGATTCCAGAACGACTCCTGCCGCCAGCAGCGCCGCACCAAGCGCTTTCATGGCTCCGGTGAGTGCAGCTTCCACCAGCAAAACATCTCCTGAGACAAAGAAAGCAGTGCAGGATCTGTTGCAACGTAGCAGCAAAGACTTAGACACCCAGCAGATCCGACACCTTCCGGATCTCCTTACAGATTTCATGGACATTTTTGCTGCCAAAGATGAAGACTGCACGCAGACGGCGCTGGTTCAGCACCACATAGACACCGGTTCGGCCCCGCCCATCCGGCTACGCCCACACAGGCTTGCGCTCGCCAAGCGCCAGGCTGCGGAGGACATGATCCGTCAGATGGCTGCAGCTGGAGTAATCGAGCCATCCAGTAGCCCGTGGGCGGCACCGGCTGTCTTAGTAAAAAAGAAAAACGGAGACTGGCGGTTCTGTGTGGATTATCGGCGCCTGAACAGTGTCACCAAGAAGGACTCCTACCCCCTCCCTCGGATCGACGACGCTCTGGACTGGATCACCGGATCCAGCTGGTTCAGCTCCCTCGATCTTAGGAGCGGGTACTGGCAGGTGGAGCTAGCCCCCGATGCTAAGCCGAAGACTGCCTTCACCATCGGACAAGGTTTGTGGCAGTTTCGGGTAATGCCGTTCGGGCTTTGCAACGCACCAGCCACGTTCGAGCGGCTGATGGAAAGGGTCCTGGCTGGCGTGCCCCGGAACCGCTGCATCGTCTACCTGGATGACCTGCTGGTGCATGCAGACAGGTTCGAGGCGGCTGTGAATAATCTGCGGGAGGTGTTTGCTGCAATTAGACAAGCCGGACTAAGACTTAACCCAGCCAAGTGCAGCCTCCTAACCAAAGAGACTGAGTTCCTGGGACATGTGGTCAGCGAGAAGGGCGTTGCAACCAACCCAGCCAAGGTGGCAGTCGTGAAGGACTGGCCCGCCCCCACCAACGTCGGTGAGTTGCGGAGCTTCCTGGGATTAGCCTCTTATTACCGGCGTTTCATCCGAGGCTTCGCCACTATTGCCAGCCCTCTTCACCAGCTAACTAACAAGGGACAGCAGTTCAGGTGGACTGATTCCTGCGCTGCCGCCTTTGACCAGCTCCGAGGGGCGCTGACAGCGGCACCGGTCCTGGCGTTTCCAGACCCCCGTCGCCCTTTTATTGTTGACACGGACGCCAGCAATACAGGGGTCGGAGCAGTCCTGTCGCAGCAGGGGGAAGAAGGAGAGCGGGTGGTGGGCTATTTTAGCCGTGCCCTGAGTCGTGTCGAGAGGAACTACTGCGTGACGTGGCGGGAGCTGCTGGCTGTGGTTCAAGCGGTGCAACACTTCCGGCCGTATCTGCAGGGCTGCCACTTCACCCTCCGGACTGACCATGCCTCCTTGACCTGGCTTCTAAATTTCAAACATCCAGAAGGACAGGTGGCCCGGTGGCTGGAGACTTTGCAAAGCTACGACTTCGACATCCAGCATCGGGCTGGGCGTTGCCACGGCAACGCCGACGCGCTCTCCAGACGGCCGTGCCTGACAGCAGAATGCCGTTACTGTCACCGCCAGGAGGAGCGGGACGGCGATGTCCAGACTGTGGCTGCTACAACGACCAAAGATGTTCCGGAGCTGTGCCCAGAGCAGCTGAGGCAGCAGCAAGAGGCCGATGCGGTGCTGGCTCAATTGAGGAGCTGGCTGCAGGCGGGGCAACGGCCGGAGTGGAATAAGGTCGCAGCGCAGAGTCCGGAGCTGAAGTCCTACTATTCCCAGTGGACTAATGTCGAGTTCCACAACGAGGTGTTGTACCGGCGGTGGCAGGTTCCGGATCGGGGGGAGGACATCCTCCAGCTGTTGGTGCCCCGAGCGACCCGCTCCCAGGTCCTTCAACTGGTTCACGGTTCCACCGGAGCAGGTCACTTTGGGAACGCCAAGATCCTGCGTCGTCTCCGGGGGCGGTTTTACTGGCCAGGCTGCCGCAGAGATGTGGAGCTGCACGTCCACTGCTGTGATGACTGCACCGCACGGAAAGGACCATCCCGGCAGTCCCGAGCACCGCTGCAGCAGTACCTGGTAGGAGCTCCGATGGAACGGGTCGGGGTGGATGTCTTGGGCCCGTTTCCAGTGACTGATGCAGGGAACCGCTATGTCATTGTGGCTGTGGATTATTTCACAAAGTGGCCTGAGGCATATGCTGTGCCGGATCAGAGCGCGGCCACCACCGCTGAAAGACTGGTGGAGGAGATGTTCACCCGCTTCGGGGCACCGGCTGAGCTCCACAGTGACCAGGGCAGGAACTTTGAGTCTCAGGTTTTCAGCGAGGTTTGCCGTCGTTTGGGGATACAAAAGACAAGAACCACCCCACTCCATCCTCAAAGCGACGGGCTGGTGGAACGCTTTAACCGAACCCTGGCCACACAACTGGCGATCTTGACCAGTCGCCACCAGCGGGACTGGGACCGTTTTCTGCCTTTGGCCCTCTGGTCGTATCGCACTG
The DNA here is from genome assembly GCF_053564925.1 of Oryzias latipes. Classification (NCBI taxonomy): domain Eukaryota; kingdom Metazoa; phylum Chordata; class Actinopteri; order Beloniformes; family Adrianichthyidae; genus Oryzias; species Oryzias latipes. The sequence continues at coordinate 14,582,517 of NC_136254.1, forward strand.
CAGTTCAGTCAAGTCAGTCAAGCCAGTGCACACCTGCTGCGATTATGTTTGGGCGGGAGCTCCGGACTCCGGTGGACTTGGTGTTTGGGGCACCACCTGAACCTGAGATTCCGGGCGGAAGAGAAATGGATTACTGTCGCAGACTCAAGGACCGCCTGCACGAAATCCACGAATTCACCCGCAGAGCACAAGCTGGTGCTGGAGTGCGGCAAAAGAGGGCCTATGACAGCTGGTGTCGGGGCCAGGAGTTCTCACCTGGGGACAGAGTGTGGGTGTACTGCCCTGAGCGGTAAAAGGGAGTTTCTCCCAAGATAAGCAGCCATTGGCGGGGGCCCGGTGAGGTGCTGCACCGACTGTCAGACGTGGTCTACAGGGTGCGTGTGCCGGACAGGAGACGAACTGTGGTGCTTCATCAGGACCGGCTGGCTCCCTACCAGCCCCTTGTTCCACAGACTATTGGAACGGCAGGTGGATCTACTAGTGGGGACTTGGACGTGCCGGAGCCGAGCACATCCTTAAATGACTGTGCACGACCAGTGCGTTCACGCCGGCGCCCCGCTTATCTTAATGACTTTGTGGTTGATAGGGTCGCCGAGGACAGCTGACCCTTCAGAAGGGGGCTATGTAGTGACGGTCACACACCCATTCGTCTGCTGTCAGATCTGGCAGCGCAAAGGATTATGGGATGCAATTTCTTCTGCTGGTTTTGGCCTGATCTGAGTGGGTGTGTGGGTTTAATCTATGTGTTTTATGTCTGACTGTTCTTCCGTTCGGTGTTAGTTATTTTACCCTGGTGATTTATTTTGTCCTGCATCGTAAGTGAGGAGGGGGGCGAGGAGAATGACCCCACTGCATGTCACACTGTTCGAGATCAATAAAAAGAAACCAGTTCTGCAAAGTTCCTATCTCTGCCTCATTCTTCATAGCGTTGCTACAATATAGATGGTTGGACCAACCAGCAAACGTTAAGCATGGGGAAATATCCTACAGCTGTTGACTGGGATCCAGCTGTCATTGAACAGCAAAATCAGCGCGAGGCTGCATGAGACTATCTTCTAAATGTGCTTTTATTACTGTTGTGATTATTATTAATGGCCTGCTCGCTCATATTTTTTTTAAATCTATGCGGTCAGTGCTATTTTCTTTACTGCAAAGAGGACCCGAAAGACAGGTTAGCATTAGGCTAATTTGTGCTAAAACATTAGCCGTGGAGGTACTTAAAACTCCGAACGGGCAATGAGCATCTTGGATGTAAATATGTGGGAATTACATCATCCTTTATTTTGTTCTGGACATCACTGAAAACACAAATTCATATCATGGTTTCTCAGATCGTAGCAGCACTTCCGCCTACGGCAATCGGGAGCTTCGGGTCGCAGGGCTTCGCGGTCCGCTATGCGAAGGCGGCTGCCGGTCCGAAGAAAAAAAGCTTGTCCGGGGGGGGGTTCCGACGAACCGCGATGCATCCGCAGAAGGCGGAAATGCTGCTACGTAGTCCTGAGAAGCTGTTTAAAATCATCAGAAGTTCACAACCATCACGAAGCACTCTTCTCTGACACTAACACAAAGCTACACTGTTCCTAGGATGTGTCTCTTAGCAGCTGGACACACTGAGATAGCACTGACGTCATCGCCCCGCCTCCCCGCTGGAAATGCTTATTCGAATTGAATAATGCGACAATGTTCACAGGGTGGATATTAAAATGAAAATGCAGTCCCCTCTTTGCATTTTCGTTTTAATCATGACACAGAATAAGTGGTTTTTAAGTAGAAATGAAAAAGCATTTTGAAGCATTAATTTTTCATTTTCATTTTATGAAAATGAAAAGGCATTTCAGTTAATCCATTTTAATTGTCAAATTAGACATTTCTAAATGAATTTTGCTACACATTTAACAGAGAACTTTTTGAAAATGAAATGTCAAATGCCATTTTCATTATCATTTTAATTAAGTGACAGAATAAGCACTGTTGAAAAAAAGCATTTTGGTGGATTGCTTTTTCATTTCAATTTTGAATTTTTAAAAATGCAGCTTCATTTTGAAAATGAAAAAGCATTTCTGGTTTTGACTTTTTTTTTTAATTATGCTACAGAATTGCTTCCATATAAGTAGACATAAAGATAGCTCAAAAGAACAGATTATAAATTATTACTGAACTATTGCTGATTTTATGGGGGCACACTGAGCTTCATCCAGTATGGGTCCTTTGGGCAAGACCCTTCGCGCAACTGCCTAACTTTGTAGCCACAAGGGGGCCCAAATGGGTCTTCCTGGTCCCCAGCCAAGATAAAATACAGGGTTATGTCAGAAAGGCATCTGGAGAAGGTGGCATGTGTCACATTCTGAGGTGACACATGCCAGAAGATCCTTTGATTATATCACTGAAGTACTGACGTTTGTATAAAAGCAAGATCCCTATGCATTCCTTTGATGATGCAGGTCCCAGAAAAGAATGTGAAAGAATATGCTGGGTCAGTCTGTTACAGAACGGTTTTAGAGTTTACTTAAAGATAATATTGAGAGAAAATAAAAAATAAAAACAATAATAAAACAGCACTTAATAAAAACAGTAAACTTTTAACTCTAATTATCTTTTATTTCTATTTATCTCGATTTCTTTTTCCTTCCAACAAATATGACTATTTCATTGTGAACAATAGTGTGAGTCTTGCAGAGAGCCTGTCTTGGTGCTAAGTTAAAAAAACAAAAACAAAAAAAAGAGTGCTACGGGCTTATTACACAACAAAGCGTGATCCAAGCACCACGACACTCACCCGCCGTGTCCCACAGCTGCAGCCGAACCACGGTGGGGAGATCCCAGGGCAGCACTTTGAGTGCGAAGTCCACCCCGATGGTGGCTCTGTAGTGCTGAGAGAAGACCTGATGCACGTAGCGCTTTATGATGGAAGTCTTCCCGACCCCCAAGTCCCCTATCACCAGAACTTTGAGCAGGCGCTCGTGCTGCATTTCTGCGGCTGAGAGCTCACGCGCAGCTCACAGCAGCAATGTCTCCAATTATTAGTTCTGCGTGAGTTTCGGGGGTGGAGTGAGGGGTGGAAACAATGTAGCTCTCAAGGAGTTTTCATTTCTTGTACAAATGCTGCTTTATAAGAGACTTGCCCCTTCAAGCCATGTAGGTCTGAGAGATCAGAGTCTGAATGGACGTAGCTTTTGATTACATGAATTTATGCAAAATAAAAATAGTGCAAAACCACCCTTTAAAAGCAAGAAGGCAAAATAAGAAGGTTGCAAAGTGTAAATGTGCAGGCGCAAAAAGGAGAAGTGCCGTTATCAGTCATCTGTTAGGTTTTCCTTTTCTACAGAAAAAGCTGTGGTAACAAGTGCAGACTATCACAATGATCACACAAGTTGTCATAATGTGGCTGTGTGTGCTACTGCAGCCCAGTGTGCATGAACTTAGTAATTTTATTTAAAATAAAGAACTGTGAATGAAAAAACTAAATAAACACAGATAAAACATAAAGTATATAACAGTTGTTTCTTTCCAAAAGAGAAAGAAAACTTCACTGTATTGGTCAGAGTGTATGGAAGATTGTATGCTCAAAATGTAACTGCATCAAATTACTCAAAATTAAAATGAAAAATCAATACTTCAAAATGCTTTTTCATTTTCTACTTTAAAACCGCTTATTCTGTGTCATACTTAAAATGAAAATGCAAAGAGGGGATTGCAATGTCATTTTCACATCCAACAATTCGACTTAGCATTTCCAGAGGGGAGGCGGGGCGATGACGTCATTCTGTAAAGGTTTGCCTTGTATTGTCCTGGTTCCATAATGGCAATTTGTTGATACTTTTTATTTATAGTTATGTCTTCTCTATGTTCTATAACGATTTCAATGGTCTAGCACCAAAATATATAATTGATCTCATGACCCAGTGCTCCAGACCTCAACTGGATCTGGTCTTTTTTTCTATTCTTAGAGTCAAAACCAAACATGGAGATTCTGCATTCAGCTTCTATGGTCTATAGACCTGGAACAGACTTCCATAAAGCTGAAACACTGTATATTTAAATCCGGGTGTAACCCTTAATGTTGGGAGTTGAGTCATCTAGACCCACTAGACAGTGTGTTGAACCTTTTTCCTTCAATGATTTGTGATCTTCACTGGTGTCCATGGATTACATGAAATCTTTCCACCTTTATCCACCTTTGTCATGGTTTGAAAAACAAGTCAATGTAAGAACGACTAATATGAGTAAACTGAACAAATGTACATTTCTATTTAAAAAAGCCTATTGTTGCTGATGGTTTTATTATTGTGCATGTTACGTGCTACTTTTATTACTATGTGCCAATTTCTATTGAGTTTTCATTTTTTACATCTTGTTGTAGCACTTAGAGGTTATGTTTAATGAAAGGTGAATTATGAATAAAATCTATTATTAGTAGTATTACATGTGTGTGCTACTAATAAATACTGAAAAGAATAAATGTATATTTTAACTCAAAGAAATATGTGCATTTATTTAAGAACAAAAAATCTGAAATAATAAAATTAAAAATGTGTGCAGTGCTGGGGGGAGGTTACCGCCATTTTGTTGTGAGTGTGGCAGGGAATGTTGCCATCACAACAGTAAACATCAATGATTTCTTAGGTAACTTTGTATCAGACATGCAGACAGGCCTGCAACAGCTCTCCCTTACTGTTTATTCTGGCTGCTGAACTGCTAGCAATCATGATTAAAAATAATGATATAGAAGACACACACACATATATATATATATATATATATATATATATATATATATATATCTATGTATATAGATACAGTGATCCCTCGCTATAACACGGTTTACTGTTCATGGTGCATTGTGTTCTGCATTCTGATTGGCTAAAAAGTCACTCTGCTTCTTCTCTACCTGTGCGTCAATAACGTTGCAGTTTAATAATTAAATGTACACGTACGTAAAACAGCTTGTAAAATTTATATTGTGTACGTGCAAATTCTATTGATGGTGGCATGTCGGTGTATAAGGATGTTTTTTCAAAGAAGAAAAAAGAGCAACAACAACTACCAATCACTATGTTCCTCTCCCGAACAAACACACCTGCACCGCGGGCTTCAAAAGAAGAAAACACTGCAGAGCGGAGTCAGGATGCAGTGGCTCAGTCTGAAGACCAGTGAAATGCACCTGAGTCACTATTTGTCCGACTGTACTTTGTATTTTTTTTAATCATTTAAAATTTCCTCCCGTTTACTCCAATTACTCGGGTCGCGGTGGGCGGGGCTAATCTCCGCGATTTGAAGCCTTCTGTTCACATCAATGATTAAAATTATTATTTGACAGTACAGAAATTATTTGTTGAAAAAAACGTTTTAAAGTACTTTAATTAGTGAAACAAATGCTTGAGCCTGTAAAATGGTTTGCTCTTTCTTTTCAATGTATAATAGAGTATTTAATTGTATAATAATTGTAAAAAAAAAATTGAGGTTTCTACTTCATGGATTTTGCCTATCGGGTGCCGACGAGGCCCCAATGAGAGTCACTCCCGGTCAACCCCACCAGCATATGTTACGGCGTCTAGACGGATCCCAGAGCAGAGTCAGACTGGATGTGTCAGATAAGTGAAGTCTATTAGCTTCACTACAGGAACAAAACCAAAGGAGGCAGACTGGCGGTGAAGGCAGGAGGCTAGGCCACAGACAGCCATCACAGGAACAAGGGCGAGGCCACATGGAAAGGAAAATAACCTGGCAGGTTGGAGGAGCCAGGGAGAGGCTTTTAAAGGACCAGTGTAGATTGGGTGCAGGTGTGCAGAAAAACCAGTATAGAAGGCCACGCCTCCTGCCCCAGGCCACTCTGCAGAAGCACAAAGCAGACAAAACATAAGTACAAAAAACACAACAACACAAAACCAAATAAAAGAAAACACCAAACCATAACAGTGCCCCCCCCTCAAGGCACGCCCCCTGGCGGGCAACCAGACCCAGCCGAACGGCTAGCATAAAAGTCAGAAATAAGGGCAGGGTCCAGGAAGAAAGAGCGGGGCACCCAAGAACGCTCCTCAGGACCATAACCCACCCAGTCCACCAAAAAGTGCAGGCAGCGACCCCGCCGCCGGACCCCCAAAAGGCGACGGACAGCAAAAGCCGGACCACCACCCACGACCAGGGCGGGAGGAGGGGGCTCGGTCAGAGGGCTAAGAGAGCTGGAGGACACAGGCTTCAGGAGAGACACATGAAAGGACGGATGGACGTTCATGGAGGGAGGCAATTTTAGGCGGACGACAGAGGGATTGATGACGCGGTCAATCTCAAAAGGGCCAATGAAGTGAGGAAAGAGTTTCCGAGACTCAAACTGCAGCGGGATGTCCCGGGTCGACAGTCAGACCTTTTGCCACCGTTTGTAGTCCGGAGCAGGAACCCTATGGCGGTCCACCAGTGAACGGTTCCTCGAAGCAGTTCGGGAGAGGGCTGCCCGAACCTCACGCCAAACCCGACGGGCTCTCCTGAGGTGGTCCTGGACAGATGGAATAGCCACCGCACTCTCCTGAGAGGGAAACAGGGGAGGCTGATAGCCAACAGAAGCCATGAAAGGAGATACAACCGTCGCAGAAGAAACCGAGGTGTTGTGGGAGTATTCGACCCAGGGCAGGAAAGTGGACCAGGATGCAGGGTGACTGGCAGTTACACAGTGTAGAACCGCCTCCAGGTCCTGGTTAGCACGCTCCGTTTGTCCATTGGTCTGAGGGTGGTAACCCAAGGAAAGATTCGCTATGGCTCCAATCGCTCTGCAGAAGGCGTTCCACACCCTGGAAGTGAACTGGGGGCCACGGTCCGACACGATGTCCTGGGGGAGTCCGTGTAACCTGAACACGTGCTGGACGAGGAGGTAGGCAGTCTCGAAGGCAGAAAGAAGCTTGGACAGAGGCACAAAGTGGACAGACTTGGAGAACCGATCAGCAATGGTCAAAATGGTTGTGTTACCTTCTGAGGGTGGAAGGGCTGTAACATAGTCCAGAGAAATATGGGACCAGGGCCGGTGCGGTACAGGAAGCAGTCGCAGGAGACCCGCAGGTGCACGGTGGGAGGCCTTTCCACAAGCACATATAGTGCAGGCCTGGACGAACTCCCGGGTGTCTGAGGCCATGGAAGGCCACCAGAAGCGCTGCCGCAGTAGAGTTAAGGTGCGGTGAATACCAGGATGGCAGGCCACCTTAGAGCAGTGACCCCACTGCAACACTGAGGAACGAGTAGATGGAGGAACAAACAGAAGTCCAGGGGGACACTCAGGGGGAGAAGGGCAGTTCACCTGGGCTCTCTGGACAGCATGCTCCACCTCCCAGACAGCGGCACCGATCACACAGGAGTGGGGTTGAATCGTGTCCTGAGGTGCCAGGTCTGAAGCCGGGTTGTCGAACTGCCTGGATAGAGCGTCTGGTTTCACGTTGCGAGATCCGGGACGGTAGGTGAGGGTGAAATTGAAGCGTCCCAGGAAAAGGGACCAACGAGCCTGGCGTGGGTTCAGTCTACGGGCAGAACGGAGGTACGACAGGTTTTTATGGTCAGTCCATACCAGGAACGGTTGAGATGCACCCTCCAACCAATGACGCCATTCGGTCAAGGCCAGCACCACCGCCAACAGCTCCCGGTTTCCCACGTCGTAATTTCTTTCTGCTGGTGAGAGCTGCCCAGAGTAGAAAGCGCAGGGGTACATCTTCTGATCAGAGGATGACCGCTGGGAAAGTACAGCGCCAACCCCAGACTTTGATGCATCCACTTCTACCACAAATTGAGCCGTACGATCAGGATGAGACACAACACAGGTGCAGAACAGAAAAGATGTTTCAGCCTTTGAAAAGCCATACGGCTTCCTTGGACCAGGAGAACTGTTCCTTTACAGAGGTGAGTCTGGTGAGGGGGGAGGCCACTGAACTAAAAGCTGGCAAATCCGAAGAACCTCTGAGTTGTTTTCTGTTAGTGGGTCTAGGCCAATCCGCCACTGCTTTAATCTTAGCAGGGTCTGGCCTGAGTTGCCCCCCCCTCTCAAAAACAAACCCAAGAAAACTGATAGTTGAGACATGAAAAACACATTTTTCACCCTTGACATAGAGCGTATTGGTTAACAACCGCTGAAGGACATGTCTGACATGTTGAACGTGCTCTGTAGGAGTCTGTGAAAAAATCAAAATGTCATCTAAATAAACAAACACAAATCTATTCAACATGTCACGCAGCACATCGTTAATGAGACACTGAAACACCGCAGGAGCATTGGTAAGTCCAAAGGGCATCACAGTGTATTCAAAATGTCCGAGGGGGGTGTTGAATGCCGTCTTCCACTCTCCTTCCTTTATCCTCACCAAGTGATGGGCACTTCGGAGGTCTATTTTAGTGAAAACTGTTGCGGTCTGGAGAGAGCTGAAAGCAGAGTCCATGAGTGGAAGAGGGTACTTGTTCTTGATAGTGATAGCATTTAAACCACTGTAATCGATGCAAGGGCGGAGGGTCTTGTCTTTTTTCTCGACAAAGAAAAACCCAGCCCCTACTGGAGAGGAAGAGGGGCGAATGAGACCAGCTGCCAGGCTCTCTGTAATATAAGTCTCCATGGCTTCCCTTTCTGGTTTGGAGAGGTTATACAACTTGCTAGAGGGAAGTGGAGCTCCAGAAATCAGCTCAATCTCACAGTCATAAGGTCTATGGGGAGGCAGACTCTTAGCATGGTCTTTTGAAAAAACCATCTTTGAGGTCATGATATTCTGGTGGAACTAAAGAAAGGTCTACAGGCTTAGGGGGCTCGTGCAAATAGGCAACAGGCGGCACAGCAGCATGCAGGCAATGAGAGTGGCAAAACAGGCTCTAATTTACAATAGATTGTGATGACCAATCTATGTGTGGGTTATGCAACTTCAACCAAGGTAGACCTAACACGAGCTGAGAGGACGTAGAGGGAACCATGTTAAAACAGATCAGTTCTCTGTGATTTCCAGAAACCAGCAGAGACACAGGGAGAGTACGATGAGTAACACAGGCAACACAACACAACACAATAGTCTACTGTCCAAAGCATAAACTCTTTTAGGCCTAGGGAGTGGTTCTCTAGGGATCTTGGACTGAGAAACAAACCAAGAGTCGATGAACTGCACCTCTGCACCTGAGTCCATTAAAGCATGGATCTCTACTGTGGTTGAATCAAAAGAAACAGTACCTTCGAGGAGGAGGCGCCGTGAGGAGGGGTCAACAGGAGTTCGGCTCACCAGTGCCCCTCCTGAGCCTGATAAGCCTGGTCTTTTGGCCGAGAAAACACCAAACCATAACAGCATATCCCACTCGTCCAATTCCCGGAGCCCTGTGTGCATGTGTGCAAAATTTGTTTGGGTGGAAGAGGCAAGGAGCAGGCAGATGGGCACAACTGGGGGAAGAAAGCACCCCCAAGCGACTGACCCCACAGCCAGCCACAGTAGGAGCCTCACCTCCCAGGGCAACCGGGAAACCAGAGGGTGACCAGCCAGCCACAGACAGAGACTGGGACAGTGCAGAGAGACAGTCAGCAAGGAAGGGGCCCAGCGCCGCACCCGAGGGGCAGGAGGTCCAGCACCACCACTCATGCCCCTGACCTTCCTGAGGAACTAGCACTATGCCCCCCCCTCCCAGGGCCTCCCCCCACAAAAAATAAGAAGAAGAAAGAGAAGTTTTTTTTTAATAAAATAAATATATAAATTTCAAGAATAATAATTATAAATAAAATAAAATAAATAAATAAAGGTAAAGTCATTAAATAAAGTGAAAACAAATAAATTAAGCCCTTTGCCCTGAGAAACCCAAAAATAAATGCAATAAATTAACCCCTTTACTCTTCTGCTGTGGATGCATCGTTGACCCCCGGGGCCATATTTTAGAAAGACATTTAATAAAAATCAGATTTGCTGATGATACAACTTTATTTCTAAAAAATTAAAACCAACTTTAAAAAGTTTTAGATTTGATCGATAAATTCTCTAAAGCAGGGGTGGCAAACTCATTTTGGTTCGGGGGCCGCATTCAAGGCGTCTGTTCCCAAGTGGGGCGGACCAGTAACATAAAAGTAAAAAACAGTTTTTTTTGTTTTTTTTTTACTCAGTAGGAAAAAATGCCTCAGCCAACCTGGTAGCCTAATCACTTATTATTACACATTCATTCACAGAGGCCAATGGATGTAAAATAAAATGCATTTCACTTAAAAAAATTGGTTGATTTAATTTTATTCAGATTGAATATTTTACATCTGACACTGAATCAATCCTTATAATAAACTCAAGAGGGGCTACTCAGAAAAATGAAAGACCTGCCTAAAATGTAAATGTGCAAATCAATGAATAATTAAACTAAATTAAACTTGCAAACATTTGTGAACATAACAAGAATTTGGAGTTAACCTCCTTTCTCTCCTTAAACTTCAGCCTGCCATCAATATCAGGATTCAATCCTATGCAGACACTGTTTACTGTCATTCAAGTGTGCAAAACACAATGAAATGTCCAAGAATCTTTTCCTGGTTTCTGCCTGAACTTTGTGGCAACACTTGCCCTTTTCCTGACCTTGATGGGCTCCATCAGTGACCAGACTGACATCACGTGATCAGTTCACTCCAACATAGTCCAGCACTGTAACAAGAGAGCTGACAATGTCATCAGCTGTTGTTGGGTCCATCAACTCAAGAAATTCCGCTATGACGGTGTCTTCAACACCTCTAAGAAATATGCACAGATGTCCAATATCTGTATCTGTGCTTTCATTAATAGTGACCGAAAATACAATAAATGACTGGATTCCTTCATTTGGCACCCAAGTCTCCTCAGAGATGTTGTATCTGCAATCATAATCCTTGACAGACTGCTTTTTGGGAACAAGACTTCTGCAGCCTTTAGCATTTTTCAATAGGTTCAGCATCTGAAAATTGTTTGGATGTTTGCTCCAACTTGTCTGCGATCAGGTGTCTGTCACTGCTCCATCACTGACATCACGCCGCAGTAAATGCAGATGTTTTTTTTTTCAGTCCAGCTTTTAGTTGGTAAATCCTCTCTTTTCTTAACTGCAAATGGTGAAACTTTCCTCATTGTCTCATTGTCTCATAGTGGTGCTGAATGTTATATTCTTTGAGCACTGCTACCTGTTGATGACATAACAAGCACGCAGGGTTTGCATTCAACTCCGTAAAAAAATAAAACTTTGTCCATTTTTCCTGGAAAGCTCAGCACTTCACTTTAACCCTTTTTTTCTTTTTGACAACATCTTGGTCATTAGTCTCACTACTGATCATTCTTATAACAATATAACAGCAGTGGGGCTTGCGGGGAACCAAACTACATCTTTTTCAGACACAGAGCCGTTAGGTTTCACTTTTGGCAGGTGCAAAGATGTGCATTTTCACCTGTTTTGGTCAGCCTTTGCTCCCCCTTGTGGCAGAATTGCGCATTTCGGTTATTTCTTTAAAAAATCACAACTCGCCACAGGAATAGACTAGAAACGTACTTATTTTAAAAAAATTCTTATAATTTTTACTCTTCATGACCGGGCCGGATTGAACCATCTGGCGGGCCGGATACCGCCCGCGGGCCGTATGTTTGACACCCCTGCCCTAAAGAATCCTATTTGAAATTAAATTCTACTTAATGTGAATTATTTGCTCTACATGACCAACCTGCATAATTTATCTGTAACATTTCGGTTAAATGAATCACAAGAATGCCCAGACATTGTGTAATTTATTTGATCTATTTAAACTTTTGTAATGGCATGTTATTTAAAAAAAAAGTTATATTTGTTTCCATATTTGTTTTTTGTCTACCTTTATCTCATCATTGATATTGATTTTATTGATAGACATGCCGGGATTGTTTGTTAAATATTTGCTTTAATAATACAAAAAAAAATTAAAAGACAATGTTTATCAGACCAGTTGTGTACCTGACATGTTTTGGTCGGAAGCACTTCCGCCTTCATCAGTGTGGTCCATCATGTACACATCAATGTTTACTTTAATTTACTCATTGAACCAATGACCAAAACCTTTTGCAATGTGAAACAAAAATCTTTGAATGTTTCAGACTATATTTTTGAATACTTTACTGATCATGTGGACTTTTCTTTTTCAATTCATTTAAAAGTTATGCACACACATTCTCTTTGCTCAGCAATTTATATCTTTTATTAATCCATTGCTTTACATCGTTCTGTATAAATAAATTAATGGTAATTTTTTTTGTTTTGTTATGTACATATTTTGTCCTTCCCTTTGTGGTCTTGCGCCTCTGCCTGCGCCTTTACGGTAGTGGTACCGATGCGGGATGAGTCAGGTTACATGATGCTGCTGCCATTACATCAGGGCCGAAAACCTGCTCAGACTTCGCGGATCAAAAAGTGATATCCCGGAATTTTTCTTCTCTGACCTACTCTTCACAGATCTCCGTGAGCCACATCCGCTTTTTCCCTCCTCACCCGCCCCGGTAGCGCAACCGTGCTCGCGGCCCAGCATCCGGGGAGGAAGCCCTTGACTTAAGGGCCTGCCAAAGATCCGACAGCCTGTGCAGCCCAGCTTCAAAATTAGCATCTAGTTCCAGTTCCAGGCTTCGACGCTGAGTTGTTTTTACATCGCTGCGTCTCGAACATCGATCCCGGTTTACGCGCAGGTGCGATGGAGCCTCCAACCTGCTCCTGAACTCCGCAAAGAGAGCAACAGCACCCACCCCCCGCTACAAAGTATGACTCTTAAACTTATTCTGTGCCATCGATTATCGGGCATTACAAAAGACATGTTTAAAATGATTGAGACCCTGCAAGTGCTCCCTTTATTTGGTTAAATTTTCAACAGCTTAAGATTTGGCTTCAAAATCATGCTAATGAGATCATGTTTTTGGTTGATCTGAGCTTTCCATCTGGAGTGAGAGTGCAGACAGCTATTTGCCGGTAAACTGGAAGCTGGTGTTTGCACACAATCCGTTTTGCAACCCGCCGATCCACGGAGTCTCGGGGTGGGGGGGCTGGAGGGTGGTGATGCATGCTGTATGCACCTATAGCACTTTGCCGGTCAAATGGTCCAATCACTTTACTCTGCAATAAATACAGAAAAAAGAACCACTTTGTGATTTATATAATAACATTTTTTCCCACAAAAGTTAGATTTTTTTCCGAGCCAAAAATTTAGTGCAGTGCGCCCTCTCAGTTAACCCTGAAATCTTTTTGTTTCTGAAAAAAAAACTAACTTTACATTCAAAGGAATAAATCATATAAATTTCTGTCAGTTATAAAAATTATCAGTTCATGAAGGAGAGTCATATTTTCTGGATGTATTTAACTTTGTCAGACACAAATTAATCTCTAATACCTTTATAGCAAAGGCCAAATGAGGCAGTCTTAAACTGTATGCACTGTGGGTTGAAGAATATGGAAGCGATTAAATAGCATAATTAAAAATAAAAATGAGAACCAGAAATGCTTTTTCATTTTTAAAATGAAGCTGCATTTTTTGACACAAAATTAAAATGAAAAAGCAATCTGCCAAAATGCTTTTTAATTTTCTTCTTCAACACCGCTTATTCTGTATCTTAACCCTTGTGCTATCTTACATGACCCCACCCTTACATTGACGTGTTATTCCTACCATGATAAAGGTGGAAAGATTTCATGTAATCCATGGACACCAGTGAAGATCACAAATCATTGAAGAAAAATTGTTCAGAGCACTGTCTAGTGGGTCTAGATGACCCAACTCCCAATGTTAATGTGATTAGGATAGCACAAGGGTTGATTAAAAAGTTATCTGGTAAATGTGTAGCAAAATCCATTTAGAAATGTCTAATTTGACAATTAAAATGGATTAACTGAAATGCTTTTTCATTTTCAAAATGTAACTGCATCAAAGGACTCAAAATTAAAATGAAAAATCAATACTTCAAAATGCTTTTTCATTTTCTACTTAAAAACCGCTTATTCTGTGTCATAATTAAAACAAAACTGCAAAGAGGGGATTGCATTTGCGTTTTCACATCCACCCTGCGAATAGTGTCACATATTTCAATTCGACTTAGCATTTCCAGAGGGGAGGCGGGGCGATGACGTCATTGCTGTCTCCGAGTGTCCGGCTTCTAAGAGGCACAGACATGTCCAGGAGCTGTGTGGCCAGGCTTGTAGCTTTGTGTTAGTGGCAGAGGAGAGGGCTTTGAGATGGTTGTGCACTCCTGATGATTTTATATGAGGTGCCGTGTAGGACATTATTCAGGATTAGCATTCATAAACACATATGAAATCTCTCACACACACTAGTGAAATGCTTGTATACATACAACTGAAAATATATTCATTCACATACACATGTGAAATCTCTCACATTCACATGTGAAAATGCTCTCACACACACTATCGAAAATGCTCTCACACACACATGTGAAAATGCTCTCACACACACTACTGAAAATGCTCTCACATACACATGTGAAAATGCTCTCACACACACTACTGAAAATGCTCTCACACACACATGTGAAAATGCTCTCACACACACTACTGAAAATGCTCTCACATACACATGTGAAAATGCTCTCACATACACTACTGAAAATGCTCTCACACACACTACCAAAATCCTCTCACACATACTACTGAAAATTTCGATAGAAACATTTCAGTAGAAACGGAAGTTGGCTGAGTATAGCGAGATTTAACGGCATTCAAAAGCGTTGCTATGGTGATGTGTATCGGCAGCCTGCACTAGAAATTTCCCAGAAGTCTCTACGAAAAACCAGAGTGGATCTATGTAGAGGGCTGCATTGGGATTGGGTCCCGCCGGCTCCGCAGTCCAGCAGTTGACCCCGCCCCCCTCTTAGAAATTGTGTTCTTTATAGCCTGATACCGCGGTCGCGTGTGGGCGGAGCTACCAGCTAGAGGTTAAGGTCTGATCGCTGCATGGAGCGATGTGTGCAATTTATTATTTTGAAGAGTTCTACTTGGTAATCATGTTTCCATGTTTGAGTTCATAAAATCCTCCCAGGGAAAGTCTCTGCTTCAACTCCCGCCCGCGTTTTCATCTCTCTGACAGAGTTTGAAGCCAAAGCCCCTCCCCCGCCTCTTTACCAGCTTCTCCTCTCTACCTGTTCACCTGTTCACATCCTCTGCAGCTGAGAGTTGTTTTTCCCCGCGCTCCCAGTGTATTCTACAGAGAGCACGCACGATAGTTGGGGCAGCAGAAGGATGAAAGAGCTGTGACTATCTGGCAACACTGCGCTGGATGAGGAAGGAAGGTGCAGGTTTCCTGGCAGGGACATGATGTCAATTGATAAAGCAGAAAAGGACCTCAAACGAGCTTCATCGTGAGACACGCATGGTGTCCAGATCTGCGTGCCGATGCCCAACTGAGGCTCAAAACAGCAAAAACGGGAAATGGCTGAAGCTAAAAAAAAAAGGTATTTTTCCATCAGGAAAAAATTAATTCATAGATTTTCAGCTCTGTTGAACCATTACAATGTTTTTTTTTACTTTGACCTGCATCTTTACCAGCTGGTTTAGCGCGCTTCAGGCCGTCTGTCTGCACGCGCACACACGCACACTTTTAACCGAACAGGATTTGTGAAAATATATTTAATAATTAAGTTGCACATTACACAAAGGAGGAATGCATGAAAAGATGAGGCTGGAGGAGGGACATGAATCTCTTTAATAATATCAATACCAATACCTGTTTTATTTCCTGCGGGGCGGGGGACGATACAAAATGATCTCACGAAAAACGGTTGAATTATTGCCATGAACACAGACAGATTCATATTCAAAGCCATTTTTAGTAAGGTGTAAGAAAACTACAGAAAAAAAATGCCTCCTCGCAAGAGCCGGTTAATCGTTTAGCGGCACAAAAACAAAAAATAAATATTGGCATGAACAAATAACTTGGGGGGTTATTTATGAACAAATACATTAAATCAACACCAAAGTGTTTGTAATTTAATTATTTATAAATCAGCCACGTTTTCCATGATCAGAACACAGCAGTCTTTGTAAAATGTCCATATTTATTGTGTTTTTACTCTGACAAATAGGTGTCATTCTCTGCGTTAAATAGGAGTAGTTCGCCTCCAGACCAGGTGGTAGCGGTAATGCGCCAATTTGTTTTCGTGTCAAGCACCTTATGAACAACACCCGAAAGAAAAAAGGAGTGATCATGGGTGTCCAAATTGCTTTTAAAATTCAGAGAACTATATAGAGAATTATATAGTGCTGCACTATATAGGGTTTTTGTAGTTAGGGATTAGGGCAGGAATTCGGACACAGGTTCGTCTCTACTGAAATGCCTTCCATTGTTTCTATTGAAAATTTCAGTAGTATGTGTGTGAGTATTTTGGTAGTGTGTGTGAGAGCATTTTCAGTAGTGTGTGTGAGAGCATTTTCAGTAGTGTGTGTGAGAGCATTTTCACATGTGTGTGTGAGAGCATTTTCACATGTGTATGTGAGAGCATTTTCAGTACTGTGTGTGAGAGCATTTTCACATGTGTATGTGAGAGCATTTTCAGTACTGTGTGTGAGAGCATTTTCACATGTGTATGTGAGAGCATTTTCAGTAGTGTATGTGAGAGCATTTTCAGTACTGTGTGTGAGAGCATTTTCACATGTGTGTGTGAGAGCATTTTCAGTACTGTGTGTGAGAGCATTTTCACATGTATATGTGAGAGCATTTTCAGTAGTGTATGTGAGAGCATTTTCAGTACTGTGTGTGAGAGCATTTTCGCTAGTGTGTGTGAGAGCATTTTCACATGTGTTTGTGAGAGCATTTTCACATGTGTGTGTGAGAGCATTTTCAGTAGTGTATGTGAGAGCATTTTCACATGTGTGTGTGAGAGCATTTTCACATGTGTATGTGAGAGATTTCACATGTGTTTGTGAGAGATTTCACACGTGTATGTGAATGAATATATTTTCAGTTGTATGTATACAAGCATTTCACTAGTGTGTGTGAGAGATTTCATGTGTTTATGAATGCTAATTCTGAATAATGTCCTACACGGCACCTCATAGTTTTACACAGCTTCTCAGGACTACGTAGCAGCATTTCCGCCTTATGCGGTCAGGAGTTTGGGACCTCAGCCTCCTTCGGAAGCCGCGCAGTCCGCAGCCGCATTCACCAGCTAGGCCTTGGATGGAGCCTGGGGCCACGGTTCGAAGCTTCTCTCTCGAATGGAGCTAAACCCAACCCGCTAGCCCGGAGACAAAGCTAATCTGGGTAAGCTTCGAAGCGCAGGAGGAGAAAATGCCTGAGACCTGAGAAACTCTAAACCATCATATGACATTGTGTTTCCAGTGGTGTCCAGACAAAATAAAAGCTCTTTTTCCTACATATTTACATCCAAGTTGCTCATTGCTGATTGACCGCCTGGAGTTCTGTTCCTCCAAGGCTAGTGTTTTTAGCCTAATGCTAACCCTTCTTTTGGGTCCTTGCAGCCAAGAAAAAAGCACTGACCGCACGGATTTAAAAAATTATGAGCGAGCATGCCCTTAATAATAATTAGAACAGCACATTTAGAAGATGGTCTCCTGCAGCGTGGCGCTGATTTTGCTGTTCAAGGACAGCTGGAGCCCCATCAACAGCTGTAGCAGATTTGACCATGCTAAACGTTTGCCATTTGCACCAACACGTATCTTCTAAATGTCCTTTTAATACTGTATTACTATCTTGGATGTAAATATGTGGGAATTACATCAGCCTTTATTTTGTCTGGACACCACTGGAAACACAAATTCATGTGATGGTTTACAGTTTCTGAGGTGTGTAGCAGCACTTCTGCCTTCGGCGATCCGGCTGCAGGTACGGGGGAAAGTTTCGATGAACCGTTGTGCCGCCGAAGGAGGACCGCATAAGGCGGAAATGCTGCTACGTAGTTCTGAGAAGCTGTGTACAATTTTCAGTAGAGCACAATCATCACAACGCAAGGCTACAAGCCTGGCCACACTGCTCCCAGACCTGTCTGTGTTAGTACCCGGGCACACGGAGATAGCAATGACGTCATCGCCCCGCATCCCTCTGGAAATGCTAAGTCAAATTGAGATATGCGACACTATTCGCAGGGGGGATGTGAAAACGCAAATGCAATCCCCTCTTTGCGTTTTTGTTTTAATTATGACACAGAATAAGCGGTTTTTAAGTAGAAATTGTTAAAGCATTTTGAAGTATTGCTTTTTCATTTTAATTTTGAGTCAACAAATGCAGCTTCATTTTGAAAATGAAAAAGCATTTCTGGTAATCCATTTTAATTGTCAAATTAGACATTTCTGAATGGATTTTTACCAGAGAACTTTTTGAAAATGAAATGCCAAATACCATATAATAACTTTAACTTATTTTACATTTGACACCAACACATGCAAGTTCCCTTCAAAATAAAATACACCCTGAGTCAAATAAGATCTTTCTACTGTGGCAGATTTAGTAATTAAATTAAAAAGGCAAGAAAGACAACTACAGCATTTCCTATCATTATGACTTTGGTGCATCTTCATCCTTTTCTCCTTTTACTATAGAGTATAAACAACACAGCAATTCAATTTAATTCAATTTAATTTGTATAGCCCAAAATCACAGCAACACTTGACTAAATGTAAAGTATATATAAAATCAAAAGGATCATGAATACTTAGAATTCAAGAGGAAAAACTCATTAAAAAAAATGATTGCGGAAAAAACGAAGAAACCTCAGGGGTGCCCACATGAAGGAGGCATCTTCCCACAGGATGGACAGGTGATGTACCAGAACTCTTAGAGAGGAATTAACTTATCAAACCCTACAACTACATTATTTAAAGTCCAGCAGTTGACCTTAATCCAGATGGAGTTGGGAGACGGCTGTGGGCGCGAGACGAGCCAGTGTGATGATCCACAGCCAAGTGTAGGAGTTGTAGTAGAGACAAAGCAGAGACGAGGTACACGGTCAGGTAAAGGAGCACGGACAAGCCAACTGGAATCTGGAAGCACTCCCACTTTCCTGGAGGGGATTGGGAAAGAGGGACAGTACATGAATCGTACTGCACCAAACAGAGATACGGAGAACTAAATGATAATCAAAGATCAAGAATAAGAGGAGAGAAGTAGAATAGAAGAAGACGAGAATAGAGGACAGAACCCCAGTGCACCATACTTTCCCCAGCTTCAAACTACTAGCAGCCTAGTAACAACTAATTGTTATTGTGAAGTTTACTTTAAACATAAAGTTAAATATTATCTGATTACTAGCTAGTCTGGCAATAAGCCTGTCCAAAAAGGAATGTTTTAGCCTAACTTTGAATATAGAAACTGTGTCGGCCTCTCTTATATGAGCTGTGAGCCTATTCCTTAAAACAGGGGCTTGGTGGATAAAGGCTCTACCTCCAACTGTGCTTTTACAACTTCTGGAAACCACATGCAGTCCTTCAGTTTGTGAGTGAAGTGTTCTGTTTGGGTGGTAAGGCACTATGAGGTCTTTGATATAGGATGGGGTCATACCATGTAAGGCCTTAAAGGTTAGCAGGAGGATTTTGAACTTAATTCTAGATTAGACTGTGAGCCAATAAAGTGAAGCTAACACTGGAGTGATGTGTTCTCTTCTGCTAGTTCTTGCTGGAGACTTCTTAAGGAACTTTTAGGACACACTGCTAACAAAGAGTTACAGTAATCCAGCCTAGACGTAACAAATGCATGGATGAGCTTTTCAGCATCACTTTTAGAAAGTATATTTCTGATCTTAACTATATTGTGCAGGTGAAAAAAATGCAGTTTTACACACCTGAGAAATGTTAGCCTTAAATGATAAACCCTGGTCAAATAAAACCCTAAGGTTTCTAACTGTGGAATTGGAGGCTATACCTACGTCATCAATCTGATCAGACAGAGCATCTCTGAGGTTTTAGGACCTACTATAATTACCTCATTTTTTTCTGGGTTCAGGAGGAGATCATTAATTGTCATCCAGGTCTTGATGTCTCTGATGCAGGCATTGAGTTTCTCTATAAGGTCATTGGTCACTGGTTGGGTTTAATGGATAAATACAACTGTGTATCATCTGCATAACAGTGAAAATTAATGCTGTGTTTCCTGATTATGTTTCCTAAGGGTAGCATGTAAATCGTAAACAGGATGAGTCCTCAAACTGAGCCCTGTGGGATTCCGTAGCTAACTCGAGGGCAATGAAAGGACTGTCCATTAACAATAACAAACTGGTACCTATCGGATAAATAGGATTCAAACCACTGGAGGGCAGATCCTCTGATCCCTATGCCATGCTCTAATCCAGGGGTTGGGAACCCATAGCTTGCAAGCCATATCTGGCTTTTTTGATGGTCACATCTGGCTCGCAGACAAATCTTTAATTATATTTAAAAAAAGTTTATTAGACCAGTCCTTCTCGGGTGCAATGCCAGGGGGGCGCGCAGTAGTAGCGGTGCTTGGAGAAAAAGAATCTGCACCACAACTGGTTTACTATTATCTGTTCTATCACAGAGTTTGTAACAGCCTGAAACTGTGAATTGCTGTGCCTGGAGCTGCATCCTCCCGTCTTTGGGCAGGAAAAAGGGAGGGGTAATGGGCGCAGGCAACAAGGTGAGACGTGCACTGATCAGAACACGCTGCTCATCACATACCACACACTGCAGCGTGTGAGTAACGCTGTACTGACAATGTTTGGCTCCACGTATGCATGTTAGCAGTCTTTCTAACATCTAAAGAACATTAAGTCCAACCTACGATCAACCTGCATGAAGCTTAAACTCACCACGTATCAACCAAACAAGAGCATCAGCAAAACCATGCAGGACCAGAAGTCACATTAATAGTAAGAAATACTCATTATTTAATAGCAACAGCATAATGTGGCGTCCCTTTCCCACACTGAGGCACGGAGACTTAATCTCTTTTAAGGTTCTTTATTCTGGTTACTGCAGGCCGTAACCAACGCCGTACAACTTATTTAGCAACTCCTGAATCTCTCCCGCCGACAGCGCTCCCCCCTACTTTATATTCCCCCGTACCAGCCCTACTATTTCCTTATTTGGCCCATAGCTGAACCCCATTGGTCCAAACTCCCCAACGACAGGCTGAGCAACAGAACTGAGGGCCAACCAGCATATTTTTAGTTTTAGTTTGAAACATATTGAACGGCTCTCACGAAATTACAATTAAAAATATGTGAAAATCTTCAAAGGTGCTATTGTCCTGTAGGTGGCGATAAAGCTGCTTAACCACAACCCTTTCATTGATTTTTAACCCTTGTGCTATCTTAGATGACCCCATCCTTACACTGACTTGTTCTCCCTACCATGAAAAAGGTGGATAAAGGTGGAAAGATTTCATGTAATCCATGGACACCAGTGAAGTTTACAAATCATTGAAGAAAAAAGGTTCAAAGCACTGTCTAGTGGGTCTAGATGACCCAACTCCCAATGTTAAAGTGCCTAGGATAGCACAAGGGTTAAATAAAGGGAAGGTTTGATATTGGTCTATAGTTGGCCAAGTTGCTAGGATCTAAACTGGGCTTTTTCAGGAGAGATTTAACAACTGCATATTTAAAAGATTGTACATAACCTGTTTCTAGCCAACACAGCACGGCGTGCATACCTTTTTCTAGGCGAAGCTACCAACGTCTTCTGCGAGAGCAGGGACAGAAACGGAAAACGAGCTCCGTCCGTCCCTGCAGCAAGGTGGAGAACGAGGGATTTCGGTTTTTAGTGAATGCATTAGAGCCACGCTTTGACATTCCCTCTCGGAAATACTGAAAAAATGATTCCTGCAGTGTATGCCAAGACCAGAGCTATGGTTGAGATGGCGCTGGAGACAGCAGAAAGAGTGGCATCCCTGCCATTAAACCCCCCTTCTTCTCAAAGCAGCGGTAGACGAACGGTGTCTTGATGCTAAAAAGCCTGTGGTTCTCAAGAAAAACATGAACATCTAAACATACATCACATGCAGCTTTTCCTCAAACGGTTTGTTCACAAAGATGTTTACTTTTAGATGCACTTTAAGTTCTTCATGTATTTTATCCCTGGTAATTTATTTTGAAAGCAGTTTATGTCTTAATAACTCAAAGGAAAGTTCCTAGCTACTTGATTTTTTTTTCTGGGAGAATTTTATTTTTGTTTACACTACATTTTCACTAAATGGTGTCATGTATTTTTAACAAAGACACTATAATTTGTTCACAGAATTAATATGTGATTCACAGCTATTTTTTAAATTAAGCAATGGCTATGGTTTTGTTTTTCAAAAGTTAATACCAATGTGCCTGGCAGCTACTTGACTTCTTTATCCTGTTTACAGCTAATTTGTTCTAAATAATGGCTGCTGTTCATGTTCACTATTGTTTAAACCAAATTTTACGGATATTTCCAAATGAAAATTGTCATTGTTTGTCAAAGACAGAGTATTACTGATTGCAGCAATGTTAGACAAAAGTCTGTTATAATTACACCAAATAGGACACAAGTTGTTTATTATCATGTTGTTTCAAAAAGAAAAAATAAATGGAGAAATATTTTCCAAAAAACAGTTTTTCAAGTTCTTCTTTCTTAAATTTCGACATATCGTAGAGACGAGATATTCCGATTATCAAAATTATTGCCATATCGTGATAGTATCGTTATCGTGAGCAATGCATCGCAAATCATAATCACATCGTGAGGTACCCAGTGATTCCTAGCCTTAGTTTCTAGAGAGGTATTTATTATAGTTAATATGGATTCAGTAATAAGGGGGAAGGTTTCTTTAAAAAGCTAAGTGGGAATTGGGTCTAAGAGACAAGTTGAGACTTTGGATGACGTAATAACTGATGTTTATTCCGCTTGATCCACAGCAGTGAAGCAGTCTAATATTACAGAAGTTTCTATGGATGCCTTCACTTCTACCGCTTCAGCCTGCTCTGGGCTGATAGTAGGAATAACTTGATTCAACTTATGTCTAATATTTGAGATTTTACAATCAAAAAATGTAAGAAATTCATCAGAGCTGAGAGTAGCAGGAATATGTGGTTCTACTAAGCTCTGACTGCAAGTTAATCTGGCAATTGTGCTAAAAAGAAATCTTGGATTCTTTCCATTCTCTGATATTAAGGTTGAATAGTACTGGGTTCTAGCTACGCAGAGCTTTTTCGAAATTTAAGAGACTATTTTTCCAGGTATTCAGAGACTGCTCTGAACCGGAGTGGCGCCATTCTCTTTCCAACTTACGGTTTACTTGTTTAAGATGTTTCAGCGTTAAGCCACGGTGCTACTTTGTTTTGTCTAATAAGCTTAGGTTTCAAGGGGACAACAACATCAAGTGTACTCTTGAGTGGTTGAAAGGCATCATTAACAAACTGTTCATTTATATTAGGACTGATGCTGAGGGAGCTGGTCTCAGAGTATTTGCTCAGTATTGGTTGAACTGGGAGTTTAAACTAAGACACAGAACGGTCAGATAATGTTCTTCTAAGCTGTTTCTTATTCACTGGGGCAGTAGCACGTTCTAATGTAAACTGGAAGGTAATTAGAAAGTGATCTGAAATGATGGGGTTATGAGGAAGGACACTCAGCTGGCTAATCTCTATACCATGAGTTAAAACAAGGTCCAGGGTGTGTTTGTGACAGTGAGTGGGTTCATTTACGTTTTGTGTGAAACCAACATGATCTAATAAAGCTGCAAATGCATTTACTAGATAGTCACTAGGGTCATCAACATGAATATTAAAATCCCCTATTATTATAATTTGATCAGAATCTAAAAGTAGTCGATAAGAAGTCGGAAAACTCAGTAAAAAATTCTGAAAACGGGCCCGGGGGGGGGGGGGGGGGGATAAGTAATTATGAATGAAACTGCTTTTTGAATCTTCCTGTTTGGGTGATGTATAGACAATATGACGTTTTCAAATGAGTTATAAAATGTTTGACTGTAGCGCTGAGAAGTAAGCTAGACTGTGATATTACTGCCAAACCACCTCCTTTCCCTGAAATCCTGGATTTCTGATAGTTGTTATAAGGGGGGGGGTTGCTTCCTTCGGTCTAACATAGTCATCCTGTTGGACCCAAGTTTCTGTTAAAGCTAGTGGACTAAGATTGTTATCATTAATTAACTCATTAACTAAGAGGGACTTAGAGGAACTTGATCTAATGTTTAATAAACCACATTTAATTACATCACAATTATGCCTGTTATTATTGAGAGTCACTTTACTGCTCAGCTGACCCTGCATGGGTTTTGCACCAGCACTAAAGGAGGCTCAGAGGAGAGTTTTGCACTGCTGCTCTGCCCCCGGCTCTCATCCCTGGTTGTCAGGCTGCACGACTAAGGCTAGCAGCAATATTCCTATAAAGAAGAGCGGCTCCATCCAACGTGGGATGGTTGCCATCTCTCCCCATGAGACCGGACTTTCCCTAAAAGACGCTCCAATTGTCCACAAAGCCAACACCATTTTCTGGGCACCATTTAGCCAACCAGCGGTTAAATGGTAAAAACTGTCTTTCATCACTGATTAAGTTCGGCAGGGGACCAGGGAAAATTACAACGTCTGACGTCGACTTAGCAAGTTTGCACACCGAAGCTACGTTTAACTTGAGAACCTCTGATTGTCTCCGTTTGCCGTCGTTACCGCCTGCGTGAATCACTACTCGGATTCACAGATCCTGGACTTACTCTGGGCTAACATCCTAAGGTTTCCCTCGATGTCACTAACTCTGGCCCCAGGATAACGCGTAACTGTGTCACTGGGAGCTCTATGTGTCTAACTATAGAAGAGCCAATAACCAGTGTTGAGGGTTCAGCGGGTGTGTCGCTGAGGGGACAGAAGCTATTACTAACGTGGAGCTTCGGGTGGTCTAAGTTTTTATGTTTCGCACTATGCTTGCTCTCCACCGGTACAAACCCTCCCTATAGGTTTACCGGCTGCTGGGAAGGCGCTGAAGTGCTAACTGGATTAGTCCTGGTAGTGTGCCCCGCGCTACAAGTAACAACCTGGTTAGTCGGCTTAGCTTGCACTGTGCGGGGCTGCGCTTTTAACTGCTCTAGCCTGGCCTCCAAGTCTAACACAAGACTACACTTAACACACCTACCACTATCTTCTTTTTTTCTTTTTTTTTTCTTCTCTCTTCTTTTCATTTCTCTTTTTCTTTTTTAACTTGTTCTGTCCAACAGCTGAGCAAACAGATTACAGCTGAAGGCTTTTTGTGTTGGACAGGTTTTACTATCACAAAAATAGGTTATATGGCTTTGGGAAACCAGGGTGTAGATTTGTATAAATCCCTTTTTGTTGTATTATTTTTTTATTTATTTGTTACATTTAGTGTGTGTGGGGAGGGAGAAGGGAATAATGGGGGGGGGGGGGGGGGTGGAAGAGAGTAAAAGGAGAAGAGGTGAGAAAGTTATTATTTTAAGCTGTAACAATTATACCAGATCTGCTGGAAAGACAAATATTACATCAAAGGTGAAATTCTGACACTAAGATGAGTGGAAAATATCTGTCCATCAATACACTGTGGGTTAGGAGGAGGGATGAAGCACACAGGGAGCAGTGTGGCAGTGTGCACGTGCACGTGGGGGTGGAGATGCATGCATGCTGCCGAGGTGAACCGTGTGTTCATAAGGGGAACCAGATCCTACCCAGCCAGACCAGCCAGACCAGGGGAGGGGAGGAGAGACCCCCAGGCCAGGAACCCCCCCGGCACCGGACCCAGGCAGCCCGGGAGGGGGGGAGGAGAGGATCGCCCACCCACCCAGCCAGGCGCAGAGAATGCCCCCCTACAGGGGCCCCCCCGACGCCCAAAGGCATTAGCGAACCCGGCGTCCGGCCCCCAGGCCACAGGATAGGAGCGCTTGGCCGTACCAGGCGGCAGCCATGGGGGCCATCGGGCGCCGGACACCAAGACAAGGGCCAGGGACGACGCCAGGGCCCTTAGAACCCATGGGCCGCCGACCACCCAACCAGCGCCCCGCCTCCGCGAGCCAGCCCCGGCACCCGGCCCGAGCATCCCAGAGATCGCCGCGCACCCACAGCCACCCCCCATAACGCTACCCTCTACAACCCTCCTCCCCCGCCATATTATCTAAGCCCCCATCCCCAACCGCCTTAGTTCCCTCCCCCCTCTGTGATGGGGAAGGAGAGCCCCAGAGGATCCCAGCGAGCCAGCCCCCAGGTCCGTCCCACCCATGCACTCTCGCACACATACTCACAATCTTCTGGTTACCCCCCACCCCCCGCCGCCACGCAGTAGATTGTGTTGTTAGATTCTATATTGATGTTATTCAGGTTACCTAGTAAGCAGAGTTTGGGGCATGCAGGAATCTTATGATAAAACCAGATTGATAAATCCTCACAGACCTTGCGCCAGAATGATTGGACAGGTGGACATAACCACAGGGCATGCAAATAGTCGTCTATGTTGTTACCTGTGCACTGTGTGCATACAGCAGACTGATTGAGACCCATTTTAAATAACCTCTGACCGGTGTAGTGAATTCTGTGGAGAATCTTGTACTGAATAACTTGCAGATTAGGACTTTTGGTCATATTAAAGGCATTCAAACAGATCTGTAGCCAAAATTGATCACTAGAATTCATTGATAGCTCAGACTCCCATTCTGTCATGGGTAAGTAAATTGTTTCATTTATGTTAGATATCAACTTATAAATTTTGGAGGTGAGTTTGGGATTTTTAAGGTCCATGAAATGTGTTACTGTAAGGGGAAGGTCTAGGTCTATTTGGGTCAGGCAGTATTTAGTGCTTATAGCTGATTTAAGTTGCTGATATTCTAGAAATTTGTTTATACTAATTCCATAGATTGAAGATAATGTTGAGAGGGACATAAATGTTCTATTCTGAATTATATGCTGGAACTGCTGGATTCCTTTGTTCTTCCATGAAGCAAAATGAATCATGTTTTTGTTAATTAAAATGTCAGGGTTATTCCAAATGGGGGTGAGTTTACATGGAAATAATGTGAGGTTGTTTTTTTTTAAGAAAATCCCACCAGGCTGTTAGAGATGAGCTGATGTTTAAACTTCTGAAGCATCTGTGTCGTTTAATTTTAGAACTGAAGAAAGGTAAATTAGAAATATCTAGGTTATCACAGAGATTTTTGTTCTATATCTAGCCAAGATTCAACTAACAGTCCAGGATTCAGCCATTTTTGTACATAAAACAATCTGTTTGCAGAGTAGTAGTCCTGGAAGTCTGGTAGGCCTAGTCCTCCTCTATCTTTAGGTTTTTGAATAGT
Source organism: Oryzias latipes (assembly GCF_053564925.1). Lineage (NCBI taxonomy): Eukaryota > Metazoa > Chordata > Actinopteri > Beloniformes > Adrianichthyidae > Oryzias > Oryzias latipes. Next base: position 14,609,713 of record NC_136254.1, read on the forward strand.
TTTTAAACTGATTCTTGGTGGTTTACCTTTACAAAGGAATTTGGAAATGAATGAGTCTAATGATTTGAACCAAGTAGTTGGAGGTTTGGAAGGAATCATTGAAAACAGGTAGTTAATTTTGGGAAGAATCGTCATTTTTATGGTTGCAACTCTCCCTATTAGAGAAATGGGTAGAGTTTTCCATCTAGTGAGATCAGGCTCAGTTGTTTTAAGGAGTTGGGTGTGGTTTAACTTGAATAGATCAGAAAGCCTAGAGGAAATATTTACACCTAAGTACTTTATGTTGCCTGTTTGTAGTTTAATAGATAACAGATTTAGATAATTGCATTAATTGGTAGAATTGTGCTTTTAGACCAGTTTATTAACTAGTTTGTTGACCAGAGTATTCTTAAACTGAGGAAAATCTATTAATTAGGGAGATGATTTGGCAGATGGAAGATTGTGAATTTGGACTAAATAGTAAAACATCATCCGCATAAAGACTTATTTTGTGTTCTAGATTTTTGGTTTAAATGCCTTCAATGTCTCGACTTTGCCTTATTGCAGCAGCTAGAGGTTCTATAAATAGTGCAAATAAAGACGGAGAAAGTGGACAGCCTTGTCTGGTTCCTCTTTGTAAATTAAAGCTTGGAGATGTTTGGTCATCTGTTCTGACACGAGCATTAGGAGAGGCATATAATATTTTAATCCAGTTGATAAACGATTTTCCTAAGCCAAATTTGTTCAGGGTGGCTATTAAAAATTTCCAGTTGACCCGATCAAATGCCTTTTCTGCATCCAGTGACAAAATGGTTGCTTCTCGGTTGTTGATAGCTGTATAATCTATGAGGTTGATTAATCTGCGCATGTTGGTAGATGAATGTCTACCCTTTATAAAGCCTGTTTGGTCAGGATGTGTTAGAGAAGGAACTACCTTCTCCAGCCTTCCTGCCAAAGCTTTGCAGATTATTTTAAGATCTGCATTAATCAGCGATATGGGTCGATAGCTGGATGGTGATGTGGGATCTTTCCCAGGCTTCAGAAGTAAGATAATATTAGCAGAGTTCATATTTGGAGGTAGATAATTGTTATCCTTAATTTCTATTGTCATTCTGAGAAAAATGGGAGCCAAAATTTGCCAAAACTCTTTATAAAATTCTGCTGGGAAGCCGTTTGGTCCTGGGGCTTTTTTACTAGGCATGTTGGTTAATGCTTTATGTAGCTCTTCTTTAGTAAAAGGGGACTCCAGGGCTGTAATTTGTTCCTCTGTTGGTCTAGGCAAATCTATGCTATTGAGAAAACTATTAATGTCATTGTCAGAAGGATCAATTTGGGATGAGTAGAGGGATTGGTAAAAGTTTTTAAAAACGGAATTTATTTCGGCTGGATCATGTGTTGCGTTTCCTGTTAGGTCTATGACTGATGAAATAGTTGTCTTCTCTTTGTTTATTTTGAGTTGATTTGCCAAAAATTTCCCAGATTTATTACTGTGATCAAACCTCTCCAGGCGTAGTCTCTGTAATAAAAACTGTGTTCTTTGATTAGTTATTTCATTTAATTTGATTCTTACTTTCCTTATTTGTTGTAGAGTTTGTTCATCCGGAGAGTTGCTGCATGTTTCCTCTAACAGTCTGATTTTTTGCTCTAAATCCACTAGTTTAGAGTTTTCTTTTCTTTTTGCTCTAAATCCACTAGTTTAGAGTTTTCTTTTCTTTTTTTGTGGAATGAGAAGGCGATTATTTTGCCTCTCATGACTGCTTTCCAGGCTTCCCATTAAAAGGCATGAAGAAATACCTGGGTGGTCATTATTTTGAAGATATGAGGACCATTCTTTAGCAAAGAAGTCTATAAAGTTAGAGTCTCTGAGCAACGATGGATTGAACCTCCAGCTCCTTAATGAAGGTGGTGATCTTGTTTTTTAAGAGTCAGGGAAACCGGTGCGTGGTCACTGAACAAGTCAACTCAACAAGGAGCTGTTAACCAAGAAATAATCTAGCCTGGAGTATGATTGATGAACTGTGGAAAAAAAGCTATAAGCTCTTTTCGTAGGATGGAATAAACGCCAAACATCACAAAGACCAAAATCCTCCACGCACTGTTTAACAGTGTTTGTGGACTGCCAGATTCTAAGATTTCCTGTGTTATTTAGCCTATCCATCTCTGGATCTAAACAAATGTTGAGGTCACCTGCAATGATTAGCGATTTGTCTGTATGCTCAGACAGCGCAGAGAAGAAGGAATGAAAGAATGAAGGCTCATCTACATTGGGGGCGTACATATTAGCTAAACAAAGCTGCATATTTTGAGTGGAAAGAGTGACTATTATAAATCTTCCTTCTGGATCTATGATTTTGTTGGTTTCTGTGAATTTAACTTCCTTATTTATCAGAATTGCTACTCCTCTCTGTCTAGAATTATAACAAGCTGAATATACGTTTGGAAAATCTGCTGTGGCGAGAATATTCACTGAGGAACTAGACATATGATTTTCTTGAAGAAACTCAAAATCCGTTTTGAGATCTTTTAATTTGGTCAATATTTATATACCTACCACTATCTTCACTAAAGATTAAACATATATCACATGGGGAAAGTTACGCCACAATTTGTGAATGGATTGTAGAAGCTTGGGCTAATGTGTATGCCTGCACTGCTTTCGAAGTGCCATTCATGAGGAGCGGCATGGCAACAAGACAAACTCTGACAATGATGAAAGGGAACCTGTCGTGTTTGATAGAAATTTAGCCCGGCTGGTCATTTCAGATACAGAAGATGAAGACTTTGATTGATTTTTGGATGGTGATTGATGACTGAAGGAAAAAAAAAAAACACAACCAACTCAGTTTTGCTCCTGCTGCCTTTTTAAACACATACTAGCATGCATGTTTAACCGGTATGTTAACGTGCCTGCACCTTAAAACCGGGTGCACCTTTTGTATTTGTTTAATACCATTAAATAACCCATAAGTGAGACCTATAACCCAGTGCGTTCCATAGTCGTGAAAATACAGTACAACTTTAAATGTAAACATCCAATATAAGAAGTAGAATTGCCTAAAGTACAGAGAAGTAGGAGACAAAGGTAATGTAAATTAGCAGCCTTTTTTTGTCTTGAATAAACTCAAACTCAAACTTTATTTCTTTAACGCCTTTTATTTCGACTGAAAACACAAAGTATTTACGTAAAAGCAAATAAAATAGCCATAAAATATAAAAATAGGTTAAAACAAAAAACACAGGACACTCACACAAAATTGGCACCCTTCCCTCACCAGATTCCTCCCTCCACCCACCACAACCCTGAACAAAAACAAAGAACTGCAGCTTAAAGAAGATGTCTGGCTTGGTACTGCTGTGAGGAAACGATATACTCCATTTATTTCCAGACCCAGCCCGAACACGGGGGTCATTGCCACAGCGCCGCAGCTCAGGGCCCCTCTCTATGGCTATTAGACCACAGAGCGGGACTCCAGCCAGCCAACGGCTCCAACGTGCCCCTACAGTTGGAGCCGGAAGTTCCCCAGAACAATGGATCTCCAAGAGGCTGGAATAAGAAACAGCATCAGAATATAAAATATATATAAAAAATAAATAAAATACAATAAAATAAGATAAAAATAAGATACAACAGTAATAATTATTACAAAAATAAAATTATAAATTTTTTAAAGACATTAAAAATTATTAAAACCTTACCATAAATATCACAAGTGTAATAAATAATAATATTAATAGTCCTTATGTAAGTAAAAACTTTATTCAGTTGGGAAAATAGATAAATCAATCAATATATAATGAGTAAAATAATTAAGCAATTATAAAAGTCATGTAAAATCCGTATTAAAAAAGTTGCCCCGAGGTTTTCTGGCAGGCTGTTCCACAGGCGAGGACCGTAATGGTGGAATGAGGCCTAACTGTGTGTTTTGTTCCTCACCTTAGGGATAGCTAAGAAGCTAGTGCCAGAGTACTGCAGGGTCTGCAAGTGTTTATATTTTAAAAGCAGATCAGTTAAATAAGAAGGCGCAAGACCATAAAAACATTTATAAACTGTTTAGAGAACTTTATAATCAATCCTAAAATGCACAGGGAGCCACTGCAGCGATTTTTAAATGGGTGTAATGTGTTCTGGTTCTCGTCAGAACTCGTGCCGCCGAGTTCTGTAATAGTTATATGTTTGAATTGAGATTTTTTGGTTAAACCAGAGAGCAGGGTATTACAATAATCTAAACGACTAAAAATAAAAGCATGCATTTGCCCCTTTGCAATGGCAAGAGAGAGGAAATGGTGGACTCTGGCAATGTTTTTAAGATGATTAAATCCTGTTTTCACAACATGTCTGATGTGAGGAATTAAACTCGCCCAGGTTTCTCATACATTGAGAAGGTTTAAAATTCCAGAGTTTTGGTAAAACCATCTCTCTTGTCTTCAGGACTAATGATTAAAACTTCAGTTTTGTCTTGGTTGAGCTGTAGGAAATTTTCTCCCATCCACGACTTGGTATCTAAGATACAGTTTAAAAGAGTGTTAATAGGTTTAAGGTTATCAGGAGACAGGGCAATGTGAAGCTGTGTATCATCAACATAGCTGTGAAAGTGAACGCCGTGTCTCCTGTTGACAGCAACAAATACAAGTTAAAAAGTATTGGACCCCAAATCGACCCTTGGGGAACCCAGCAACTCATTCCATGGATCCTTGAGGAGCATTGTATCCATAATTGCAAAAAAGTGTTGATCTGGGAGATAGGAATGGAACCAGTTAAGAACAACTCCTTAGAGGCCAACCTAAGTTGGCCTCCTAAGTCTGTCTAATAAAATCTGGTGATCTACTGTATCAAAGGTGGCACTAAGATTCAGCAGCACGAGAACAGAAACTTTCTACGAGTCGTAATTCATTCTGAGATAATTTAACATTTTTAAAAGGGCCGTCTCAGTACTGTGATTTGTCCTAAAACCAAATTGACATTTTTCTAAAATATTTTGTTCATTAAGGAAATCATGTAATTGTATAAAAGCAATTTTTTTCAATTTTCCCTAAAAATGGTAAGTTGGATACAGGTCTGTAATTGTCCATAATATTTGGATCCAAGTTACTCTTCTTCAGAAGGGGCCTCACCACCGCCGTCTTACAGGCAGAGGGGAAGACACCCGTCTGAAGAGAGCAGTTTACTATATTTAAACGCTCTGACTCAAAGAATTCATACAATGTTTTAAAAGGAGAAGTGGGCATTGGTTCTAAAATGCTGGTTGTAGTGTTAGCTTGGGAAAAAACTTGACCAAGCATCTTCTCATCAACCAGGACAAAACCCTCTAGTGTTTCCTCGGGTAAAGACAATACCACTGACCTGCTAGGATTAGTGCTACGTTGAAGGTTAGATCTAATAACATTGACTTTACTTCTGAAGTGATCTGCAAAGTCCTCATATGCATGCTGTTTAAGACTTAGGCATGATGGATTTATTGAAGTCTATCTATTGAAAGTTAGTAAATTATGTAAGATTATACTGATTTTACCCCTTGAGACCTGAGTTCTTGTTTGATATCCTTTTTTTAAATTTCATAGTCACAGGGCCCCAGGTAATCAGAATTAACTACAGTGAAAATAAAAGCCACAACGCAATGTCCTTGTATGTAGACGCCAGGTCTCAAGAGGTTAATTAATGAGTGATTATTTTTATAAATTCTCAAAAGAAAGCTAAACCAATTTTATTAAGATTCTGCCAGTAGGGAGAACTCTAGTATTGTTTCTAAAGCTTTTAATGGGTTTATTGTGGATTTGTCTAGAGATGTAGCTTCAGCACCCATGGCAAACCGTTTATGCTGGTATGATGTCCCACCCCCCAAGCAGAAGACTGACTGCCCAGCAGAGCCACTTGCACACCGATCCGCGTCATGGAGGCCATATGGCTCTACCAGTTCCGGCTGATCGTCATTGGGGACTCCACAGTGGGCAAGTCGTGTCTGATCCGACGGTTCACGGAAGGCCGCTTCGCTCAGGTGTCCGACCCCACTGTAGGTGTGGACTTCTTCTCCCGGCTGGTGGAGATCGAAACAGGCAAGCGAATCAAGCTGCAGATCTGGGACACAGCAGGTCAAGAGCGCTTCAGGTAAAAAGAGGAGATGGGATGTTTGTTGTCCCGCAGGTCAACTCAGGACTTGAAAAATTGTCTTAACCCTTGTGCTATCTTAGATGACCCCACCCTTAGATTGACGTGTTCCCCCTACCATGACAAAGGGGGATAAAGGTGGAAAGATTTCATGTAATCCATGGACACCAGTGAAGATCACAAATCATTGAAGAAAAAAGGTTCAGCGCACTATTTAGTGGGTCTAGATAACCCAACTCCCAATGTCAAAGTGCCTAGGATAACACAAGGGTTACATTAATGTGTTGATAAATACACTATTCTAATCATTTTTAAAGTTAAAAAAAAAATATACATATATATATATATATATATATATATATATATATATATATATATATATATATATATATATATATATATATATATATATATATATATCCTCTGGTCACCAAAGAGTCCATGTAAGGGATGACCAGTGTTCTTCATGATGCTGTCTAGTTTGGACAGCATCCTCCGCTCTGCCACCACCTTAACTGTCTCCAGGGTCCGCCCCACCACACAACCTGCCCTCCTGACCAGACGATTCAGTTTTTTTATGTCCTTTTTGTTCGCGCACCCCCCCCAACACACCACCGCATAGGACAGGGCACTTAAAACAATAGATTGATAAAACATCAAAAGGAGATCTGAGCAGACATTAAAAGAGGCGAGTGTTTTTACAAAGTACAACCTGCTCTGCCCCTTCCTGTGTATGGAGTCCATGTTTACCGACCAGTTCAGCTTCTTGTCCAGGAGGACTCCAAGATGTTTGTAGTTATCCACTACCTCCACCTCTGCTCCACCAATGAGGATGGGCTGAACCTCAGGAGGTGTTCGTCGGAAGTCCAGCACCATCTCCTTTGTCTTGGATGTGTTCAGGTGGAGGCAGTTTCGTTGGCTCCAGTGCACAAAGTCCTCCACCAGCTGTCTGTACTCCCCCTCCTCACCCTCTTTGATACATGCTGTGTCATCCGAGAACTTCTGAAGGTGGCAAGCATCAGAGTTATAGTGGAAGTCGGTGGTGTAGGGGGTAAAGAGGAGAGGTGATAGGACTGTGCCCTGTGGAGCCCCCGTGCTGCCAGTCAGCATGGAGGAACTGCAACTCCCCATTTTGACAAATTGTGGCCTGTTGGTCAGATAGTTCGTTATCCATGACACCAGACGGAAGTTCACACCAAGGGAGAGGAGCTTCTGCTGGAGAAGGAGGGCCTGAAAAAGAGCATTCTCACAGCACAGCCCCCGGTGTCCAGGTAGGAGAGGGCCCGATGTAGAAGATACAGGACGGCGTCCTCAACTCCTACTTTAGGTTGATAGGCGAACTGGAGAGGGTCCTCATCCCCCCGCACCTGGGGTCTCAGGCGCTGCAAGACCAGCCGCTCCAGCGTCTTCATGACATGAGATGTAAGGGCGACCGGCCTGTAGTCATTCAGCTACTGGGGCGACTCTTCTTGGGCACAGGAACTATGCATGATGTTTTCCACAGTGATGGGACCCTCCCCAGCTGCAGGCTCAGATTATAAACCTGCTGTAGGGGTTCTCCCAGTTCTGCAGCACAGGCCTTAAGGAGCCGTGGACTCACTCGGTCTGGGCCAGCTGCCTTCCTGGGGTGGAGTCGTCTCAGTTCCCTGCTCACTTGATCCGCAGTGATGGAAAAGGGGTGATCATCGGGAGTTGGTGACTGAGATGGGGGCAAGGGGAGGGCAGCAGGAAGGGGAGCAGAAGCAAGATGGTTGGGGAGGACGGTGGGGCACTGCAGAACCGGGGAGCAGGCAACATGTGGAGTAGCCTGGGGGGAGCTGAACCGGTTGAAGAAAATATTGAGTTCATCTGCCCTCTCCTGACTCCCACTTGTCGCACCGCCCTCTTTTTTGCTGCATCCAGTCATGGTCTTCATGGTGTTCCAGACCTCACGCAGGTTGTTGTCCTTCAACTTCTGCTCTAGCTTCCTCCCGTGTGCTTCCTTGGCCTCCTTCATGCAGACTTTTAGTTCCTGTTGGACCCTTCTCATCTCCTCCCGATCTTTGCTCCTGAAAGCCCTCTTCTTCCTGTTCAGAACTGCCTTAACTTCCCTGGTAACCCAGGGTTTGTTATTTGAGAAACTCCTGACAGTTCTGACAGGCACCACCAAGTCCACACAGAAGTTCATATAGTCCGTCATGCAGCCCACAGCTCCTTCAATGTCATCTCCATGAGACCCAATCAGTTCACTCCAGTCCGTGCACTCGAAGCAGTCTCTGAGGGCCTCCTCAGCTCCAGCAGACCATCTCCTGACCTGTCTGGTGCTAGCTGCCTGCCTCTTCACAAGAGGGGTGTAGCTACGCTGCAGGTGTATGAGGTTGTGGTCCGATTTTCCAAGGGGGGGGAGAGGGGCAGCTGAGTATGCGTCCAGAGTGTTTGCATACAGAAGATCAATAGTTCTGTTATTTCGAGTGGGGCAGTCGACATATTGGTGAAAGGTGGGCAGAGTAGTTTCCAGGGATACGTGGTTAAAATCACCAGAAATAATCATGAACGCCCCTGGGTGCTTGGACTGCAGTTCTGTGGTTGTGTTATATATTGTCTCCAGAGCCGCCTGTGCTTCCGCTCTCGGAGAAATGTAAACACAGAGCGCGATGACGTGGGAAAACTCACGTGGGATGTAATAGGGTCTGATGCCCACCGCTAGCAGCTCCAAATTACGGTCGCAGATCACCTTTTTGACGGTCAGATGATTCGGGTGACACCATCGTCTGTTAGCATACAGGATGAGGCCACCCGCCCTGCTCTTCCCGCTGGAGTCTGGGTCGCGGTCTGCTCTTACGGTGGTAAAGCCGGGCAGATCCACGTTAAAATCCGGCACATTGCTGGTTAGCCATGTCTCGGTGAAAAGGAGGAAGCTGCTCTCCATGTAGCAGCGTTGTGTCCTTATCAGTCCAGTCAGCTCGTCTGTCTTGTTGGACAGGGCGTTAACGTTTCCCATAATGACGGAGGGGATGAATGGTTTGAAACGCCGCCGCTTAGCCGCTTTAGCCTTCAGCTTCGCCTTTTGTTTACGACCAGCTCGGCATCCTCGGTATTTCCGCCTAAGCTCCGATGGAATAACATGACGGATACCAATGTTTTTATGTTTCCCGATCATCAGTAGTTCATTCCTAAAATAAACAATTCTACTAATGCTGGCTTGCATTAGATCGAACAGTCTCAAACGTACAAACAACTCACACACAGAGCAACGGATGTGCAGCCTCGCGCAGGCGCAAATGGGAAACTACTAAATTACCCTTGGGCATGTTCCTGCACAGCCCCTCCCCGCCTCCTCCACCTCACATATATATACACACACACACCCAGACACATGTAGGAGTAAGAACAGAATTTTGTTTGTCCATGTCAACAGCGATGTTTTGTTGTGATTACAATTGAGAACTGTGTACAAAACACTTTTTATACAATTTTCCATAGCACAATTATCAGAACATAAGATTAAACAAACTATATAAGCATGGTAAAAATGCAGTTAGATTGTGCATGTTTCCTATTAGCTATTCCAGAAGTCATTAAATTCATGTTTTTCTTGGAAAATCAGCTTATGGTTGCGGTTTTCAATCCTAAGATTGGCACATTTTTATTTATGACAAGTTAAATTATGTTTTGTCACCATAGAGTTGTATTAAATAGTAAATATTAATATTTAAAATACCAACAAATTTATAAAAAAATCCATTGCCTTATTGATTAATTGTAAATAGATAAAATAATATATTTCATACAAGCAGGCTCACAATTAACCCACTTTATCTGTTAAAATCTCCAGTTAACTGATTAAAAAAGTTTCTGAAAATGTGAAGGCTCGCACAAATGATTATTAAAGTTTATTAAAGTAATGAATAATCAAAGTTATTTGTCCCATTGAAATCTTATTGCAGTAGCAGGCTGCATGACCATCACAGCTCATTAAACATTTATGAACTAATAATCAAATAAAAACTTGGTGTTTCAGCAGATACGTGAGTCATGACGTGTTGAGGGTTACCACTAGTTTTACATACAGCTGTCAAAGTATGTAAAATTGTCAATGTACAGGTAAAACAGATGTTTCCAAAGAAAATAAAAGCTTAAAAAATGAAATATGATGTCAATTGCAACATTAAGGTTTTGGTCATTGACCAAAAATAAAAGTTTTGGTCATCAACGTTATTGTTGCAGGTAATACTAGAAAAAATGTGCCTTCCTAGCTATTTCCTTTTCTTTATCTTGTTTCTCCTCTTCTTTTTTTATAGATTGGGCACTGTAAGGGTAACCACTGCATGTTCATTTATAGCTTTGTTTGTCAGCGGAAAAGTACTGATTAGATACTTAAAACACCCCCTAACTGGTTTCAACTGGCTTCAGCTCCTTATGATTCAATAAGTAGATTAATGTAAGCAAAATGTATTTAGAGACCCTCAAGATCCTAAGCCATCTCACTGTCAAAAGCTGTAGTGGTTGGAATGAGAAAAAAGCACCTATCACAGAACATAGCACACACAACCTCTTTATACGCAAATCATGTCTGCACCTGTCCATTTGTGTGCAATATGTAGTCCTCAAGCGAGTGTGTGGTGCAGCAGGTAAACCAGGGTGGCGCTAGACTCACACCTCTGGCGTGTTTCCAGCAGGCAGTGGGTCAGACGGAGCTACCAATGTACTGTAACTCCAGATTCTCCTGCGTGGACAGGAACTCTTTCCATCTGGGGCCTGTAGTTGGTGAGCTCGTCAGGGGTTGTAGGGGACCTGTGGGCAGCCGCTGCCTCATGAAGATGAGTGTGGATGCCTGTTTACCACCCTCTGGCTCTTCAGCCAGTGTGCACTGACTCCAGTGTTACCAGGTATTGTCTTTGCCCTTCAGGTGCACTACATGTGAAGTGCATTCTGCCACTTGAAATTGGCCTGCCCAGCGAGGTTTAGATCACCTCGCAGGCGTACTGTATCACTTTCTCTTGATTACCTTCAAAAGACCCCACTCAGCCATGTGTGGTTCTGCTGTGCCACAATAAGGTGGACTGGACTCTTATCTGTGATGCAAAAGCTGAAACTATAAGTTTGTTACAATATGGTTTGGACTGATACCTAAAAGGCTCTTCTTCGCCCAACTGTCAACCTGTTAGAAGCTCATTTGGAATGAACTGTTTTCATTCACTGAGTATCTGACAGTCATGAGAGCACTTGAACCCAGTTAAATTAGTTCTGTGCCAATTTTTGCTTTAAAATTTGACTCATTCTTTTTCCGTCCAATTTTTTATGTGTGAGATCTCAACTGTCCCTAAGTCAGCAGCCTTAAAGTGAGACCCTTTGTCTCTTTGGGAACCCATGCTGTGGAATATAATGATTGATTAGACACTTAATAACGCCAGTGTTGTTCTCTTGCTTTGCTCGGAACGCTTCTGGCCATGCTGTAAAAGAGTCAACAACAACCAACAGATACTGAAACACTGCTGACCTCCACACCCCTGTGACGAGCTTTTCCATGGCCCATTGATGTTGCCACACGGTTTTCTTGTTTGGTGATGCGTCCAGCTGGTCTCTAACGACCTGTTACAACATGATCTGGGACAAAAGTTCTTTTAGATTTTGTGGTTCAGTTAACATCATCTGTATATTACCAGAATGCCTGGCTGCTCAATCAGCAGCCTCATTTCCCTAATTAACCACAGTGTTTGGTCCAAATTTTTCACTCATCGTTTAACCAATATGCCACCAATGGGTGGTCAAATGAGCAACATTTAGTATTAGCAGAATGCCCTCCTAACTGTCTACCTCTTGCAGCTCTCCTGTTGACATCATGGGAGTAGCTCCGGCTCTCAAAGCCAGCCTATGGCCCTGTATTAAAACATTAAAGTCATTCCTCTAACCATTCCCCTTTGAAGCTTTAGGGATTGTATTTCACCATCCCCCTCCTCCCAAGAGGACCTGGTCGCAGTCAACAAGATTGCGCCCAAAAACATCATTAGCTGGAAGTTGAAAGACACCAGAACCAGACGACGTTCATCCTCTTCCACTCAAAACAAAAGTCATTGTTTTGCTCATTTTTATAAGGCAAAAAAACACCAATTTATCTCAGTTTATCTTGCAAACGTAATCGTTTGGTTTCTGCATTTAGTTCCCCTCCCATTTTAAGCTTCCAATCCTTTCCTTTGACTTACCGTAACTACACGATCAGCTGATTCACAGAGAAAGTGGCTTTTTACCCATACGAAACCAATCTGCAACACGTTAGTAATATAAAATATTGCAAAACCGCTTTTCTTCACAAAGGAATTAGCAGATTCCCGGCTAATTCTATCCGGAGTTGTGATAGTCCAAGGAATGTAAACACTGAAGCTAAAGTTCAATTGTAAACAGGTATAGTTCTACAAGTCTGAACACTTTTTACTAATATTAACTTTGAAAGAAATAAAACGAGTTACGTTTTTTTGTCCCATTTTAAGCTCATCTTGCAATCTAAAAGTATTTTAAGCAAAAGACCGAAACAGTTACCCTTTATTCACATTAAAAACTTTTATTAACAGTTGCTACAACTCTGAAAACTTTTAAAAATACTATTTGGAAAGGTTAAAGTTATTACACCCTCAACCCCTACATTTAGATTTTATGAAGTGTAATAATTTTCTTTGAATTTTAATTTAAAAATGTGTTGTATTGATGGAGCAGATAATAAAGTAATATCAAATTCCAAGGACAGAGAACATAATACAATATTTCAGCATCACTCCTAATCACCTGGCTCAAAAAATAAAATAAAATAAAAATGATCTAGAAAGTCTATCTTATAAGTCTATGACAGTTGTGCATTACAGCTAATTTTTGTATACTAATTTAACTATTTAGTATACTTTGGATTGTAATTTAGAAAAATCAAAACAAATTTCATATCAAGTGTTTTATTTTTTCAAGATAGATATTCCATTTATTTCACCTTTCCTCTCTTCAACCATAAAACAGGAACATGTTGGCCTGCCAGTAGTCTTCTGCCCTGTTCAGTCCAGTGGGCAAATACTTTCCTGTAACTACAGTATAAGTGTAATCAAAGTTACACAGACTAATTTCAAGTGCTTTTGAATATGGTTTGACTTAACGACCCTATCAATAGCATAGTTTTCAAGCTACAGTAGACACTACCACCTCCGCAATGCAAGCATGTCATGCTGTCAGTGGGTATTTCTTGGGTTACACTCAAATATCACTTTATGCTAAATGGAGTAATTAAAGTGATGCTTGCTGTCACACACTTTTAACACTGAGTAGTCAAATGGTGCATTGAAGGCAATGTACAGGACGGCCTGAAAAAAACAAAGAAATAGTAGGATCAAGCTGATTGTAAATGTGCTTACATTTGTGACATTAGATCAAATAGACTTTTTCACTTAAACAATGTTTGAAGAGAGCAAAAAACATTTCCAACTTTTTTGAGAGAAAATAACCTTTGTTAAATAGTTTTATGTCCAAAATCTGCCTAGTGGTGCCAGAGGAACGGATTGACTGTGTCAGTACGTATTTCAATAATATTCAATTTTAAGAACATTACATGAGTTTCAAATATTCATTCATTTATCTTCTAATCCGTTTTTCCCTTTCAGGGACACGGGGCTGCCAGAGCCTATCCCGGCCACTTCCGGGCAAAGGCAGGGGACATCCTGGATAGGTCGCCAGTCTGTCGCAGGGCCACAATCCCACACCCATGCACGCTCACAATCAGACCTAGGGACAATTTAGAGCAGGGCTGCTCATCACGTAGATCGCAATCGACCGGTCCATCCTCAAGGACATGCTCCAGGTTGCCATTTGCCTGCAGAATTCCAAGATACTTGTAACTGTAACTGCTGAGGTGTAAACCAGTTCATTGCTTTCTGTGATTGTTGTGGTAGGGATTGCCCTCAATGCTTCATTCACAGCTTCCAGGAGACTTTCAGGCGGTACATCACTTAACCGTTGTAACTGATGTCAGGGTTGCCTAGTGTTCATTCTAGACATGATCTTGTCATTCAGGTCAGTTGCTGCCTTGCTCAGCGGATCTGTGGTTGTTGGGGCTGTGTACCCAAGCTCAGGGTGGGAGTGTGGCATAGCCTCCTCTCTGACCTGCTGTTCTGGCTCCCCCTTGGTGATATTGCAATTGGATTGTACCACTTCAATCTCACGTTGTGATTGGAGTTGCCGTTTGTGGATATTGAAACATTGGGCTACCAGGTGTTTGGCAGTTAACCTTGATTGTGGGTTTCGAAGCATCCATTCATTAAACATTCTCTGCATGCAACCTTTCTGGGTAGGATTGCTTGAGTAGTAGCATTCTAACAGAACCTTGTTCTCACATCTAGTCAATTTACGTTTTGTTCCAGTATATATATACTGTATATACTGAGTTTAAAACAATGCAGGGTCAAGTGCCTCTGGAAGCCACTTTTGCCAAGAAAAGTTACGAGTTCTCACCTTCAGCTCCTTCTGGCAAGTTGACAAGTCTTAAGTTGTTCTGCCTTGATCTTGACTCTAAATCCATGACTTTGTTCTCCAGGGACAGTACATGAATCGCACTGCACCAAACAGAGGCACGGAGAACTAAATGATGAATAACGACCAAGAATAGAAAAGAGAAGGAGAGTAGAAGTAGATGAGAACAGAGGACAGAACCCCAGTGGACCATAGCTAACCCAGCTTCAAAATTACTAGCAGCCTACTAACAACTAAATGTTATTGTTATTGAGTTTAATTTGAACACATTAACATTAAGTTAAACATTCTCTGATTACTAGCTAGTCTAACAATAAGTCTAACTTTGAATGTAGAAACTTATAGGTTAGCAGGAGGATTTTGAACTTATTTCTAGAATAAACTTGGAGCCAGTGAAGTGAAACTAACACAGGAGTGATGTGATCTCTTCTGCTAGTTCCTGCTAACAATCTAGCTCAGGGGGCGGGAACCCATGGCTCGCAAGCCATATCTGGCTCTTTTGATGGCCACATCTAGCTCGCAGATAAATCTTTAATTATAAAAAAATTAAATATTAGACCAGTCCTTCTCGGGCGCGATGTGAAGTCAGTAGTACCGCTGCTTGCAGGAAAAAAAATCTGTGCCACTATCATGTTACTATTATCTTTTATATCACAGAGTTTGTACTTGGCTGAAACCTGTGAGTTGGCGTCATGCAGCTGCGCGCTCCCGTCTTTGAGAAGAAAAAGGGGAGGGGTAGTAGTCGCAGGCAGCAAGGTGAAACGCGCACTGATCAGAACACGCTGCTCGTCAAATACCACACATTGCAGCGTGTGAATGTTTTTACTGACAATGTTTGGTTCCACATGTGCATTTCTAACTTTGTGTTAGAAATGCATAATGTTCTCTAAAGAACATTAAGACCAAAGTATGACCACGTTTAACGGATGAAAGTCTCAGCGCCTGCGTGAAGCTTAAATTCACCAAATATCACCCAGGCGAGACCATCAGCAAAACCACGCAGCACCAGAAGTCACAATAATGGTAAGAAATACTCATTTATTAGACAAAAATATTGTAGTGTCCCTTTCCCACACTGAGGCATGGAGATTTAATCTCTTTTAAGGTTCTTTGTTCTAGTTACTGCAGGTCGTAGCCAACACCGTACAACTTATTCAGCAACTCCAGAATCTCTGCCGCCTAAAGTGCTCCCCCAACTATTTATTCCCTCCCTCCCGGACCAGCCCTCCTATTTCCCTTATTCAGCCCATAGCTGAACCCCATTGGTCCAAACTCCCCAGCGACAGGCTGAGCAACAGAATTGAGGCCCAATCAGCATCTCTACTTGATACGTTCAATTAACTCAGGAACTTTTAACGTGACCAAACAGCCACCCAGGTCAACTCAGTCTGCTATAGCAGTGGTCCTCAACCTTAATGCACCACGGACCAGGTAAAAGTCTGGCAAAGTTCTCACGAACTTTCTCACTGATACATTATATGTGGCGGACATACATTGTATCAACGCTACAATAGAGGCAAAAGCACGTGATAAGAAGTACTATGCTGTCATGGTCAGACAATAGTTCGGAGTGACCCAGATGCTGTAACCCAGAAGGAGACTCGGACAACAAGGTGAGTTTTAAAGTCTTTATATAGAAAGGTGAGTTATGGCTTCTTTCCAACAGAGGCGCGGCGGCTGGCTGGAGGAGAGCAGCAGCAGGATTCAAGAGGTGAGACGGCGTGAAACCAGAGGACAGCGACCAGGTAAGATCCGTAGTAGATATTTCCTGAGGCAAAGACGAGAGGAGCAATAAGTAACACGAAGCTTGGCAAACAAAACAGGAACATGAGCGAGCCAGACTATGCACCATGGGATGAACAAAGAACTGTCGTCGAGTGGAGGTCCAGGTGCTCCTTAAGAGGCAACGGCGGTGATGAAGGTAAGTGGTGGCAGCTGGTCACGTCAGGAACAGAGCAGGCGGGCGAGGGGGAGAATAGTTGGCAGAGGCATCATGTCATTTGCGCTTTTATTTTGACACGCAAAACATTGTACATCTCACATGTGTCATTATCCTCTCCCCTTCCCACACTCATGGTGCTAAAAAGAAGTAAAAATAACAGGAAAGAAATAACTTAGGGTGAAACAACATAACTGCCAGATGAAAGGACACGTAGGCAAAAAGACACACCTGTGCTCAACCCTATTTTGACCAAAGCAGGCAAAGGGGATTGATCCCATTATTCCCTGTGCTGCCAGCTCCGAGAGTTACCTTTGGCTGCAGCCTGCACAACTCCAACAGCAGACCAAACGTGCATGTGACCGACACTACAGTTCAACAAAATAATATGATATGACATGCATGAAAACTGTGGTATAATCTAAACATAACGATAAACACAAATTATGACATGAGCAATGTCCTCTCTGCCCGCAACACTTTCTGTCGCTATGATAACATTTAAACATGCCTTCAAAATAAGTGCATGAAAAATCCGACTCACCACAATGCTGAATGGTGCGTGGGAATCTCTCATTGGGATAAATCCGATTTTAAGTACTCCTGATACTGTCTATTAAATGTAGTTTTCTTTTTTGGGGAGTCCAAGGATCCTCTTCTATCTCCTGGCTGGGCCTTTTCCCCTTTGGCAAAGAAACTTTCATAATAGTTTTCATAATCAGTGCGCGTTTCACCTTGCAGCCTGCGCCCACTACCACTCCCCTTTTCCTACATCCCCTCCTTGCAGCTGCGCACTCCTCCCCAAAGACGGGAGCGCACGGGTCCGGCTGGTACAAATTCTGTGATATAATAGTAAACCAAGCCCCAGTAATACTGCGCACCCCCTGGCATTACATTGCGCCCGAGAAGGACAAGTCTGATGAAGAAAATTTTTTATAATTAAAGATTTGTCTGTGAGCCAGATGTGGCCATCAACAGAGCCAGAAATGGCTGGTGAGCCATGGGTTCCCGACCCCTGCTCTAAAAGAATAAGCTAAACCGGAAAAGTTGAACTACGACGTAAAAAGGGAAGACTATCTTCTGTTCTATTTGACAGGGATTTTAGAGGGTTTTAGGTCGGAGAGCAGATGGGAGAAAGGTCGAATAAAATGTCACGCACTATGCAGGTCTTGATATTAAAAATAAAAAAATTAAATAAAAAAAATGGGTCTCTGATATTGCTCAGTGGGCTGGACCAAAATTGGAGGCGGGCCGGATGCAGCCCACGTGCCGTAGTTTGCCCACCCCTTTTCTAAGCCGTTTGTTCCCTTTTGGGGTCACGGTGCTGCCGGAGCCTATACCGGCCACTTGTGGGCGAAGACTGGGGACATCCTGGACAGGTTACCAGTCTGTCGCAGGGCCACAATCACACACCCATGCATACTAGAAGTCACACCTATGGACAATTTAGAGCAAAGGTGGGCAAACTACAGCCTGCGGGTCAGATCCGGGCCGCCTCCTTGTTTGGCCCGGCCCCTGAACAATATCAAAGCCCCGTAATTTTTTTTTCAGTCTCGCCATGCGATTAAGACCCACATAGTACATATTTTGATCCATCCTTTATCTGAACCCTAAAAATCCCTGTAAAGTAAAAGAAGACAGTGTTTTCTTTCTACATCGCAGTTCATCTTTTGCAGTTTTGCTCACTGTGTTAGACAGATTATGCTGCTTATTTTTTAAACAGCGCACTCGTTTTGTATCCTAAGTGGTTGGAGATCTTGTCAATCAATTTCCTGCGTGCCGTGTCTCCTGTACAGAAACGCACAGCTCTTCAGATCTTTTGTTTTCATTCTATACTCCTGGAATTAATTACAATGAAGGTTTAAACTTTGATAATTTAAACAAGAGAGGAAAGTGTGAAAATGTGAGGTTTTGGAGCCAGGGTGGTTTTTTGTTCTGCTTTTATTTTGTTACTTTCAGTTTCTCACATGTCCTCTCATTTCAGGTGTCATGATTTCTCCCCAGTGTAATTCTCCCTCAGTGCACCTGTTTGTAATTGTCAATCTGTCCTCATGTTTATAGTCTGCATCTCCCCTGCACTTGTTGCTGGATTGTTTTGTGCGTTTTCTCAGCTTTATGAGTACTTGTGTCATTCGATCAGTCCTACTAATTAAATTTGGACTTTATTCTGAGAAATTAGGCGTCCTGCGTCCTGCCACCTGCGTCCTGCGTTTGTCCTGCATCTCTGACAGAAAATGTTCTTGTCTGTCTAGGAAAAGTGCATAAAGTGAAACATCTGTAATCTAACTACGCAGAGTTCATCGTTCACGGTAATTTTTGTAACGTAACTCCTGAAATAATTGAGGGAACACTGTAATGGTAAAAAAGGGAATGCAGATATACAGTACAGACCAAAAGATTGGACACACCTTCCCATTCATTTAAACGAGAAGGTGTGGCCAAACCTTTGGTCTGTACTGGATGTGCAGCATCAGTTGAAGACATAAGAATTTGACTTTTTTTCATTATCACAGATGTACGGTGGCCCTGAAGTGCAAATAATTTCAACAAATCACTTGATACAAAAACATTTTTAAGATCACAAGGAAAATTTAAAAAAAAAAATGTTAAAAAGCAGTATTACATTTTAGAAAACAAAACAAAATTTCAGAAACCAAAACTTAAAAAACAATAATTAAAAAAACATTTCAGAAAAAATAAAAAAAATTGGAACACAACGAAAACATTTTTTTGTTTATTTTCATATCCATTATTACAATCCTCATGTCAGCATTCAGTTTTTTCATTGACAAACATTTCTAAAGAACAGCTTTGAAAATCAAACATCAACTTTGTTAATAAAGCTTTAAAACCTAAAATGGTGAACATGGAAAAACTCCTAAATAAAGCAATTCTAATATTAAAGTTTTAAATTGAAGTTTTGCTTAAAGAAACATTAAGTTGTTTGGAGTTGTACAAATGTTTGATGCGATTCCTCATAAATGTGGTTTTCCAGATCATCAGCCCGATGCTAAAGGCAGGAATCATGGCTCGTCTTTCACTCCCCAATGCATCCTTTACAACCAATCAGGCTTATGCAGCAGGTTAAAGAAATATATATATATTTTTCTAAAGGACCTGCGATAAAAAAAAAATTACATATTAAGGTTAAATAATTACGACAGAGTTTTTTTGTTTGATTTACAATTTATTAAAGTTATCTTCCTCCACCAAAGACCAGATCTCTACGTTTGTGTGATGTTTCCGTCTGAGGAGGAGCACGTTTTTGGCATTTTCAACGTTCTAATGCGAATATAAAATACTTTTTTCATTCCTCTTTATTGTTTTATGCTGAAACGGGACGCTTCATCTGCAGGAGGGGGCGTATGTAACACTGTTTACTTCCGCATTGGTGTTCAGTTGACAGGTTCATGACGTAAGGAGACAAATGAACTTCAGGTTGTGTGAATGTAAAGGAAAATAAAGGCTGCAGCGATCCTCTACACCAGGGGTGCTCATTACGTCGATCGCGATCGACCAGTCAATATTCAAGGACATGAGGGACTGGCAACAGGAGTGACCTCCTTGCTGTTAAGTTGTTTGTGTGTGCGTAAATAAATGGGCTTTGATGCTGGAAAGGAGATTATGCAATCTGCCTCTCTCTTTGTTTCTCTCTCTGAGACTGTTCGGAGACGTGCGGTGTATGGGGCACGGACAGCTCTCCAACGTAGCCAGTTGATCAGCAGCTTGGCTCTTGCTTTCCCCACTACAGTGACGTACCAGCTGGGTCGATACATTAGTGTCAGAAGTGGGATTCTTAACTGATACTGCTGTGCTATGGAGAGCTACGACATGGAGCGGGAGATGCAGCTTGGCTCTTGCTTTCCCCGCTACAGTGACGTACCAGCTGGGTCGTTACATTGGTGTCAGAAGTGGGATTCTTAACTGATACTGCTGTGCTATGGAGAGCTACGACATGGAGCGGGAGATGGCAGAGATTGAGCGACAGATCCGTATTTTGGAGGCAGCTCGGGACAAGCGAGGAGCAAGGGTGAATCATCTCCCTAATGGCACGAGTGCCCGCCGTCATCTGCAGCCTGTTGGGTTTCCACGCCGGTGATGACCCATGCAGAGCAGTCTGTGACGGCACGCAACCCAGTCAAACGTCCGCGGTACAATGGCTTAACACCGTTAATACCTGGCCCAGGTCAACTTGGTGGCCGGCAATGGGGGCTGGAGTCCTGAAGAGACTGTTACACACCTAGCCTTGGCTTTGGAGGGCGCTGCACTCCAGGTATTGCTCTCTTCTGCGGAGCAGCGAGAATGTCGGCGTTGACAGCAGCATTGGAGCGACGTTTTGGAGAGCAGATTTCAACTGAAAGGAACCGTCAGCAGCTGGAGTCTCGTCAGCATAGAGATGACGAACGCTTGGGGACCTTCGCCGCCGATGTGCAGCTCTTTGCTCAGCGGGGTTATCCAACCTTTCCACCTGCAGCAGTGGAGGAACTGAGCGTCCATGCCTTCTTCAGAGGACTTGCTCCGGAATGTATGCGCCAGCATGTACGGCTGGCGAGGCCATCTACCCTGGGGGTAGCGCTGCAGGAAGCTGAGACTGCAGAGGAATTACTTCAGCTAGGGGGTTGCTAACAGACCCACACCACCTCATGCTCTGGTCCGAGCAGCTGGTGTGGAGGATGGAGAGGAATCAGTATTAGAAGTAGCAATTAATCGGACAGAGTCTGCTCCCCCAAGGCGACGTGCACCTCGAGGGTTGCGCTGCCACCGCTGCGGGGTCCAAGGACACTTTGCCATGGACTGTTTGGCTCCAGCACCCAGGAACATTAGTAGCGGGGTGGGAAACGAAGGTGGGGCGAGGTTGTGAGGGAACCCTCGCCCTGTCAGCAGACACCCCTCTGTCCAGTGGTGGGATGCTGTGGGACATCACAGGGACTGTTTGTGGAGTGCAGTGTTGGGGATTACCACTGCAGGGCATTGGTTGATACTGGAGCAACCATTAGCCTGCTACGCAGGGGGACAGTGGACCTGATTCTGCTGGGTGGGCACCTGCAGACACGGAACTGTTGACAGTAACGGGTGAGCGAACCCAGCTAGCTGGGAGAAAGACTGTTGAGGTGGTGGTCGGAACCCAGAAATGTGAGCATGAGTTTTGGCTGGCTGATATTCATGAGGACTGCATCCTGGGGCTGGATTTACTAAGCCAATGGGGAGCACAAGTTGACGTGTCAAGGGCTCGCCTCCACCTTGGTACAGAGATTGTGACACTCTGGTTCAACCGAGATCCCAATAAAAAGACCCCCAACTGCCCGCCCTCTGCCACAGCAGCTGCAGCCGCCATCGAGGAGTTAGCGGCCCGGTGTGGCCAATCACTGGATGCAGAACAGAAAGAGCAGCTGAATCACCTCTTGCTGGAGTATGTGGACATTTATGCTGCTTGAGATGAGGACTGCACCAGGACTAGTCTGGTACAGCACCACATCAACACTGGGGATGCAGATTCCATTCGCTTCCGGCCACATAGGCTGCCCTTGGCCAAACGGCAGGCTGCAGAGGATTGCATTCGCACCATGGCAGCTAACGGGATTATTGAGCCATCAGACAGCCCATGGACTGCACCTGTAGTCATGGTCCGAAAGAAAGATGGAGGGTGGCACCCCTGTGTGGATTACAGACGACTCAATGCTGTAACGAGGAAAGATTATTACCCCCTGCCACGGATTGACGACGCTCTGGACTATGTTGCTGGGTCCCAGTGGTTTAGCTCTTTGGACTTGTGGAGCGGCTACTGGCAAGTTGAATTGGCCAAAGAAGACAGAGCTAAGACTGCTTTTAGCATTGGTCAGGGACTGTGGCAGTTCACTGTGATACCATTTGGACTGTGCAATGCACCTGCCACATTTGAGCGGCTCATGGAGCGGATATTGAGGAATATTCCCCGCAGCCGCTGTGTGGTGTACTTGGATGATTTGTTGGTGCATGCGCAGGACTTTGACACTGCCCTGGGTAATTTAAGGGAAGTGTTTGCGGCCATTCGTGGAGCAGGGCTGCGCCTGAACCCAACAAAGTTTTGTTTTATGGCCAGAGAAACACACTTTATGGGACATGTGGTCAGTAGTGAGGGGGTGAATACTAACCCAGCGAAGGTGGCAGCAGTGAAAGAATGGCCACAGCCAGCTAATCTCAATGAGTCGCGGAGTTTCCTGGGCCTGGCATCTTATTACCAGAAGTTCATTAGAGACTTTGCTACAGTGGCTGCACCCCTTCACCAACTCACCCACAAAGGTCGTTGGTTTGACTGGACTAGAGACTGCACTGAGGCCTTCCAACACCTCAAAGCTGCACTGACACAGGCCCCTGTTTTGGCTTATCCTGACCCTGGACAGCCTTTTATCCTGGACACTGATGCTAGTGGCGTCGGGGTTGGTGCTGTGCTGGCACAGCCTGGAGAAGGTGGGGAGAGAGTGGTGGCTTTTTACAGCTGCAGCCTCAAGAAACCAGAGCAGAACTACTGCGTCACCAGACGAGAGCTGCTAGCGGTGGTTTTAGCTGTGAAGCACTTACCTGCTTGGCACCAGGTTCACGCTGAGGACCGACCATGCCTCTCTCACATGGCTGTTGAACTTCCGTCAGCCAGATGGTCAGGTGGCCAGATGGATTGAGGTGCTTCAGGAGTATGACTTCTCCATTCAGCACCGACCAGGACAGCGGCACTCACACGCTGATGCAATCTCCCGGCGCCGTTGTCTCATTGAGGAGTGCAGGTACTGCGGGCGTCAGGAGGAGCGGAACCAGGGGACAGCAATAATGGTGGCTGCAGCAGTGACATCGCCACAGGTGCAGGGTGAGGGGCGGGGCTGTTTTCGCAAGAGCAACTGCAAGAGGCACAAGAGGCAGACCAGGTTTTGGCCGAGACAAGGAAGTGGGTCAAGGCAGGACAACGTCCTGATTGGTAAGCTGTGTCAGCTGGTGACCCAGAGCTGAAGACGCTACTCTCCCAGTGGGGTAACCTGGAGCTCCACAACGGTGTTCTGTATCGGCGCTGGCGGGCCACAGGGGCAGGTCGAGACCGGCTGCAGCTCCTTGTGCCCACTTCTCTACGGGATGAGGTGCTGGGTCAATGGGGCGGCAGGTGCTGGCCACTTTGGGAATACAAAGACTGTGAAGCGGCTGAGTGCACGATTTTACTGGCCTGGCTGTCGACAGGCTGCTGAATTGCATGTTCACTGCTGTGATCTTTGCACAGCACAAGGGGCCCACACAGCAGTGCCGTGCCCCTCTGCAGCAGTACCTGGTGGGAGCTCTAATGGAGAGGGTTGGCGTGGATGTACCGAGTCCCTTTCCTCTCACAGACACTGGTAACCGCATTGTCCTGGTGGCCATGGATTACTTCACCAAGTGGGCAGAAGCATATGCGGTGCCAGACCAGAGTGCCACAATAACGACAAAGTATCTGGTGGAGGGGATGTTCACGCGGTTCGGAGTCCCCAATGAGCTCCACAGTGACCAGGGCAGGAACTTTGAGAGCAGACTCTTCGCAGAGGTGTGCAAGCGCCTGGGGGTGAGGAAGACCCGTACTACACCAATTCATCCACAGAGCGAGGGATTGGTGGAGAGCGTCAACCGGACATTGGCCACCCAGCTTGCTACACTGACCAGTACGCATCAGAGAGACTGGGACCAACATCTACCCCTGGTCCTGTGGGCATATTGTACGGCAGTCCAGGAGTCCAGCCAGTGCACGCCTGCGCTGCAGATGTTGTTGATGTGTTTGGCACTGAACCTGAGCCAGAGATCACAGGAGGTTTCGAACTGGATTATTTGCGACAGATGAAGGACAGGTTGGGGGAGGTGCATCGTCTGGCAGTAGAAGCCCAGCGAGGAGCTGGGGTCAAGCAAAAGAGGGTGTATGATACCCGAGCCCACGGGCCAGTTTTTGTACAGGTGGACAGGGTATGGGTGTACTGCCCAGTGAGGAAACGAGGACTCTCACCCAAGCTCATGAGCCACTGGCAAGGACCTGGAAAGATCTTAGAACAGATCTCAGAAGTGGTGTATCGGGTGCGGCTGCCAGGTCGGGGTCGAAGGGTGGTGCTCCATAAGGATAGACTGGCCCCTCACGACCCTTTAGCTCCTACTGCACAAGGAGACGAGGACAATTCTGCAACCGCTGTGGGTGTGGAGCACGAAAATGGTGGACAAGGTGTTGCTGACTCAACAGCAAGGCCGGCCCGGACACGGAGGCAGCCAGTTCAGGGACTGTGTTCAATGACTCATGTGTTGTTTGGTTCACAGCTATGTGAGGGTTGTGGGGACACTAAACCCTCTTAAGTAGGGGTAGTGTGGCGATCTGGGGGTTAGCCCCGCCTTAAGCCCCTAAGACTCATGGGAAGTAGGGAATCTTGGTGTAAAAACCATGAGTGAGAGGACTGGCAACAGGAGTGACCTCCTTGCTCTTAAGCTGTTTGTGTGTGTGTAAATAAATGGGCTTTGATGCTGGAAAGGAGATTAGGCATTTTTCCTCTCTCTTTGTTTCTCTCTGTCTGAGACTGTTCGGAGTCGTGCGGTGTATGGGGCACGGACAGCTCTCCAACGTAGCCAGTTGATCAGCAGCTTGGCTCTTGCTTTCCCACTACAGTGACGTACCAGCTGGGTCGTTACAATATATCTGCGTACACAGGTAGATCTTCAAGACATTGTCGACTCAAAGTAGCTCACATGGCAATAAAGTTTGAGCACCCCTGCTCTACACCAAACGTGTCTCTGAGCTCTTTATGTTACATATAAAATTCCACTTTACTGACACTGAACCCCGGAAAGCCGTCTCCACTGACAATAATCTGATTTTGAGTCATCAAAAGGTTCAGAATCTCTTTGTTTTAAAACTTTAATAATCCGGAAATAAAGCTTCACAAAAGCCTCCACATATTTCACCTTCAAGCTAGGCTCCGATAACGGACAACTTCGGTGTTTTTTACTTGTTAATCTATGACTTTTTCTCGTATATTTATGAAATTTAAGTCGTAAATATATGAGATAAAAACTCGTAAAATTACGAGTTTTTAAAAACTCATAAAATTACGAGTTTTTATCTCCTAAATTAACAAGATAAAATCTCGTAATTTAAGTTTTTTTTTTTTGGTGGCCCTAAAACTCTGTCGTAAAGTAATATTCAATAATTACATTGCACGTAAATCATGGTGATTTGCCTGTATACTGCACGGTGATATGAATTACTTTAGTCTTTTTTTATTCCCATGTAGAGCTGCCATCTGTTCTTCTGCAGCACAAACTTTTCTGGAACTTTGCTTTGAGAAACATCACCTGCAGAAAAAACACATTAAGTATTTTATGAACTTTTAAAGTAAATCTTTTAAGTGTGAGTTTATGTATATGCATCGTTCAAAAATATGCAATGCACTTACTTTAATATTATTTCCCATAATAACTTGTTTACTGATTTCAATCTTAAGTACATTTTAGCAACACTGATGCCATATAATTACTGTATAAATCACAGAATCAGGCCGGCTCGGAGCAGCTTCTGCCATGTTTTCACCGAAATCGGGAACGGCTATCATGTGTAGACACTTCGTCTCCATCGTGTTACTTTTGCACATGCGCAAGATTAAAAAAAACCAATGAGTTATATCGCTAGAGGAGACACCCCCGCTTGGGAAGCCTGGCCGTCGGTGGCGGAGCGCGACGCCATCTTGGTGAGGTTGACGACGCCCACATGACAATGATTTCTATAGCCCTTTGTGGCATCTAGGTAGCTTTTATTTAATTTATATTTATTCAAATTTTTATATATTTATACATATAAATAAATATATAATATATGTATATAATTTATATATATATATATATATATATATATATACATCATTTGTTGCTGTTAAATAAGAGAAACAGTCACCCTTATAAGCTCAAACTTTAATAAAAAATGCATTGTTGCAGGACGTCTTATAAATAAATAGAATATTACAAAGAAATTTTTAAAATAATTTTTAAACATTTCAAAGTTTTAGACCTCTTTGACATGTAATTTAAATTATTTAGAAAAGCCTAGTCTATTGACTTATTGTTGGGCTTTTCTAAAACCCCACGAGTTGAAAAGCGTGCCCACCCCCTGATTCAGAGTTACCAGTTAATCTATGAAGCATGGCTTTAAATGGTTGGAGGAAGCTGGAGTCCCCATGGAGAAAACCAAGGCATGCACAGGGAGAACATGCAAACTCCACACAGAAAGGTCCCCCATTGATGTTCTGTTTCAGGTCTAGCTGCACGTGATCAAGAGTGGTTATCTTTACATCAGAAAGGAGGGCATTACAGTAATCTTTTCTTGATGTGATAAAAGCATGAATTGCAGTTTCAACACTGGCTTTAGAGAGAAAGGGTCTCACCTGGGCGATATTCCTCAGATAGTAAAAAGCAATTTTAGTTACTTGATTCACATGTTGGTCAAAGCTAAGAACTGCTTCTGGAATCACCCTGAGCTTCCTTACTATATCATATACAATCATACAGGTGGTTTATGGATAAAATTGGATCTGATCTCTCTCAGCTTCAGAACCGATAACCAAGACTTCTGTTTTGAATAATTAATAATAATAAAAAAGACCACAAGGCTGTAATTATCAACAGTAAAAAAAACACTGGGACTTAAAGAGTTTATCTTGGTTTGAGTGGGTTGGAACTTTGCTGCAGAGCCAATAGCAAGACTTTTTCTGGATTACATCACTCACCCACACTGGCATATTGTAGCACTAGTTAACTAGCTGACAATTAGTTCTTCACTAGTTCACTATAGTGACTATTGAACTTATAAGAAAATATTGTGCTCACTAGTTAATTAGTGGGGTTTTTGCACAGCACCAATTAACTAGTGCAATTTTCTCTCTCACCTGTTAACTAGTAAGACTTACATACATCTCACTAGTCAAATAGTTAATATTTTCCATGTCACTAGTAAACTAGTACAAGATTTTGGTAACACTTGTTTACTAGTTAGCTTATTCTACAAGAGACTTACTAGTTGTAGAATTTTGCATGTAATTAGTTAATTAGTGGCCTTTTTCAATCTTCGCTTGTAAACCAGTAAGCACAAATAGTGCCCACTAGTAAACTGGTGCACATTTTAAAATAGTACTTCTTAATTAGTTTGCATTTTTGGCTGTCATTAGTTAACTAGTTGTACTTCTGGCATTACTATTTAGGCCACAAACAGCCTGATATTAACAATATTAATTGATGTAAAAAGGCGTGCAATAGATACTGATATTCTTGCTATCCTTTATCTATGTGACATTGGGAAGACTTCCTCTTTACTTTGTGTACAGGTCCATTACCAGAGCTTACTACCGTAACTCTGTAGGTGGGCTCCTTCTCTTTGACATAACCAACCGCCGATCCTTTCAAAACGTTCACGACTGGCTGGAGGAGGCTCGCAGTCATGTGCAGCCACATACCATCGTCTTCATGCTGGTGGGCCACAAGTGTGACCTGGAAACACAGCGACAGGTATGATTGTGTTATATATCCTGTATATCCCAAGCTCAATGAAAATCTGTGTGTTAATGTGTCCTATTTGGCATTTGAAAAGTGCAACTTAAAAAAATTGCTGATTCAGATGTCTGTACATGTTTGGTTCAGACAACAATTTGAACTTTTTTCTTATTTTATTCTTTTAAAGTCTCACTTCTTTTGGTCTATTGTAAAAAGCATTCCCAAGGGGTTTTAATTATCATTATCGTATTTTCACGACCATAAGGCGCACTTACAAGTCTTACATTTTCTCCAAACTGTAGGGGGCGCCCTATGAGGCGGTGCGCCTAATGTGTAGTTGTGGAAGTCGGCATGAAAAACCAACTCGGTTTTTCTCCCGCTGCTTTTTTCCACAATGAGTGTGTATGTGTGTGTGCTGAGTTCCCACGTGCCACGCTCCCCTGTTTGCAAAAGGAAGGGGCAGGCACTTATTACAAGCCAATGTGTGTGTGCTGAAATGTGTGTGTGCTGAGTTGCCTCGTGCTATGCTTCCCCGTTTGCAAAAGGAGGAGGCAGACACTCAGTACAAACCAATGTGTGTGTGCTGAGTTGCCTCGTGCCGTGCTCCCCCATTTGCAAAAGGAGGGGGCAGACACTCAGCTAAGTGAGCTAAGCACATTCCTATCGCTGTCTCCTGCAGTCAGAAACGTCATTGCAGGAAAGGTTCAACACTAGCATCCCTGTTTTACAGGATGTGTTAACGTGCCCGCACCTTAACACCTGGTGTGCCTTTAGCATGTGTCAAATACCGAAAAATTACCCATAACTGAGACCGCGCCCTATAACCCGGTGCGCCCTATGGTCATGAAAATACGGTATGCTGTTTTTGCCAAAATTAAAAAAAAAAACCTTTGTCGTTTTCAAGTTTTGGCAGAGTAGCAGTAGTTCATTAAAACAATGTTTTTCAACCTTTTTTGAGCCATGGAACACTTTAACCTTGACAAAAATCCCGCGGCACACCAGCATTCACAAAAAAAAAAAGGAGAAAATCATGGGAGATGTAGTTTAATAATCCGCCAAACACAGAAAGACTAGCGTCTCTGAGCTTCATTGTTGTGTTCACTGATGACATGTGATTAAGAATCCAAGAATGATTGGTGGAGACAGTTAAAGGGGCAGGACTTTTCAGAAACCGGCTTTAGTTGCAGCTAAATCACCGTACCGTCATTCTTATCAAAATGTCTTTAATAGAATCAAATAAACACAAAGAAAAAAGTATTTTACGATCTTTCATATAACTAATTTCTTAGTGTTTTATCAGGGCCTGTAAGGATGAACAAAGAGCTGAAATCCTGGAGATGGAAAATGTTCTTAAATCAGTTAATGAGGACAATTTCCCACGGCACACTTGACCATCTCCCGCGGCACACACTGGTTGAAAAACACTGCATTAGAAATATGCTTCTGAGTTGTGGAGCAACCCCCACCCCCCGTTCCCCTCCCAGTTGCAAACCAAAGCAGGGAGCTTTTGGCCTTGGTACGCACTCCGTCCTGCCGGAAAATCTGCTTTCCGTCTCTCCTTTTGTGTCTCTGTGACCCACATTAATTCAAGTGGGCAAAAATAAAAGCAAGAATCAAACTGGGGGATCGATTTATTATTGTATAAATGAAAATAATTAAAATATAATAAGATTTAGGATGCCAAGCTTGCTGCTTCCCTATTCCGCATCAACTCTCTGTCTGTTTGCCAGTCGGCTGCCCGGATGCTGGCATGACAAGCAAATGAGTTCCGGCTGGCCGCGGAGCGAGCTATGACGGCAGAGGAGCGAGCTATGCCTGGCCGTGGAGCAAGCTATGCCCGGCAAAGGAGCGAGCTATGCCTGGCCGTGGAGCAAGCTATGCCCGGCAGAGGAGCGAGCTATGCCTGGCCGTGGAGCAAGCTATGCCTGGCAGAGGAGCGAGCTATGCCTGGCCGTGGAGCAAGCTATGCCCGGCCGCGGAGCGAGCTATGCCCTGGTGCGGAATGAGCTATGCCCGGCAGAGGAGCGAGCCATGCCCGGCAGAGGAGCGAGCTATGCCTGGCAATGGAGCAAGCTATGCCCGGCAGAGGAGCGAGCTATGCCCTGGTGCGGAACGAGCTATGCCCGGCAGAGGAGCGAGCCATGCCCGGCCGCGGAACTCAGCTTGTCATGCCGGCATCCAGGCAGGCACTTTATGGTCGAACAGAAATAATATTCAGGATGTGCTGAGGTAACTTGTCTCTGTCAACATACTCGTGAGCAGTCAGTTTACATGTGAAGGCTACATGCTTTGTACGCGAAGCCGGCAAGATGGCGATGGGAGCAAACGTCTGGTAAGCGTCCTGCGCAGCATAACCTTCAAAATGCTAGTTTAAGACTGAATATTTACAAGACCGACTCTCTACTGGATATCAAGATAAAAGAAGGCAAATTTATGAACCAGGTGGGGATCGCCTAACTCGTCCAATAACTAACACGAACATGGCTAAATCTAATGCTAAAGCTACAGCTAATGCTAAAGCTAAAAAAATGCTCTTTCCACAAGCCTGAGGACATGGAAACAAATGCAAAGGGCACAAAAAACAGCGTAGCGTCACCTTCGAAACCAGCAGCGGCGCAAAAAAAAATCAAGACCAGATAAAACCTGCTCTCTCAGAGCATGAGCAGAGTCCAACACACCAATCTTAGCTGCAAATGAAAGCCTTAAAAGGATGATGAAAGACTTTAAGTCGGAGCTGCAGCAAAACACTCTGACTATACTTACTGTATCTACTATCGCCAAAGCTGTGGAGTTTAACTCTGCTGAAATCTAAGAATGTAAAGATAGAAGTAAAAAGTTGGAAGAAGTGAAATGTCTGAAAGAGAAAAGTGTGGAATTAGAGCAAAGAGCATCAGAGATGGAAAACAAAACGTCGGAATCGGAAAGATACAAAAGAAGATGACACTTGAGACTAAATGGTGTTAAAGGAAAAAAAAGGTGAAGACTCTCGAGGGATTGTGGCAGATATCATCACAAAGATCGCACCACCCTGAATAGAGAAGGTGGAATACATTCTCGACATGGTACACCAGCTGGGCCCAATGGATGTCAACCGCCCCCGTCAAATCATCATTCAGTTCACAGGAAGGAGATACTGAGACGAGCTGTGGCGAATGACTAAACATCATCCTGTCTGTCGAGACCTGAACATTTGGTTTGCAGAACACTTCTTCAAAGGAGACAGAGAGGCAAGAAAAGCGGTGTGGCCCAAAGTTAAACAGGCGAGGAAGAATGGTTGTACGACTGTTTCGTGGTCCTTATGCTTTCATTAATAGCCAGAGAGTCACACCATAACTTTATTTAGTCTTGCAAGTAATTCAAGATGTTTACTGTAAATTCAAGGTTTTGTTACCTTAAAGTTTTTGTTCAGTAATACTTTCAGCGTCATTTAGCTTTGTAAGAGTTACTTTCTTTTTACACGTTGCATCTTAAAACAGATGTTTCCGTACTTTCTTTAAATGCAAGGGGTCTAAGAGATTTAAAAATGAGAAAAAAGAAGCAAGAGGGATATCAGAGAGGGGGGGATAGGGGGGTGATTATGGAAGGGGGGGGGGGGGTAAAACCATGAAGCAGCATAAAGCAACAAGTTGCTGGACGTTTATAATCATTATGGTTAGGTTAAGATGTAATACAAATCTAGAAAGGGCAGGGCCTGTCCACACACACTCAAATGTTATAACATACATGCTGGCTCCAAAAATATTCATGTCAACATGTACACAATACAACTATTGTTCACTCACGCAGATGTATGCATTCAAACTGATGTGAAACATTTCATTCAGTCACACAAACTATTTGTGCAAAGGTGAATTAACACTTGTGCTTGAGTGAGTGTTGATGTTTTTCTAAGGTGGATGATGGAATGTAAAAAGAAAGAGGGAGAGTGCCCAGCCCTCCCCACACCAAGACCCCCGCTGCAGCAGCAGCGGTAACCAGGACCTCCCCAACGCACGGCAGCAGATAGAGAACAACCGCCCGCATGGCAATCACATCCGCCACCCGGGCCAGGGCCAGCAGGACCGCCACAGGGGCCCCCAATGCCAGAGAGCAGGGGGGCATAGGGGGACAGAGTGTGAGCTACAGCCCGATCATAAAAGCCCCCGCTGCGCTGGGAGGGCCCAACACGGGGCCCCGTACCAGGAGAGCACCCCCAGCCCCAGACAAGCACCCCACCACCATCCAGGAGTTCTGAGCATCTCCCCACCCCAACCCCAGGCACAAGCCAGGGCCCCCCAAGGGAGTCCACACTCCAGGCAGACACCCAGCCCACGGTAGTCCATGAGAGAGCAAAGCAGGGGCCGGCCACCCCTGCCCAGGAGGAAGACGCCCAAGAGAAGTGGAGTGTTGTAGACATGGCCCGTCCAGGCTCACCCACAGCTGGAATTTTGGAGAAGGCCGGCGCACGTGGGCAAGGATCAGAACCTACACCACAGGGACACGGACCCCAGGCTCAGATATAATGTGATCCCCAGCTCATGGTCTTGGCACAGAATTCAGGGATTCCTCTCCCTGCATGGAGAGAGGGCCACTGGGCCCAGGAAGCCAGCACCCAAGGGACACGGCCGCCGTTGCAGAGGGTCTTTTACCCCCCGGCCAGGGATGGGGTAGGGAACAGATGGTCCGAAGTCACACCTTCCTTGTGAAATGTATGTGCGTGTGTTCGTGAGCACATTTGTGTAGATGTATCTGTACGTATGTTGGAGTGTATATTTTTTAGGGGTAAAGGGTGTGTGTACTAAAGGGTGCAGTTAAAATTGGTGAGTAGGACACTGAGAGGCATCTCCTGATTACTCACAGTGATGACCAAACACCCTCCCCACCAAGGGCCCCTAAATGTCTAAGGTGCAGTTAAAATTGGCAGGTAGGGCACTGAGAGGACATCTGCTGCTTGCTGGCAGTGATGTCCAAGCACCCCCACTACTAAGGGTCCTACATGTCTATTGTGCAATTAAAACTGAGAGGGGACCATGGGAGCAGACAACTGCCAAGTAGCTCCTCCCGCCAAGGTGCATCACAAGCTGACCCCCCATGAGCTATTATATGAGGAAGAGAGTAAGTTGGGGTCATCTGGTAGACTGTCCCGCGGTGGTGAAATAGCCGTCCCCCAGCCACCTCCAGCATTGACCCCAGGTCTCCTCAGCCCAGGCCCCACACTCCCCACCCCACACAAAAGAGAGGAGCCAGGAAAGCGCTGCCCTCCCCTGGAGCAAGCCCAGGCCCCCGCCCCCAGGCACCGCCCTAAAAAAAGTAAACCTTTTTCTGTGAATGACATCACACTTACTTGGTCCAGTTCTACATATTTAACAGTTTAATACTCATATACAGTTAAAGGCTGTTCCACATCCGTCAAACACTGTTGGCGCAATTTCATCTTGTCAAAGATTCACCTGAACTTGTTTGACCTTCCAGGTGACCCAGCAAGAAGCAGAGAAGCTCTCAGGGGCGTATGGGATGCGCTACATTGAAACCTCCGCCCGTGACGCCATCAATGTGGAACATGCCTTCACGGAACTGACCAGAGACATCTTTGACTTGGTGCGGTCTGGTGACATCACAATCCAGGAAGGGTGGGAGGGTGTGAAGAGCGGGTTTGTGCCCAACGTGGTCCACTCTTCAGAGGAGGTGACCAAAAGCGACCGGCGCTGTTTATGCTGATCTGGAAAGAGTTTCGTGAATGAAAGTAGAAGTCCATGCAGGAATGAAAGAAGCGGGGGGAGGCTGAGGCCTCCTGACTGAAATTGTGGTTTTTCCTTCAAAGCGAGATCAAATTTTTTGTCAGGCTTATTCCAGAACACCATCAGCAGGGAGGAATCACAACAAAGGACTGATCCAAATTCTGTTAAGTCTTTTCTAACAATGGGATGGCAGATGCACAGTTAGGGGGCTCTTATAATTCCAACCTGTTGGATTTGCTCCCGGCATTTCTCTCAAAGGCCTTAGAAAGAGAATCCTTTCTGGTTCTGTTTCACATGATTGCTTTTGTTTTTCTGTCTTGTTCGGTATTATAACCTCCCCTCATTTATTGCCTCTCAATATGCAATTACGTTACTATATAGTTAGACCTTTTTACATGTAAAACCCTCATATTCAGCAAGCTTGAACTTATAATAAGAAAGCACCTTAACAGTAAAGCTGAGTTGAAATACTGAGTCTCACTGGGGATGTCTGAGGGGTGTAAATAAGCAAACATATATATATATATATATATATATATATATATATATATATATATATATATATATATATATATATATATATATATATATATATATGTGTGTGTATATATAAATATATATTTTTCTTTTTTCCTGAAGGCAGAAGAGAGGGAACATCGATAAATGGAAATTTGAGAAGTGGGAGAGCCACATAACTCAAAATAAACTTAGGAGATAAAAAAATGTAGCTTAGAGTCACACTCCTATCATCTTTTGATCTATTGTAAAAGCGCTCCCAGTGTTTTTTGAATTATAATTATGCCATTATTAGGCAACATCATAAAACATGATGTTCGCTTCAGAGTTTGGGTAGGGCTGTTGGCGCGAAAGTAAGCCTCTGCTCATTTACCATCATCCCTTTGTGTACATTCTCTAATGTTAGTTTACAACCTCTCAAAACCCCAACCTATCATTACAGATTCAACAAAAAATGGTGAGCAATATTGGAGCTATCCAGCCATACAGTTCCAGCTCAGATGAGAAAAGACGTACATGGATCTAATGTCTACAAGTGGATACAGTAATCCCCCGCTCATTCGCGGTTTAATATTTGCGCCCCGCCCATTCGCGGGTGGCCGCAGATGACGTGACATCACAAGCGTGAGACGCAGAACAGCGCTCATTCCGCGAATTTTGAAAAACGATTTGCTCTGTACTTTACTGTAAAGTATTGTTTACGCGTTTAAGATGCCATCCAAACGCCCTGCATCATCTCCAGCTTCTGGAAATGAACCCAAACGGCAGAAAAAGGTTCTGACTCTGCAGAGGCTCTGGCTCTGGGAGTTTTAAAACAGCGTCAATTATTCGCGGATTTTCGTTATTCGCACGGGGGGGCATAACCCCCGCGAATATGGGGGAATACTGTACATCAGAATGGGGCGGAGCAGGGAGCTTGTGGCCTGCCAATTGTTGTTTGAATGTATCAACTACAAGCTTTTTTAAATGGCATTTTTTTCGCATGCACCTGATTCACCACAATTTCAATAAAGAAATACTCAGAAATGCAATTTTATTCTTAATTATATGTCCTACAAGATCATGTTAAAAACGCAAAAAACATTATTTTCATTGGAGTGGGTCTTTAATTCAAGAGTAAAAAAAAATGACAAAACACCATTCAGCAACATTATTTGTAGAAATTTTGTTTAAAACATGCAACTTTTTTGCTCTTATTTCTTTTTTCCCTTTCGGAAGTTGTTTCAAACTTTAAATTATTTGTGACAGTAGTTGTCACTTTTGCTCATATTTAAAATATAACATGGTCACTGTGTGGTCTTGAATTCTGCTGTTTCAAAGACTTTGATTGATATTTAAATTTAATGAGGATATGTTAGAGTGTCTTCTAAACCCAGTTTACATTCAATTGAAACAATCATATATTTCAAAAGTTACTTTTTATTCAAATCAGACCATTTCTGTGACTTTAAAATGCTTCAGCTAAGGGATAATGCCAGTTTTGTGTGAATATATTCACAGTAAGTTTCTGCTTGTAGCAAAATAACTTATCCTGTTGAAGTTCCATCAAATTCCTTATTATGGTCATAGACATAGGCCATGGACTGTCATTTTTTCAAACTAAATGTTTTGTTCCCATTTCCAAAAAGTTGTTTCTGTTTATTTTGATCATGAATGTATCAGTGGGATTAAGGCTGTTATACTATTTGCAGGCAAAGCAAACATTTTTCTTTATGCTTTTTTATGGGAAAGCACTCTATGTATGATAAGCCATTTCCACGTGTTTACACGCTGCATTATTTCTGCCTAAGTGAAATGCTATTACCAGATAGAAAAAAAACAATCCTCAGATATCTTTTCAGGAATAAAAAAATAAAAAAATCCTGGATGATGTGTGATGTTCAGCTATACGGCTACTCCTCAGCTCAAAAGACATTGTACTATCTTAGATGACCCCACCCTTACATTGACGTGTTCTCCCTACCATGACAAAGGTGGATAAAGGTGGAAAGATTTCATGTAATCCATGGACACTAGTGAAGAACACAAATCATTGAAGAAAAAAGGTTCAGCGCACTGTCTAGTGGGTCTAGATGACCCAACTCCCAATGTTAAAGTGCCTAGGATAGCACAAGGGTTAAAGCTGCGTTCACACCTAACTTGATTCGTGCGCCAGTGGCAGCCACTTTTAATGTTAAGTCAATGGCACAAATCGGCGTGGTGCGGTCTAGCAGCAGCGTGATTTTGGCATTACGGCTAGAGCTAAAAATTTTTAACTTTCACAGCAGCCCGTTGACCAATCAGGGACTCAGCTTTGAGCACATGACCTTTTTTAATGACAGCGGGTAGAATACCCTTTCAATATTGTGGATAGGTCCAATAGTCCTCCCCCTGAACGTCTATCCATTTCTTAACCAGCTGTATCCCTTTTGGGGCAGCAGGAATTCAGAAACCCGTCCCAGCTACTGTTGGGCGAAGGCGGGTACACCCTAAACCAAATGTGTCAAAGTCAAGGCCCGCAAGTTGCATCCAGTACGCAAAGTAATTACTGTGGGGCAAAAATGTATTTAGTCTGCCACCACTTGTGCAAGTTCTCCCACTTAAGAAGATGAGAGTGTTACAGAAGGGGAAAGGGAGGAAGTACACAGGTGCAGAGAGGAAGAGGCAGGAGGTTTAAGGGAATACGGAACTTTAATAAATAAACCAAAAACTACAAAACAAAACCACTGCAACAGGCAGGCAAAACACGAAACTCGAAACACGAACCACACAGGAACTCGGGGTATGACATAATATCGGACCAGCACAGGAGGAAGGGAAAGACAAGACTTAAATACATAGAAGGCAACAAGACACAGGTTGAAACACTCAGGACTGATGGGGAAAGGTAAAACTTGAAACAACAACAAAACAGGTAATGCTACAAAATAAAAGACGAAGTAACTACTCAAACAGGCCCGAACATTAAACAACTAGAACATAAAGGCAAAGAATCTAAAACCGTGACAGAGAGAGGCCTGTAATTTTCATCATAGATATACCTCATACCTATACTATGAGAGATTAGGAAAAAAATCCAGAAAATCACATCGTCTGATTTTTAAATAATTTATTTGTAGATTATGGTGGAAAATACGTATTTTGTCAATAACAAAAGTTAAACTCTATACTTTGATAATATTATATATCCTTTGTTGGGAATGACAGCAGTCAAAGGTTTCTGTAAGTCTTTACAAGGTTTTCAGCTGTTGTTGGTATTTTGGCCCATTCCTAGATGCCTATCTCCTCCAGCCTTTCTGCTATCTTAGATGACCCCACCCTTACATTGACGTGTTCTCCCTACCATGACAAAGGTGGATAAAGGTGGAAAGATTTCATGTAATCCATGGACACCAGTGAAGATCACAAATCATTGAAGAAAAAAGGTTCAGCGCACTGTCTAGTGGGTCTAGATGACCCAACTCCCAATGTTAAAGTGCCTAGGATAGCACAAGGGCTAGAGCAGTTATGTTTGGGGGCAGTCGCTGGACAACAAGGACTTTCACCTCCCTCCAAAGATTTTCTATCGGGTTTAAATCTGGAGACTGGTTAGGCCACTCCAGGACCTTAAAATGCTTCTTACTTCTTACAAAGCCACTGCTTCGTTACCCGCGCAGTGTGTTGGGGATCGTCGTCACACTGAAAGACCTAGCCACCTTTCATCTTCAATGCCCTTGCTTTCCTTTACACGAATCAATTGTCCAGGGGGAACACGTCTGGCACTGCAGGATTTGAGTCCCTGGCAGCATAGTGTGTTACAACTGGTAGCCTTTGCTACTATGGTCCCAGCTCTCTGCAGTGCATTCGCTAGGTCCCCCTGTGTGGTTCTGGCATTTTTGCTTACTTTTCTGGTGGTCATTTTCTTACCCTGGTGACAGGGGGGGGGCTGTCCACACACACACTCAAAGGTTGAAACATGCCTGTTGGCTCCATAAATGTCCACATGTCAACATGTACACAATACACATATCGTTCCCACACGCATACTTATGCCTTCAAAACAACTAGTGTGAAATATTTCATTCAATCACCAAAATATTAGTGCAAAGGTGAGCTAACACCTGTGCTCAAGTGAGTGTTCATGTTCCTCTAAAATGGATGATGGAATGTAAAAAGAAGGAGGGAGAGTGCCCAGTCATCCCCACACCAAGACGCAGCAGCTGCAGCAGCCAGAACCCCCCAACAACCGTAAGGCAGCAGATAGAGAACAACCGCCCTCCGGATGATTACATCCGCCACACAGGCCAGGGCCAGGTCAACAATTTTGTTTCTGGAGTCCTTAGACAGCTTTTTGGTCTTGGTCATAGTGGAGTTTGTAGTGTAATTGTTTGCGCTTGTGAACAAGTATCTTTTATATAGATAAACAACGGCTCAGCAAGATTGTCAGGACTGCAAGCAAGATTGTCAGGACTGCAAGCAAGATTGTTGGTGCCCTTCTCCTGATCCTGGAGGAGCAGTGCTGCCAATGCAGAGCAACCTCCATGATCAGGGACCCCCAGCAGCCCTCTCATGGAGTGTTCTCCCTCATGCCATCTGGGAGGAGGTTCAGGGGTATCAGCTGCAGATCAAGCAGGATGCTAAAAAGCTTCTTCCCACAGGCTGAGACTGCTGAACAGACTACTGTCCTCCTCATGTAAACATGCTCTCACAAACTCCACTCTGCAATAAGCCCACAAATAAGCCCAAAGTCACTTTAGGCCCACTGAATGCTGGTCTCCATTTTATTTTTATTTTTTGTTATTTTATGTCTATCTTATTTTATTGCTAATTCTATTCTTTGATTGTTAATTTATCGCTTGCTTCTTTGCACTGTCATGCTAGTGAGAAACAACATCTTGTCTCACCTGTGTATTTCTCTGCAAATACTACGTGTGGAATGGCAATTCCACTTTTTTGACCCACTATATATCCAGCCAGGTCATTTTACATTTTTAATATTTTTGCCTGGGGACATCTTGCACTGGTAATTTATTTTATTAATGTTACAATAAGGAGGCTGAGAAATCCCTTGTCATGAACACTGGCTTTATTTTTGGACCACATAATATTATAAATCACAAGGGGGTGGTTGGTCATCATCTTCTCCCTCCTTCTCACTCAGGATGCAGAAAGAAATGAACATAACAGGATAAAATAACTTATGGCAAAACAGAGTAAAACAGCCCGACAACAACAAAACACATAGACAAAACCCTCACTTAAATCCCAAGCCACCCAGAAAGACAAACGTATCCCACATTTCAATACAAATAAAATTGAATTGAAGAAGCTCAACACCTTTCACATGTGGTGCTTGTGGCGCGTGTTCAAGATCAAGTGGCAGGACAAGGTCCCAAACACCAAAGTGCTGGAACGAGCTAACATGAGCAGAATGCACGCAGCACTCAGTGAGAGAGGTCTGAGGTGGCTTGGCCATGTCATGAGAATGGACGCAGGTCGCATTTCCAAAGACTTCCTCTGTGGCGAGCTGGTTAACCCTTGTGCTATCCGAGGCACTTTAACATTGGGAGTTGGGTCATCTAGACCCACTAAACAGTGCGTTAAAACTTTTTTCTTCACTGATTTGTGAACCTCACTGGTGTCCATGGGTTACAAGAAATCTTTCAACCTTTATCCACCTTTGTCATGGTAGGGAGAACACGTCAATGTAAGGGTGGGGTCATCTAAGATAGCACAAGGGTTAAAGGCTAAAGAACAAGAGGGCGTCCAAAACTGTGCTTCAAAGACGTCTGCAAGAAGGACATAAGGCGGTGCTCAATCGACCCCAACTGAGGAGAAAGTCAAGCAGACGATTGCCTCATTTGGAGACTCGTAGTCAGGCAGGGTACAACAGACACGAAGGGCGAACGGAACAAGAATGCTGCCCAGAAAAGAACCAGGAGGAAGCAGTGGCAGCAGCAACCAGAAGAGCCGTCAGCCTTCGCCTGTACCAAGTGTGGCAGTGACTACCATTCCAGAATCGGACTGCAAGTAAGTAGATCCACAAGGAGCTACACCAGTGCTTCTCAAATAGTGGGGCGCGCCCCCGATGCGATGCCAGGGCGTGCAGTAGTAGCGGTTTTAGACACAGGTGCGCAAATTTAACAGGAGGCGGTGGTGACAGCGGCTCAGTGCTTGGAAAAAAAAATCTGCGCCACTATTGATTTACGATTATCTGTTATATCAGTGATCCCCAACCTTTTTGTCACCGCGGACCGGTGCAACGCAAGACTCGTTTACCGCGGACCGGTGGGGGGGTGGGGGTGCAACGCAAGGCACGTTTACCACTGCCTATTAAAGGCAGATTTCCCTTTTTTAGCGGGTGCAGGTTCCTCTTCTGTCCCTTCATTGGACAGTTTCCTCTTGTCAAAGCAACTTCCTAGAGAAGTTTGTTTTTTGCTCATTTTGGTTGTTTGGGTTTAATTTTAGCGGGGTGTATCACGTGATGTTTGGTGTCGCGACTTTGACGTGCGTTAAGTGTGAAGGATGTAACAGAGAGAATCCGGTCACTTTTCAAAATAAAACGTTTTTTTTGAAAAAAACAATAAAATGGAAATTATTTTTTCTTTCTGTGCGTCCCGGTGCCAAAATTTCCCGCGGCCCGGTGCCAAGTGTGGTTGGGGACCACTGTGTTATATGAGAGTTTATAACAGCCTGAAATCTGTGAATTGCCATCCCTGCAGCTGCACGCTCCTTGCACGCTCCCTTTTCATTCTCTCACACACGCGTGTGTGAGAGAATGAAAAGGGAGGGGGCTTAGGCTGAGGGGTGGAACAGCGCAAGCGGAGAGCTGCCCAGATTGTTCAACACCAGGATCACCGCGTGCCTTTAGGTTACGTTCACACCGCAGGGTGAAACGACCCAATTCCGATTTTTTTTTGCCCCATGCAACCTGTATCTGATCTTTTCATAACAGTCTGAACGACACAGATCCGATCTTTTCAAATGCGACCCAGGCCACTTGGGTATGTGGTTCTTAATCCGATGCGTATCCGATCTTTTGAAATGCGACCGCTGGCTGGCCGGCCAGACAAATGAATCCGACCCGTACGTCATTGAGACGCTACAAACTTCCTAATTCTGCATTGAAGTAGGCGGGAACTAGAACATAAACATCTACCATTATAGCCGTCGATGCTGCTGAGACCAGTCAGTGGAAGGGAAGCGAGGTCACCTATTTGATTAATATTTGGGGTGACAGCTCTATTCAGGCCAAACTCGAGGGCTCTTATCGCAACCGGGCGTTTTTTTTTAAATTTCCAGCGAAATGGCAGAGCGTGGTGTTGAACCTTTCCCGCGATGATTTTTTTTTCTCCCTTTCCGACCATGGTCAAAAGCGTAGGGGACCCAAGGTGGATCCTCCTTCGGGGTTCACTTCCCCTTTTGGACCCTTAGATTCTTCAGAAGGGGAGTCAATAGCATTTATTCTGGGGGAAGCCTTCATTTTTACTGTTCTCCTTCCTCCCTAACACACAACATTCCACAACAGTTGGTACAGACGATCCTGGCTCCAATACCCCGAGTTGACGGGTGCGTGTCTTGCGGGGCGCGCACCCCGATTTGACGGGTGCGTGTCTTGCGGGGCGCGCACCCCGAGTTGACGGGTGCGTGTCTTGCGTGGCGCGCACCCCGAGTTGACGGGTGCGTGTCTTGCGGGGCGCGCACCCCGAGTTGACGGTGCGTGTCTTGCGGGGCGCGCACCCCGAGTTTGACGGTCGTGTGCCCAGAGGGGTACGCGTCCCGAGTAGACGGTCACGTGTCTCAAGGGGAACGTGGCCTGAGTTTGTGTGACGTGTCTTGTGTGGCCGGTTGGCGTCTGTGTGTCGCATCTTAGGTTTGTGTGGTACGTGTCCTGAGTTTGTGTGCTTTGTCTCAAGGCCATCTTGAGTTTGTGTGGTGTGCTGTGAGAGCCACCACTTTTTTTTTGTGTGTGCTCCACTTGGGGTAAAATCTTCTTTTGAAAAGAAGTTTTATCTTGGGTAGGGGGGTGTTACGGCTGTAGCCGTATTTGGTTTTGTTTGGTTCTGTTTGCTCTGTGTTTTGTGTATTATTTCTGTATCAGAGTGGGACTTGTGTTTTTTGTGGATCTTTGTTTGTATTTCTGATTATTTTCAGGTGTGGTGGAAAGGGTGTGGCCTCCATTTGAACAAGCTGGCGGAGGCAGCCTTTAAAGCCACCACTTGGACCTCCAGCCAGTGGGAAGGGAGC
The DNA here is from genome assembly GCF_053564925.1 of Oryzias latipes. Lineage (NCBI taxonomy): Eukaryota > Metazoa > Chordata > Actinopteri > Beloniformes > Adrianichthyidae > Oryzias > Oryzias latipes. The sequence continues at coordinate 14,652,155 of NC_136254.1, forward strand.
CTTGCTGCAACAGTCTCCACTGCAGCTTGGCCCTCTTCTCCATTTTGTTTTTGATTTCACCTCGTGTTTAGTTGTGTGTTGCACTTTAGTATTTTGTATTCGTAGTTCTTTGTAGTTTGTATTGTTTGTGCCCATTCTGATTAGTCTTTTGGTTTATAGTTATGTTAAGTGAAGCTGTAGGGGTGAACCGCCATTTTGTTTAGTACATGTTTTCTCCTGTTTTTGTTAGGTTAAGGAGGTTAGTTTTTGTCTTTATTTTCCTTTTCCTTTGTACAGGTAAGATTACATGTTTCAGTTAGTTGGGGTTTTGTTTGTTATTTTGGCCTGGGTTCACCCTGAAGCCTTTTAGCTTCACTTTTAGTTCTTGTTGGTTGTTTATTTGTAAATAAATTTGACATATTTTTATGGAGACATTTGTTTGGTGTTTTTGTTACAGTTAAATTATTAGCCAAAACTTTACTTTTTTTATGTTATGCCGCCTCGGTGCCCCTAGATACAAAGGGGGCGTAACAACCTTCTTAAAATGAGAAGATTGTAATTGTGCTGGTTCCTCTGTGAAAATGAATTTAATAATGCAAAAAGAGCTCTGCTGTTGACAACACTGTTGTTGACATCCATTGTTAACCTTAGTTCTTTCCGCAAACAACAGTGACGTCCTTCACTGTTGAGTACTCTTCTGCGCATGCGGGTCTATTCTGGGTCATTTCACGGTCACACAGGAGATCACAAAATTCGCCTTTAATTGGAAAAGTGAACGGCCTTGCAAAAAAAATCGGATTTTTTCAAAAAATCGGAATTAAATTTCCTTTTCCGTCCAGTCCAACACAAAAGATTTTCAAAAACGATCAGAATGAATAAAGTTTGGCCTCGATTACAATAGGGTTTTATTCAGACATACCTCTGGTTTGTCAGAAGATTCATAACCCCTGTTGTTAAAGTAAAATATGTCCAACACAAGAGGCCTTCAGCTCTCATCTGTCTGCCCAGCTGTTGGACAGGACAAGTTAAAAATAAATAAATAAAAAATCAAAATTGAGCCTTTAGCCCTGCAGTGTGAACATTGCCTTAGATAACTCAGCTCATGCTTATAATGTCATTCTTTATTAACTATTGTAGACATTTTTATAACTTGTCTTCATTTTCCAAAAATGTATTCTTTGTCTGCCTGTTGTTTAGTTGGTGTCAGTATTTGACATAAAGACAGCAGGTAATGCAGGAAAACAGCTGCACTCCCAATAGATCATTTAGAAAATATTTTCGGCACGTTTTCTACCTATTTCTTCTGACTAAAAACTTTAAATATATTGGTGCTGCTGTGTTTCAGATCAATTTACATTTAATAGTATTTATTGATTGAATTATTTTTTCAAAAATGTTTCTAGTTTGAATAAGGACTGACAGATTTTTTTATTTCAGGCACTTTAAGCTTCTTTTCTGTTTTAGACTACAACAGGGTTTCTGTGTGACAAAACAAAGATAATATTTGTTGAAAGTAGATTTATATTGACTTTGTCTTTTGTTATTTTTAAAAGATACAATTTCAGGTATACTTACACAATGTTTATGGATACTAACTTAATATATTGCAAAAAATAATTGAGAAGCACTGAGCTACACTATCATCTCTTGAGACAGACGGCTGCCGCCACCGACGAGATGCTAAGAAACAATGCAGTGAAAATTAATGTAAGTTCAGGAGTTGAACTGTCGCATCAATCCACCATATTGCATATTCCACCTGCTGTCACTGACAACGTCATGTGGGGTACGTGACATGCCCAAAATTGAATAAATTTTTTAAACTCTGGCAACGCCGCTTTAATCGCGCTGCTGCCAGACCTCTGCGCAGCGCCCGTCGCACTTACTCGAACTGCGCATTGCAACATACGTAGCTTACCACACTTCAATTAATGCTGTGGATGATCTCTCTGACATTCTGCAAGATGAAATCAGTGCCTTTCGGATGCTCAGAACCAAATGCACTGTCATTATTGAATCTGTTTTGCGGGACGGGGCTAATTTGCAATTTGAAGCCTTCTGTTGACATCAATGATTCAAATTATTATTTGACAGTACAGTACAGAAGTTATTTGTTAAAAAAACCCGTTTCTAAAGTACTTTGATTTGTGAAACAAATCTTTCAGCCTATAAAATTGTTTCTTTCAAATCTATAATAGAGTATTTAGTTGTATAATAATTGTTAAAAAAAAATCAAGTTTTCTACCTCACGGATTTTGCCTATCACGGGTTCTTTTTGGAACGTAACCCCCGCGAAAAACAAGGGTTTGCTGTATAGGCGCGCGCTTTCACAATAGTGACACACCGAAACATAGCGCTAACAGGGCTGGTTTAAAAAACATGAACGTAAAAGTCACTGAGAGCTATCTTCATCTTCCTCCTGTGCACTGAAACCATGGAAGTCTTCCTCCTCAGTGTCGGATTGGAATAGTGTCAGACATTCTTCGCCGCACACTCTCAGTCTCTCCTTCATTGTCGGTGTCAGTGTCACTCTGAGGCAAATTCACTCCTGAGCTTGCTTGCGCTTATGAGGTTCCATTTGTGCCAAAAATATGTTTTTGCGTCCACGGTCTATGTCTTTGGTCCATTGTCAATGTCTACTGAACGAGTTCATTGAACATTAGTTCATGCGTTATGTGTGAAACTTTGCATTTGTTTTTGTTATTGTCGTTACCCCCCGTCGTCTCACTATGTCGTCAGGATAGTCCTTAGCAATCAGTGCTAGTGTCGTTAGCTACGTCGTTTCCCCATGTCGTGTCGTTAGATTTTGTCGTTTTTCAAATTTTGCCGAAGTCGTCAGAAAAAGTCCTTTGTACTGTCGGTAAACTGTTTCCTGTACTACCATGGAATGAAACAAAAAAAAAGTTTATTAAAGCCGGCGCTAGCGTTAACCATAACAAACACGTTTTTTTAAAATAAGTTTTATTGATATTCCCGCAAACGCGCATTGCCAATTGTTTCAAGTTATTTAGAGTATGGCTTCAATTAAATCTGGAGATGAAACTATTATTTAAGTCTTTTAAAAATAACTGATCTTTATCAAACATGTCACAAATCGGGTGGATGAACGAGGAGCAGACGGGCCAAAATCTTTGACTGGGTTTTGATCTTTTCTTTTTAATCTGTTATGCATTTATTTGACCATGAGGTGGCGCCCTCTGGACCACTATAATGCTTTTTTGGGGGCCTCTGCTCCTCGTTTATCCATCAGATTTGCAAGAACATGTTTGATAAAGATAATTTATTTTTCAAAAGACTTTAAAATAATAGTTTCATCACCAGATTTAATTGAAGCCATACTCTAAATAACTTAAAACTATTGGCAAGTCACTTCAGGAATGTGAAACCGTTGTATGCATGCACCCCATCCCCCATTCTGGCAGTGCGCGTTTTTCAGGAATATCAAAAAAGGTTGTTTTTTTTCAACGTGTTTCATTCCATGGTAGTACCAGAAACAATTTACCGGCCGTGAAAGGGCTTTTCTGACAACTTTGGCAAAATTTGAAATACGACGAGATGTAAGGACACAACATGGGGAAACGACGTAGCCAACGACGTAGCTAATGACACTAGCAACGGTTGCTAAGGATTTCCTGACGATACGAGGAATCGACGTAGCAAACGACACTAGCAACGGTTGCTAAAGACTTTTCTGATGCCGTAATGAGACGACATGTGGAAACGACAATAATAAATGTCTTTGTATAGAGACACGTTAGTTTTATTGGAAGATGAAAAAACAACGTCTTGGTGAAATCTAGAATTAAGGACTAAAAACTGGTTCATGTTTATTTCTTTAAGTGATATAGAAAGATAACATTCAGAAAAGTGAAATGTATACTGTTATGTTTGTGTTTGAAATGATGAAGAGGCCCAGTTAGCTTTTAGGAACTTCTTTAATTAGCCATGTTGTGTTACATTACCCATGTCACTTTCTTCTTCTATGGTATAACCTGAATACCAACTGGTAGTGCCACTTAGTGGTCAACATAAGTTACTGTATACAATCACAACATATTCTGGGCATGTGTAATTATATATTACCATATACGTTTTGACTTTCAGTGCTCTGTACATTGTCATGGGGGCCAAATGAGATTTTAGTGAGGTGTGTGTAAATTGTGATCAGTTTGTGTCAAGTGAATTCAAGACACTTTTGGATTGTGGCACAAACTGACCTACTGTGTATTTATTTCTCCAAAGGAAAACAGGCAGCAAAAAAGATGGTGGGGTCTTCATTTAATAACTAACTTTCCAATGCCGTAAGTGCTCTTTATATGATTACACTTTTAAAGTCTTTTTTTTTTTTTACTACATGTTTTACTGAAAACTCTGTAGATTGACCTTTTTTTAAAGTGAAAATTCATTGTCACTGATTCACCAAGGTCTAAATAAGACAGAATTCAGGCCAGAAAAAGGAGGAGCAGAAACTACAGGTGAGAGGAGACGATGCTGAAGTTGGCTTCCGATGCCACTGCATTTTTCGCACTAAACTCTCCTAGAACCAGGGGCCTCATTTATAAACGTTGCGTACGCCACTCTCTACGCAATAGTTGATATTTATAAAACGCAAACTTGACGGGAAAATGTGTGGTCCTTCACGCAAGCTCTGATCCAGGCGTACGCACAAAAACGAGTGAAATGAGAAACGGCGACACCGTCGGCAGATGGAAGAAACACGTGAAAGTGAAAATTACATTACTGCCTCTCATAAATAACATGAACACTTCACAAAGCAAGTCTTACAATTAACAGCCTACATGAACACCCGTTTGACCGATCAGCAGTGAAACAAACAAAAAACTCAAACGAAAATTACAACAGAAATTCAAATGAACACTTATTTGCAGAAAGAAAAGTGAAATATGTTCTGCAATATTGGCATGTTGTGCAATTCATCCTCATAATATAGTTAACAGAACGAAATAATGTACAAAACTGATATTCCCGTCAATGTGTCCGTCTGGCGGAGCAGGTGCAATTAGACAGACAGATGGATAGATAGAGAGAGATGCATTAATTGTCCACTGGGGAAAGTTGTTTACTTAGTAAAACATTTTTTCATAAGCTACGGAATTATGGTATTCATGCATATGCCTTTAGTTTGTTTTATTTTTGATAAAACAATGTATGGTGTATGTCTCAACCATTCAGAAAGCAACAAGAAATTACATTTGCGCTGATCAATTTCCCATTTCCATGTCGATTGTTACCGACATCTGTAGCTTGGCAGATGTAATTAAATGGAGGGAAATAGAATGCCCCATCACAATGCGTAATGACGCACAATGGCTGATCTGGCGCTCTTAGAAGATGTGGCAAATGGAAGAATTCGGAGTGAACGCATCTTTAGACAGCAAGAAGACTTGCTGGCAAAGGGACAAAAGGACGAGTGGCTTATGAGCCGGTTCCGACTTCCTCGAGCCGTCCTGTTGGACCTCTGCGGGTTTTTGGGGGGGTGTCACCCGGTGCATCTGATTTATTAAGGGAAAGATGCGTAGGATGTGCGTGCGCACGGTTTTATAAATCCGAATATTTCTGTGCGTACGCACGTCCTATGTTTCATCCGTACGCCACTTCTGACGCAAATCCTACGCAAAGTTTTATAAATGAGGCCCCAGGTCCTGTTCAAAAACCACAGGTCCTGGACTGCTCAAACCTGGATTAAATTATGATTTAGATAGTAAAGAATACATTAAACACAGTTTCTGATTTGTGAAACTGTAAAATAGGATGATTTTTGCCGCATTTTACGTAGTGAGTCCACCTTAGACCAGGGGCCTCATTTATAAAACCTTGCGTAGGATTTGCGTCATAAGTGGCGTACGGATGAAACATAGGACGTGCGTACGCACAGAAATATTCGGATTTATAAAACCGTGCCTACGCATCTTTCCCTTAATAAATCACAACCGATTCTAAATGCAGCGCAGCTTTTGCGGCTTCATGACACGCCCATAGTTGCCCATAAATAGTCCGTGAAACGCCCACAAATGAATATTCATTGATTGCGAAACCATGGCAAACACAGAGAGGAAATCAAAAAAACGTAACTTCACTCAATGTGAAGTAGAAGTTATCGTTGGCGAGGTGGAAAAGAGGAGAAAAGTGTTGTTTGGAGGGTACAGTGTGGGCATTATTAATGCCAAAAAGGCACGTGAGTGGCAGACGCTGTAAATGCTTCAGCCTCACATCCTCGGACCGTGGCCGAAATAAAAAAGAAATTAAAGAAATGGTCGGACATCAAAGTCGAGGCGAAAAGACGTCTAGCGCTGCATCGCCAGAGTGTGTTTGCCACGGGTGGGGGACAGAGGACACCGGAGCTGACCCCTCTTGATGAGAGACTGGCGACTATTATTGGGGAATCCCTTTAGTGGAGTGGTGACTGAGGCGGAGGGGGACAGATGCGCCAGATGCACCGGGTGACAGGTAAGAGAAATAATTAAAATGAATGCAGTCAAGTCACATGTATGCAGGCTACACAATTACAGTTTATTAATATAGAACAATTTTATTTTAGCTGCTGGGTGTTCCAGCGGGGCCAGTGGTTACGATGCTGCAGCTGAGCAGCCGTCTGGACCCAGCGTCTCCACGGCACGCGGCTCTCAACCCTCCAGCAGTGGACGTGTCCTCACCGATGCAGTCCTTGAAATGCAGACGGAAGTCATTAGTTCAGAGAGGTGGTCAAGGAGTTGGGCGAAATCAAAACTGACTGAAATAAACTGCACGTTGAGGGAATTATTGAATAAATAATCTTTTCCACACCTCTTGTTCTTTACAAGCGACGCATCACTTCCAAACGCTGGCGCACAGCAGCAGCATTTGGCCCCTCGTGAGGGGTGTAAGAGAGGGGAGAGGCGAAGAGCCAGCGTGGCGAGGGCAGAGCGGCGCGTCGCACCGGGCCTCCGCAGAGGAGCCGATCGGTCCTGTTTGAGCTCCAAAGCTTTCTCTGGAGCGAAACACCGTCTATGCATGACGTTAAACCAGAGCAGGAGTGACACACGATCGGACCGAACTGTTTACATGCACAACGATCGGATCAACAATCGTCATAACCCACCTATCTCGATCGGAAAGAAATTTTGATCCGAACGAGTCTGATCGGGGCAGAGTAATCCGAACGGCGTGTGAGCCTTAATTTGATTAACTCACTAATATTTCACATGGAAACTTGTAAAATGCATATAAAGAAGACGGCGATCGTGGTATAACTTCCCTAATCTGGTAGGTGGCAATATTGCACATGAGAACTTGTAAAATGCGAAGAAGAAGACGGGCTCAATGTGGGCAGGGTTAACATTCCACAGTGTAATGTGGGCGGGGTTAGCATTCCACAGCGTTCAGGCATTCCGTGACATTGAGCATTTCTCAGGCCACAGCCAGGGGTAGTTGCATCACACTGCTATGTAAAGATTATAAACTATTGGCACTGGTTTTGTCATGATCTCACTAGGATGAGGAACCCAGATGCTGCAACCCAGAAGGAAGACAGGTAAGTGGATGACGAGAAAGGATTTATTATTTTCTCCAGAGGTGAAGATGGTGGAGGTTGAAGAGGGTCCAGACTAGACGTGGTTGTAGGGTGGCTGAAGGGTTTTGAAGCGGTTGGCGGGTGCCGAGGTTTTCCGAATTCCAGAGTCGTAGAATGAACGGTTCGCGCTGCCGTCACTCGTGAGAGGTTGGATCCTGGGACAGGGAACATAGAATTAGTAGGAGCCAGAGACTTTGTACAAAGCAGTAAACGAAGCTTAGAACCAGGACAGTCACCATAAGGGGTAACAAACTGGCGTTGAGTAGTGGCGTTGGGTCTCCTTTTGAATCCACAGAAGATGATGAGGTGAGTGATGGCAGCTGGTGGCAATAAGGAACATCAGAGCAGAGCTGGAGGGGGGAGGAGACTGCCAGGCACCGTGACAGGTTTATGTGAACAGGATAAAGAAAGTTATATACAAAGTAGTGGATAATTTTCAATTTGCCTTTATAAAAGAAGGAAACATACATAATAATGTTAGATTGATTCTGGATATGTTGTATCAATCTGTGCTGGAAACAGAAAGTCTCATTTTCTTTATTGACTATTTTAAAGCCTTTGATTCTGTAGAATAATTTTGATTGATTTTATGTACTCAACTCCAAGCATATCTAATTCTAAACAATCCTAATTAATAAGACATTAAATTTTTTGATTATGAGTTCCGTCTTAGGCAGTTTGCAAAATACACATTCTTTTTTCTGAAGGACAAAAACATGGTGACTAAAGACCTACAAATTATTTCCTTTCTCTCCAAAGCTTCTGGCCTTCGACTAAATTTACAAAAATGTGAATTACTACCCCTGTACTCTTGTCTGGAAAAAGAAATCTTCTCAATGTATCAAATGTAGAAATCATTAAATCATTGGTTGATCAGAGATTTAACAATTTTTGGAAGAAACTTGGAGTCCAAATCAAAAGGAATTTCAAATTCAATATATCTATGCAAATCTCTTTACATTAACCCAAAGAATGTCAAAAAAATGAACTCAATTATTTACCAATTTATTTAGAGAAATAAGATCCATTACATGAGAAAATGTCAGGTAGTAAAGGAATATAATTCGGGAGACAATTGATTTTGAATCAATGGTTGGAACTTTTAGAATAAAATGATTAAAATACTTTGTAGCTAATCCTGACTCAATATAGTTTCATTTTCAAAAAAACATATTCGAAAAAGTAGGTGGGTTAGACTTTTTTGTTGAGATGTGACTTTGAAATCTCCAAACTTCCTCTACAGACAATCAGGATTTCACAAACAAGTACTTTTCCATTTAAAAATAATATTTAGCCATAATGTTACCCCTCACTACGTCACCCTATGAAACAACAGAGTAATTATCACAAACAGGAAAACAATGTTTAATCAGAATTGGTTTGACAACAAGATCATTTTTGTAGAGTTATTCTTGAATCGAAAGGAGACATTCTTCAATTAAGCAATTTCAAAAGCAAATATGATATTGAATTTTCAATTAAGGAATTTCAGAATTAATTAAGGAATTTCAGAAAGCAATTCCAATTGCTTTAGTACATGTAATAAACACTAAAATGTTGTTTTCCAGTGTTCAAGTAAAATTACCAAATTTAGTAATAGGTGAAACAAAATTTACGGAAGAAAAATGTGATAATAAAGGTACAAACAAATCCCTTAAAGGTAAATCATGCCATTACTATAATAGTAAAGTTAAATATTAGGTAACTGAGGCACCTGTCTTATTGGGTGCTCAACAATGGAAATTCATAAAATGGCCCATACTCCGAGATTTAAGAAATGCAATTCAAGATTATAAACAATTATTACCCATTGGCAGAGACGTTAAGGGGTGGATTTGACTTTAAGGTTGATCCTGATTACTCCAGTTTCTTCTCTGATGCCCCCATGCTCGTTATCGACCCCTGCCTGCCTGACCCTGATTTAGATTTGTGAACTTTTAGCTGTGCTAATAAAACCTGCTGCAATTGGAACCAGGCACCTGCCCATTTTGTGACACATTTGATATCAATGACAATATGATATCAATCTGAGGGGCTGTGGCTCAGGTGGTTGAGCGGGTCGTCCAATGATCGAAGGGTCGGCGGTTCGATCCCTGCTCCCCCCAGCCAACTGTCGTTGTGTCCTTGGGCAAGACACTTCACCCTCCTTGCCTCCAGTGTGGCTCCACTGGTGTGTGGATGTGCATGAATGTCCTGGTGATGGTCAGAGGGGCCGTAGGCGCGAACTGGCAGCCACGCCTCTGTCAGTCTGCCCCAGGGCAGCTGTGGCTACAACAGTAGCTTACCATCACCAAGTATGAACGAGGAGTGAATGAATAATGGCCACAATGTAAGCGCTTTGAGTGACTTGAAAAGCGCAGATAAATCCAATCCATTATTATTATTATTATTAATATAAATCACCAAACATTATGATTAAGATGGATTAATTACATTAGTTGTGGAAACTTTTCTAATCAAATATGTTTTATGCTCAGGAATATTTTTAAAATATTTTCACATTTCAGAGAGGAAAAATAAGTCTAAAGTTGTTTTCCCTTTGACTAACATGAAGCACTGATTTTGTGCAGACTTTTGTCCTGTTCTTTGGTCATGTTTTAGGTCTCATAACTTTGTGAAACGTTTAGTTGATTTTTATATCATATATATTATATATCATGAGCTGATTTTGCGCTGATTTGAAATGTGTATTAACAATTTAAAAGGTTTGTTCTTTATGTTGCAGTTAGTCTTTTACTTTTTATTTCTCTGACAGTCAAGCCATGGCAGCGGTTTAGTGCAGCTATCCATTCTGACCGATGGAGGCAGCAAATCCCCTTCCTTTTCTGAGACGCCTTGTGCGCATGCTTGAATGTCAGGAAAGAGGATTCTATCTTCAACATGGCGGCGACCATAGATCCCAGCAATGCTTCACAGGCGACAAAGAAAAAGCACCTCGGCATCCCTGAAGCAGTGTTTTTGGTGTGTAAAGTTTAGTTTTTTTATCTATCGATATTTGGTGCCTGTTATACGTTTTTGGTCACAGCTATTGGCTAGGCGCCTCGTGCTAGCTTGGTAGCATATAGAAGCTAACAGATTATCCGCTCTGTGTGCATGCTGGGCGGCTGCCAGCTTCCATTTATGGTCATCACCGGCCGGGTGGAAACTTTGGGCTGCGTGTGCAGGCTTTTTTAACTTCTGCTTTTTTCTTTTTCTTTCTTCGCAAACAATATTAAACACGAACCCTATATTACCTGCGGATACGTTTCATACATTTTCTCGACTAAGTGTATTGTCCATAATTAGACAAGCAATTGATTAATAATTGGAAATAACTAAAATGTCGTGAGCTTTTTTCATTTATATTTACCATTCTTGTTGTGTTGTGTTTCAATCGCTAATGTAAGTGTTTGCATTTTGATATCGATGCAATTAAATGGAAAGAAGTGACTAGTTTTTATATAGATTTTTTTATTGTTTTGTAGTCTTGTAAAAAAAAAAAAGTAATATTCAGGGATAGTTGGGGGTTTAAATAGAACCAGTCAATATTTAAAACAATAAGCTTAAGTCAATAATAGCCTACGTGCACGATAGAACTTCCGGTTAACTTCCGTGTTTCGAGTGTGAGGCCGACAACTTCCTGTTGGTCGTGTTATTGTTGTGTGGAGTTTTGTTGAGTTGCTAGTTTTGAGTAAATAGGAGCGGATTTCGGGTAAAAGAAAGGCGTTTGTTGTTTCAACGCGTGAAAAAGACATCACAACATTGTTGTGTACCCGTGTTCGAATTTGTCAAAGTACAACAGTACTAATATAAGCTTTCTTAGCTTTCCAGTATATGTGTCGGCGAGAGCCGAATGGATGGTGAACACGGCGGGAGGACTTCACCCCAAGCAAGACGAGTCGTGTTTCGTATTTGCAGCAATCGGAAAGAAAATGCGTCATGTAAACACGCCGATCAGAATACTTTGCCCCGGTCAGACTCGTTCGGATCGAAATTTCTTTCCGATCGAGATAGCTGGATATACCGATCGTTGTTCATGTAAACGGTCATTCCGATCGTGTGTCACTGCTGCTCTGGGTTACGTCACGCATAGACGGTGTTTCGCTGAGAGAAAGCTAGTGAGCTCATGCGGGACCGACCAGCGGCTCTGCGGACGCCTCGCGTAAAGCGCCGCTCCGCTCTCGCCCCGCTGGCTCTCCCCTCTCTTTCACCCCTCACGAAGGACATGCGGGGGGGATGCGTGTCCACTGAGGTCTGGACCCAGCATCCGAGCTCTGCGTTCGGGCTCCGGTGCCAGTGGACCGAGTGAACCTCTCTGAGCAGAGCAGCCGGATTTATTAATGTGTTTGAGGGGAGGGTGCTTTGTTACGTGTGCGTTTTGTTATGTGTGAGAATTCGGACTGCAAGCCGAACCGCCGCTCTGGGTTAGCGGCTGCCGGACTCGCGAGGACAGAGCAGAGCACACAGTGTGTGTGAGCTTTTCAGAGCAGAAATGCCGCTCAGTCCTTAGAAACTGTTCAAAAAAATCACGACACATGGAATTGTGTTTCTAATTGTGCCCAGACAAATAAAGGCTGATCATTTACGTGCAGCCAGGATGCAGATTGCAGCGGTTCCCACATGGTTTGTCCTGGATTTTGTCTCCATCAAAAGGCTAATGTTGTTAGCCCGTGTTGTTAGCCTATCCTAACACTGGGTTGTTCTTCAGTTCTGTTCTTCTTCCACAAAAAAAGCACTGACAACAAGGATTAAATATAAAATGATGAGCGAACAGGCACTTCATAATATTCATAAAATTTAATAAAAGCACGTTTGGAAGATCGCCTCGTATATTACCGAGCTGCTGCATAAATATGTGACAGCACAGGTTTGTCTAACGGGACGCATTTCCTTTCGGTATTTTCGACACTATATATTTTAGACACGATATTTTGCCCATGTAACCATGCACTGGTCGACAATCCTGTAGATGTCGTTCACGTCGATTTTCGGGAGACCTTGTAGAAAACGGGTGAAATATGCCATCTTTCGCAATCAAAATCTGCCGTGTCGCTGCTATAGAAGTCGCAAGCCGGAAATGGTCGGCCTCACACTCAAGGCGGCGGAAGTAGAACTCCTTACTTTCGTGCACGGAGCCTATTAAATCAAATTTAGCTTATAGTAGTTTAATACATTTAATATTGCTATTACTATGATTATTATTAAACTATACTTTTTCAATATTTTTATGTGTAAACCTCCCAAGTCGTAGTATATGTTATCGTCTTAAGTTTGTATTTTGTTTTTCGTGTTAATTCTCCCCAAGCTTTTTTTAAGATATATATTATTGTTAAGTTCCTAAATTGCATTGGTGTTTGAAAAAATTTCCAATCAACTTAAGGGAAAAAAACACCTCTAATAATGGAGAAATAATTGATAAAGAATGTTACTCTGACGTTTAAAGCCATGATCTTTATGGCTTTTTTGTGGGGTTTTTTTTTTTGTTTTTTAAAAGATCAATAAACGTCCAACATTTGGACTTCGCCAATGGTCAAATAAATTTGTCAGAATTCTCTCTTTAAACTCTGGTTCACAGGAGGATGTCGACTTTTTTATGAAGCAGCCAGGCAATGAGACGGCAGACACCGTCCTGAGGAGGCTGGACGAACAGTACCAGAAATATAAATACATGGAGCTCAACCTGTCTCAGAAAAAACTTAGGTAATGCAAGAATTGTACAGCACACATGAACTGCTTTTATATACATATGACGGAGCTACTAAATGTAGTAGGTGGGTAGCTCAGTTGGGTGGGTGATGGACTGTCATATAATAAACCTGGGTTTGCTTCCCAGGACGTGCAATGAGCAAAAATCTAGTGGGGGTCCTTAGGCTAGTGCTTATCTGGGACTCTCTGTGCTTTGAAAATACAGAGTTGTGTCAGGAAGGGCATCGGTCCACAGGGCTCCAGACCATTTGGTCGCATTTTGCGACCAAAATTTGAGAGTGTGCGACTGAATTTTACATCCAGTCGCACATGTGCTACCAGTAAATTTGCCTCCACCAGCCTCCGTATTTTTATACATTAAACGTGGAAGGGGCATGTCAATGATCGATGAAATGAGCAATGAAATCATCAATGAGACGCAAGCGCACACACACGCTGACAGACACACACACACACACACACACACTCGCGCGAATACTCATGAGACTGGAGCACACGCCAGTGCACACTCGCGTGTCATTGAATGATGCCTGAGGCGGCCAATGCGTGTGAGAAAAATGGGGAAAGTCACTGCAAGTGGCAAAAATATGTGGAGGGGGCGGGGCCTAGAGATAATCCAGTGCGCGTAAACATCTGTGGGAAGGAAACGGAGACAAATATCACCACAACCTCATATGTGCGTCTGAGCTATGAGCAAGCGAACTATTGATTCGTTCTTCCGACCTGCGGCTAGTGTACCAGTGCCAGAGTCTACAGCAGGGGTCTCAAACGCGAAGCAAACCGCGGTTCTCCTGCGCGGCTGTTACAGCAGCATACCGCTCCCGCGGTAGTCGGGGCAGCTGAGGAGAATGAATGTCCCGCACCTACATGCGTGACAGCTAACGGGGCTGTAACATTAAACACGTGTGAGCGACTACACGATTTAGTCTTAGACACATTTAAAACACGTGTGGAAAATGCAACGATAGACGTGTTTAAGATGAACCAGCGCCCTGGGGGGGGGGGCATGAAGGCGAAGCTGCAGCGAGACTGAAGGAGAACAGGAATTAGTTGTCCTTAACATTCCATTTAGTTTTAATATGCCTCGCCCCCTAAGTATGATCTGTGATATTACATCTTTTATAATTATTTTAATGTTTTGTAATGGATGTAGCCTTTTTTCATCAGTTGGTATTTTAAATTATTTTAATTGATCAGTGAACTACAAAAAACCCATCAGGACGCATGTCCCATAATGCATTGTTTTGTAGTCTGTACGGCAGCTTTCAGTCAGTTCAGTACTAAATTTCCAGCTGCGTTAGCTCAGGTTGGGGTCTTGCTTCCGCCCCTTTCTCGTGATAGTTTTTTGATCGACAGGTGATGTTAGAACAAAAACAAAAATATACGTCTCACACCAGGTGATCTGTGCAGCGTTGCGTCCATCTGGGTGATCTCAAATTATTGTGCATCTTGGCTGCACCTATTTGGTGTCGCCAACATGTATTTCCATCCCCTAATGTTTACATACATTTAAGTATTGTTTGAAACTGTGAAATGACCGAAAGGTTACTACGGTAATCACTTCGTTACTAAAAACTTTTTTTTATTCTAAATGTATGGTATTTTGTTTACTATTTGTACTGTCATGACAGCGATGGTGCTGTCAGTTTACCTTGTTGTTGCATCTTCAAAAGTGCAGAATAAAATGTGACACTGAATTTGAAACAGCACATTGTAATTTCTGCATCTATTATTAAAGTATTTATTAGTAATACAGTGGAAATTAGTAGATCTGGTTAGCATGTTGATTTACGGTATGCGCCCCTAAATTTTCTGGTTGTGCCCCTAAAATTTTCAGTTGGGGGCAACAGAGCTCCTAGTGAAAAAAGTTAGTCTGGAGCCCTGAGTCCAGACATTAGCTGGTGTGTTTATAGACTTTGGCATCTCTTGTATTCTGACAGAAAAATGCCAGCATTAGAAATAAGGGGTGAAAAAATGATTGTCCTCTGGACAACCTGGAAAGTAATATTTGGTCGTCTTCCCCAATTTTTGGTTGTCCTTCAATACCAATATTCAACAGCAATGAAACCTACTCAGATGTCAGTACTTATATCTTTATTTCTACTATACATCTATTATCAACTGCCTCTTATGATGGACATTTAAAAAACTCTTTAAATATTAAAACCAAACATTTTACTAAATATTGAAGCATCTGGTTACACAAAGTATTGCCAAAAACTTGAAACTGTTATCTTTATAACTAGTATCTTTACACAGATTTAAATATATTGGTTCTTTTTTTCTTTGGTTTTGATAATTGTTGCTTAAAGAATATAAATACAAAAACTGTTGTAAAAATTTAGAATATCATATCAATCCCGTGGAAAAAGTTTTTTTTTCCAGCTCATGTCAGTCTGTTATGAGTGAAAGTTAGTGTTTTATGAATGCGTTTTAAATCTTCTGTTAATGGGCTGATTATATTGAACGTGTTTGTGGAGACATCTAGCGGTCGGGCCAGGTACTGTTGTTCAACACATTTATTTGAATCTTTATTGAAAAGTGCAAATGTAGAAACAAAGGATTAGCTTGCATGCACACACTTCGTTTGTCAGTGGAAAGAATTTGTTGCATACATCTCATTTCAGAGGTTGAAACTTGAAAAATACCAAAATGTTGAATAAAAGACCAGGTTGTCACACGGACAACCATCAGCTTCATTTTTGGTTGTCCTCCGTCAAATCTGGTTGTCTCAGACAACAGGATAACCACTTATTTCAAACACTGTATGCTGATTAATTCCTAATGCGAAAAACAATTGTAGTGGCTGCAGTGCCTGCAGTAGTGCACATAGAAAGGTTACAGAGCATAAGACTTAAACTGTTACTGGTTACCTTCACTAAGTCCTGGATGGTTTGGAAATAAAGATTAAAAAAGATAATTCATCTTCCTTTTATCTGATATAATAGTGCCCCAGTACCACATATTTCATGTATTGATTAATAACTTGTTTACTTTTACACCTGTCTAGCGTCATACATAGATAAGTGAAGATTTTAGTTGAAGGCAAAAGCAGTCCACTACGATTTTTATGATAAAAGGTTCTAACAACTATGCCTTTTTTAAACAACTGGTGTGGTCTGGCTCTGTTGTATAAAAAGTCACGTATATGATGTCTTTTGAGCCACAGTCTGCTTTAGTTGTCTGAATGTAGCATGAGACAGGCTAAAACCTCTGAGGCTTAGAACTTCAGAACTTATTTTGTCAGTTTCATAAAGATTTGAGGTTTAAAAAATCACTTTATCCGCATGCAAAGAAGAAATATATTTTTTCTTAACGACCTTAAAATATCAAATAAAAAAGTAAAGCAGTTGGTCTGTCTAGAAAAATTCTGAAATAGAAGAAACAAAAGCTTATAACAGTCACTCATCCCAGCTACACTTGTGACGTTGTCATTAAAAACACTGGTAATCCCACTGGATGTTGCTGAAAGGAAACTATATGAACGAATCAATTTAATAATAGAAATAATGGATCAAGTGGTTTTACTTGTGATTTATTGCTATATTTGGACATCTCTAAAACTTCCCCTTTTCAGTGGATCCATAATGACGTTCCATAAATATTAAAATATTTTTACGTTTGTGCTGTTTAATATTTTAATTATGATGGACATTAAAACATTGTCATCTATTTATTTTGTTTCTTGACTGATTTCCTGAATTCATTGCTGACTTGACAAAAACTACTTATTTATCTTTCTCTTGAGGTTGAAAAATCAGATCCCACAAATCACACAGACGCTAGAAATTCTACGACACATGCAGAAGAAAAAGGTGAGACTTTCATTCATCCACCTTGTAATTTTGTCCTGGAACACAAGCTGAAGGGTGTTGTCATGTGGAGTTTGATTTGCAAAAGTAGTTAAGATGTGTATTTGCAGTTTTTTTTTTTGACAAAAAAAAAATTGCTTTTACAAGCTGTTTATGAAGTTTTAGAAAAAAAACATTTATATACACAAATACGTTAAAAAGTGAAAAAATTGATATTTCTGCTGGTATTGTGTAAAAGATCACTGGAATCTGTTTCAGACAAAGTTAAACTTGCATTTTGACCAATGACACACTAGTCTAAAGAAGCAGACTCGTAACAGTTTAAAATGGTCATAGCATACCAACCACACAACTTCACAATAGATTAGGTTTTAATAATTTGTGCTTTGCCTCCAGAAAACCACAGAACCCATGGAAACACATTTCCTACTGGCTGACAGCGTTTACTGCAAGGCCTCAGTGCCGCCCACTGACAAAGTCTGTTTATGGTTAGGTGTAAGTAGAACTCAGATCCACAGTTCTCAAGCTTTCATTTAGTCTCAATGTAAATGAGACAACCCTGGACATTAGGGCTGCACGATATGAAGAAAACTCGCGATATGCGATATTAGTAATTAATATTGCGATAACTTATATAACGATATAATTTGCGGTATATAAACAATTAGCAAAACAACCAAAAATATTATTCCCATTCCATTACAACAGCTTAAAAATTATAGTACAAACGACCCTTGTTGACGCAGGAGGCGAACATACAACATAATAGGGCGCCATCCGATTAGTTAACAACGTGAAGGGGTCCATCTGATTGGTCAAATGCAGAAAGGGATTCTTTCAATCCATTAAATACTTCTAGCTGGCATAAGATTGTTTGGCCACACCTAAGGTAACCATTTATTGCAAATTTGCTGTCTTTTGCGATATGCATATTGCACGGCTTGATATTGCGGTAACGATAAATTTGCGGTATATTGTGCAGGCCTACTGGACATAATTAAATGTCTTCTTTTTTTTTACTATTAATGCTAAGTGCAGCGATTTAATGCTTTTATTTCATTGAATGAGTATCCTTTTTTGCTTTCTCATTAGGCTAATGTCATGTTAGAGTACGACATTGATGAAGCCCAGGCTCTCCTAGAGAAGAACTTGTCCACAGCGTCTCGCAACCTAGAGACTCTGGAGGACGATCTGGATTTCCTGCGAGACCAGTTCACCACCACCGAAGTCAGTATCCTTCAGTGTTGTCTGCACAGATGACAAGAGTAGAGGTCATGGTCACACTGTTGCTAAAAAAAACTTGTGTTCTCATCTTATTGCTAACTGAATTTATTTCTAATATTTAAGTGAAAATGAAACGTGTCTCTTCTAATCCTTTATTATATATATTTAAGATCCCACTTTAAAATCTGATTAAAAAACATTTTTTTTTCCTCAGTCAGTAAATTGTCATGGTAAGATCTGAAATATCTAACAAATATCTAAATATCTAACAATATCTACAATACTTTAAACATAAGAGATGCACTGAAGGAACAACTTTCAGATATTTTTTTTTTTTCAGATAACTAAGAAAACTACACTGAAAATTAAAGCAAAACCTTTTAAGTTCAAACGAGAACATAAATAATAAACTAAAAAAAAAAGCTGCATTTCTAGACCAAAATGCAGGGTTCAATGCTATATTGCGGAATGAAATTTAAAGGGTAATAACTGGCAAAAGAAAAAATTTTAAAAGAAAAAAAGAAATTATCAAAGTTGACCATAAAGTAAAAACGGCACAATAACAAAAAATATATTATTGTGAAAAATATCAGCACCGGGAATCGAACCAGCAAGCTTTTGCACCAAGGATTTCCCATGTATTTCAATGGAGGCAAAAACCCTGGAATATTTTGAAAAGTTCTAGGATTTGAATGACCAAAGGTCATGGCTGGAAAAACCTGCAAGAGCTTTTGATTTTTTTTTTTTTTAAATTACCGGCCAAATTATAACATTTTACACATGAAATTGCATAAAAGTAATTTATAAATAGTATGAACACTTCTTGATTGAATTTGAGTTTACAGTTAGATGACAAACATGCTGAGGAAAATAAGGACAGATTTCCTATTTCTGCTTTCAGGTGATGGCATTTTAAAATTTAATTTAAAAAAAAACAGCCTGAAAATAGTATGTTTTTGATTATTGCCGTATTTTTACGACCATAAGACACATTTAAAAGTCTTAAATTTTCTCCAGAATGTAGGGGGCTCCCTATGAGGCGGTGCGCCTAATGTGTTTTTGTGGGGCGTAGAAGACGGCATGAGAACGGGGGAGGGAGGTGTGGGCGTCAACAATATTGTTACAAAATCCCGGAAATCCAATTTAAACTGCAAACTATTAGCTACACGGAGGAACATGGGAGCATCTGCAAGAGAATCAAGATGAATGAATGCATGGTTCACAAGTGGAGGAAGCTGGAAAATGAACTCTGACAGTAAAGATGACGCAGCTAAGTTTCCGCAGGAAAAAAAACATCTCGATTGACGATTAACGATTAGTGATCAGCTTGGAGAAGCTTCTCCGCACTCACCATACGACTGAGGGCAGTAACGCTTACAGAGGAAGCTTTTGCTTTTGTTTTATGAAACAACGTTATCTTTTCATCCGGGCGAGGATTACGGTGCCGCAGCGACATCCAGCGGATTATAATGAAAAGCTGTTCATCTTCCGCTCGTATTGCATTAAAAAGATCGACGACAGACACCCCCAGCCCAGCCACATCACCATCATGGACAAGGCGCCGCTGACTTTCGACATCCCGGTGAGTCACACTGTCGAGAAGGACGGGAGCAGCGCGGTAGGATACACATAACGGGGCACAGCTTTTATTGTTGTGGGAGGCAGTGCCATATTTTGTGAATGGATTGTAGAAGCTTGGTATAACGTGTTTGCTTGCACTGCTTTCGAAGTGGCTAAAAGCAGGCAATATTCATGAGGGGCCGCACGGCGACGAGACGGACTCCGACAATGACCAAAGGAAACCTAGCGTGTTTGATAGAAATTTAGTCCAGCTGTTCATTTCAGATACAGAAGATGAGGACTTTGATGGATTTTTGGATGGTGATTGATGACTGAAAAATAAATCACAACCATCTCAGTTTTGCTCCCGCTGCCTTTTTCTTTAACACACACTAGCATGCATGTTGTGCCGGTATGTGTTAACGTGCCCGCACCTTAAAACCCAGTGCGCCTTTTGTATGTGTTAAATACCAAAAAATCACTCTTAACGGAGACTGCGCCCTATAACCCAGTGGGTCCTATGGTCGTGAAAATACGGTATATCATTTTATCACCCAGGCCAATGATGAATACAGTCAGATGGTTTGTCTTATCATCTTCAAAATTTAAAGCATGTTTTTTAACATTTAAATTAAATATTTATGTAATTGTATATTTGGTAAAATACTTAATTAATACAAAAATGAATCCAGATTTTGTTCATGATTGTTATGCATTGTTTTATTTTATTCAAAGATTTTGTGGTTCTGTTATCTGTTGAAGGTAAAACCTAGCTTTTGAGAAAACTACATGTGTAATTTTGTAAAACTCAAGTGATTTATTGGCCAAATATTTTGATTGTACCTTTGTTTGTTGCTGTTTCTTCTTAACCCCATGTTACTCTCAGACATGGCACGAGTCTACAACTGGGACGTGAAGAGAAGGAGCAAAGAGAACCTCTTGAAATCTGCAGAAAAGTCTTAACGCCCACGTCCAAATTTGCAGTTTTTTTCTTTGTCATTAAAAACGATGAAACCCAATCTTTAAAATTGTATGGATGTTCCTCTGAGGTTAAAGTTTAGATCTGAACTAATTCAGTGCTAGCTTCTTACTCACTATGAGTTCAGTTGCTTTAAGGCAGCCTCAATAGTCAAGCATGTGGTTAAATGTAAGTCTCCACTATATCCACAAAATACAGTGCCTTGCGTAAGTATTTGGCCCCCTTGAACTTTTCAGCCTTTTGCCACATTTCAGGCTTACATAATGAAGTGGAACGAAAGGTATTGGATTTTTCAAACTTGGCGGGCAAAATTATTCAGCCCCCTTACTTTTGAGTGCAGCAAACTCTCTCCAGATGTTCAGTGAAGATCTCTGATTGATCCAATGTTGACCTAATGATGATAAATGGAATCCACCTGTATGTAATCAAGTCTCTGTATAAATGCACCTCTCTCAGAGGTCCGTTTAAAGCACTGAGAGCATCATGAAGAACATGGAACACCAGGCAGGTTTGAGATACTGTTGTGGAAAAGTTTAAAGCGGATTTGGATACAAAAAGATTTCCCAAGCTTTAAACATCCCGAGGAGCACTGTGCAAGCGATATAATATTAAAATGCAGGGAGTATCAGACCACTGCAAATCTAAAAAGACCGGTCCATCAGTCTTAACTTTATTCTCAAACAAGGAGAAGACAGAGCTGCAGCCAAGAGGCCCATGATCACTTTGGATGAACTGCAGAGATCTACAGCTGAGTCAGGAGAGTCTGTCCACGTGCAATAATCAGTCTTTGTGGCCTTTATGGAAGAGTGGCAAGAAGTCATTTTTTTTAGAGATATCCATAAAAAGTGTTATTTAAAGTTGAGGTGCCACAAGCCACCTGGGAGACACACCAAACATGAGGAAGAAGGTGCTCTGGTCAGATGAAACCAAAATTGAACTTTTTTGACAATGTTAAATGTTTGGCATAAAAGCAACACAGCTCATCACCCTGAACACACCATCCTCACGGTTAAACATGGTATTGGCAGCATCATGGTTTGGTGCCTGTTTTTCTTCAGCAGGGAGAGGGAGGCTGGTTAGAATTGATGGGGAGATGGATGGAGCCAAATAAAGGACCATTCTGGAAGAAAACCTGATGGAGTCTGCATAAGACCTGAGACTGGAACAGAGATTTTTCTTTCAACAAGACAATGATCCAAAACATAAAGCAAAATCTACAGTGGAATGGTTCACAAATAAACATATCCAGGTGGAAGAATGTCAAAGTCAAGACATGAATCTAATGGAAAATATGTGGAAAGAACTGAAAACTGCTGTTCACAAAAGCTCTCCATCCAACCTCACTGAGCTCGAGCCGTTTAGCAAGGAGGAATGGGCAAAAATGTGCAAAACTGATAGACATACCCCAAGTGACTTACAGCTGTAATCACAGCAAAAGGTGGCGCTACCAGGTATTAACTTAAGGGGGCAGAATCATTTTGTACCCCCAATTTTCCAGTTTTTTTAATTGTTAAAAAAGTTTGAAATATCCAATAAATATTCTTCCACTTCATGATTCTGTCCAACTTGTTGATTCTTCACAAAAAAATTGCAGTTTTGATTCTTTGATTGCAGCCTGAAATCTGGCAAAAGGTTGAAAAGTTCAAGGGGGCGAATACTGTAAAGGCACTGTATAGAGGAATTTCACAGCTTTTTTTGTGTTCATTTGATATATTTTTTAAACAATATTCTAGTAAAAACAAACAAAAAAAACTAAAGAAGTGAATACATTTTGTGTTCTTCTCAGTAATGTTGTGTGCGAATTTTATTTTTTAGCACTGTTTTTCCTCTTTTATCTTCCCCTTCTCACACTTTTTTCTCCATGTGGCGATTTTGCTTGACTGATGTTTGAACACAGTGGAGGGAGTCCAGCTGGCAGAGTAAAAGTTGAATGTTGAATAAAAGAATTTTCTCATGATGACTTTGGCTCTCTTCAAGAGGTTAGAGTCCTCCTTGACTTCACCAACTTCCTTGCCCCACTCCTTCCTTGCACTGTTATGTATAAAATATTTAAAAAGGACAAAAGTGATGTGCGCCGAGCAGCTGATGTTGTCCATTCTTGTGAAAAGTAAAACTCAAAACTCACTTGAATAAAACTTACACAAATACATTTACATTTAACATATACTATAGAAAAAAAATGCAAGGAGACGGCTACATATGTATGTTTGAGTCACGAGCTGACTAAAAGTATCAGAAAAGAAATGCAATAATGTTCTTTAAGTCAGGGATTTTGATAAGTTAGAGTGGCTTGAAATACTTGCTTTTTTACAATGCTTTGTGATCATTCAATGTTTAGCAAAAAGTAGCCTGAGTGTACTTAGAGGGAGAACACTTGAAGTTTACTTTCTTTTTTTATATTGTAAACATAAAATGTTCTAATTAGGTTTGAAGAAGTATTCAGTTAGTATACTTCCTACACTACATGTCAATAGTGCAATATGGTCTATAGCATACTTGCTATAGGTATATTCAAGTATACTTAATAAAATAAACTTCAAGTGTAATTAATACCTTTTGCTAAAGGAATGGCAACTGCCGCCTAATTGAACGATACAGTATTAACAAAAATATCTACTCGCATGTCCAAAGTTAAATTCACTTCCCTGCCCACAAGTAATTAACATAAACATGCACTTGACCACAACAAATATCTGTGAAAGAATGGGCAACTCTCAGGATTCATTAGTTTTAAGCAGTGTGCTGAGAGTCTGTGCATCAAGTTCAGATGTAATATTACTATGCTGTTGTCAGTGATATAAAATGGAAGTGATTGTTAACAGCAACTCAACCATTGATGGACAGCTGGGAATTGCCAAAGAACAGAAGGTCAAGTCAAACATTAAGTCTATCAAATGAATATTAATGAAAATTATTTACAGATGATTTGCTAATTAGAATAACCAAAGCTGCAGCTTTTATAAATGTATCTGGGAAACATTTATATAGAGTTTTGTCATTAAGTAGATCCCAAAATTTTAAAAGCACAAAATAAGTTCATTATAAGGCAAAGGCCTTTAGCTTTTTTCCATTTTTAGTCCTGTCCCATAGATTGATAACCTGCTATGGTAATTTTCTTTTATTTTTTGGTATATAGGATATGTATGAGAACTGTAAGACAGCGTTGAGATGTGCTGTAGGTGTGACAGATGTGCCAACATGGAGGTTGGACCGCACCAAGATGAAATGACTCTGTGGAAACTAGGAGTTTTTTGTTTTCACTCATTATGTCAACATATAGTAATAGAAGATTAATAACTGATTTCAATTTGGTTTTACTTTGAAATTTTATATCAGTCTGAAACTTATTTTGAGACCTTACCAGGTGGGAAACTATCAGTGAGAAGTGAAATGGCTCTGTGGAAACTACGATTTTTCTATTATACCCATATCGACATCGTAGCAAGACCGCATTAAGACCTGATTTCAATTTAGCCTTATTTTGAAATTCCTCATCGGATCAGTTTAAAACTTATTTTGCGACATCACTAGATATAATACTATCAGTAAAGGCCCGTACACACCGGGACGAATATTCGCCAGCGTTTTTCGCCACGTTTTTTGTGTTCACACCCAGGCGATTTTCGCTGACGATGAGCCGAGCGAACATGCAATTTCCTTCCCTGACATTAGATGGCGCTTAATGTAAACAGAAATACTCCTGTACACAAGGTGGCGCTGCGCTTCTTAAAGTCGCTTTTCACTCAGAAGAAGAGAGCAAGTATTTACGCGCTTGTCAGAATAATACAAAGAAAACATGACTATTTCAAGCACCAGTAGCTCCAACTGGTGCTTGGTTCGGGGATATTTTAGAATGTCCGTCATTATTTCTTCGCGGCAGTGTAGACGCTACTCGGCGTCTATCTTCTTCGCTGGTATGTGTGCTCAGCAAGGCAGTTTTGTGTTTGAGCGCCCCCAAGTTGTGTTTTACTGTAACTTCAGAAGCTCCAGACACGTGTGCAAAAGCGCCATTCTCATTGGTCGAATAGATTTCGACGCCACGTGTCGAAGAAAAAAAACGAACCCGAGGCGTTTTTTTTTTTTTTTGACGCTTTGACGCGTGGTGAAATTCGCCGGCGAAATTCGCCGACGTTTAACGCCGCGTGACTAAACAAAGGGCACCAATGAGAGTGTGCACACCGACGCAAAAAAACGCCACGCGTCAAAGCGTCAAAAAAAAAAAACGCCTCGGGTTCGTTTTTTTTTTCCGACGCGTCGCGTCGAAATCTATTCGACCAATGAGAATGGCGCTTTTGCACACGTGTCTGGAGCTTCTGAAGTTACAGTAAAACACAACTTGGGGGCGCTCAAACACAAAACTGCCTTGCTGAGCACACATACCAGCGAAGAAGATAGACGCCAAGTAGCGTCTACACTGCCGCGAAGAAATAATGACGGACATTCTAAAATATCCCCGAACCAAGCACCAGTTGGAGCTACTTTTGCTTGAAATATTCATGTTTTCTTTGTATTATTCTGACAAGCGCGTAAATACTTGCTCTCTTCTTCTGAGTGAAAAGCGACTTTAAGAAGCGTAAAGTTGCGCAGCGCCACCTTGTGTACAGGAGTATTTCTGTTTACATTAAGCGCCATCTAATGTCAGGGAAGGAAATTGCATGTTCGCTCGGCTCATCGTCAGCGAAAATCGCCTGGGTGTGAACACAAAAAACGTGTCGAAAAACGCTGGCGAATAACGCCTGGCGAATATTCGTCCCGGTGTGTACGGGCCTTTAAGAAGGGAAATGACTGTGGAAAAGAAGTTTTTATTTTATACATATGTCAACATATAGTAATAACGCATTACTACCTGATATCACTTGGGTTTTATTTTGAAATTCCATATCAGATCAGTCTGAGGTTGTGTCAGAATTCCTTCTCTACTCACTATATAGTGCACTATACAGGCTGTTCGCCATTTTGTAGTGCTGTCCAAATCTACAATTCCAAAATTGAGTGCCCTGGAAATTTCCTAGAAGTGTCTGCAAAAAACCAGTGTGCATCGATGGTCACTAGATCGACAAATATAGATTACAATGCATTGCATAAGAACTAATATAGCCCCAAAAAATGTATTTAAATATATATATTTGATAAACCATCAATGTTTTTTATCTTCTGAAGACAGTGGACTGATAAATAGTCATTGCAAAACGTGCATATTTAGAAGATTTGAACTTTGTGAAATCGCTTACGTGATATTCGCTGTTTGAAAAAAAAAGTATAGTGCATGGAATTGCTTTTAAAATTCAGGGCACTATATGGTGCCACACTAGATAGTTTTATAGCAGTTAGGGTGACATCACTAGATATTACCTGATTTCAATGGAGTCTTATTTTCAAATCTTATATAAATATGGGGGCGTGTGTGTATATACATATAAACTGAATGACAGTGCTTTACACTTTGCTTTTATTTTGAAAAGAAGTCCTTACTGTTTCACATTGTATGGAAGAAAGCTGCACCCTGTTTTTGCCAGGGTGCAGTGCTAAGTATCTCTGGGAATTCCTTCAAGACTGTTGGAAGACCATTTTAGGTGACTACCTCTTGAAGCTCATCAAGAGAATGCCAAGAGTGTGCAAAGCAGTAATCATCTATGTATATAATTCCACTTGTGTTACTTCATGTGTTAATTCATAGTTTTAAAACCTTTAGTGTGAATCCACAATTTTCATAGTCGTGAAAATAAAGACAACTCTTTGACACTTTCTCTCTATGTATGTATGTGTATTTAAATGTCTGTCTGTCTGTCTGTCTGTCTGTCTGTCTGTCTGTCTGTCTGTCTGTCTGTCTGTCTGTCTGTCTGTCTGTCTGTCTGTCTGTCTGTCTGTCTGTCTGTCTGTCTGTCTGTCTGTCTGTCTGTCTGTCTGTCTGCCTGCCTGCCTGCCTGCCTGCCTGCCTGCCTGCCTGCCTGCCTGCCTGCCTACCTACCTACCTACCTACCTACCTACCTACCTACATACATACATACATACATACATACATACATATGTAACCGGTCGCTTTTTGCGTTGTGCTGGTTAATATATGGTGTGACACAGTGTTACCTCTTGGAGAGAAGCCTCCCTTTATTCTGGTAATAAACAAACAGAAAAACAATACACTGTGTGATCCTGCCCACTCCAGTTCCTCTCTAACAGGAGGTCATACAAAAAGGCGCGTATATGCCGGACCCGGCATGCTAGTTTAGAATTTTATACAGGGTCTGTCACACATTTAACACTCACATTTTTCTCATACATACCTGGTAATAAACAAACAGAAAAACAATACACTGTGTGATCCTGTCCACTCCAGTTCCTTTACAAACAAAACAAACCAAAATTTAAGCTTTAACAGTGAATCCCCAAAATATCTCTCCTAAACCATCAATCCCTTTTAATCATCACATCACAAGTTAGAAACAAATATTGCTGTAATTACACAAATAAATATCAAAACCAAAAAGGGCAGTAAAAAATAGGATGGATTGGGATAGTAAAATTATTTTATGATGATGGCACCCACCTCTCTGACAGGAAGTCATACAAAAGGGGTGGGGAACAGTAGCCTTTGGAATATACAGGGGAGTCAAAAGAAGTAGAAAGAAGAAGCAGAAAGGAAGGAGGGGCTATGACTAGGAGTGTAATGCAGCAGTTTATTGGAGATCCCTCACGGATGGTAACCCTTGAACAGATTTTGTGCTATTATAAAACAAGTGTCCCGGTTTTTATATATATATATATATATATATATATATATATATATATATATATATATATATATATATATATATATATATATATATATATATATATATATATATATATATATATATAAAATAAAAAAACCGCCCCTCTCACCCTCCGTGGGTGGTTTCTCCTCCAAGCTTGGGTCCTCTAACAGAGGCGTGGGAGCTTGAGGGTCCTGCGCAGTATCTTAGCTGTTCCTAGCACTGCGCTTTTCTGGACTGAGAGGTCTGAGGTTTTTCCAGGTATCTGTTGTAGCCACTCCTCCAGCTTGGGGGTTACTGCCCCGAGTGCTCCAATTACCACATCCACCACTGTCACCTTCACTTTCCATGCTTTCTCCAGTTCTTCTCTGAGTCCCTGGTATTTCTCCAGTTTCTCATGTTCCTTCTTCCTGATGTGTTCCTTCTTCCTGATGTTCCCATCGCTTGGCACTGCCACATCCACCACAATGGCTTTCCTCTGTTCTTTATCCACCACTACAATGTCGGGTTGGTTCGCCATTACCATCCTATCAGTCTGGATCTGGAAGTCCCACAGGATCTTTGCCCTCTCATTCTCTACCACCTTCTGAGGTGTTTCCCATTTTGACCTTGGGGTTTCCAGTTCATATTCTGCACACATGTTCCTGGGTGGGGAACAGTAGCCTTTCGAATATACAGGGGAGTCAAAAGAAGTAGAAGAAGAACAAGAAAGGAAGGAGGGGCTATGACCATTCCAGCCACTTGATTGTGGCGCTTCATGTATGCTTTATCTGCCACCATCTTACATCCTGCAGTTATGTGCTGGATTGTTTCAGGCGTCTCTTTGCACAGCCTACACCTTGGGTCTTGTCTGGTGTGGTAGATCTGAGCCTCTATCGCTCTGGTGCTCAGGGCTTGTTCCTGAGGTGCCAGGATGAGCGCTTCAGTGCTGTCCTGTAGGCCAGCCCTTTCTAGCCATTGGTAGGACTTCTTGATATCTTGATATTCTTGATATATATATATATATATATATATATATATATATATATATATATATATATATATATATATATATATATATATATATTATTTATATATATATTATTTATATACCAATGCCCTTCTGTGTGTTGCTCTTGTATTGATCCATGTGCCCATTTATCTTGGTTGCAATGATGCCTGACATGAGCTTCCATGTTGTGGAGAGACAGGTTATTGCCCGGCAGTTGAATGGGTCTTTACCCTTTGAGGGATCCTTCTGGATCAGGATCTTTCGCTCGTCCATTAGCCATTCGGGGTGAGTCCCATCTCTTAGCAGCTGGTTCATTTGTGCTACCAGGCCCTCATGAATTGCGTAGAGTTTCTTTAGCCATTAGGCATGCATTATGTCAGAGCCCGGTACTCTCCAGTCCCTCTATTAAAAATGACAAATATTTGCAAAATTATTTAAAGAAAGGTCCACAAAAAGCTGAGCAAACGCACGTTTGAAATTTTTAAATAGTATAAAGTATGCAGACGTTAGGATTGCAGAAAGTTTGAAGATGCAGAAGAGCTTTCCCAATGTATTTCTATGGCAAAATTTGCAGCAACTTTTTTGATATTCAGAAAATCCACAAATTGTAGAAGAAATTGTAGAAGAGTGCAATAATGTCCTTAACTTGAACAACATTTCTGATACTTGAATGGGAGAAATCGGATGAAGTATGTGGAAGATCTGCTCCGGGGAAAAACATACGGAAGAAAATATAGGAGCAATAGTTTGATTGCATTACATAATCAGACAGAAGTTACAGTAATTACGGTTCTGTCAGGGGAATGTTCATCCGGGACGGTAGATGGCACCAGTAAGCTACAGTGACTGATTACAAGTAGTAGAAGAAGTGACGTCAAGGCCTTCGGATCGTAGGAAAAAACAAAGATATTTTATGAGCCGGAGTCATAAAAATCAACAATTACAAATTTTACAATGTTTTCCAGTCAGAATAGGAGGTGAAGTAACTTCAATCACCGAAGAATCCAATGTTAGCTAGCCAGCCATCTTCACTTCCGTCATGAATTTAAGAGGACTATTTCAGGACTTCAATCCGAGGTAATGTTAGCTCCACTGAATTGCTAACTCATAACTTTTAGGTTGAATGAAAACGTTAATTGTTTGCCCTAATGATAAAATTAAAAAAATAACCCAGCGTGGAGTTTTGGTCTGACCGCCCTTGTCCATGAAAACCTGCAGTGTAGCTTTAGAAGATTATTTATTGCTAACGCAGGCCGGGCTAGCACGCGCTACGTCAAGAATACTCCCAACAAAGTACCATTTAATGGGAAATAAACTTTTATGTACGTCGAGTATGAACCATTACACTGAAGCTAGCAATGCACGCATTTCCACGTATCAAATGAATGTCCGTTTAAATGTTTTGTCTTAAAAGAGAAATAATATTAATCTATGACAGCAAAGTGTGGAAGTACTAGAGTCGTTCATTGGTTCAAGTCGCAATTCTCTTAGGAATTTAATTGAAATACAACAAGCTTTATTAGAAGGTAAATGACTCATCATTGAGTTTTATAATTCACAAATTAATGCATACCGAGGATAATTGTCAATTGAATTACCATTTAAAACGTGTTCGTTCAAAATCCGGTGGCAGATTAGTCAGTATATATTAAAATGTTCAGAAATAGAATATTTTTAAAATAGAATACAGTTTTGCATTTTAATTAATGAATAATTAAGCCCTACATGTGTGCATGTAGGAGTTTGGTATTTTATTTTATTTTATTTTATTGTTACCCTCCAAACTTGTATTCACTTAAACCCTTGTGCTATCCTTTGGGGTCCAGATGACCTGATCCTTACATTGAGGTGTTCTCCCTACCATGACAAAGGTGGATAAAGGTGAAGAGGATTTAATGTAATCTATGGACACCAGTGAAGAAGATCACATATCATTGAAGAAAAAATGTTTAGCGCACTGTCTTGTTACACTCCCCATGTTAAAGTGCCTAGGATACCACAAGGGTTACGTTTGTTGTTCAATAAGCAACAAATGTATTTTTTTAGCTCTTATTTAGAGAAATACAATTGACTTTGATTCAACTTTTGTGTTAAGTTTGCTAATTTAGCTCCATAATTGTTTATTTTTATTTTTATTGTGCCTCATGTGTTTCCTTTCTTTGTTACAGTAAATTCCTGATCTACTCTTGCCTGCTGCTTTTCTCCGTGTTGCTGTCCTTGAGGCTGGATCACGTCATCCAGTGGAGCTACTGGGCTGTGTTTACACCAATATGGTTGTGGAAGCTGTTGGTGATCGTCGGAGCCTCTGTAGGCACTGGAGTGTGGGCCCACAACCCTAAGTACAGGTAGTCTTACATATACTGACATCCGCACTGAATTAGGAGCTTTTTTTTTTCAACTTTTCTTGTTAATAGAAAATAAAAATTAGATCTTTCTCCTATCATCTTTTGATCTATTGTAAAAGCCTCCCCAGTGGTCTTTTAATTCTGACTATGCAGTTTTCAACCAAATTCATTTTTAAATGTTGTTTTCCCTGACATAGTGATTACTGCAGAACAACAATAGATTATTAGAAATTCACCTCTGGGTTCTGGGTGGGACCTTTGGCAAAAAACAACCCTAACCCTCCTTCCCCTTTACCCTTACCCGTTGCTAAGAGATTGGAGCAGGTTGCTTTTGGCCTGCCCAGATTATTTTTGCTGTCACAAATAATCTCTTTTCAAACTGCATTTTTATTGTCTGCTTCTGATTCACTGCGATTTAAATGAAGAACTACTCAGAAATGATATTTTAAGCTTAATGTCCTTAATATATGTCCTCCATCATGAGAAAACGGCCTTAAGAACATGTTGAAAACATGGTTTTTACAGACATGAGTAAAGTTTAAAAATTTAGGTTTCATTTTCTTTCATCTTTCATCACCATCACCAAGTATGAATGAGGAGTGAATGAATAATGGACACACTGTAAGTACTTTGAGTGTCTGGAAAAGCGCAGATAAATCTAATCCATTATTATTATTAATATTTCTTTACCTCAGTGGAAGTGGTGTTAGAAAAAATCGTTTCGGCAATATAACGCAATGAATGAATGAATATTACAACGCAGTATTCTTTATTAACAAATAAGTGCGGTGATGAGGTGATGTGGTTATCGTCAAACCGCCACTTGTATCAATTCGAAATGCTCTCAGGACGATATTTATTTAATTATTTCTGAGTGGCCTTCAGTGTCTGACTCTTGTTTTCCACTTCACCCTCCGACCGCTAGTTGGTAGCAGAGCACACAAAGCCTCTTTGAGCAGCTCTACTCTGCACGAAACAACAGGAAGACCTTGGGCAGAGGCAGCTTTTTTAGTTTTTCAATTCAATTTTATTTATACAGCCCAAATTCACAGCAACAGCCATCTCAGTGGGCTTCATACCGGTAATTGTAAGGTAAACATACAATCAAAAAGGATCATAAATCCATAGAATTCTATAGGATAATACTAAAACTTTAACTAAACAGACTAAAAGAAACTGGCATCCCTGGCCTTAGACCCCCCTTCCCGGTAAGGAAAAACTCCCTAAAAAAACAGATGAGACATGAACTACTTAGTTTTTACTTGGGATGGGTACCCAAGTAAAAACGAAGTAGTAAACTCTGTGCCATGTTGCTGCCAGTAACGTATAAAAATGCGGCTGCACAGCGGCTAATAGGCTAATGTACTTAGCATCAACCAAAATGCTATCAGCAAAGTGGGCCAAAGTTCTGCAGAACCTCCCAGCAATGGAGTCTAGTTCAGTGACCTGATTGATCAGTGATTTGTACAACGCTCTGAAAACAGGCCAACATCGTGGCAATCAGCGTTAGTTTACTTCCGCGTGAGAAAGCGTGGCTGCAGTGGTACAGTGCAGATATGTAAACAAAGCATCTTTGTCACATTAAAGGAATTTTCCTTCATCCTGTCATGCTGCCTTATCATCAAACTTCATCATTTCTGGAAAGAATTTTTTTTCTTTTTATCCCCTTTATTTTTGAAGCACCATTCAGGCTCCTGAACTGTTCAAAAGTACTGGAGAAGCTACATTAAGCAATATTGAAAATAAAAAGCGCTTTATTTACCCAATTATACTTTTACAACCTTATTGGTTAAGACACATTTATTCCATTTTTTTTTTCTTTAATATACTAAAATAAATTTTGTGGTGGAAATCAGACAATGCTGACTGTTCCCTTTTCTATATTTGAAAGTACCAAAATAAAAGCACCACAAATTCGCCTGGGTAAAAGCAACTTATATATGAGATACAGTTGCAGTGCTTAACATTGTGATCATTACATAAACTGAATTTGACAATTTTATTACAATGAAAGACGTATTGAAATTCAGCTAGATTTTTCTAAGTTGCATTTTTTTCTTAAAAGAGAAAAAATGTGCTCCGGTACAATATCGAGATATGTATCCTATCGTGGGGCGCCTATCGGGATACATATTGTATCGCCAGACTCCTGCCAATACACACCCCTACTCAGTGGTAAACAAATCTTAAAAAGTAGACACATTAAATACATTTAATAGGTCTATGTCAGGGGTCGGCAACCCAAAATGTTGAAAGAGTCAAATTGGACGAAAAAAGCAAATATGTCTGGAGCCGCAAAATATTAAAAGCCCCATTTTAGCCTTATAATGAAGGCAACACATGCAATATGTATTTATATTAGCTTTATTAGCCTACTATCAAAAGGACTAAGTTGCTACAAATACACAATGAGCATTAACGATTAAATGTTTATCTGCCCTGCAGTGCATTCCGCGGAGAACGACGCGTCACATGACTGCTCTGTTGTGCAAGTTTAACTTCATTACAATATCAATGAATTATGTTTCATTGCTTTGATAAAATTAAAGAAATGTAATAAAGAAATCCAATTTTTGATGTCTTTTTTATTTTGAGGATTCGAACACAAAACAATAAAATGGAACGTGCATGCCCCATGACAGTCAGCTTGCGCTCGAATGACAAAACAGCTTCAACCATTTGTGACGCCTGGAGACTTTCATTCAGCTTGTTTAGGTGGCTTGTCACAGTTATAGCCCCTAAAAAGCGCAGTTTATCTTGCCACTCAGGATGTTCCAGTTGCGGGTAGTTCAGGTCTTTGCTTTTCAGAAATGTTTTCACGTGTTCTAAACAGACGACAAAGTGACGCAAAACGTCATCCCTGGACAGCCATCAGACTTTTTTGTGTAGCAGGAGATCAGAATATTCGCTTTCAACTTCATCAAGCAATGCACGGAACAGACGGTGTTTCGATTTACATCAGTCACCTGCCTAGCAGTCCGCTAAAAGTAAAAAAAAAAAAAAAGGCCCTGCTAGTAGAAATGTTTGTTGCAGGCTGTGATGCAAATCTTCGTTGACAAAAATGTCGAAATTTGATATTGCAGTGGTGGTCATGTGCATTTTAGGTCTGTTAGCAGCAGGGGATTGTTGGACGTGGTCTCCTGATCTAATTAGGGCTCAGCATGAGCGTTTCTGTTTGCCCACGTTTCTTTTCATATGGCAGTTTTGTTGTTCCACCTTAGTTTATTCTTCCTATATGTTGTTTCTTTATGTTGCACCATGAGTGTGGGACGGGGGAGGTTGATGACCACTGAGCAATGTTCAATGTGGTGTGTGTTAAGGTTGTGCCGATGATACCATCGTCCATCGTGATGGTTGACTGACATCCCGATGGAGAGACACCATCGTGATGCCACGCTGCGAGTCGACCCCATAAGCCGCAGTTACATGTGCAAAATATCTTGATGGGATCAATGGTCGGATTAGAATCCAACCGTGTAGATGGGCCCAGAAAAACGTTTTCAGATTATAAAAAACATTCACATGGGTCACACTTTCGGTCGGAATAAATCATTCGCACATGCTTAGTAGTGTTGTTAAAAACCGGAAGCGAAACTTAGATCCACCGAGGGGCTACATACATAGATACGTCAGCTCGGTATTATACAAGATGATCTCCTAAATGTGCTTTTATTAATGTTACGGTTATTATGAAGCGCCTGTTCGCGCATCATTTTAATCCGTGTGGTCAGTGCTTTTTCTGTTGAAAAACGGAGCCGGAAGCCAGGATTAGCAGTATGCTACCACGGGCTAACAACATTAGCATGAACATAAATCCATGCGTGAAACGCTGCAATCTGCATCTTGGCTGAATGTAAATGTGTGAATAACATCAGCCTTTATTTTGTCGGGACACGACTGGAAACACAAATCCACGTGATTGTTTGAATGGTTTCTAAGGACTGAGCGGCCTTTCTGCTCGAAGCTTACACACTGCGTTAGCTAGCGCTCCGAGCTCTGCCCCGACGCACACTTTTACCGGGAGACCCGGTTCTCCTAAATTCCGGTTGCTCATTCACGTAGAGCTGCGGGACGGATCACAGTCCTAAGTCTCCCACACGTTACAAAGCATCCTTACTTCCCCTAAAACACAAAACTGTAAGTCCGTCTGCTCTGCTAGAGACACGGTCTCTCGCTCCACCGGTCTAATCAAACGCAGGAGCGGACCACTTCTCTTCTATTTTGTTTATTTGATTTTTTTAAAAGTCACTTCCCTCAGTTTAGACTGGATCATCGCGGATGATTCATTAATTGGGAAATAAAATAAATAAAGTAAAGTAAAATGACGAATAGCAATTATATAAGAATGAAAAATTAAAAATAGCCCCCCCCCCCCGACGATATCATCGTCCATCCCGATGGTTGACTGCAAACATCGTCAACTCCCAATTTAGGGGACATCGCCCAACCCTAGTGTGTGTTCAAAATGAATGGGCTTGTTATGCCGGGAAGGAGAATGCGCTCTCCGCTTCTCTTACTGCCTCCTCCTATCTGAGACTGTTCTGAGTCGTGCGGTGAATGGGACACAGACAGTGCTCCAGCGCAGCCAGTTGATTGACAGCTCAACTTGATGACAGTTTGGCTCTCGTTTTGCCCGCTGCAAGTGACGTACCAGCTGGGCGTTACAATATTTATTCTACTCATACATACAGCATTGTATGTATGAGTAGAATAAATCCTTCTACCCGGTCTATGTTGTTAGTTATATTTAAGCTCAATATGAAATAAAAAGTCTTGAAATTTGTCTCAAAAATGTGTTTTTGTAGACATTGGAGTGATAATTTTTTTCGTCTTCTCTCTCATCAGGGCTGAAGGGGAGACATGTGTGGAGTTCAAGGCAATGCTGATAGCAGTTGGGCTCCATGTCTTGCTGCTGATGTTTGAAGTGTTGGTGTGTGATCGCATTGCCAGAGGAAACTATTTCTGGCTGCTGGTCTTCATGCCTCTCTTCTTTGTTTCGCCGGTTTCTGTCGCAGCGTGTGTTTGGGGATTTAGACATGATCGCTCCCTTGAAG
Source organism: Oryzias latipes (assembly GCF_053564925.1). Taxonomy (NCBI): domain Eukaryota; kingdom Metazoa; phylum Chordata; class Actinopteri; order Beloniformes; family Adrianichthyidae; genus Oryzias; species Oryzias latipes. The sequence goes on from NC_136254.1 coordinate 14,688,103, forward strand.
TAAGAAAGCTAACCCATCCATTATCCAGTTTCATTACCTGCTACATCCCTTTCGGGGTCACTGGGTTGCCGGAGTCACTCCTGGCTACTGTTGGGCGAAGGCGGAGTACATCCTAGACAGGTCGCCAGTCTATCGCAGGGCACACAAGCACTCCGAGGGACACTTTAGAGTAACCAATAAACTTATGAAAAATGTTTTTGGACTCTGGAGTCCCAAGAGAAAACCCCAAACATGTAAACTCCACTCTTATTAAGAAAGGACCCAGGGCCTTCATGCTGTGAGGCAAGAGAGCCAACCACTGCTCCGCTGTGCAGCCCAAGAAAGCTGACATTTATTAAATCACAAACTACAAAAACAGGGCTCGACATAGCCATTTGTCCGCTGGCCCGGTCCTGTTTTTCGAGCAGTGCGGACCACAAGACTTTACTTTTCACTTGTCCGCTCGGGCCACTAAAATATCTAACGGTTTATATATTCTTCACCTTTTTCAATAAAGTAAATTTTGCGAAAACGTGTAGATTTACCTCGTCTTCATAATGTAGTTTTTCTGCTAGTCCTGTGTTCAGACTTCAAGGGGTTTCTATGGGAAACCTTTGATCACTTCTCCTTCTCTCCCGCCTGCGGGCGCGCGGCTTTCACTGCCGAGCACCACGCGGCACGCGCTCACTACTTTTTTTTTTCAAACTTTATTGAATGTAACAATTCAATACAAAACAATGTTAAACAGCAACAACGAAGGCACAAGCCAGTGGGTTATTATTACATTTGATTATAAATCCGACACCGTCACTGAAGAGAGACTGAAGCATGTCAGAGATGTGGAAGACATGGCAGGAATAGATAGGAATATGTTAGATGGAGTAGTGGGTATAATTAGTAGTATGGACAGCAAGATATTTAATGAATGCATTGAAGATGAAACTGTATCCACTAAGCTTTAAGCTGAATGTCAAAGAATCAAAGGCAACTCCAAATACCTGAATCTCAGACTCAAATGCAGTAGAATGTTAAACTACCGTAATTTCCGGACTACAAGCTGCTACTTTTTTCCTGCGCTTACAGTCCTGCGGCTTATTCAGTGAAGCGGCTAATTATTGGATTTTATTGGTGGCCGCCGTGTACATATTTTTGGACACAGTGAATGGTTTGAATTCTCTAACATCAAACACAAGTCATTTGTTTTTCAACACACCTCTAAGCAGCCAAACAGCATGGACCTCACTTCAGGTCTTAGACACTTCAGTCATGGTTCAACAAAACGAAACACGCATGTCCAGCCGCATCCCAGAATCCTTTGGTGCCATTAGACCCAACGTGCACGTGATCGCCGCTACAATATGATGAAGCTTTCAAGATAAAAGCAATAGTTAAAAGCAGCGTGAAAAAATCACCAACGGGTTTGGAAAAGCCGGTCAGCTGCGTGACGGAGAGAACAGCGCATGCTCAGGAGTGCATTTACCTCTGAGTCATAGTGACTCGGCTGGCTGCACGTAAATATGTGGCAATAATATCAGCCTTTATTTTGTCGGGACACGACTGGAAACACAAATTGACGTGGTCGTGTTAACGGTTTCTAAGGACTAAGCAGAGATTTGCATTGAAACGCTCACAGCCTCCGTGTGAGCTGGAGACTGCGTGTCGTGTGAGCTGCGGGGCCGATGGCAGTCTGAAGGCTCCCACACGTAACAACGCACCCGCCCCTCATACACAAAACGTACAGTATTAAGTCCGATTGCTCTGCACAGACACGATTTGCTCCGTCCACCGGCGCAATGGGGACGAAGCGCTCCTCCCTGTAGCCGCGCTGGCCAGAGCTGTCGGAGTAGATAGGAAGGGGAGACAAGGAGCGCGCGGGGGCGCGGAGGCGTCGAGCCATTCCGCAGGCTGCAGCCAGGGCTTACTCGAGGCGTCCGCGGAGTAAGTGTTTGTTGTGGAAGGAAACTTCTGACCCACGCGCCGCGAGGAGGCGCGCGTATCGCGCTGAGGCGCGCGCTTTTCAGTCGTCGCTGCTTTATTTTACTAGCGTGTTTTTTAACCAGCCCTGTTACTCCCATAACGCTGCCGCGACACAAGCGGAAGGAGAGCTTTACCCGTTCACCCCTCCATGCACTGCTGCTCATTCTTAAACACGTACAACAGAATGGCGAGCCGGGCGTTGGCCCCGCCTTTAGCCCCTAAGACTCATGGGAAATGGGGGATCGGGGATGTAAATTTCCTCATCATAACTGAGGGATGTAATGTTGATTATATGGTTACTGTTTGTAATTTTATGTGTGATACCTAGATTGTCAATAAGTTAAAAAAAAATAAAAAAAAATAAAAACCATAACTGAGGAACTTGTGAACAGAATAGAGGTGCATACTGTTTGGCAGATGCAGATAGAATCAAAGACATGAGCCTGAGGCAAAAATGACTCCACCCACTGTGTGTTACTAAATCACACTTACACTCTGAGTCAGGAAGTGATCCGTCAGGATGACAATGTTGCCTAATTTATGCGGCTTGTACCCCGGCGCGGCTTGTGTATGTATAAAAGTAGTTAAACACGTGAAAATGGGTGGGTTCGGCTAATAATCGGGTGCGCTTTGTAGTCCGGAATTTACGGTACTTAATTTTGTTTTTCTTTACAACACTGTAAGCAGTAAGTATTTCTAGTTAGCTGAATGATCTCAGTTAGACCTGCACAATATGAGGAAAACTCGCGATATGCGATATCAGAGATTAAAATTGCGATAACGATATAATTTGCGGTATATAAACAAACAGCAAAATAACCAAATAACCATTCCCAGTTTAAAAATTATACTCCAAATGACCCACGTTGACATAGGTTACAAACATCTAACATAACAGGGCTCCATCTGATTGGTCAACAATGTGAAGGCGTCCATCCGATTGGTCAAATGCATTAAGGGATTTATTTGATTCGTTAAATGGTTCAAGCTGCCATTAGATTGTTTTAACACATTTAAGGTTTATGATTTATTGCGATATTTGCCGTTAGAAGCACCATGAAAACTTCTGAACTAGTGTTACCTACTACACTGCAGTGCTCTCTTCAAAACATCTGAAACAGACTAGAGCAGATTTAAATTTGATATGGTCTATTTTCAGTCATTGAAAAGTGTAGAAATAAGTGATGTCACCAGAATGCACCAAATTGCACCATATTAAAAGTTTCCGGGGGGGCATGCCCCCGGACCCCCCTAAAGTTGCAAGCACCTGCGGAGCGGCGGGTCCCGCTATGCGCGGTGTCGGGCCAGTAACTTTCAGGCAGGGCCAGTAAGTTTCAAAAACTACTGGCCCTGTGGGCCAGTGCAAATTTCTGGGCTATGTCAACCCCTGAAAAACTGAAACACATTTTGAAATAACAATCTGACAGTAACTTTTTAGGGTAAAGAAATCAATTGCATGCCCCACCAAAAACAGCCTTGATGCCTTTCATTAGAAGCAGTCAAACAATAAGGCAGGCTGTTATTTTTTTACCATTTGCAGTTTGTAAATGAATGCTGCGGGTTTGTCATGTCACTTCTGTTGATATGCATATTTATTAATTTTCTTTGCAATTAATAAGCCAGAAATACTGCTCTCACAAGTTGTTTATTAGGGCCCGAGCACGAAGTGCAAGGACCCTATTGTTTTTCTAATGTTTAATATTATTAGGGCCTGAGCACATAGTGCAAGGACCCTATTGTGTTTGTAAGGTTCATTATTATTATTTTATTTGTGACAAAAGAGTCGCCTTTTTTAGGCCTTTAACATACCTGAAAACTCACCAAATTTCGCACATGCATCAGGAGTAGACCTGCAGGTAGACCTTTTATGGTACACCGGCATGGGTGCAGAAAAATGGCTCGATAGCTCCACCTACAAAATTTGTTTTTGCGAGCCCCACCATATGCTTTAACGCAGTGGTCCCCAACCACCGGGCCGCGGGACACTTGGCACCGGGCCGGGCCGCGGGAAATTTTGGCACCGGGACGCACAGAAAGAAAAAATAATTTCCATTTTATTGTTTTTTTCGAAAAAACGTTTTATTTTGAAAATTGACCGGATTCTCTCTGTTACGTCCGTCACACTTAACGCACGTCAAAGTCGCGACACCAAACATCACATGATACACCCCGCTAAAATTAAACCCAAACAACCAAAATGAGCAAAAAACAATTTTCTTTAGAAAGTTGCTTTGACAAGAGACAAGGGGAAACGGTCCAATGAAGGGACAGAAGAGGAACCTGCACCCGCTAAAAAAGGGAAATCTGCCTTTAACAGGCAGCGGTAAACGTGCCTTGCGTTATCGATTAATCTAGCACTTAATCGATAGATTAATCGAATAATCGGATAAAACGATTTCTGTGTGTTTTTGAACAACCAAAGCAAATAATGCATAACAAAAATGATGTGGCTGTAAAATGAACAAGCATTTGGCTTTTATTTCTCAACAGAGGTATTTATTTCCAAGTCCAAAAGTTTGGCTCCAAAAGTTAAGTGCCAAGTTGGCATTGCCAACAATTATAGAACAATGTACAGTTAATTGAACTTACTGTAACATGTATAATATTTATTGTAAAACTAATATGAATATAAACTTAGTTTTTTGTCTTCTTAATACACATTACAAAATAAGGATTGCACCTTCTGCAAATTTAGTTTAGTTAAATTTGAGAGAACAAAAAATGAATATAAAATATCAAGCCAAACAGGTACACAATGTATAAAATGTAAATAAAACAATATGCAAGTGAGTTATAAAGCCATCTCATACGTGAATTTTTCCTTTAATATGTTATAATATAACCACTAGGTGGAGCTCTAAGCATAATCTATTCTGGTAGTTTTACGCTGAAGAAGAGCTGTAACGTGACTTGCTGTTGAACACGCAGTAAATGCTGACGCACTTTTTGTTACGTGCGTTTTAACTGAAAAATGAGTACTCCGAGTCTTTATTAAAAACCAACAGGCTGGGGAGTTACATTTTTTGTTGTTGTCTGTAACTATTTGGCAGACGTGACATACAAACAAGGTCTCGCAAAGACTGCAATACAATATTTGTTCCTCCATCACGTCCCGGTGTATACAGTGAATGCATGCTAAAATTATTGTTGCGTGGCTACATAAAAGTTTAAGCATATGTGATGCATTGCTGCAATTGGTCTGACGTGTGCGTGCGTGTGTTTGTGTGTGTGTGAAGGAGTTCCTCTCTTGCAATTGAACGTGATAGTTACGTTTACTACTTTAAAACGTCATCAAAGTTAAATTTCATATCTAGTCAAACCGCATCACGACATCACTACATCACTACAAATGCAGTATGGGATTAAAATCAGCGAACATCAATAGGCTTAGACTACGTTAATTTACCTTGTTTCAGCGATGCTTGGTGAAAACAGCATAGAGTGGATGTCTTCTGTTCAGATGCTGAATCATGGAAGATGTGCTGTTGTGGTATGCCAGCTCTATTTTGCAGTAGAGACACTGCACCTTGTTCTCTTCTTTATTAAGTGAGTAATGATCCCACGCTTTAGACAATTTCTGCCGTTTATGTATAGATCTATTCTCCGCCATCGCGCCAACTAAATTCAAAAGGTCCGTGTGAATAAACAGTCCGTGTGATACAATCAAATCCCTGCGCCGTGCGTATAGTGCGCGTCATAGGAATTTAACGAGGCTTCGAGGCAGAGTTTTTGCCTCGAGGAATTTTTGTAATCGAGTAACTCGAGGAATCGTTTCAGCCCTAGACCTATCCTTTCTTTGAGCTCCAGCCGACGTGCATGAAATTAAAACTGGCGATACTTAGAAGAGTCTTCGCTCATAATCTACAGTTTCAATGGTGTACACCTGACGGAGCCTGCGTAAGCCACTGCCAAACAGGAAGTGGTCGATTGCACGTACTCGTATAATACAAATTCATAAAAAATCAGCGTTTGTCTCAAGAAGCTGAGATTTAAGAATTAGATGCCTCTTACAAACTCCACCTTTGATACGTATCACTATAGGGTCTACGAGAAACTTCATCCCTCAATTTTGCTGAAAGTAATTTTGGACTAATCAAACATTTTTATCATAAATTCTGTTTAAGTTAGCAACCCCAAACTGCACACAGCAATAGGTTTTTATGTGCTACTGCTTCCTAAATATTTTCAGAATTTTAAAAGTTTCAAAAATCTCTTTATGGCAAAACTACAACACCTATTTATTTCATAACTTATCATTCATAAACACCAAACTTAAAGAAAATTTAAGAATCTGTGTCTTTGTGCTTCTATTTTTCTTTCAGAATTTTAAGTCAAACAGATGAATTTCCATCGCAAAATCTGTGCTTTTTCCGTCTGGACTCCAAAAAGAATTTTCTTTATCATAACTTATCTTTCAGCCACCTACACCAAACTTAATAGACATATAGCTGTACGTGTCCAAATTGTCCCTGAATATCTTCAGAATTTTAAAATGAACTGGTGAATATTAACAAATTCTTACATGCAACAGCCTCTTGACGTCAGGCCTGCTGAAAGGGATCAGATTTCACCACTCCTCCCCCCTGCAGGGTGTTAATTAGCAAACAGTGAAAGGCACAGATAAGAAAAGTTAGAATTTGGCCACAAAAAGCCAGTTCAGCACTGAAAAATTGCTTTTTTATTTTTTTTGTATGTCTTCTATGCATCTTTAGTACTAATCATTGATTTTTATTCAATATTTTCAGGCACTTCAAAACTTTACAGACAAGAGAACCTAACTTATTGACCACATGCATTAAAACATTACAAACATCTCAGCTTCAAGATTACAAACCAATTAAAAACAATGTCTACATTTTTTCTAAATATAAAAATTATAATTCTAAACTATCACTTTTCAATATTCTCTCGCTCACACACTCTGACACAGTGAGAACCACCAGACACACAGGAGCCATGCTCTACAGCAGTGTTTTTCAACCTTTTTCACGACGTTGAGAGGAGATAGTCGTGCGCCCAGACGCTCACTGTCACTTTAACCAAATGCATCATGGGAGATGTAGTTCGATAATCTGCCGAACGCAGAGAGACTAGCGTCTCTGAGCTTCATTGTTTTGTTCACTTGTTCCACGGTCCGACACCGGATTCTGTGGAAAGCTACACCGCTAAAGACGAGCTTTAGCTGGTATTTTTCTTAGAACTGAACGACTTTTTCAGTAGAATTCAGAACAAGGAAGTGAAAACTTTAACCACTTCTGATTGGTCAGACTGATGACATGTGATTAAGATCCCAAGAATGATTGGTGGAGACAGTTAAAGGGGCGGAACCTTTCCTAACACAGCTGAAGCTGCGGCTAAATTGCGGTACCGTCATCCTTTTTAAAATGTACTTAATAGAATCAAATAAACACAAAGAAATAAGTATTTCACGATATTTCATATTCCCAATTTCTTGGTGTTTTATCAGGGCCTGTAGGGATGAACAAAGAACTGAAATCCTGGAGATAGAAAATGTTGTTAAATCAGTTAATGAGGGCAATTTCCCACGGCACACTAGTGTGTCGCGGCACACTGGTTGAAAAACACTGCTCTACAGTATGTAAAAACACTTTTGGTATCACAAAAACCGAACAGCTGAAACTTCTTTGTCCACCTTTTCCTGAATATTTTTATTTTCAAACAAATCTTCTTAACAACCATATTCTTTACAATCAGAAACTACAATTTTGAATGGATATAGAATTTTAAATAATATATCAAACAGAACATATGAATATGCTCAAACAACAACCGACCTCACTACACTCCTACAGTTGTAACATAAGATTATAAGTATCTCTTAAGACCTAATCCCTGTCTGCTCTTCCTTTTTTGTAATCAATGCTGCAACTTCTTTTCCTATCTATACATCGAATGAAATTAAACTACAACACCAACAAAAACTACTGATGACAAATGTCTCTAAAAATATGTGTATATATGTAGCACCTTTAAACACCAAAGAAATAACTAATGCTTCCCAATAAAAGCTTAAAAAATGAAACACAAAATGTAAAACCCAATTAGAAAATGCATTTTAAAAAGATATGTTTTCAGCAGCTTTTTAAAAGAAATCACCAAGTCTACACTTCTGAGGGTGAAACAAAGAACTCCAGAACAATGGAGCCAATTCTACAAAGTCTCTGTCACCTTATTTTTTAAATAAGTTTTCTGAACATCCACCATACGTTGATCATATGTACTCAGGGACCTGCTAAAAGTGGACAATTGCAAAAGGTCTTTTATATAGATACCTGCTTGGTTGTTTGGAGCTCTAAATATTAAAACAATGCTTTTATAACACTTACACAAAGATGGAGTACCATATTAACTGGATTAGTAACAGGGTGGCATGTTTAGGTTAAATTTGGTTAAAAACTTGCATCATTAGACAACATGACTCTGTTTTGCCCTAAACATGAAAACATACAGTTGCAATAATCAAAATAACATGAAATGAAGCATAGATAAGCACCTTCATCTCAATACACAACCAAATTAAACTCATTTTGACTATATATTTTTTAATGATATTAACAAGAACAAACAAGTAGCTGATCAGCACAGACTTTCAGTCAGGACGGAGACACTCTATCAGGTCCTGGAGCCTTCCTGATCTTCTGCTTCTAAAACTAACCGCATCTCGTTCAGAGATCTTTGGGGCAGGTGTATGTGTGTGTGTGTGTGTGTGTGTGGGGGGGGGGGGGGGGGGGGGTGGGATTGCAGGTAAATCCTGTGTGATGGAAATAGTGGCTTAAGAGAGAGGGCGTTTGATCATGCCTACAGCGCCCCCTTTTGGAGAAAATAGGAATTCACCCAAATACTTAGAAATTGTGTAGGAAAATGACGAACTTCTGTGAACACTGTTTGAAGCATTTTGCAGATGCTTGTTTCGGAAGATGAGGTTGCGGTCGTGAAGCCATGACTTGGAAGCGGGTGGTTGCGACGACGCAAAACGGTTCAAGCGGGACGTTGCTCGCAGGGCGGTTGCCCATGCTAGGCGGTCGCACGTGTTAGGCGGTCGCACGTGCTCGGGCCCGCTAAATGCTACTTGTAGCTTAATTCATTTTTTGTTTTTTTTAGCTGGGATTTCTTTATTTGAATTGCAGGGTTTAGTATGATGAGACACGAAGGGTTGACAAATATACAATCTGACTGAGGATCTCAGTTTGCTTTTAATTTATTTACACCTTACTATTCATTATAGACTGTTGCTAGGCCAGACAAGTTCTACCTAGGATATTCTTTTTATGGATCTTTAAATACATTTAACTATTCAAAATTTTCTGTGTGGAGTTTGAATGTTCTCCCCGTGCACGCGTGGGTTCTCTCCGGGATCTCCGGCTTCCTCCCACCGTCCAAAAACATGCTTCACAGGTTGATTGGCAACTCTAAATTGACCATAGGTATGACTGAGAGAGTGAATGGATGTGTTATTGTGGATATTCTACCCTGCGACAGACTGGCGACCTGTTTAGGTCATCCGCTGCCTTCGCCCACAAGTGGCCAGGATAGGCTCCGGCAGCCCCGTGACCCCGAAAGGGAAAAACGGTATAGAAAATGAATGAATGAATGAATATTCAAAAGTTATGATAAACTAAATCATGTTTTCCAAGTAATGCCACAAGTACGGCAAAAACTCAAAAAACATGGAACTTTAAAGACTGAACGTGATTTAATGTGCATTTGTTTTGTAGAAAATGTTTCTATAAGCCTATAAACCATGGTGTGTGTCCTTTTGTAGCAGTAAGTTCTTGCAATGACTCCTCGTTATCTCCTTTCTCCTCAGCTGGAGGTGTTGTGTTCTGTGAATATACTGCAGTTCATCTTCATTGCTCTCAGGTTGGACGATATTATCAAGTGGCCCTGGCTGGTGAGGCTCACAAATGACAATACTAGACAAATTCACAACCTTTTTTTTATGTTCATGGTAAATATAAAAGGCATACACTTGTAAACTTTGTTTTTTCATCAATGTTGCATGATGTTCCTTCTAGTAACATTTTGTTCTCCTCAGGTTGTGTGCGTCCCACTGTGGATCCTAATGTCCTTCCTCTGCCTTGTTGTCCTCTATTACATCATCTGGTCAGTCCTCTTCCTCCGCTCCATTGACATCATTGCTGAGCAGAGGCGGACTCACATCACCATGGCAATCAGCTGGATGACCATTGTCGTCCCACTTCTCACGTTTGAGGTTTGAGTTGTGTTTTAAACATTGTAGACACCTTTAACTCTTTTTTTTTTAATTGCTGGAAGTGAGACATGACTCAGGACTTCAAAAGGTTAATCCAGGAAGTTTAAACCTCTGTAAATAAAGATGAGACGGCAACCTTTTATTAAAATATGGTAATTTTGCATCGTTTAAACAAGGAAACACAAACTTTTCAATCAGCTTTTGGGTATCTCCCTTTGTGATCTATATAAAAATTAAATGCGTTATGTACATAAGTAATTTTATTGTTTTAGCAATAATGCTTTTTTATATAAAACGCTGTAAAGACTTATCTGGATAAATAGATTTGGTTACAAAACAATCCTTGGTTGTAACATGGAATATGTCCTTTGGGATGAGATCCCTATCTTTAAAGACCTACTCTGATGATGTTTTTTGTGGTATTTTAAATGTTTTTATGGCAGTTTTCTGATGATAGAGTATGTATCTATCTCTTTATCTCTATCGCTCTCTCTATCACTCTCTTAATCTCTATATCACTCTTTCTATTTATCTATCTATCTATCTCAAATTCATGTTGTATAGCACCTGATTATAAGCCACACCCATTACATTTTTTTTCAAACTTTATTTTCAAAAATTTTATGATACAAACTTAAACACATGAACCTTTACAATAACCCTCCCAAACCACCCCAAAAAAATAACAATAATGAATAAATTTAAAAGAAAATAAATAACTAATAATTAAAAAAAAAGAGGGAAAAAATGTACATCATGACAGAAATTTTCGAATGTTTTTCTCTATTTCTCCTATCTGTAGAAACACAAGTAATCAAACACTTATAGACACATACAGATGCACACACTTAAGCATACATCTGCATCTTCATAATTAAGTTATTGGGCTTAAATATGCAAAGAGGCTTAATTTTAGACTCACATTTTAACATAATTTGTATAGTAAAGGTTGTCCAAATTTCCATAAAATTTTCATAGCTGTTCTCCCTGCTGTGTCTCAGTTTTTCCAGTTGCAACACAGAGAGCATTTCTCTAATCCTATGGAGTCCTATACTGTTAATTATTAAATAAATAAACATTTAATTAAATAAATAAATATGACCTCATGCAAATACACAATCAACCAATAAATCTCTCATAAATATTTCAAAAGATCATGAAATTGTGAAAAACCTGCACATTGATTTTAAATTAGCCATTGTATTATTTAATATATTTCATTTTTCTTGAAAAACCTATTTATTATTTTAAACGGCATTTTAAAAGTTTCATTAAAATATTAATTTTATTCATGTGGAACATAATATAATTATTCTTCTATTATAATACTAAGTAACTTTGTTTTTATTTCATGTTGCTGTTTTTCAGAATGACTTATTTATTTCATGAAGAGCTTTTTCAGGAGAATGACTCTGTCTGTCAATCAGTGAAAGTGGGCGGGATCTAAACGCTCATTTGCTGATCCCTGGAAATCGACTCGTATTCCTAGATACCCGCTCTGCGGTGTGCCAGTCAGAGAGATGACATATTTCAGCGATAACTGCACAGCTTTGATGAAATTTGAAGATCAAATAGAGACAAACTATCTGTCTGCAGCAGATAATGCGACGACTTGGACGACTGTTTTTGTAGTTTGAGGGTTTGTGTGGACCAAACGAGCTCCTGTTGTCCACATCTCGAATTCCCCCGTTGAAACACTCCTCATTCTTCATTCACGCCATTCACTCAGAGCTCACCTTTGCTCTGAGGCTAACACAGCTCTGCAGTCTGCGCTCACAGATCCAGTCTGATGTCACATCGTGCCTTACACTGTGTCGGCTCGCAGGAGGCAAGCTGGCGGACCGATAGTCAGACCAGGCAGCTGTGTAAAGCGGAATAAGCCTGCTCAAGCCTCCTGAACCTTACGATATTTTTCTATTTTCATTGAGACTTTGATTATAAATCAGGTCCTCTGGTTTTTTTTTTCCCTCTCGGGGAAAATGTTGAACCTTTCCTGCAATGACGTTTCTCTTTCTGGTTGAAAAATGCAGCGGAGATCCGGGGTTTGATTTGGGGTTCACTTACCCGTTCAGACGCCTCAGAGCAGGTTAATAAAAGAACCAGTCTCTATACTAATTTGGCGGAAACCTTTTTTTATTATTACTTTTCCGGCAAACTGAGCAACACACCCTTCACTTTCGCTCACACACACACTTTTGCGCTGCGCGCTCTGATTTACACGTAATGTAAGACGTAGTTTGACTGCAGGAGGAGCTGAAGCAGAGCCTCCCTCTGGGATGATCTCATGAACTCAAACATGGAAACATTGTTATCACGTGGAACTATTCAAAATAAATAAACCTGATCTCTTAACAGCCTTCGTGTGGATTGTGCATCCATGCATTTTAAGTGAGATAAACACAGCCACAGCTCCATGTGGCTATCAGGCTAGAAATATTAGGTGGTAGTTCCTCCCACACGTGGCATGGTGCGTTCATGGAACTCCAGTTCACAGAAGCTTAGTGGAACTCAAACAGCCACCTAGCCTAACTTAGGCTACGTTCACACTGCAGGGCTTAATGCTCAATTCCGATTTTTTGAAAAAATCCAAATTGTTTGCTAGACCGTTCACATTTCCAAGTAAATCCGAACTTTTGTGATCTACAGTGTGACCGTAAAACAACCCGGAGTTCATGCGCAGAAGAGTACTCAACGTCGAATGACGTCACTCGTTGTTTGCGGAAGTAGCTTGCGTTAACATGGATGTCAACAACAGTGTTGTCAACAGCGGAGCTCTTTTTTCATTAATTTATTTTCACAAAGGAGCCAGCACAATAACAATCTTCCCATTTTTAAGAAGGCATTGGAGCCGGGATCGTCTGTAACCACTGTTGTGGAATGGGAATGTGTATGTATTGGGGCCACGCGCGCGCGCGTTTGTGTAAGGGACAGGAAAAGAGCGCGTGCAGCGGGAGAGAATGGGGGGGGGGGGGCAGTGTGGGCGCGCATTCATGTTGTGTGTTACGGAGGAAGGACAACGGTAATAAAAGAAGGTTTCCCCCAGAATAAATGCTATGGACTCATTATTAACCCATTCCGGAGAATCCTGGAGAATCTAAGGGTCAGAACAGGGAGGAGGAGGAGGAGGAGGAGGAGGATCCGCGCTTCTGACCAGGGTCAGGAAGGGGAGAAAGGAAAAAAAAAAAGTACTCGTGGGAAAATGTTCAACACCACGCTCGGCCATTTAGCTTTAAATTTTTTTCAAAAACCGTCCGGTTGAGATAAGATTCCTGGAGTTTGGCCTGAATAGTGCTGTCACCCCAAATATTAATACAATCGGGGACATCGCTTCCCTTCCACTGACGGGTCTCTGCAGCATCGTCCCCCGTGGTTCCGGTTTACGTTCTCGTTCCCGCCTATTTCAACGCAGAATGATGACGTTTGTTGCGTATTGATGACGTACGATTCGAATTTAGGTGGCCTGGCCGGTCAGACGGCGGTTGCAATTGAAAAGATCGGATACGTTTCGGAATCAGGACGGCAAACCCAAGTGGCCTGGGTCGCATTTGAAAAGATCGGATCTGTGTCATTCAGACTGTCATGAAAAGATCGGAATTGGGTCGCATAGGGGCAAAAAAATCGGAATTGGGTCGTTTCAGCCTGCAGTGTGAACGTAGCCATAGACCACTACTATATGTTCATGATAAGATGAAAACCGCCGAACCGACCACAAAATCACCCGAATTATACATACTCGCCCAAAGCCACTTTTATCCGCAAATTTAGAACCATAACTGCCCAATTTCTGGTAACACGGTGGGTGTGTTGAGGTGCATACTTCCTCTAGTGTTGAGGAGTGGGCATTGCGCCGTCACGTTTGCTGAAGCGTCTTCGATCGATGTAGTCAGGGTGCTGCTACTTATGTCTGAGTAAAGGAATAGCCAATCACAAAAGTGTCTCTGCCTTGTCTGGTTTGATTGACAGACAGAGACATTCTCCTGAAAGAGCTCTTCATGAAATAAATAAGTCATTCTGAAAAACAGCAACATGAAATAAAAACAAAGCTACTTTGGAAAATATTGATTTTGAAATCCGGGGTTCTGAAAAAAGATGTAGAATTATAATAATATTCCACATGAATAAAATGAATATTTTAAAATGCTGTTTTAAAATAATGAACAGGTTTTTAAAGCAAAATGAAATATATTGAATAGTAAAAAGGGCTAATTTAAAATCTGTGTGCAGGTTTTTCACCATTTCATGATCTTAGGGCTGCACGATATGAGGAAAACTAGCAATATGCGATATTAGAGATTAATATTGAAATAACGGTATAATTTACGGTAAATAAACAAATAACAAAATAAACACAAACATCATTACCATTTCAGGCTGCACGGTGGCGCAGTGGTTAGCGCTCTTGCCTCACAGCAAGAAGGACCTTGGTTCAAGTCCCGGCTGGGGGACCTGAACCAGAACATCAATGGGGGACCTTTCTGTGTGGAGTTTGCATGTTCTCCCCGTGCATGTGTGGGTTTTCTCCGGGATCTCCGGCTTCCTCCCACTGTCCAAAAACATGCTTCATAGGTTGATTGGCAACTCTAAATTGACCATAGGTGTGAGTGTGAGAGTGAATGGACGTGTGATTGAGGATATTCTACCCTGCGACAGACTGGCGACCAGTCCAGGGCATCCCTTGCCTACGCCCAAGTGGCCGGGATAGGCTCCGGCAACCCCGTGACCCCGAAAGGGAAAAACGGTCAAGAAGATGAATGAATGAGATGAATCATTACCATTTCATTGTAACAGTTTAAATATTATACTCCAAATGTCCCTCGTCGACATAGGAGACAAACATCTAAGATAATAGGCCTCCATCCGATTGGTCAACAACGTGAAGGCGTCCATCTGATTGGTCAAATGCATAAAGGGATTTATTTGATTCGTTAAATGCTTCAAGCTGCCATAAGGTTGTATTAACACATTTAAGGTTTACGATTTATTGAAATTTTTGCTATTTTTTGCGATATGCATATTGCAGAGCTGGATATTGCGATAACAATAAATTTGCGGTATATTGTGCAGGCCTACATGATCTTTTGATATATTTATGAGAGATTTATTGGTTGATTGTGTATTTGCATGAGATCATATTTATTTAATTAATTAAATATTTATTTATTTAATTATGAACAGTATAGGACTCCATATAATCCAGCAATTAAATGAAGAAGGTTTATCTGATTTCCACTGCAGGAGGATAGTCCTTCGGGCTATTGTTGTTGCAAAGGCAACTGCCCTCCCTTTGAATTTAGAGACATTGGTCTGGGCAAAACCCCAAAAACAGAGGGTGGAACCTTCGTCTCACAAATCAGTGAGAGGACTTTAAAAATATTTGTCCAGCAACCCCTCAGTGAGATACAGTTCCAGAACATATGTCCTAGAGAGGCTGGACTTTGTTTGCACCTGAGACATGAAGGATTGACATTGGGGTAGATCCTAGAAAGTTTTTCATTTGAATAGTGAAGGCAGTGTAACACTATAAATTGAATAAGACAGTGTCTAATACAAATAGAACCGATGTGACTCCGTTCCAAGCAGAGTTGCCAGGATGTTTCTGAAAATGTAACCTCAAGATCTTTTTCCCATGCCAGCCTGGTCTTGGTCCATGAAAGTGGTTTAATACCCTGGATCTTGTTGTAAATTTTATATATGTTGCCCTTTGTATGAAGGTTTAAAGCAAGTAAGTCGTCCATGGTGTTAATGTGGCAAGCTTCTGAGGGATCAAAGTATTTATTAACAAAACTTCTGAGTTGGAGGAATCTGAAAAAGTGAGATCTGGGAATATTGTATTTTTCATGTAGTGATTCAAAGGACATTAGATGTCTTTTGGAAAAAAGGTCTTTCAAAAATCCCAATCCCATTTTTGTGCCACATCTGGAATGCACAATCGATATGAGATGGTGGGAAAAGGAAATATTAACTATTGGAGAAAAAGAGGAACGGCAAGTTAAGCCAAAGTGCTTTCTAAACTGAAACCATATTTTTAGGGAATGTTTTAAAAATGGATTAAGAATCTGGGGATGAGAAATTATAGGAAGAGGGGAAATCACAATTGAAACCAGACCAAGTGCTGACACGCTATTCACCTCCATTTTAGCCCAGGCTGGACCCTGGCTACTACCCCATGTGGAAATTCAATATGGTATCTTACTAATGTTTGCCGCCCAGCAGTAAGATAAAAAATTAGGTAAGCCTAGACCTCCAGCTGGTCTTGGTATTTCGAGAAACATCTTTTTCATTCTTGGAACTTTTCTGCACCATATGAAAGATAAGATTATGTTATCTATTTCTCTAAACCAGTGGTTTTCAACCAGTGTGCCGCGGCACACTAGTGTGCCGTGGGAGATGGTCAGGTGTGCCGTGCGAAATTGCCCTCATTCACTGATCTAAAAACATTTCCCATCTCCAGGATTTCAGCTCTGTGTTCATCCAAACAGGCCCTGATAAAACACTGAGTAGTTATAAATATGAAAGATCATAAAACACTTTTTTCTGTATGTTTATTTGATTCTAATAAAGACATTTTGATAAGAATGACGGTACCGCAATTTAGCTGCAGCTAAAGCTGTTTGCGGAAAAGTCCCGCCCCTTTAACTGTCTCCAACAATCATTCTTGGTGGCTCAATCACACGTCTTCAGTCTGACCAATCAGAAGTGGTTAAAGTCTTCACTTCCTTGTTCCGATTCTGCTCATAAAGTCTCTCGGTTCCAACAAAAATACCAGCTAAACCTTGTCTTTAGCGGTGCAGCTTTCCACAAAATCCGGTATCAGACCGTGGAAAAAGTGAACAAAACAATGAAGCTCAGAGACGCGAGTCTGACTTGCGGCAGTTTTCACAGTACATTTCCCATAAAATGACAGCGTCTCAGCGCACAATGAGTCTCTCCTCTTAACGTCTTGAAACCACAACGAACACATCAAACAGTTTTTAAATCTTCTAACTTAACTTTTATTACAACTTTTAGAAAAAACAGCTGTAACTTCCAGCTTTTTCTGGCACAATTATCACAAAAATGCACGTGAGATTGCAGAGGGACTGTAGATCAATACAGACTATGATTTTCTCCTTTTTTTCATTTTCGGATGCTGGTGTGCCGCGGGATTTTTGTCATGGGTAAAGTGTGCCGTGGCTCAAAAAATTTTGAAAAACACTGCTCTAAACATTGTCTTTGGTAAAAAGAAAGGGATCATTTGGACAAAAATAAGAAAAACAAATACAATTTTTTAAACTGGTTATTTATGGTCATGAGCTGATTGGACCTTTGTCCCTGTCCCGTACAGATCTCACTTATAGTACGATCTTGTCAGTTTTGAACTGTCTCCTCAATTTGTCATCCATTTTCCTCTTCCGGCCACGTCCAGGGAGGTTGGCTACTGTCCCGTAGGTCTTAAACTTCTGAATAATATGTGCCACTGTCGTCACAGGAACTTCAAGCTGCTTAGAGATGGATTTATAGCGTTTCTAATGTCCTGGGACAATTCTCTCCTTCGCTTTCTGTTGTCTATGTTCAATGTGGTACACACCTTTTCACCAAACAGCAACGTGACTATTTGTCCCCTTTTAAATAGGCAGACTGACTGATTATGGATTTGAAAACAGCTGTGATGTCAATAAAGGACATATCTGAGTTCATCATGACCCCCTTGGCAATTAGTTCTCAGTCTTTTATGGAGGTACCATGAGTTTTGTCCAGCCCATTTCATTAGTTTGTTTTTTAAATAATTCTGTTAATCAACAACTCAAAAGTAATGGCTGATTTTAATTATTTAATTTTCAATAAATTTTAATTTATTATTATTTTTAAACGTTTCAAGTCATTTCAGTGAGCACTGTGGACTTTTTTTCTTTAACTGAGGGGTACAAACAATTTTGTCCACCACTGTGTGTGTGTACATATATATATGTGTGTGTGAAGAAAAAAAAGCTTAAAATTGAATTTAAATCATTGTGATTAGCAATAATAGTAAAAGTCCTGACTTATCTTTCTTTTTTCTTCTCAGATTCTTCTTGTGCACAAGCTGGATGGCCACAACAGTCTGAGCTATGTTTGTGTGTTTGTCCCTTTGTGGCTTTCTCTCCTCACTCTCATGGCCACCACCTTTGGTCAGAAAGGAGGAAACCACTGTAAGAGTGTTATACTACATCATGTTTAGAGGATTTTAGTTTGTTTTTTTCTCTGTTTTGTGCATTATTTACATTTTTATGTGCAACTTCTTTTAAAAAATACCATTCCCAACAGTGTATTTGACAGTGTTGCTTAATTCCGCTCTCATCTCATCTTCTGACAGGGTGGTTTGGCATCCGCAAAGACTTCTGCCACTTTTTGTTGGAGTTGCTTCCATTCCTGAGAGAGTATGGCAATGTCTCCTATGACTTTCAACACGGTGGAGATTCTGAGGTGGCTGAGGATCTGCCAGTACCTGAGCCCCCACCGAAGATAGCTCCCATGTTCCACAAGAAGACAGGTGTGGTGATCACACAGAGCCCCGGGAAATACTTTGTCCCGCCACCCAAACTGTGCATTGACCTGCCTGACTAACAGTAAGAGCTGAAGCAGTTGCTGGTCAGAGAACTCGGACTCCCAACTCAAAACAGCAAAATACTTTTTTTTTTTCCAACCTGCTGTCTTAAAGAATTCAATTTGCGCCCCTGCACTGAGCAGCAGCGTGACCTGCAAGAGTAAAGCTTCAGATTCATCACTTCAACGTCTCCAGCTGTTCTAAGACTCCTCCTAAAATTGTCCAACTTGTATAAAACAGATTGTTTTCACTACTTGGTGGAGTCACACTGTGTTCCTCACTCACATTTGGATCTTTTCTGAAGATGTACTCTTATACCACAGAAATATCTCAGATTCTCTTCAATCTACAGCTAAAGTCGGGGATGATCCTAACCACAAACAGCAGGCGTGACCTTGTGATGTTCTTTAGTGAAATCTCAGAATTTGTAACGGGGGACCATTGGAGAAGACTGCTTTAGTCGTGTGATTACTTTACTATTATATGTGATTTCAGTTTTGCTCCTGAAGGCAGAGAAACCATGTTTGAAGTTAAAGGAAATACTGTTTATTTTTTAAATTCCCTTGAGAGATGGCTAATATTGTGTTTATTGTAAACAGTTGTGAGCTTTCGGCAGCCTTGGTTTCTAAAGAGAAAAGGTCTTTTGTTTTTTCAAAATTAAGTACTTTTAGTCAATTTTCCTGTGCGTTTTTAGGGTAATTCTTTATTGGCAGATCTGCACCGAACGAAAGTAAAAATAAAAGAAGCACTTGATGCTTCGAAGATGCTTGGAACTGGAAATGTCCCAGTAATTTGACTAATTAGTTTCCTGAAGTCTCAGAAATCATTGTGACTCAGATTAGGGAGTGGGAGCTACTTTTCGCATTCCTTATATTTGATTTGAACCGGTGTGTGTGTGTATATATATATATATATATATATATATATATATATATATATATATATATATATATATATATATATATATATATATGGGGCAATTACCATAACAATGACGGGCAATTAACATCACCCAGTGAGGGTCCTTGGGCAAGTCCCTTAACGCTACAGCCTACCTCACAACATGAGAGACAATGAACCACATGTCATGCCGGCTCAGACGTCGCCCGGCCAAACAAGGTCTGCGTCAGGTGCTGAGGGACCAGAGCACCCTGATGGAAAGTGGGCTACTGGAACAAGACGGAAATGGACTAGATGTGAGAACAAGGTTCTGTTAGGATGCTACTACTCAAGTGATCCCACCCAGAGGGGTTACATGCAGAGAATGTGGAATGAATGGATGCTTCGAAACCCACAATCAGGGCTGCCAAACAACTGGTAGCCCAGTGCTCTAACATCCACAAACGGCAACTCCTATCACAACTTGAGATTGAAGCAATACAATACAATGCCACGGGAGAGCCAGAACAACAGGTCAGAGAGGAGGTTATACCACACTCCCACCCTGAGATTGGGTACACAGCCCCAACAACCACAATTACGCTGAGCGAGGCAGCAACTCACCTGAAAGACAAGATCATGTCTACAATGAACACTAGGCAACCCCGACACCAGCTACAACGGTTAAGTGATGTACCGCCTGAAAGTCTACTGGAAACTGTGAATGAAGCATTGAGGGCAATTCCTACCACAACCATCACAGAAACCAATGAACTGGTTTACACTTCAGCAGCAGTGATCCTTGAGATGCTTGGCTATAAGAGCAACCATGGAAGAAAACAGTACCCACCATGGAAGCAACGGTTAGAGGCCAAAATCAAGGCAACTCGGAAGGATGTGAGTAAGCTGACAGGCTCAAAGAGGTACAATGAGAAAGCAAGTACCTAAGAGATACAGCCAGATGTCCATACCTGAAGCACTGGAAACGGCCAAACAAAGGCTCCTAGCCTTGAGCAGCCGCCTAAAGAGGTACACAAGAGACAATGAAGCCAGACGAATAAACAGACTCTTCGCAACTCAACCTGCAAAAGTGTACGCTCAGTGGCAGGGTCAAAACAGCCGAGCAGACCCACCAAGGCTAGAAACTGAACAGTACTGGAAAAGTATATGGGAGAAAGAGACAGCACATAACAGCAATGCCCAGTGGCTGGTCTCTGAGAAAAGAACATAGCAACCTCCCTGAACAGAATCCAGTAACCATCACAGTGGCAGACATCCAAGAAAGAGTCTCAGGTATGAAGAACTGGACAGCACCGGGCCCTGACATGATACATGCCTACTGGCTAAAGAAGCTTACCGCACTCCACGAGCGCCTGGCAGAACAAATGAACCAGCTGCTAAGAGATGGGACTCACCCCGAATGGCTAACGGAAGGGCGAACGATCCTGATCCAGAAGGATCCCTCAAAGGGTGCAATCCCATCCAACTACCGGCCAATTACCTGTCTGTCCACAACATGGAAGCTCATGTCAGGCATCATTGCAACCAAGATAAACAGGCACATGGATCAATTCATGAGTAACACACAGAAGGGCATTGGTAGAGACTCCAGAGGAGCCAAACACCAACTCCTGGTCGACAGAACAGTCGCCCAAGACTGCAAGTCACGACACACCAACCTGTGCACAGCCTGGATTGATTACAAGAATGCCTATGACGCAATGCCACACACATGGATCACTGAATGCTTGGAGCTGTACAACATCAACAGGACTCTAAGAGCCTTCATAGGAAACTCAATGAAGCTGTGGAAAACCACCCTTGAAGCCAATGGGAAGCCACTTGCACAAGTGTCCATCAAATGTGGGATATACCAAGGTGATGCTCTGTCCCCACTGCTGTTCTGCATAGGTCTGAACCCCCTCAGCCAAATAATCAACAATACTGGCTATGGATACCGACTCAGAAATGGGGCCAACATCAGTCACCTCCTCTACATGGATGACATCAAGCTATATGCTAAGAGCGAGCGTGACATTGACTCCCTGATCCACACCACCAGGATCTACAGTACTGACATTGGGATGTCATTCGGGCTCGAGAAATGCAGCCGGATGGTGACAAAGAGAGGCAAGGTAGTCCACACAGGAGGGGTCTCACTCCCAGAAGGAACAATAGCAGACATCGAGGACAGTTACAAGTACCTTGGAATTCCACAGGCAAATGGCAACCTGGAGCAGGCAACAAGGAAAGCTGCAACAGCTAAATACCTCCAACGAGTAAGGCAAGTCCTGAGAAGCCAGCTCAATGGCAAAAATAAGACCCGGGCAATAAACAGCTACGCACTGCCAGTTATCAGATACCCTGCAGGAATAATAAGATGGCCAAAGGAAGAGATACAGACCACGGAAGTTAAAACACGAAAGCTCCTCACCATGTATGGAGGGTTCCATCCCAAATCCAGCACCCTGAGACTGTATGCTAGCCGCAAGGAAGGAGGCCGAGGACTAGTGAGCGTAGAAGCCACTATCCAGGATGAAACATCCAAGATGCATGAGTACATCAAGCTCAAGGCCCCAAATGACAGTGTGCTCAGTGAATGTCTCAGGCAATGGAGAGCAGAGGACACAGTGCTGGAGGACAGATCCTCATGGAAGGACAAACCCCTGCATGGGATGTACCACCGGACCATAACTGAAGTCGCTGATATCAAGAAGTCCTACCAATGGCTAGAAAGGGCTGGCCTACAGGACAGTACTGAAGCGCTCATCCTGGCAGCTCAGGAACAAGCCCTGAGCACCAGAGCGATAGAGGCTCAGATCTACCACACCAGACAAGACCCAAGGTGTAGGCTGTGCAAAGAGGCCCCTGAAACAATCCAGCACATAACTGCAGGATGTAAGTTGCTGGCAGGTAAAGCATACATGGAGCGCCACAATCAAGTGGCTGGAATAATATACAGGAACATGTGTGCAGAATATGAACTGGAAACCCCAAGGTCAAAATGGGAAACACCTCCGAAGGTGGTAGAGAATGAGAGGGCAAAGATCCTGTGGGACTTCCAGATCCAGACTGATAGGATGGTAATGGCAAACCAACCAGACATTGTAGTGGTGGATAAAGAACAGAGGAAAGCCGTTGTGGTGGATGTGGCAGTGCCAAGCGATGGAAACATCAGGAAGAAGGAACATGAGAAACTGGAGAAATACCAGGGACTCAGAGAAGAACTGGAGAAAGCCTGGAAAGTGAAGGTGACAGTGATGCCTGTGGTAATTGGAGCACTCGGGGCAGTAACCCCCAAGCTGGAGGAGTGGCTACAACAGATACCTGGAAAGACCTCAGACCTCTCAGTCCAGAAAAGCGCAGTGCTAGGAACAGCTAAGATACTGCGCAGGACCCTCAAGCTCCCACGCCTCTGGTAGAGGACCCGAGCTTGGAGGAGAAACCACCCGCGGAGGGTGAAAGGGGCGTTTTTATATATATATATATATATATATGTATATATATATATATATATGTATTTATTTATTTATTGCTGGATCTGTGGAAAATGAATCCATTTCTTTTGGAAGACTTTCTCCAAAAGAAAAAGTTGGTGGAAACGGCACTTTGTTCACCTGTTCGAAGTCCTGTTGGACCTCAATGATTTTTGTATTCCTTGCATTTTAAGCTTGTCAGGTTTGGGACCAGAAGTTTCTGTTTCCATTCAATCTAAAGTAGCATTGGAATAACTACACCTTTCACATTTGAAGAATATCTCCTTCCTTTACATCTTCATTTTTTTGCTATGAAAAAAAAGTCCATGTGTTCAAACCATAAAACATATTTTCTAAATGTATACATATCACCTTTGTAGAGCTTGAAGAGCTTAAAGCTTAAAGTTCAATATTTCAAATTTGTTTTAGAAGTCTGACAGAGTGTTTTCTAAAACGCCGTTGCATTTGGTTACATTAAAACTGAGCAGAAGTGTGGATCCACACTTTGTCCTTTGTGATAAGCTGAATTCAGGTTTAGGATCCTATTCTGATTTTCTTTTTACTCTCTTTGCAACTGCAGAAATGCATTAAACATATTTACCGGTAATGTCTTGTTATCTGTATTTTTATTTTAGGCTATGTTTAAATGTCACTTTGTATTCTGGGCTTGTAGTTAAAGCAGGAGCTCCTCCACTGTGGTCAGATGTTCCTCAAAATCTCTCACACAGTGTATGCTTGCAGTAGTTTCAGCAGGGGACCTTCAAGTTTTGGTCCCTGAGCCACTTAGTTATCACTTTTACCTTATGGCACGGTGCTCCATCGTGCTGGAAAATGCATTGTTTTTACCAAATTGTTGGAAGAAGTTGCTGTTGGAGGGTGTTTTGGTAACAATCTTTATTCATGTCTGTGTTTTGGGGCAAAGTTGTGAGTGAGCCCACTCCCTTGGATAAGACACTACACATAAATGGACTAAGGATTTTTACTGATGGGATGACACAGGACTGACTGTACCGATCACCTTTTCTTTTCTGGACAATCCAGATGCCCTAACAATCGGAAAGAGAATTCATTGGAGAATATGACTTTGCCCTAGTCCTCAGCAGTCCATTTGCCATACTTTTTGCAGAAGATCAATCTGTCTCAGATTTTCTCAGGGAAGTAGCTTCTTTGCTGTGCTTTTTTGCTGCCCTTCTTGACACCAGGCCATCTTCCAAAAGTCTTCGCCTCACTGTGCGTGCAGATGCACTCACACCTTCCTGCTGCCATTCCTGAAAAAGCTCTGCACTGGTGGCCCTCCGATCCCACAGCTGAATTCTCTTTAGGAGACGAGAAGACATTTTTATGCAACACAATGATTGCTTCACGTTTTTCTTTGCAGGTCATCATGTTTTAACCATGGAAGAGCGATGATTTCAAGCGTCACCCTCCTTTTAACATATGTCTGCCATTCTAACCCAGTCAGCCTGACAATGATCTCCAGCCTTGTGCTCGTCAATATTCTCACCTGGGTTAACAAGACTATTTTAAATTTATCTCAGCAGGTCCTTTAATGACAGCAATGAAATGCAGTGGAAAGTTTTTTTTCGGGATTAAGTTCATTTTCATGGCAAAGAAGGACAATAAAATTCATCTGATAACTCTTCATAACATTCTGGAGTGAATGCAAATTCAGTAGCGGACCGTGCATCACACCCTTCAGTAGTGCTACGTTTGAATCACTCAACAACTCATTAACCATTTTATGATGCAGAAATGAACTTTGCATTGTATACTGAAAATTCCTGTAGCCACAATAAATGCCTCTAAATAAACTGAAAAAACAAAACGGTAAACAAATTTCGTTATGCAACAACTGGCATAAAAAAACATTGAAAACAGCCACATAAATTTGGAATATTTTATAAAATATTGATTATTTCACTCATCAAAAATCGGATTATTTAAAGACAAAATCCATCCTCCTCTCTTTCTTCAAAAACAGTTCGATCACCCTGTCTTGTACCGTAATTCCCGGACTATAAGCCGCTACTTTATTCCTGCGCTCACAGCCCTGCGGCTTATTCAGTGACGCGGCTAATTTATGGATTTAATTGGCGGCCGCCATGTATGTACATTCGGACTCAGTGAATAGTTTGAATTTTTTATCTAACACTAAGCACGAGTCATTTGTTTTTCAGCAAACTAAGTAGCCAAACAGCATGGACCTGACTTTAGGTTTTAGACACTTCAGTCATGGTTCAACAAAAAGAAACACGCATGCCCGGCCGCATCCCAGAATCCTTTGGTGCCATTAGACCCAACGTGCACGTGATCGCCGCTACAATATGATGCAGCTTTCAAGTTAAAAGTAATCGTTAAAAGCAGCGTGAAAAAATCCACCATCACCAACGGGTTTGGAAAAGCCGGTCAGCTGCGTGACGGAGAGAACAGCGCATGTGGGAATAACATCAGCCTTTATTTTGTCGGGACACGACTGGAAACACAAATCCACGTGGTCGTTTTAACGGTTTCTAAAGACTGACCGGAATTTTGCATTGAAAAGCTCACAGCCTCCGTGTGAGCTGGAGACATGTTCTCCTGGCTGCTGCTCGTTCACATAGAGCTGCGGGGCCAATGGCAGTCTGAAGGCTCCCACACGTAACAACGCATCCGCCCCTCATCCACAAAACGTACAGTTTTAAGTCCGATTGCTCTGCACAGACACGATTTGCTCCTCCCTGGAGCCGCCCTGGCCAGATGTGTCGGAGAAGATAGGAAGGGGAGCGAGCGCGGAGCTCAGAGGCGTCCGCGGAGCTACAGTGTTTGTTGTGAAAGAAAACTTCTGACTTTTCAGTCGCCGCTGCTTTATTTTACTGCTGTGTGTTTTTTTAACCAGCCCTGTTTGTTCAAGTGGCTGAGTTTTATATATTTTTATGTCACCAACACACGAGACACGCTTGTAGCTTCACACAGGTTCCGCTTTTATTCCTCCTCCCCCCAGGCACAAATCAACACATACAAAGGTTCCTACCCCTTTGTGTCACCTGATACTACATCCCCCTTTCTTAAATGAAGAACGTCAGGGAAACATAACAAAAAGATTTCTCATCAGTAACACTGCACTGCTCCTCTGTAAAGTGTTCATACACATAACCAACATGAAGTGCACATCCTAGTGAAACCATTAACAACTTCATTCATAAAACCACAAACTTCTATCTATGAGGAATGAGATAGACTACTCAGATCCTCAATCTGAGTGTGGGGATTATTCTGACCCCAGAACTCACTCAGTTCCTATTGTTTGAACAAACATAGTCCTTTAGGTACGCTGGCGGCGCCCTGGCTCTTACTGGAAACCGTCTCTCAGGCACTGAAGTCTCCTGTTCCAACTCGTGTTCTTCAGGGGCCATGCTTCCTTTCGTATCTTCCGGGGGAGAAAGAGCAGGTGTTTCTGGTGCCACAGGAGTTGGTGAAAGGTGGTATCTGTTCCTCCGCAGGACCCCCTTTGGTGTATCTATGACGTACGACCTTGGAGTATTTGCAGCCGAAACAACCGTGCCCCTCTCCTGCAGACCCTTAACCCACACATGATCTCCAGGCTGTAACTGAGACAAATCATGTGCTCTATGTCTGCTGTTATAATCTTGCTGAAGCTTTTGTCTGTACTTCTGCTCAATCTCCCTCAGCCTCTTCATATCCGCACCTTCTGGATTAAGCTGAGAAGAAATCATAGGAACAGTCGTTCTTATCCTTCTACCCATCAGAAGTTCTGCAGGGCTGTATCCATTCGCTAGAGGCGCTGAACGATAAGCCATGAGAGCAAGATATGGATCCCCCGACTTCTTGAGAAGATTCTTTACCGTCCTCACAGCTCGTTCTGCCTCACCATTGCTCTGTGGGAAATGCGGGCTTGAAGTCACGTGTTTGAAGTTCCATTAGCGCACGGATTTACGGAAGTGCTCAGAACTAAATTGTGGCCCATTATCCGTGCGCACCTCATCCGGAATGCCGTGTCGTGCAAACACAGATTTAAAGTGTTCAATAACACCTTCAGATGTTGTAGATGTCAGCTTGGCCACCTCAAAATACCTGGAATGATAGTCCACCACAATCAAGTAATGCTGTGAACAAAACTGAAACAGGTCTGCTCCTACTGTGGACCATGGTCTTGTAGGAAACTCAGTAGGAATTAAAGTTTCCCTCAGGTTTGTTCTCTCACGAGCACAGGCATCACATTTTTCTATCATTTCTGTTAACTCTTTACTGAGACCTGGCCACCAAACTGACTGCTTGGCTCTTGCTCTGCATTTGGTTATCCCCAGATGTCCTTCATGCAGCTTTGAAAGAATGTCCTTCTTCAGCGATGCAGGAATCACTATTCTGCTACCGTAAAGTAGCAAACCGCTGTGAACTGAGAGATCTCCTGAGTACTGCAAGTAAGGCTGCAGGGATCTGTCAGCTGAGAATTTATCTGGCCATCCTTCCACGCAGCACTTTTTGAGTTGCTGAACCATGACGTCATTCTCCTGATGAGTCTTAATTTGCTGAAGCCTGCTCTCAGTATCTGGTAGGCTGCTTATGACCGCGTCCACATACAGGTTGATATCTTCCTCCGATAAGTCAGAATCATTCCCTCCAACAGGAGCTCTTGACAGAACCTCTGCCGTTGCGATGTTTTTGCCTGCTACATGAGAGATGGTAAAAGAAAACCTCATCAGTCTCATACGTAAGCGTTGTATGCGGGGTGGCAGCTCATCCAACCTCTTTGAACCCAGCAGTGGGACTAACGGTTTGTGATCCGTTTCCATGTGAAAACATTTCCCGATGAGAAACTCTTGAAACCTCTCACATGCCCACGTCAAGGCCAACGCCTCCTTCTCAATTTGGGCGTAGCGCTGCTCTGTTTCGCTCAAAGCTCTGGACGCATACGCGACCGGTTTCCATCCTCCATTTTTTTTGTTTTTGGAGGAGAACCGCGCCCATCCCATAGGAAGAAGAATCTGCAGACACCAGCGTTTCAGCATTTGGGTTATACAGAGCGAGTCCCGGGGGTGTCGTCAGATCAGCTCTGATACTCTCAAAGGCTTTCTGCTGCTGTGAACCCCAGTTCCACATGTTAGACTTCCTCAGCAGGTCTCTCAGAGGGCGTGTCTTTTCTGCCAGGTGACGCAAAAACTTTCCAAGGTGATTTGCCATTCCAAGAAAACGTCTCACCTCGCTCACATTGGTAGGCTCCTGCATGCCTGTGATGGCTTTAACCTTTTCAGGGTCTGGGCTGACTCCTGATGCTTCAATAATCTGACCCAAGAATTTAATCTTGCTTTTTGAAAACTCACATTTGTCATTTAATGTGACACATGCCTCTTGGAGACGAGATAATGCTCTTCTCAGTCTCTCATCATGTTCTTCTTGTGTGGTTCCCCAGATGAGAACGTCATCCATCTGACACAAAACTCCTTCGAGACCCTCCAGGATACGTGACATTCGTTTCTGGAAGTGCTCGGGTGCAGACGAGATCCCAAAACACAGACGATTGTAGCAGTATCGTCCAAAAGGAGTTATAAAAGTGGTCAACAGAGAAGAGTCTTTAGATAGTGGAATCTGCCAGAATCCAGCATTAGCATCCAACTTTGAAAAGACTTTGGCTCCAGCCAGCTGCCCTAATGTGTTTTCAACAGACGGAAGAGGATGTTTTTCTCTTAACACAGATTTATTCAGTTCGGTTAGGTCAGTGCAGATCCTCACCCTGCCTGTGCATTTTGGCACCACCACCATGGGTGCACACCACTCAGTTGGCTGGTCCACTTTTGAGATGACCCCCTGCTGCTCCATTCGGGTCAGCTCCTCCTTAACCTTTGGCATAAGGGGAAGAGATATGCGTCTTGGTGTGGACAGAGAGAAAGGCTGAGCGTTCGGTTTCAGCACTATGTTGTACTCTCCCTCCATTTTTCCGAGTCCACTGAAAAGCCTAGGGAACTCTCTTTTAACAGTCGCTGTGGAGTCCAGAATGATGTTCTCTACTCTTGCAACCAGCTGTAGAGCAATAGCTGCTGTCCCACTCAGGAGCGGCATACTCAAACCTTTCACAACATAGATGTCCTCCTTTGTGTTTTTGTTATTTTTGTGAAGGTTAGCTGTGAACATACCTTGGACTTGTAACCGTGAACCTCTTGGTCCTCGTAAGACTTTTGTTGGCTTCTCCAGCTTGCCAAACTGTCCTTCTTTGTACAGCGTCTCTGAAACTGCAGTCACATCAGCTCCAGTATCAATTTTAAACACTGTGCTATGGCTGCTCACATCCAATTCTGTGATCCAAGGACTTATTGTGTTTTTATCAGACATTGAACCTAAGAAAGCAAATCCATCATTTGAGTCCTCTGTCACCATAGCAATTTTCATGTCTTTCCTCTGTTTGGTTCTGCAGACTCTTGCATAATGTCCCTTTTTCCTGCACTGATTGCACACTGCTTCACGTGCTGGGCATTGCTGCATGCTATGTCCTCTTGAATCTCCACATCTAGTGCACTGAATTACTGTGTCCTGTGTGTGTGTCTTTACTTTTTGGCGGTGTGGCGGTGCTCTTGACTTCGCTCGCGCGCCGCCGTGTTGACGCGCGTGCACGCCATCCACCTGCACATCCGCTCTGAAGTTACTGTGAAGCATCTCTTGCTGCTTTTTAACCTGCTCTCTCTGTCGTGCTCTATTAACTGCTTTTTCTAACGTCAGCTCTGGATCCATCTGTAGTTGTTCCGATAACCGTTTGTCTTTCAAACCCACAACAAATTTGTCTCTCACCATCTCGCTGTGAAGAGCGCCGTAGCCGCAGTGCTCCGCCAGGCATTGCAGCGCAGTGTGGAAGCTGTCGACCGTCTCTTCCATCTCCTGCTGTCATTGGTTGAACTTTGCTCTTTCAAAAATTATATTTCTGCGAGCCACGAAATGAGTGTCCAGCCTTGTCTTGACTGTGTGGAAGTCGACTGCCTCCTCCGGACTCAGGTGCAGCGAGACCAGAATATCCTCGGCTTCCTCCCCCATGGAATAAATCAGCGCATTCACTTGGTTCTCCTCGGCTTGAGTCTCCAAACCAGACGCAATCCGGAACCTTTCAAAACGTTTTATCCACTTAAGCCAGTCATCTGCCTTGAAGGAAAACTTCTGAGGTGGGGGTACCTGGAATCGACTCATGGCGGCCGTCCCGGACTTCGATGGCGACTACGAGCGGCGAAATCCACACTATTATTTTTTTCCTGAGTTCTTCAGTTCAAACCCCTCCTGGGTTCACTTCTGACACCATGTTCAAGTGGCTGAGTTTTATATATTTTTATGTCACCAACACACGAGACACGCTTGTAGCTTCACACAGGTTCCGCTTTTATTCCTCCTCCCCCCAGGCACAAATCAACACATACAAAGGTTCCTACCCCTTTGTGTCACCTGATACTACACTGTTAGTACCATAATGCTGCCGCGACACAAGCGGAAGGAGAGCGGTTCCTTTTCGCCCCTCCATCCACTGCTGCTATTGCTCATTCTTAAACACTTACAACAGTGAGGCGAGCCGGGCGTTGGCCCCGCCTTTATGGAAGTTTTTCTGTGCCATCAGATTCTGAATATTTTTAATCCTTGAATTTTCTATCTGAATTTTTTTTACCTTTGAATTCTCATTCTGAATTTTTATAACCTTTGAATTTTCATTCTTAATTTTTACATCCCTTGAATTTTTATTCTGAATTTTTATAACCCTTGAATTTTCATTCTAAATATTTTTTAACCCTAAGATTTTGATCTCCCAAAAATTCAATGTAAAAAATTGCGACGGGGAAGACGCTGCTTCTTTTGTGCCACCAGCACAACTAGTCGATCTAAGAACACATCGATATCCAGCCAATCAAGTCATGAGAACGACATGACGTCAGCGTTCGGTACGTTTTACAGAAGTCCAAAAGATGGCAGCAAACTCGGCAGGCGGTTCATCGGTGAGTCATTAATTAATCCTTTATATCTCTCTATTATCGTCTTATTGACGTCGGCTTATATAGCACAAAATCGTGCATCTTTTGTTGATATTTTATTTTATCAATTTTTCCCGCGGCGAACTATGTGTCATTTTTCAGCTTCCGGGTTCAGACCGTTATTGCTTATAACGGAGCAGAGAGGCGGTTTCCGACTATAGAGCGAGATGATTTTCTAATGTGCTTTTACTTGTGTTGTGATTATTATTGAGTTCATAATGATGAATGAATGAATCTTTGCTCATAATTTTCTAAGTCCATACATGTGGCCAGTGCTTTATTCTTTACCGAATTTACTAGGAATAACTTAGGGTTAGGCTAATACGTGTCAAAAACCTTTAGCTTCGTTCAGATGAATTTATATTTAACGCCACAATGTGCATCTTGGCTGCAGGTAAATATGTGGGAATAGAATCCGCCTTTTTTTCTGGACGTGACTATTCACTGTCCCAAAGCCGATCCTCTGATTGGAGACACAGTTCTCCCGCGTCCAGCAGCTCACTCATGCAGAGCCGGCGGACAGAAGTCTCCTTTTTGCAACAGTAAATAAAACTTAGATACGATAACCGCCATTACGTAAATGGGAAAATAAAAAAACAATTTATTTTTATTTTAATTGGAAAAACGAATGTTGGATGGATTGTTGTTGCTGTAATGCCTTCGGGTGCAGGGCGGGGGCATACCCCAAAACAATAAGTCACTGGCTTCTGTTTTAGTGGTTACAAGGAGGCAAAATTTTCATGTCTATATTTAGGAGTTATCGACAATACAAGCTGGAAATCTGCAAATGTCCGTCAGATTTAACAAGACTCTAATTCTGTCTTTTTTTTTCTTTATCTCTCTTCTAGGAACTTCTACAACATATTTTTGAGAGACTTCGCTCCCGTTTGGAACATGTTCTTCAGCGCTTACCCCTAGATCTGGACTTCTTAGACCTCATGTGCACTCAAGAACATGTCTTTTTAAATGCTTTGTCTAGTCAGTTAACAGTCTGTCCTGCTATTTTAGAGGAACTGACACATCTGCAAAGACTTATTAGTTCTGAAAAAGAAAGAACAAACAGTTGCATTGCTGTTGTGCAATGGGAGCAGGGTCCAGCTGGGCGACAACGAATGGCACTATCCTCAGACTACCTTTGTAGCCTTCTGGAACTTAATCTTCCAGTCACATGCATAGCCAAACTCTTGGGTATGTCCAGAAGAACAGTTTACAGACGTATGAATGAATCTGATCTTTCAGTGAAAGGACTATATAGCACCATGTCAGATGAAGACTTGGATCAGTGTGTCAGAGAAATAAAATCCAGGCAGCCTAATTCTGGGTATCGAATGACGAAGGCTCTGCTGCAAGCCCAAGGACATAGAGTGCAGTACAACAGAGTCAGAGCATCCATGCATCGTGTAGACACCTCAGGTGTCCTGTCACGTATGGTCCATCTAGGATGCATTGCTCGACGAACGTACTCTGTTCCAGGCCCCATGTCCTTGATACACATAGATACCAACCACAAACTAATACGGTATGTTATTTCTGAATTATATATTCTTGATAACGTGAACCTTAATGCAAAGTTTGCGTTGAAGTACAGTTGCAAATGATATGCATGTTATTTGATCAAGTGCTTTGTTGATGTTACTTACCATGCAGCACAAAGAAAAACACATTTGAATTATATTTAACTTTTTTGGTTTAAAAAAAAAAACATTTTTTTTTCCTTTTTCTTACTTTCAGCTACAGCATTGTCATTTTTGGTGGCATTGATGGTTTTTCACGCAAAGTAAGCACACTTGTCAATAAAATCACACTTGTTTAGATGCTTATTCCTCATAATGGTGTTTTTATTCTTCTTCAGATAATGTATCTTGGTACAGCATCCAACAACCTGGCAGCAACTACACTCCAAAGGGCAGTTGAAAAGTTTGGTTTTCCTCTGAGGTTAGGAGGTATTTTTTAATTCCAATTTGACATTTAACCAATATTTTCTAAGCACCATTACATATTGTATACTTTTTTTAATTCTTTATATTAGGGTACGTGCTGATCACGGGGGAGAAAACGTAGACGTTGCACAACTCATGTTTACGGTCTGTGGCACTGGAAGAAGCAGCTTCATTTCTGGAAAAAGTGTTCACAACCAAAGGTTTGTTTGTTTTAAGAACCTGATATGTGAGTTGTTGTTTTTTTGTACACCAAGTAGTAATAGGACAACTGCACTGTCAAAGCATGTGCTACTTTAAGTTGGATTTTAGCACACATTTCATTATAAGAAAAATGTATAAATTTAACACAAATCTTGTATGGGTTTAAGCTCTGGAGATTTCAATGGTCAATTCATATGTAAAAATGATTGCCCGAACCACTTTTTAATTGTTTAGGTCTCTCGTGATTTTGGACTAGCATGTTATGTTTTTGTTCATATAACTTTTCCTGAGATATTATGGATCACATCAGAAATACTTTATTGATCCCACACGTGGGAAATTAGTTTGTCACCATAGCAACTGACAGCAGAGGGAGAAAAAAAGACTAAGAATAATATAAAAAAAGAACAAGAACAAAGAAAATGTAACATAAATGCAAACAAGGTAGTACAATTTAAAAAGCTATTTGCAGAACAGTGCATGTTTAAGTGTTCATTTAAAACACAATTTTTGCAATTTCCTACAAAAAGATTTATAATGGAATACTCCATTTACTGAATCACTGTTTTTGTAATGACCTAGGATTGAGCGGCTCTGGAGAGATCTGTGGGTTGCTGTGACCAGCACATACTACAATGTTCTCCACCACCTTGAAGAAGAGGGATTCCTCAGCATTGCAAGTGTTCAACACCTCTTCTGCTGCCACTATGTATTTTTACCACGTATACAGGATGACCTGGACACTTTCTGCAGTGGTTGGGATAATCATCCTTTAAGAACAGAAAGTAACATGACTCCTAACCAGCTGTGGGTACTGGGTCGTGCACGTCATCCCATTCCCGAACCAGAGAACATAGAGGTATATACAAATATATAGATAACTTTGTGATGTTGGTTTGTTTGCTCTTTACCCTTTATTTATTTCTCTGGCTTGCATACCTCAGGGCATGGAGATTCCACATATTGAGTGGGAGGAGAGTGGACTTCCTCATCAGGACCATTCAGACGTCGTTGTGCCAAACATCAACTGCCCACTGACAGATGAACAAATGGCAGCTTTAAGAAGAGCAGTTGACCCAAGAGCTGAATCAGACTCCTTTGGCTCTGATGTTTACATTGCAGCTATTCAGTTTTGTGAACATTTTTTTCCACAATAAAGGAAAAAAAAATCTGTTAAGAGGCCAGTGGGATCAGTTTCATCAATGGTTTATTTGAGAGCAAAATCTCAATGTTTTTTTTTTTTTTTAAACAAAAACAGTAAAACACGTGACATTCAATGCCACAACAAACTTCCTGATCTAACAAAACCTTTTTTTAGTCTCTGTAATGACCTGGAATTTTTAAGGTCTCGTAGCAGGTGGAGGCTGTGGGATAGCTGCTTCTGACGATCTCCACAGACAGGCTCTTCGGTAAAATCTCCCATCCAGTCCAAAATTTGGCTAAATTCATCGATTCAACTGCCGTTCCTGTAAGCATCAATGAAGCAAAATCCACAATAAAGATTATGTTTCAATTTATTTGTCAAAAATAATTTAACTTTACAATTCTTAAACTGTGTGTCAGTGTAGCTTTAAGGCTAATTTGGAAAAATATGGTTTTTTTTTTTGTTTGTTTTTTTAGTTTTTTTTTTTTACTTGTCCTGTCCAACAGCTAGGCAGACAGATGAGAGCTGAGGGCCTCTTGTGTTGGACATATTTTACTTTAACAAGAGGGGTTATTAATCTTCAGACAAACCAAAGGTATGTCTGAATAAACCCCTTTTGTAATTGAGGCCAAACTTTATTAATTTCAATCATGTTTGAAAATCTTTGGTGTTGGACCGGACGGAAAAGGAAAGAGGGGAAAAAGAGAGAGGGACGTTAGAGAGAGGGGGGGTAGGAGGGTGATAATAGGAGGGGAAGGGGGGTAAGACCATGAAGCAGCATAGAGCAGACAAGTTTACTGGTTGTTTATCATTACGGTACGGTTCAAATGTAGTACAAAAAGGGCGGGGCCTGTTCACACACACTCAAATATTATCAACACACCTGCTAGCTGCAAAAATGTCCACATGTCAGCATGTACACAAAACAGATGGTGTTCACGAACGCATACCTATGCCTTAAAACCAACTAGTGTGAAATCTTTCATTCATTCAATCATGCAAACTGTTAGTGCAAAGGTGAGCTAACACCTGTGCTCAAGTGAGTGTTTATGTTCTTCTAAAATGGATGGTGGAATGTGAAAAGAAGGAGGAGGAGCGCCCAGCCACCCCCACACCCAGACCCCCGCCGCAGCGGCAGCCGGAATTCCCCCAACGCCATACGGGAACAGGCAGGGAACAACCACCCCCCGGGCGACCAAGACCGCCACACAGGCCAGGGCCAGCAGGACCGCCGCGAGGCCCCCAGAGCCAGAGAGCAGGGAGGCGCGGAGGGAAAGAGAGTGCCGCCCCAGCCCAGCCAGGAAAGCAGCCCCCCCGCCGCGCCGGAAGAGCCCAACGCAGGGCCCCACCGGAGAGGGACGCCCACAGCCCCAGACGAGCACCCCACCACCACCCAGGAGTTCCGGGCATCCCCCCGCCCCGACCCCAGGTACGAGCCAGGACCCCCCAAGGGAGACCCGCTCCGCACTCCAGGCAGCCATCCGCCCGGCCCACGGTTGGTCCAGGGAGGAGCAAGGCAGGGGCCCGCCGCCCCCGCCCAGGAGGGGGGAACCCCGGGGAAAAAAGAGGGCCCACAAGGGGTGTTATAAATATGGCCCGACCAGGCTCGGCCATGTTGGAAGTTTGGCGGGGCCCAGCGCCCAGGGGCAAGGAACAGGACCCACCCCCCAGGGCCACGAACACCCCCGGCTCAGGTGTAATATGAACCCCCCCACCGTGCGGAGAGAGCACATAAAAAAATATGTATTTAACAGATGTAATTACACTTACTGGACTAATAAGAGTAACATAATCATGTTAATGTTTTCATTCATGAATGTTAAGGTTTTCTGTCTGGAATTGATATTTTTTTTATAAATTCAATTCAATAGCAGCCAAATAAAACTTTTGTAGCACTCCCATATATGAAAGAAACTTACCATTTTTAATGAACTCCTGAAGATACCCCTTAATGCGGCTTTTGGTTTCAGCAGACCAATCATCATCTTCATCTTCCTTCTCCTTTGGCCAACTGATGCGTTAGGATATCTAGTTTTAAACAACTAGTTTCTAAATTTGCTGTAGTCACAGTGTGTTTACA
The DNA here is from genome assembly GCF_053564925.1 of Oryzias latipes. Lineage (NCBI taxonomy): Eukaryota > Metazoa > Chordata > Actinopteri > Beloniformes > Adrianichthyidae > Oryzias > Oryzias latipes. The sequence continues at coordinate 14,724,569 of NC_136254.1, forward strand.
AAAGATTACAGAAAATTCTTACATTTGTTCACCACTGGTTCACTGGCATCCACACCAGCACAAGACTGGATGTGTACTGTGAGAAGTTGAAGGGGAACTGCTTCTGTACACTTCTGACATGTGGCTTTGGGCATGCTGCTGAATGCCTTATCAGTTGGGTGAAGAGGATCAGTGCTGAGCTCTTCTTGGATGGGCGCTATGAATAACGTTGCATTGCCATTCTTATTTGCCAATTTTAAGATCTTGCCTGTGTATCCGGTGCTATCAGGTGCCACTAAAGAGAGTTTTCGGCTCCCCCATCCGCCTGTATAAAACATTTAAGGAAGATTAGGCTATAAAACTTAGATAGTTACATTAATACTTTAAACATACTAAAAAACTTAAGGCCAATTTGATTACTGTATGAGTACTATCAAAAACAAAATAATCTAAAGTAATCTTAAGGATAAAAAAAGATACCCAACTTTTTTATTAGGAATTAAGATGTAATATGTATACAATTACAAATAAATATAATATTTCCAAAACCTCTTAAGGTGTATCAATATGCAAAAGTGATGAAATGGCACTGGAATAGAAACTCAATATTTCCCACCTCGACACTTTTACACCAACCAACCACCAGTAACTGCTGCCAGTTTTGGAAACAAAACATTGAGGGCTTCACACAGCTGTAAACAAACATTATATTCATTATTGACTTAATTAAGGATAAAAGTAAAAAGTGCTCTTATATAATTGTAATAACTTTGTTTTTTTATTTCTTAGATGTCAAACTGATGGAGTTACCAAATAGATATTGAAAATAGACACACAAACATGACAATTTGCATCTTATTACCTCATCATGTGTTGTGTTTTCATATAGTTGAGCAGTCCTGCGACCCAACCCTGCCTGCAGGTGGACTATCTGCTCTTCTTCAGATGGACTTCTCTCACATTGTTTAGGCAACGAAGTGAAAGACCACTTCCAATGGTTTAATTTTCTTTGCAGGGATATAACTGGCTGCAGGAAAGCGCCGCTTTCCTCTTCCACGGGCAAAGATACCTGGAAAGGACCTTTAAAAAACAAAAGAACAAAGATGTGTGATTAAAAGCACTATTATATCAATTTTATTTGAAGATTGACAACATAAAGCTTGCTATGACGTAATAACCTGACACGGTGAGTCAAAAGTCTAGACACATCTCATTATGAAAGTGTAAAATGTCAACACCCATGATTTCTTCATGTTATATAAACATTGAGATCAAGAACTTTTGAGTTGTAAATAGGTGGTATTGTAGTTAGCACAACCACCTCATGTGAAAAAAACAAAAACTTTTTTTCTTAACCTTTTACCTTGGGCGATAAATATGGAGCCAAAAATGTTTTGTACTGGTCTAGCAATTATCTTATTTAGCCAGTTATAACAGTATTTGCTCAGTTGTGCATAACCTTAAATTGGACTAATGGGTGGTAAACAATTGTTTAACAAAATAATTTCCCACTGCTATTAAGAGCATGTGAGCCACATTCAGCTGAGGAGCTGCAGGAGTGAAACCAACTAAATTGACATCTGTAAGTGTCTTTTTGCGTGCTCAAGGCTTGGCAGAGTAGGTCATTTCGCTAATGGAAGAACAGAAGGTAGGTAAAAAAAAGTAATTGTTTTAAACCAGATCTTGTAAATGAAAGGGCAGCAGGCTATGCTAGCATTTTGCAATAGCAAAAGGGCAAAAAGGGCTTGTCTAGAAATGTTCAGCACCCCCATTGTCGTACCTGTTTTTGTCACTACAGAAAAACTACCAACACAAAAAGGTTGAAATGAATGAAAACACAGTCCTGTTCAAGTTTACCGTGTCATTTCCATCTGAACAGATGGTCTTTCTGGTCCAGTGTTGTTAGTGTGGCTGCCTTGCCTCTGCTCCCTATACAATGCAAACATATTCATTAATCAGATAAGGCTTGACCTCGAATTTAATAATAAAAAAGGAAGATATGAAAACCTCTGGTTTAATACTCAACCCCTCAGTGTGAGTAGTAACACCAGAGTTAGTGCTCTGGTGTCTCCCAGATGATGTTACCAGGTGCAGTAAGCGTTGGATTGACTGCACAATTTCACTGTTATCACTCTCACACAAAACACAAAAACACAAATTTAGCCCACGGATGGAAACATAAAATATTAGCGTTATTTATTTTGTAGTCCATAAACGCAGTGCTTCTCAATTATTTTTTGCGCACGCCCCACTATTTGAGAAGCACTGCAGATTAACGCAAAATATAAGGAAATGGTAGTCGCTATCTGGCTATATACGTCGTCTTTCACTTTAGCAGAAAAGCTAACACAAGGCGGGAAACTTAAAAAACATAAAAAATATTTTTGTCATTTCTTTTTTTTATTTTAAAAAATAAAAAAGCGGTTCATGTAACATTGCTTTGTTTTTTATTTTAAGTTGAAAAACGAATGAACAAGTGATACACGTATTGTTTCTTTTACATACGCATTACCAGAGTTAGCGGTCTGTTTCTGTCTGACCCACGACCAGGTGCAGCAGCAGTCACTAAGCGCGGGATTAATAACTGCACAATATCTTTTCACCGTGATTCGCGGCGGGAAAAATGGCGAGAACACAAATTTGAAAAAAATAAAATATCAACAGAAGATGCACGTTTTTTTGCTATATAAGCCGACGTCAATAAGACGATAATAGAGAGATATAAAGGATTAATTAATGACTCACCGATGAACCGCCTGCCGAGTTTGCTGCCATCTTTTGGACTTCTGTAAAACGTACCAAACGCTGACGTCATGTCGTTCTCATGACTTGATTGGCTGGATATCGATGTGTTCTTAGATCGACTAGTTGAGCTGGTGGCACAAAAGAAGCAGCGTCTTCCCCGTCGAAATTTTTTACATTGAATTTTTGGGAGATCAAAATCTTAGGGTTAAAAAATATTTAGAATGAAAATTCAAGGGTTATAAAAATTCAGAATAAAAATTCAAGGGATGTAAAAATTAAGAATTAAAATTCAAAGGTTATAAAAATTCAGAATGAAAATTCAAAGGTAAAAAAAATTCAGATAGAAAATTCAAGGGTTAAAAATATTCAGAATCTGATGGCACAGAAAAACTTCCATACACCTTTAGCCCCTAAGACTCATGGGAAATGGGGGATCGTGGATGTAAATCTCCTCATCATAACTGAGGGATGTAATGTTGATTAAATGGTTACTGTTTGTAATTTTATGTGTGATACCTAGATTGTCAATAAGTAAAAAAAAAAAAAAAAAAAAAAAAAAAATAAATAAACCATAACTGAGGAACTTGTGAACAGAATAGAGGTCCATGCTGTTTGGCAGACGTGGGCACACTCAAATACATGGGCTTGAGGCAAGGCTGACTCCTCCCACAGTGAGGTAATGAACCTTACCTATTCTGTGAGTCATGCAGCTTTTACTCCGACGCGGCTTATGTATGTTTAAAAATAGCTGAACACGTGAAAATGGATGGGTGCGGCTTGTAATCGGGTGCGCTTTGTAGTCCGGATTTTACGGTATATTATCTGGCTTCAGTTCCTTCAAGAAGTCCTTTTCTTTAGCCATCAATAGCAGGGCTGAGAGCAGAGTCTGTCCAGTTGTGTTTCTGAGTAGGTTTTGATTAGCTTTAGAGCCGAAAATGTCCTCTCGACAGACGCAGTGGACATGGGGATGGTCAGCGCCAAACACAAATTTGTACGGCTGCTTCATGATCTCGCTCAGATTTTTCTGATGAAAGAATTTAAAGAAATTACTGGGAGATTTTGCTGCAAAATTACCCATGGTGTACATTACAGTCAGACCTGTTTTTTAACAGACAGATCAAAAAGTGCTCCATGGCTCTCTGTCAAACTGGGCAAGGGTGTATGTGGGAAATTTTTCCTGTATTTCCAAAACTTCTGTCCAATCAGAAGGTCTGAATACTGTGACTTTGCCTTAGCCTGCTAGAAGGCCCTGCTGACACAAACTCAATAACTGATTGGTTGAAATAAATGAATGACTGACATTGATTTTGCGTTACAAGGCTTTCAGAACTGATATTGAAGGTCTCTTTAGCTCTGTCTGCCTGGCAAAAAAGGACAGCTGAAATGCAACTGGTTAAATGCTCCAAAATGATAAGTCTGTCTGGAAGCAGCATACTGTCATAAACACAATAAAAGGAAATGGACAGACCATTTGGAATGATTTAATGAGTATATACAGACAAAATATAATTAAAATATGATTTAGAGATTTGAAGGCCCTGATGGCCCCCACTGTGCAAATTGCTATTATAAAAACCTAAGCAGCAATTCTCAAAATTTTGGCCACGACTGTAGATGACTAGGTCCATGTAAGTTGATCAGAATGGGTCTTTAAAGGATCCCGTTTGCAAACTTTCTGCCTCACCTAAAGGTCACGAAACATGTTCTCCCAAAGCTCTCGTCTAAAGGCCCGTACACACCGGGACGAATATTCGCCAGGTGTTATTCGCCAGCGTTTTTCGCCACGTTTTTTGTGTTCACACCCAGGCGATTTTCGCTGACGATGAGCCGAGCGAACATGCAGTTTCATTCCCTGACATTAGATGGCGCTTAATGTAAAACAGAAATACTCCTGTACACCAGGTGGCGCTGCGCAACTTTACGCTTCTTAAAGTCGCTTTTCACTCAGAAGAAGAGAGCAAGTATTTACGCGCTTGTCAGAATCATACAAAGAAAACATGAATATTTCAAGCACCAGTTGCTCCAACTGGTGCTTGGTTCGGGGATATTTTAGAATGTCCGTCATTATTTCTTCGCGGCAGTGTAGACGCGAAGAAATAATCTCCCCTCCTTCCGCATGCAGCGGAAGGAGGGGAGAGCGTGTGCAGCGCAAGAGGGAGCGAGCAAAGTGTGTTGGGGGTGCGCATTCATGTTTGATAAACAGAGTGAAGGAGCACTGTAATAAAAGGTTTCCCCCAGAAGAGCTGTGAATAATTCTTTATTAACCCGCTCTGAGGGTCCGAACGGGTATCCGGATCTTTTGGAACCGAATACCCCGAGTAAGCAAATTCAGGCGGATTTCAACCAGAGTTTAGGGTTAAAATCAGGGTAGTTTAAACATGCTTTCTGGAATACCCCCCTGGTCTGCCTGTGGCAGGTACATGTGTGACAGACAGGGCTGTGGGTAGAAGTACACCATGAGCTAACATTCATGGCCACCACCTGTCTGTTGAGCTGTGATTGGCCCATGAGGCTGATAAACAGCAGCTGTGGGAGTTTCAACTAGACTCCTTCCTGGTTTGGCCATGGTGAGTGATCTTGATATGTGGACCATTTTTACTAAAGTTTTTAAGCATTCTAGTTTGCAACATTTTAAATTAAGGATGGGAATAGAAGCCCCATGAAGCTTTCCTAGGGGACATGTAATTGTGCCGGAAAAATAAACCAACCATTCAGGGCTTTGAAAACACACCATGCCATGTTATGAGCGGAGAGATGAGACCAACTGTTGTTCATAACCCTGCTTTTTAATCTCAACTGGCGCTTTATACATGTGTAGCTGGTACAGACACATTTCTTCTGCAAAACCTTAAACGTCTGACCCCTAGTGGTCAGTCCTCCACAGGTATGGTAAGTGCAGGGGGTCAAATCTCACAACACCTATTTAAAATTGTAATTATATTAACAGGTGGTGGAATGGGTTCTGACCCTGGGGCATGAGAGGTAACATAAGGGTTTGTAAACATGATGGGAATGGGAATAGAAGCCCCATGAAGATTTCCTTGGGGTTCATGTTCTTGTGCTGGAAAAAGAACCAACCATTCAGGGCTTTGAAACCACACAGAACAGCGGCATCTGGTGGCGGACTGGACGTATATCGTATGCTTCAACTAAGCTCCTTGTAACACTTCAATGTGGAAACGATAACGTAAAAATGTAAAACAATGTTAATGATTAAAAAAAACAATGTAAATCAACAACGTGTGATGTTTTCTGTGAGAAGTGCTTGACAAAGCAAAACACACAACACATGAAGAAAATAAACGCAAAGCAAAAAAAAAAAAAAATTGTCAAACATTGGTCTTGAACCTACTACCTCTGAATGCAAAGCCCGTTTTCTGTTCCACTGAACCATCTGAACCAATATTGCAATGTCTTGTTATCATACTTTTCTAGAACTAAATATTTGTAGACAACATTCATAGTTCTTATTAAGAGAAACCGAGTTGAAACGATCCCAAGCAATAGTACTATTTTGTTTTTGTTTTTTTACCAGGAGCGATGGTAAAGTGCAACTAGAAGGAGCTGCATTTCCAGAAGAAAATGCAGGGTTGAATGCTGTACTGCTCAATGAAAGCTAAATTTGCTGAAGAAATGGCAGAACTGTACTGGAAAAACCTTGAAAAGTTAAAGGATCAAAAGTCCTAGCACGAATAAGCTGAAAAAGTTGAACATTGTAATTGTGCAATGGCTAAAATAGGTCAAAATTTGTAGAAGGAGTTAAGCATTAAAGCTAAAATTGTTGAAAAATGGCTGAACTGTTGAAAATTTGAAGATGTAGCTAAAATGGCTAAAAGTGCTAGCATTGGAATCAGCATCATCAACTGACTCAAAAAAACACATTGTTTGAGAGTATCATATTGGTAAAAGCTACATGTTCTAAGTTGATAGAAAATCCACTTTTTTCAAAATGGTGACTTTTCTATTAATTTTATCCCCATAGCAACCATTTTATTTTTGGGTCGCCTGGGGATGACGAACCAATCGACGTCAGTTTCAGACAAATCGGAAAAATTAAACCTTTGGACGTCCTGAGCAACGAAGTTTGTTTGCTAACTACGCCCACATTCCTTATATGTCCAGATCCAGTGAATTTCAATATGTTCAGTTCCAGCCATGGATGAAGTTTATTGCAATATTTGCTTCAGATTTGGTCGGAAAAATGGCCACCAAACAGTAGGTTGTGTCGAAATCCCATAACGATTTCTGAACCTATTTTATGGTCCAAAGCCTTGTGATCAATTTAACGTTTGAACGATGTCTCTAGCTAAAAGCATGTTGAAGTTAAAATGGTTGAAAGAACCAAAGGTTTTCAAGGATTCTCAATGTATTTAAATAGAGTGAAAATCTTGGAAAATCATGGAATATCTTAAAAGGTTCAAGGATTTAAAGGACCAAAAGTAATAGCTGAAAGGAATAAGCTGAAGGAGTTGAACATTGAAATAGTAGAATGGTTGAAATAGGTGAACGTTTGAAGGAGTTTAAAATTTCCTCACATTTTGGCACAAAATGGCCGCCAAACTGTAGGTGGTGTTGCCATCCCATAATAATTTTGAGCCTTATATTGAAGTCCAAAGCCTTGTGAACATTTCAATGTTTGAACGGTGTCTCTAGCCAAAAGCATGTTAAAGTTACAATTGTTTAAAGAAGCAAAGCTGTGGCCAATGGAGCAAAAATATTGGAAAATCCGGGAAAATCTGGAAAAGTTCAAGGATTTGAAGGACATAATGTCATAGCTGGAATAAGATGAAAGAGCTGAACATTTTAATAGTTGAATGGTTAAAATAGGTGAAAAATTGTAGAAGTTTAACTGTGAACTTCTGCACGAAAAATTCTCCATGTATTTCAATGGAGAAAAAATCCTGGAATATCTTAAAAAGCTCAAGGATTTGAAAAACCAAAAGTCATAGCAGTAATAAACTGAAAGAGCTGAACAGTTTAATAGTTGAATGGTTAAAATAGGTTGAAAATTGTAGAAGGAGTTATGTGCCGAAAAACGGCGAAAGATAGCGTAAGATGAAAACAAAGGGTTGAATGTTTTACAGCATTCAATCAATGAACTGACGCTGATTCCAATACAGGGAACAATAGAACTGGTCGGGAAACGTTTGGGATTCATTTGTATTTATAGAGAATAGCGCGGCCAACTGTTCAGACACAAGGGACATCTGAACCGGGGTTCGACCAAACAATTCATTTGGCACTTCATACGTCATCAACAACGTGATCTGCGCTAGTTGACACACGCCCCGAAACATTGTGCTGAACCACTCTGCTTTATGAAGGTGAAACTACGGTGGCCCAGAAGGGTCACAACACAACACATCAACTTACCAAACAAAACATTACCTCACAACACATTAACTCACAACACAACAACTCACAACACAATAACTCACAACACATTAACTCAAAACACAACATATTATTTCTTTTTTTTTTTTTTTTTTTAAACTTGTCCTGTCCAACATCTAGGCAAACAGATGAGAGCTGAGGGCCTCTTGTGTTGGACATATTTTATTTTAACAAGAGGGGTTATTAATCTTCAGACAAACCAAAGGTATGTCTGAATAAACCCCTTTTGTAATTGAGGCCAAACTTAATTTCAACCATGTTTGAAAATCTTTGGTGTTGGAGCGGACAGAAAAGGAAAGAAGGGAAGAAGAGAGAGAGACGTTAGAGAGGGGGGGGGGGGGGTTAGGAGGGGTGATAATAGGAGGGGAGGGGGGATAAGACAATGAAGCAGCATAAAGCAACAAGTTTACTGGTTGTTTATCATTACGGTAAGGTTCAAATGTAGTTCAAAAAGGGCGGGGCCTGTCCACACACACACTCAAATGTTATCAACACACCTGCTAGCTGCAAAAATGTCCACATGTCAGCATGTACACAAAACAGATAGTGTTCACACATGCATACCTATGCCTTAAAACCAAATAGTGTGAAATATTTCATTCATTTTATCACGCAAACTATTAGTGCAAAGGTAAGCCAACACCTGTGCTCAGGTGAGTGTTTATGTTCTTCCAAAATGGATGGAGAACCTGAGAACCTTTTATTATCTCCAGCCATGGTCATGGACAGTACATGTCCCTATTGTGACCCCACCAGCCAATTGGCAGACTCAGCAACGCAGTCAGTTTTCCGGATGGCGTTGCATTTGTAAAACAGAGCATTAGATCTATCCTCACAGCTGCGTCTCATACAACTGTGGAGATGAACACTGTCCAAAAACAGATCCAGTTGGTTGACCTGACGGCATTATCAGAAGTGGATCAGCAGAAGGTGTGAACATTGTTATTACACCACAAGGGTGCTTTTGTCGTATCGGAGTTTGACCTAGGTTGTAGCCATTTGATAACCCATGACATACCTCTGCTTGATTAGACCCCTGTGAGGCAGCGACATAGGCGTATCCCGCCATCTGATTATGACGAGGTTAGGGCTCATGTACGCAAATTGCTGGACAGTCAGGTCATACGAGAGAACTGTAGCCCCTTCGCCTCCCCAATAGATTTGGTTTGGAAGAAGGATGGGACTTTGAGGTTGTGTTTCGACTACAGACTCTGGAACAGCAAGACAAGGAAGGATGCTTTCCCTCTTCCTAGGATCGAGGAATTATTGGATGCCCTATCAGATGCCAGATGGTTCTCAACAATTGACCTAGCCAGTGGCTACCATCAGTTGGCAGTAACGGAAAAGGATAAGATTGTGGCAGGATGAGTTAATTGGGCTCCCAGGTGTAGGCACTCCTATCCTGGTGCTGCTAATGAGCGCCAGGCCACTTATAAAATGGGAATGAGCTGGCTTTTGCTCATTCCTGCCTGAGACTGCTACCTGGGTTCCTGCACTGGTCAGAGCAGGTATTGTGGCTGGTCTTGGTGCCTGTACATTCTCTCTCTCTGTTTTGCTGCATTTGTGGTGTCCTTTATGTTTTTAGTGCCGTGGATATCGCCACTCCATAGGTAGTAGGAGTAGGTATGGGAATTGAAGCCCCATGAAGCTTCCCTTGGGGTTCATGTAATTATGCCGGAATAATGAACCACCCATTCAGGGCTTTGAAACCACACAGAACAGCGGCATCTGGTAGCGGACTGGATGTATATCGACATTTGTTTCAACTAAGCTCCTTGTAACACTTCAATGTGGAAATGATGATGAAAAAACGTAAAACAAAACAATGTTTTTAATGATGATTAGAAAAAAAACAACGTAAAACAACACCACATGTGACGTTTTCTGTGAGATGTGCTTGACGCAGCAAAATACACATCACATGAAGAAAATAAACGCAAAGCAAAAAAATATAAAACATAAAATTGTCAAACATTTGTCTTGAACTCAGCTCCTCTGCATGCATACCCCACTGATTGTTCCCCTGAGCTATCTCTACTGACACTAAATCAGCTTGCCATTATAGATTTATTGAAGTATTTTTATATACACAGTGCTCATAGTGTATTGTTTTATTCGGAGAAATCGAGTTGAAACGATCCTGAGCCACAGGACGTTGTTTACAAGGAGCCATGGTAAAGTGCAATGAACTGACGCTGATTTCAATCTTGGGGAAACAATACTGGAACTTGTCGGGAAACGTTCGGGATTCATTTCGTATTTCTAGAGAACAGCGCGCCCAACTGTTCGAAACGCAAGTGGCATCTGAACCGTG